>NC_135575.1:51297500-51922500 GCF_965152235.1 Eretmochelys imbricata | reverse complement strand
CAATAAAAAAGCATTCAGTTTTCTTACAAGAAGACTTTTAATAGAAGTAAAGGAATCACCTCTGTAAAATCAGGATGGTAGATACCTTACAGGGTAATTAGATTCAAAACATAGAGAATCCCTCTAGGCAAAACCTTAAGTTACAAAAAAGACACACAGACAGGGATAGTCATTCTATTCAGCACAGTTCTTTTCTCAGCCATTTAAAGAAATCATAATCTAACACATACCTAGCTAGATTACTTACTAAAAGTTCTAAGACTCCATTCCTGTTCTGTCCCCAGCAAAAACAGCATACAGACAGACACAGACCCTTTGTTTTTCTCCCTCCTCCCAGCTTTTGAAAGTATCTTGTCTCCTCATTGGTCATTTTGGTCAGGTGCCAGCGAGGTTACCTTTAGTTTCTTAACCCTTTACAGGTGAGAGGATTTTTCCTCTGGCCAGGAGGGGTTTTAAAGGGGTTTACCCTTCCCTTTATATTTATGACACATGCTGGTAGGCTCATAATAAGAATGTAAAAAAGGATCAAAAGTAAGATGGAATGTATTTAATGGGGGGAAATGTAGCACTGTATAAAGATCCACTTATGTTTAGGTTTCTCTTTGTGAAATGAAACATATGACCTGTTTTGACAATAACTGTTCCTTCTGGCATTTATTCCAAACATATTTTCAGTGCAGCTGGGAATACTGTTACAAACCAACAAGTCAGTCTAGAAATGGATTCTTGTTTGAATTTATTGACTTTTAGTACATTGTGTAAGTACGGAAAAACCACCAAAAACACATTCTTACTACAGGAAACCCTAAAACATAAAATACCAATGTAGTGGTAAAATGCAGCCCTTAAAACAACAAGAAAGTTTAGTATATTAAGCATTATTTCCCGAAACCCATAAAAAACCCACTTACCTGGCCATATTTCTGCTTCTTCCGAGTCATTTTTTTTTCCTGCTTTGTATTGATTGTCTCTCCCCAACTTTATATCATCAGTAAATTTCATCATATAGCTACACATTTCCCAAGTCAAGGTTGTTGATATTTAAGGGGAATAAAATCAATCCTAATACTAATTCCTGTGCTACATCATTCATACTATACTGTTTGCACTCAGTGACATCTATCTTTGATAGCCAAGTCAGTTTATCTACTAAATACTCAAAGTTACCCCAAGTACCTTGACTGTAAAATTTTACACATTAGTTGAAACAAGAAGAAACTTTTGATCATTGTGTAACCCTTCTGCCAGGTGGAGCCAGCAGCAACCAGGACTGGATGCAATATCTAGGGGTTCCTTTCCATTGACACAGCACAGAACTGGTTTGAGCCCCCACCCAGTTACCTGGGAAAATTACACACCAACCCAGGTGCCTCTGAGAGGCAATCCTTCCCCATTTGCAAGCACAGAGTCCAAGTGTAGAAAAGAAACTTTTAATAAAAGGAGGGAAATAGCTCGGAGTAAATTAAATAACACCACAAACAGGGTTCATAAACCATGAGTAAAACACCCACTCGCAAGTAGATTGGGCAGTGCCCTTTTCCCCTCAGGTTCTTAAGTCCAGCAACCCAAAAGTCTCTTTCACATGCTTGACCCTTCTCTACACCCCACTCACAGTTGCTTTCCTTGGTCACTGCAGACCCAGAGTTCAGATGTGCATCTGCAGAATTCACCTCCCACCCTGGGGGGGGAAGGGGTTAAAGAGGCATCTTACTCACTCTGCTGGCCGCTCACTGCTCTCACCGCGCCTCTTCACCAGCCACCCAGCTGGCTGCTCATTGTGCCTCTCCAACACCGCCCTGCTGGCCACTCGTCATGCCTCTCCACCCCCTGCTGGTTGCTCGTTGCACTTCTCTGCCCCCACCCCACTGGCCACTCACCATGCCTCTCTGCTGCCACCCTGCTGGTCACTCATTCACCAGCTGACTGTCAGTTACCTTTTGCCTCTCTGCTGTGACCTCTGCACATCAGTCTCTCAGTGATTTCCAGGTCTTTTGCAGGCTGGGCCAAAACACTGTCCCATCTCAAGTGAAGTCAGCTCTCAGAGATTTTAGTTCTTAGCAGGGAGGGCAGAAACACATTCCTACCACAGGTGAAAAGAAAAGGAGGACTTGTGGCACCTTAAAGACTAACAAATTTATTTGAGCATAAGCTTTCATGAGCTACAGCTCACTTCATCGGATGCATTCAGTGGAAAATACAGTGGAGAGATTTATATACACAGAGAACATGAAACAATGGGTGTTACCATACACACTGTAAGGAGATTGATCAGGTAAGGTGAGCTATTATCAACAGGAGAGCTAGGAGAAAAAACCTTTTGAAGTGATAATCAAGGTGGGCCATTTCCAGCAATTGACAAGAAGTCTGATGAACAGTGGGGGGTGGGAAGTTGGGGGGGAATAAATGTGGAGAAATAGTTTTACTTTGTGTAATGACCCATCAACTCCCAGTCTTTATTCAAGCCTAAGTTAGTTGTATCCAGTTTGCAAATTAATTCCAATTCAGCAGTCTCTTGTTGGAGTTTGTTTTTGAAGTTTTTTTATTGAAGAATTGCCACTTTTAGGTCTGTAGTCGAGTGACCAAAGAGATTGAAGTGTTCTCCGACTGGTTTTTGAATGTTATAATTCTTGATGTCTGATTTGTGTCCATTTATTCTTTTATGTAGAGACTGTCCAGTTTGGTCAATGTACATAGCAGAGGGGCATTGCTGGCACATGATGGCATATATCACATTGGTAGATGTGCAGGTGAACGAGCCTCTGATGGTGTGGCTGATGTGATTAGGCCCTATGATGGTGTCTCCTGAATAGATATGTGGACACAGTTGGCAACAGGCTTTGTTGCAAAGATAGGTTCCTGGGTTAGTATTTTTGTTGTGTGGTATGTGGTTGGTGGTGAGTATTTGCTTCAGGTTGGGGGATTGTCTGTAAGCAAGGACTGGCCTGTCTCCCAAGATCTGTGAGAGTGATGGGTTGTCCTTCAGAATAGGTTGTAGATCCTTGATGGTGCGTTGGAGAGGTTTTAGTTGGGAGCTGAAGGTGATGGCTAGTGGAGTTCTGTTATTTTCTTTGTTGGACCTGTCCTGTAGTAGGTAACTTCTGGGTACTCTTCTGGCTCTGTCATTCTGTTTCTTCACTTCAGCAGGTGGTTACTGTAGTTGTAAGAACGCTTGATAGAGATCTTGTTGGTGTTTGTCTTTGTCTGAGGAGTTGGAGCAAATGCAGTTGTATCATAGAGCTTTGCTGTAGACAATGGATCGTGTGGTGTGGTCTGGATGAAAGCTGGAGGCATGTAGGTCGGCATAGCACTCAGTAGGTTTCCGATATAGGGTGGTGTTTATGTGACCATCGCTTATTAGCACCGTAGTGTCCAGGAAGTGGATCTCTTGTGTGGCCTGGTCCTTCAAATCAGCGACACTGCCATGGGTACCCGCATGGCCCCGCAGTATGCCAACATTTTTATGGCTGACTTAGGACAATGCTTCCTCAGCTCTCATCCCCTAATGCCCCTACTCTACTTGTGCTACATTGATGACATCTTTATTATCTGGACCCATGGCAAAGAAGCCCTTGAGGAATTCCACCATGATTTCAACAATTTCCATCCCACCATCAACCTCAGCCTGGACCTAAAAGTGGCAATTCTTCAGTAAAAAAACTTCAAAAACAGACTGCAATGAGAGACTGCTGAATTGGAATGAATTTGTAAACTGGATACAATTAACTTAGTCTTGAATAAAGACTGGGAGTGGATGGGTCATTACACAAAGTAAAACCATTTCCCCATGTTTATACCCCCCCACCCCGCTGTTCCTCAGACGTTCTTGTCAACTGCTGGAAATGGCCCACCTTGATTATCACTACAAAAGGTTCCCCCCCCACACCGCTCTCCTGCTGATAATAGTTCACCTCACCTGATCACTCTCCTTACAGTGTGCATGGTAACACCCATTGTTTCATGTTCTGTTTGTATATAAATCTCCCCACTGTATTTTCCACTGAATGCATCCGATGAAGTGAGCTGTAGCTCACGAAAGCTTATGCTCAAATAAATTTGTTAGTCTCTAAGGTGACACAAGTCCTCCTTTTCTTTTTGTGGATACAGACTAACATGTCTGCTACTCTGAAACCTACCACAGGTGGTTTCAGCTCTGATTGAGCAATTCAAATAACAAAAGAGGCTCCTAATGAAGCTTATTTAGCTCTATTCTTTGAACAATGGGAAGAACAGGTTAAGCCAGTCTAGAGAAAGCCCCGGGGGATGTGCAGTCTCCTGACCAGGACACCTGGACTTCAGTCCCTACCCCTCTTACTGTCACAGGCTCTGACATTCAAGTCCCTGCTTAATGAGGTTCTTTCAACTGAGGTGCCCCACTGTATTTCCTGTATTCCTACAATAACCATATTTCACTACCCCTGCTTTCAGTACTAAGGTCATTTGTACCCAGCACCAGCCAAAGTTGATCCTTTGACACAGCTGTTAATGATGCATATGTAAACAGAGCAGGAGCAAATAGTATTTACATAAAGACATCCATAGCTGTCAGGGAAGCATTCATTCAGACACTGCTTACATCTGCTTTTGACCAGTTATGTGAACATTTGACATTTAGATGGTTTCATTTTTGGCAGTGTTATGCGATGTAATGGAAACATTTTTTCTGCTGTTGAAAACTGCTTTTTAGTGACATCTGAACCACTTTTCTGTCCCTGTTAACTTCTACCATCTCTCCTGCAGGGCCAGTGCAAGGAGGTTTCACACCCTAGGTGAAACTTCCACCTTGCGCCGCCCCCCCTTCCCCCACAG
Organism: Eretmochelys imbricata; assembly: GCF_965152235.1. Classification (NCBI taxonomy): domain Eukaryota; kingdom Metazoa; phylum Chordata; order Testudines; family Cheloniidae; genus Eretmochelys; species Eretmochelys imbricata. Next base: position 51,917,694 of record NC_135575.1, on the reverse strand, counting down.
CAGGGCCCCGCCCCCCACCCTGAGGCGCCCCTCCCCCATGGCATCTCCCCACCACCACCTGTCCCTCGGCCTGGGGACCCCCCCTCCGCAGCAGATCCCCATCGACCCCCTCTCCCCCCCCCCTCGGCCCGGGGAGCCCCCCCCGTGCAGCTCCTCGCCGCCCCCCTCGGCCTGGGGAGCCCCCCCATGCGGCAGCTCCCCACCACCCCCTCCCACCTTCCCTCCCCTCGGCCCAGGGAGCCACGTGCAGCAGCTCCCCGCCCCAGCTCACCTCTGCTCTGCCTCCTCCCCGAGCACGCCGCTGCTTCTCCCGCCTCCCAGGCTTGCAGCACCAATCAGCTGTTTGGAGCACAAGCCTGGGAGAGAGAGAAGCAGAGCTGGGCAGTGCTCAGGGGAAGAGGTGGAGCAGAGATGAGCTGGGACGGGGAGCAGTTCCCCTGTGCGCCACCCTCCCCCATCCCATTACTCTCTGCAGGCGGCCCTCCCCGCGCCCCCCCTGCCCCAGCTCACCTCCGCTCCACCACCGCCCCCAACCATCTGGTGCCCTAGGTGACCAACTAGTTTGCCTAGTGGTTGCACCAGCCCTGCTCTCCCAACATTCTATGTTTTATTAAACTAAGAAGAAAACAAGTAATGAAAGAGCAATGCATTATAGTGACCTCATGTTCCAGGGAATGTTATTGTATCCCCTCTTTCTGAGGAGCCACATCTTCAACTAAGAATATCATTACTGGACTAGCTGATCTCCTACCAGGTATAAGATTTCAGGCCTAATCTTCTCTTATCAATGAGAGTAACAAAAACATCTTAATTATCAACTGAAGGAACTACTAATGACTGAGGCAGTCTGCTTTAATTGGATTGTGCACACCCAAGGGAATACCATTGGATAGTTCCTCACAGCATTTATGGCTGAGGACGAGAAATGTCTCATCCTCAGTCATACCTCTCCTTTATACCACACACATTCCTTGTATAAATAACGATCAGACACCAGGTGCTTCCTAGTTGTCTTTTTCTGTAATCTATATCCCATCTCTTTCAATTACCACAGGCACTTATTAAACTGCAGGAGATTTCAGTTTCACGAGGCAGTAAGATGGTAGGAGACAAAGGCTTGAGATCCTCCTCTAATAGCTGTTGTTTGTTCTGGGTGAACAGGTAAACACCTATTTGGAAATGGAAGTCAGATACGACTCAGCCCTTGTCTTAAATCTGTATAGTCTAGAATGAGGATGCATAATCTTTTACATGTCCCATCCTTCCCACACTGTGGAAACTCTCTGAAGTTGGGATTAGAGCAAGTTGCAGGGGAGCCAATGGGAGGCTCTTATAGCCAGTGCAGAAGCACAAAGCTTCTGGATGGATGGATCAGTGTGTGTAGTGAGCGCTCCAAGGCTGGCAATGTTTGATGTACCAAACCTCCATCCTTTCCAATACACAAATCTGTGGGGGAGACAATTGCATATTGCCCTAATAGACTAATTTAGAATTTTTAGATATCTTTGTTTGAAAAATAAACAAAATTCAAAGGGAAAAAGCAACCAGGGCATCATGAAAGATGAAATAGCCAATATATGAGAGAGCCTAAGCTATTCTATCCAGAATTCATATGTTCAGCAACACCTTTATCCAGTTAAAATAAACAGTTCAGAGATGCACACAAAGGAATACAATTTTACCAACAAAGAATTCCATGTTTTAAAGCTTTCTGGACTTTATTACAAAAGAACACTTCTCTTTAGGGATCTTCAGAACATTTTAAAGGTTACTAAACATACCCTAGCAACAGTTCCCTTTTCATTCTATAACAATTCAGTCAATTGGACACAGATTAAACTAATTGATTAAGATATATATATAAAACAATACTTTAGAATTCTCCTCTGATAGAAGCTACTTTTGGTTCTTTCTGATTTCCTGACAGATTTAAGTCCCTTATCTAATGTCACATTCTAATGTGCAATCCAGACCTGTGAATGGCTCTGTTAGTGCTTGCTCTGTAACCCTGAGTACCTCAAAATGCTCTGCTATTGTAGCTCTCTTGTCTGGCTGCTTCTGAAAGCATGCACTGAATGTCTCTTTGTTAAGCATCTCTGACTCAACAGTTCTGATTTCAACAGCATACTTGTCATATCATTGCCATACTCTAGCCTCCACCAGCTTGAGTTACACCTGGCAATTCCTAGTTCTGAATTTTCCCAAAAACCATATGCTCCGCATGTCCAGTACTCTCCTGGACAATTCATAAAGATATTAAGGTTCTTTTATTCCTTTAAAGATACAAAGCGAGTAGCTTACCACGTTAACTGGAGTTAACATTCACTTTAAATCAAGCAGCATTAGGTTGGTTTAGATAAAAAATAAAACAGGTTTATAAACAAAAGGAGATAAAGTTTTAAGTGAGTTCAGCATAAAGGAGTTAGAAATGGATACAAGCAAATAAAATGAAAAAAAAAAGTTTTCTAGAGGCTAAGAATTATGAAAACAAGGTACAGCATTTGTTCAAGGTAGTTTCCTTATCAATATACCTTCCAACAAGATAGCTGACCACCCCTCTGGTCAGGATCTCCCATAAAGTCCAGAGTGCTTGGTTCTTTTGTCTTCTTAGGTGCAAAATAACTTGGGGTTCTTTGCCCCTTACTATATATTCCAGTGAATCTTTGGAAAGGATTCTTCTGAAGGTTAGCCTCCATAGTAAAGTTCATTCAAGCTGTATGGAAGGTGACTTAGAGTCTCCTGGGGAAGAAAGTTACATGCTGGTTTCTTCCCACACTGGTGTTTGCTGAAATTCAAATTGATCTGGTTCTTGCAATTTCCTCCCCCTGCTGTGATGCTGAGTGATTATCTCCTCCCCTTGTTGGCTTGATGGTCCAGTTTACCTTCTATATAAATTCTATTTCCAGTTCTCTCTTAATGTACCTTGGAATACCTTCAAGGTGGCAGAATCATTTTGCTTTGTCTAGTGTGGGATAACTTTAGCCTTGCCTGGCAGAAACACTTCAACAGCATGATTCCCAATGTAGTTATAATTTTGAATTTGTCCTTTCTATATACACCATACAATACTATTAATGATCAGTACGTTATTAGCTTTCTGTTAACATCTTACATCCGACCTTCTAGATATAGGTAATGACATTAGTGAGTTGCGGAACACTGAACTGGTCAGGCCAGCAGAAGCTAACTATCAGATATAAGTGAGCCACTTGCATTCGGATTCTGTTAGGGTCACACCTAATATTAGTTTCAGTCATCCTTTCTTTTAGCAAGTCAACAAATCCACAATGCTTCAGATGTAGAGAACACTGGGGACAGATAGTATGCTGTGTTTTCTGAGAGATGCAGCACAGAAAGAAAAGTCCAGGTTGGAGGTGACCTGGAGGTGGCAAACTGGATTGTTGCTAGTGAGAACCGGTGGGAGGCAGTCTAGCCACAGTCCAGCAACAGCTTCACCAGACATGCAGCTAGCAGCTCATGGCTCTCCTTTAGCTTATTTAACTCTGTTTTATTTTTAATAAAGACTTATTTCTGAGAGTCCAGATGGTTTCTCCTTCTTATGAATTCACAAGACATCCCAGGTGCTACACTGCTCCTGCGCCTGTGAAATTCTCCTTCACCCTAATGATCTTTCACAGCCCTATATGTTGTCAAAGCAGAGATGAGAACTGGTCACTTGGCATACAAGTTATGTGTTGGCAAAGGTGTTTTTAAAGGAGAATATAATTACTTTATTAGCCAGGCACTATGAGAAGAACTAGTAAAAAAAACTCTGCTTTTATTTCTATGGAAAAAAAGAAACAATTTCCTTCAATTTTTTACAAATTTTATTTTTTATGAAAAATTCTAAATGAGCCAACTATTTCTGTAGCATTTTAAATTGAAATTGTCATTGAATTTTGGCATTTGAACACCAAAATAAATTAAAATTTCAATTAGAAAAAGAGAAACATTTTCATTTTGTTTAGCATTTTTTTTGGAATATCAAATATAGTCCAAATGTAACTATTTTCATAAAGACAGTTTGATAAAACTACATTTATTAAAAAAGAAATTTTTATCTAAAATTTTTGACCAACTCTGTGGAAGCCTTGTGGGCTCTTAATTTTCTGTGGCTGCTCTTTATTCCATGGGGGAGCACATTATGTTCAGCTATGGTTTCATAAAACCATATTATTTTGTGCTGCTACCCTTCTAACCCCCAAGCTATACTCTCTTCTCTCAGATGGAGTCACAGATTCAGCCTTACATAACCCCACAATATATTGAAAATAAGCCTTTGAGAATAACCAAAGGAGAATAATTGGCTATGCCTATCCTTGTAGTAGGATGTGGATTCTTCCTAGGTGGCTGATATTAAGTCATCCATGGAAGAACCAGAAAGGATATGTGTCTTCTAAAGTGATTCTCCCTGGATAACAGATCTGAATTTGAACACATTCAGGGAGATATGAATGGACTCACTGACCCAAAGAATTCCCCCTGCACAACAGACAGAATTAACTAATGTCTATACAGTGCTTTGTGAACTTAATGCACTGGAGCACTGGTAGATATTGGAAAATAAAAGAGAGAAAAAGACAAGAAAGAAGAAAATTACATTGTTGGTCAGACAATCCTCTCACATCCAGCCACAATAGCAATGTAGGATTAGGGCCTGTGCCTTATTGTTCAAGGTCAGGATCTCCCCCAATCTATTTCTTCAGAAATTGGTGGGTGGTAAAAATTTTCACTTTTCATCTCCAGCTGCAGGTAAATTATTTTTGTTTCTTCAAAACAAAACCACCAGCTGAACCCTAAACAATGGTAGTTAAGTCTTTTTTTGCTGCTGGAGAACATTCAGTGCACACTCCAGCTTTATAAAGTCTTCACAGCCTAATTGGCCCAAGAAAGGGGCAGAAGACTAGACTATATAAGGAGTAGCATTGCTTTGAGGATAGGCAGTTTTTTTGAATGCATAGCTGGGCTTTTATTTATCTTTTTTTTCCCCCTTTGATATACATGGACTAGGCTGGCTTATCTCCAGAACAGGACATAGTGTACTGAAATATAGCCTTCTCGGGCACCACAATGAAGAAAACTCAGGATAATGAATATAAATATCCATAAAAGCATAAATATGTTGGTTGGTTAATTCTCTGTTCCTTTTTGTAGTCTACCACAAAGTTTGATTTTTTTAAAGTGTCTTAATTCTATCTATAGTTTATACTTCATATTTTTTAAAAAAGATATGGCATTTATATTTATAATAATTTTTGTAACCCTTTTGATTTTTTTAAACTTCAGTTTTCAGACTATGCTTTTTAAGTATCTCTTTCCTGGCATTCAGGAAAGGACAGTGATTTCTAATGATGGCTCAGACATGTTGAACAATGAAGAACCACAGCATCTTACTTAGATTGAACCTTTCAGGAATATGGGGGAGCCAATTCCATCCACTGCCCATGCCTGTTTTGGAGGAGAGGGAGGTGTGGGAGAGATAGAGGAGGAGACAGGAAAAAAATTTCTCTGTCAAATTGAGGAAAGTCTGTTTTGTGAGCACTTCAGGAAGATACTCTAACTGATCTTGAAGAAATTCCAGTCATCCAACTCCTATCTCCTCCAGAGTTCAGGTATCATTGAAGAAAGAACTGAAAATTTCTCAGTCATATTCACAGCTTATATATCTGTTCCTCTTTTTTTTTCTGACAGAAACAAATCTACCATAAAACATACATTATGCTTTTTTAAAGTTGCACTAACAAAGATTTCTTAAAAAGTAATAGTTTCTTCTAAATGCCTATAAATGGTGCTGCCTTTGGAGATACTGTTGTGAGAACCTGGGTTAAATAACAGGATGACGCAATGCAAATTCTTACCAAAAAGTTTATTGGACAATGCCCGTGAAGACTTAGATCGAGATTTCTGAAGTTATTCCCCACTGACAACTAGCAGGGTGCTTTCTTTAACAACTCTTTCATAGTTAGATATATTTCAATGAAAATCAAATGCCAAGAGATTCAGTGTGTTTTGACTGCCAGTTGCTTTGTTTAGATGAATGTTTCTGTGCAACATAGTAGAGGATGTTACCATGATCAACTTCTTCTCTGTTGGACTACGTTGGTGAAATAGTGGAATGATATGGTATTGAAGAACAATGCAGGATTTTAAATTTGAAGGAAGTTTAATAGTTTCAAATTATTCCAGTTTGGAATTATGAGACAAAATTTACAAGTTGCAGAAGGAAAATATATAAACCAACACATTCATAGACATAACAAAATGAATAGGACGTTCAAGGAGTAACCATGAAGCTATACTGATTTCTGTACTCTACAAAAGGATAGCACATTAAAACCCCATACATCACATATTTAACAAAAAACTGAAAACATGATGACTACTAGTAAAGGTAAAGTACTATTTGACAGCAATTGTAACAGCAGTGTAAAGTATTACGGCAGTAATTTATGACCGGTTGGTCTTTAAAGGTTTCAGTCACTGTCATAAATATAATTCCCTTCTCTAGACTAATCCAAAGGAAATGCCTTGTGACTCATTCTTTATTGACTAAGAATTGCAATGGAGATGACATCAATGGAAGACAGTCAACGAGCTCCATGTGTTCTCCTTTAACATTTATTTCATAAGCATAAATATGAAAGGAAAATTGAGGACATCTGTGGCTAAATCTGTCTTTTCTTGGCTATCTGAAACAGAGAGCTTGTCCAAAACAAACAAACAAACGAACAAACAAAAAATTATATACCCAGCAAGAAAGTCAACAGTTACCCACAGTCCTTATACTGATGAGTAGTCCTTTTGAAGACAATGGGATCATTCATGTAAGGTAAAGAGGTAAGTGATTGGTTTCAGAGTAACAGCCGTGTTAGTCTGTATTCGCAAAAAGAAAAGGAGTACTTGTGTCACCTTAGAGACTAACCAATTTATTTGAGCATGAGCTTTCGTGAGCTACAGCTCACTTCATCGGATGCATACCGTGGAAACTGCAGCAGACTTTAAAGCTCATGCTCAAATAAATTGGTTAGTCTCTAAGGTGCCACAAGTACTCCTTTTCTTTTTAGGTAAGTGATTGCAACTTTTATCTCCAATTCCAACTACACATAACTGAGGTAGCAAATCTGGTCTCCAAATCTAGCAAAGTTACTTGGATGAAGCCACCATTCAAGTATCAAACATGGTATCTTTAGTACAAATGTGAGCATTTTAATTTTACCTTGTTCCAAGGCCTTTTCATGACAGGAAACAATTTTGCATCATATTTTTCACTAGTATCTTGACTGGGTCTGAAAATCATTGGCTCTTTCCCCATCCTTCTAATGCCTGGATCCACATAAAGCTTAGAATTAAAATGTGATGACTTACTCTCTTTGAATGAAAGTGTACATTCATTACTTATCTACATGATAGTCTCTTTTCTTCCCCAATGAACAAAGACCTAGTTTTCATGTTTAAACTCATAATTAATCTTTCTTTAAAAAAAATAAACAGATGATGCAGCTGTTTCAAACTATAAAAACAGATCGTGGGTTGGTTAAATATAGAAAGATATATTCATGCATGTCTTAATAGATAAATGTGTATCTGGAGACTAAATTATCTTTTATATTTTCTTAACATATTCATACAGTATGAAAGGGCCGTCCTCTGTGATTAAACCCTTGGCATCAAACAGATTTAAATACAGATTTCCCCCCCTCCGTTTTAATGAGCCATGCCTTGTCTTTCCCAAAAGACTGCAAAATGCCTTACAACTCATTTTGATTAGCTGCTTATTAAAATGTATGTACATTTTGCATATTATTTATCATGTTTTTTTTTTTAAAAAACTGTGTTTTTTAAATATCTCACAGTGCTCTAAAAGAACAAAAATAATAGCATCAAACATCACAGAAAATGAAGGTGGGCGGTGACCTAATGTCAAGAGCTTAAAAGTATCTTGAATGTGTGTAGTCCTCTATTGTAACATAGCACTTGACTATTTCATCTGCTATTTGGTCAGCCTGGTTGAAATTAATAATCACACAAATTGTTTCTACACAGAAAGTCAAAACAACATTTTTTTTCCTCCAGTGTTTTGCATTCTAGTTTCTGTGGGTCTCCAAGTTAACTGTATAGACTGTATCATAGCATGCACATATACAAAACAATACCCAGAGACATTTTAAAGGGGAGTTATGGTGTGAAAAGCAACTGAGTTTTCCACTTTTATTCTCCTTCACGCAGAGAGCTTACATAAGGCTCTTCTGACCACGTGTGCTCTCAGATGGGAAACCACAAGTGGAGTAGCAGTGCAGTGGGAACTCTGACTCATAGCGGCCCAGTGTAGGTTGGTGTGCAGAGCTTCATTAGTGGTGGCCAAGGGAAGAGCCACACACTGGACAGTTACATTGATCAAGTGTTCTAAGAGATTGGGTGTCACTGTAAACTAGGGCAACAACACAGGCTCGCCCTCTGGTCCCAGATTAGATTAGGTGGCCGGTGTACTCAATCTGCACAAAGCCCAGTTACTTAGGCATTAAACTAATTTCACCTTCTGCAACATTTCCAACCCAGATTTTCTTAGTTTTTACAATTAAGTGAAATCCCCCCGCTGCCAAATGCTTAAACTCCAAACACAGCCTGGATCTGAAAATCAAGTTGAGGTTTTTCTGCCTCTTATATCATTAACAGAAATAAAGATTCTGCAGAAAGGGCAAAACCATGTCTCTGGCTCTGAAATTTACAATGTATTTTAGAGGACATCCCTACTTTTATATGTCTCATATGAAATTGCTATGATCAACTTCCAGGCCTGGACCTGACATAAAGCCTATTGAACTCAATGGAAAAATTCCTGTTGACTTCATTGGGCTTTGGATCAGTCCCTGGTGACCGAAGCAGTGTTGTTTTTCCTTAGCCACTTTTTGTCTTCCTCAAATGAAACAATGGTTGGGATCTGAGAGACTGGCTTTCTCACTGTGATGTACTGACTGACCCAGATGAGATCAGTGGATGTGCTTGAGGTGGAGCTCCATCAATATGAGCCAGAAAGAGCTGTTAGGGGACTTCAGTTTTGGAGCTCACTCTGTAATGGTCTGCCAGCACCGAGAATTAACATAAAGTAGTACAATGCAAAGACCATCTTTTCTTCCCTCTTTGTTAAGGCTGTTGAGGAGGGGCAAATATATTTATGGGCAGTCTTTTGAAACTATTTGCATTAGCAAGTTTAATGTATGGCATAGGTGGCTGGCCAGAGTACTTGATATAGTTTAAAAACTGAAGAAATAAGTAAAACAATGGAGAATATTGGTGTAGATGTAACTTCGGTTCATTTCAAATATGCTTTTTCCTTACCAGTTCTTTTTATTGAGCCAATAGTTTGAAGACTATAATATATTGAGGGTTAATGATATAATACAGTACATTATACAAGCTTGATCCTTTAAAGAGAGGAGTGCACTAGCTGGGTCCAGCAAAACACTTAAGCACATGCTTAACTTTAAGCATGTGAATAGCTTCATTGACTTTAGTGGGAATAATTGTGTGCTGAAATCCTCATCCTCTGGATTAGGACAAAGTGTTCAGCCCCTTGCAGGAACAAGCCATTCTATTCTATTCTATTCTGTTCTATTCTATATTCACATTCTTACACCATCACCATGTTATCTGAGCACTTTGAAGCTCTAAGAAATGTGGAATGATCTAAAAGGTAATATGTATGAATGTGTTATTAACAAACTCTTCTTGATACTAACTGAACTAGTGTTTCAGGTAATAGTAGGTTAGATAAAACTTCACTTATGGTTTTCTGGGCCAAATTCTGCTCTTACATATGTTTGAGTATAAATAAGACAAGAATTTGGCCCCATAAGGGTAGATTTTTACGAAAGGGACAATATTAAGAACTGAGCATATTTTATGATATCACTGGAATTACATAAAGCTGTGATTTTAATGGCTCCCTGAGGAACAGCAGCATTTTTTAAAAATTCAGATATGATAAAGAGAGTCTTCCTTTTATATCTCTTCATTGGATGCTACAGTTTCTGCACGTATGTTTTACTGGTAATGGCAAACCAGATTTGTTTTAGGGGGTTTTATAGCACTATTTTGTTGATTATTTTAAAACATCAAAAATTAAAATTTTATTATTCAATTGGCTATTTTGCACGCTATTTGATTGGTGGTAGACAATTAATTTGTTATTACCTATTAGTTGGATTGTTGTAGCTCATGGAGACACCAGTCAGGGACTCACTGTAACTACTATATGTATATTAAGCCATGTTTCAGAAAAGCATCCCTAATGAAGAAATGCTCTTAAATATATGAAAAACTTCCAGATGTGAAGACTTCTCATGAAGAATGCCCTGCTAACCCTCTCCTTTTAAGAAAAAGGTTCCAGCTTAAATGCCTGTGCCGATTTCCCTGTGACATGAAGAAAGAGGAAATTGTTCTGGTAAACCAAGACCCAAACCAATTAGGGATTTATAGGCTAAAACCAGCACCTTGACTTCCAAACGGAAACTTATCAGCTGATGTAGCTCCCAGAGTTTTAGTGTAGCATACTCAATTGTAAAACTGCTTAAATGGTAGGCCACTGCATTGAGCACCTTTGCCAGAATTCACCAACTTCCCCATCTTAAAGCAGTCTAATGTGGAAAATTACATGATTGATGTGTACACCTACTGTACTGATAAACTTAACAAGTTGCTATGTAAGCCCTAGCTTATTCAGTCTAATTTAAACTTAGCATGATCTTCTAACAATGCTTGTTTTCATGTCTGACTCTGCCCTTTATATCAGTTCCTTCTCTTACTTCAGCTTCTCAGCATGGGTTGAGGTGACCAAGGCTGCAAAAGCAAGGAGAGTTTTCATACAACTTTCTGTATTGATTGCTGGCCTTGAGTTGTAAATGATGATTTAGTTGGTGAAAAGTCCAGATGATCTCTCCTCCCCTCACCCCCAAGGAAAGGGAATTAAGAATTAAGATTTCTGGAAAGCCATGTCTACTTCCATATCCAATTGATAGAAATCTACATAATTTGTTCCTAATATTTTCAGAGAAAAACTTTCTATTTTCTTACATAGCTCTTGAAGCCATTTAATGATCATATGTAGCACTTCCTGTCCATTGACACCACAAGAAAATCTCCAGAATTACAGTAATTCTAATGTCTAAATTGGGATTCATCACTCATACTCATGTTGCAGCTTTCAGGCTTGGGCTTTTATTAATATTTTTATTTCTAATGTAGCATATGGTATATAAAATAGATGTATATTATTACAAATATCAACTATCTCTGAGAGTAATACTAACAACAAAATATCACCCAAAAAGAAAAACTAGTCCCTGAGATTAATGTTACCCAAAGCTGGAAGGCTGTGAGGCAGCAGTTGGCCTCAACACACCTGCCCCAAGTTATCTAGCCATGTTATTCTTCACACATTTTTTTCTTAATGTCTTTTCACTAGGATTTACTGGTGCCTTCAGATTCCAAGAAACTTGGAACAAATGAGTAAGGAGTGGATTCTCATGCTGCTCCTTGAATATCATGGCTAGAGAGCTGGGTTTCTGAGCACCTCTTCAGCCCTCCCTTCCTGGTTAGGCTGCAAGATCTTCGAGGTAGGTCTCTAGAACTCTTGTCCTGATGAAAGGTGGGTCTTTAGTCTGTCCCTCTCAGCCCTTTGGGAGGGGAAGCAAGGGAAAGTAAAGTCAATTTTTCAGCTTTCTGTCTAGAAAGTAAGAGTTAGGGCAGGTCTACACTACCGTTTATGTCAATATAACTTGTGTCACACAGGGGTGTGAAAAAGCTATCCCCCTGGGTGACACAAATTACAGTCACCTAAGTGCTATCCACACTGGTGCTATGTTGGTGGGAGATGCTCTCCTAGCAACATATCTTCCATCTCTCGTGGAAGTGGAGTAATTATGTCAACGGGAGATTTCTCTCCCATCAGCGTAAAGTGTCTTCACCAGTTGCACTGCAGCGGTGCAGTGGCGTCAGAGCAGCTGCATCAATGTAGCACTTCTAGAAGTTGACTAACCCTTAGTGTGGAGTGGAGATATTTTAAGTGTTATATTTGGAAATAACTAACAATTGCCTATCTGGATTTTGTAGCTTTGCAAAAAATGTAGATGCTTTAGAGTTCACTTCGCTAGTGATCACACTAAGTCTGCATTAGGTTCCTATTATCCAAATTGATAGTATGTATATTTCACATTTTAAATGGTAGAATTCTATTTCTTGCTTTCATAAATTACACTAAAAAAGCAATGTAATGCACAGTAGGTGACAGAGAGTGACTGAAAATATTTTCCAGGGAGAAAGCATACTTGAGAAGATCAAATACTTGATGCAAATTTGCAAAGCAGGCATCCAAGCCAAAGAAGCAAAAACTTTGCTAGACCATTTGTAAGGGACAAGTTAGACTACAAAACATTTTTGACAAACTTAAATAATTAAGTTTTTTGGGGAAATGAAAGAGAAGAAGCTGGCATTTTTGCTTGTTAAATTTCATTGAGAAAATGGCATTCATATTTGTTGTTTTCTTCACATGAATGGATGCACCTATAGCAGTGTTAAGAACCATACATTTCTTCTTCATGTAGTGTTCTGTTGCTACCTTGTTTTTTGTGGTTGGCCAGTATTTACAGTCCAGATAACATTAGCTTGAGGAGGGAATGTATTTTTGAGAGTGGGAGAGAAAAGGATTCCAGAGTGTCCCAAAAGACAAGTACAGAGGGTGGAAATCCGTAAAATAGTTGAAAGTAGTTTTTTTCACTTAGTACCCACCTTTCACCTTATGCCCTTTAAGTTTCTGGGATTTTTTTTTTTTGCCTTCTTTATTCTATGACAGAGATATTGAACTACTGATGAGAAAATATGAAGTCATAATAATTCATCCAATTAATTCAGGTGATCTGACCCAGCTTTATGTATGTAATTAGCAGGTCTGCTAATCTTCCTACTGAGAGTCACTGGCAGTTCTTAAATCCCCATGATTGGGTATATTTCTTCACAAGCAGCAAGCTGTTAACAACATTTTATTTTCCTGACATCTGCAGAACAGATATCAGTACTAGTGTTTTTGAATTCTATAATTTCTATTATTTATTTTCATTAAGATAGGAGGAGGATGGATGCCATGATTTTGGCCTTATATATGAGCATAAGAGTATTCTCTTTGTCATATGATTTCCAAAATCAAGGTAATAGGAATCACAGTGCCTAACTAGTCAGATAGATCATTGTCTTTGAGATACAGTACCTAAATTGTTATTGTTTTTATTTTGTGTAATATACTCCATCATAGTTATGAAAAAATATGATGACAGCACTTCTTCGAGAAGAGTTTCAGCAGGGATATCAAGAGCCTTTGATGGATGATCTCTACATAAACAATAATTCTGGAACATGCAGTCTTGAATATAGCTCTGCGAGGTACAATAAAGGCCATTTGGAACTCAAGATATGCCACAAAGCGATATTTGTGAATCATGAACTGCAACCAGTACTCTTCTCTGTAAATGAATTTGTACACTACTGTTACCATCACTGCTGAATCCAGCCTTCTAGCCTCTGAAGAAACATATGAGATACTACATATTCAAAATTCAGAAATATTGTGGCTGAATTATAAATTCATATGAATACATTATCTGCAGGTACATATATTGTTTGTATATCACATATTGAATTAAATAAATGGAGAATTTACTGTATCTTACCCAGGAAAAAAAGCACCAATCCAATCAGCTACATTATGAATCAGATACATAAAATATCGAATCAGATACCTAATATACTGAATCAAAATCACTACATCTGCAGCATCAGATATATCATGCACTGAATGAACTATACCGTCCAGAAAAGCATATCAATATTAAACTAAATCATGTTGAACGGATACATAATTCACTAAATTAAATAAATTGGGTCAATATAGCAGTCACTGAACCTGACATATCAGCTCATAAACATACACAATGCTTGGATGTTTTGAAAAACCTGTCATGCATTCTTAGTGAGGTTTCCATAAAGCATTATGTTGGAATGAACAAAGTCCCTTCATAGAAGGCTTTGAATGTACATTCAAAAATAGCCTTAGATTTAGACAGCACTCTTACAATAAGATCTTCTATTCTTCTTACAAAATTAATGCTCTAGAAGAGTATAAAACTATTTGGATACATTGAAGACTCACTGGCGTTTATGGACCTCAGTAAATTATTTAATAAAAGAAATTTACAAGGCCTATTGAGCATTATTTTTTTTCATCTTGTAGCAAAACTGAGAATAACTCAGTAAACAGTAAAAAGAAAGGAGTACTTGTGGCACCTTAGAGACTAACCAATTTATTTGAGCATAAGCTTTCGTGAGCTACAGCTCACTTCATCGGATGCATAGTGAGCTGTAGCTCACAAAAGCTTATGCTCAAATAAATTGGTTAGTCTCTAAGGTGCCACTAGTACTCCTTTTCTTTTTGTGAATACAGACTAACACGGCTGTTACTTTGAAACCTGTCAGTAAACAGTAGTGGACTGAAGTTAAGTTGAAAACATTTGGGAGAAACATTTCAGCGCAACCATGATTCCATAAGTCACAGCTTAACCAATGACATATAATGATTTTTATACAAGACATATTAATGTGGCACCAGCTAAAATTCATTCATAATCTGTCCTCTCTGAAGTCAATGGAGGTATAAAATCCATTAGTTGGGGTCCAATAAGTTTAGCTAAGTTTATGTAATATAGGATCTGATCTTACACCATTAAATTTAATAGGAGTTTTGTCACTAACTTATATTATAGAATAACCTGCCAATAAGATGGTAATGTGTTAGTTAATATTGTATCTCTTTTCAAAGCAAACATTTATAAAGCTAAGACAAAAAACCTAAACTTACAAATGATTCCAATACGTTCAGTGTTTTCCTATGATTAAATAAATTACATATTGTCACGCTGTCTGAAGTGGCTCACAACGAGTGACAGTCTGTCCTGAAGTTGTCAAAAACAGGGCAGACACTCCAAACTGGTTGTATGTTCTATAATTAGATTTCACCAACCCAGTAACAAATATGAACTCCTGGATCACTGTACTAGCCTTGCCCTGGAGTCACATACAGTCCCTTTAGGCTCTCCAGTCTGTCTTGCCACCCAAGTAAGCTGGACTTAGTGATAAATGGTCATTTATATCAAAAATCACAAAATATTCAGTTTGCAACCAGTGCCAAGAGACCAGTCACTTACCCCAGCTCAATTGGTACCCTAGGTTTTGCACCAAAGACAACACTTCTAGCCAATCCTGTAATAAACTATCTAAGGTTTATTAACTAGGAAAAAGAAATGAGAATTATTTACAGGTTAAAGCAAGCAAACATATACACTCATGAATTACCATCTATGGTTTCTAAGGTGACAGAGATGTAGTAATTTGTCCATTCAAAATGTCTTTCAGGGTAGACTCAGGTTGACCCCAGAGGTTCACTGTTTCAGCTTAGTGTCTCTGACCCTGTGAGAGTTCAAACAGCAAAGAGATAACCATTTCTTCTTGTAAGTATCTTTATATGATCTCTCCCCCCTCCCCGAATTCAAACTGATGGGATGTTTCAACAAAGCTTTATGTCCTAGATGGCCCATTACGTCTTGATAGTCCTTCTTGATCTGGGGGGTGGGAGGGAGGGAATATCTGAGTTCATAAGTTTAGAGCAGGCATTTTTACAGTTATAAAACAAACTTGAGTTTCAGTTCTTGGCTAACACCTGTGGTCTTGGCCAGAGCTGACACTTGGTTTACTCATGTCACACACACTAATAGATTTGTCTTCATTTTTAAAAAAAATGACTTGCCCAGTAGCAAAGAAACAGTACATTGCCATGCCATGTGGAGAAACCTGTCAGTATAACAAATTCAAGGAAGGCTCTACTTCCTCTAAAAATGCTCTCTCTTTAAGCACATCTAGCTTATGTATTCGTATCCTATTTGAAGACTACAATGATGCAATTCATGAAGTAAAGCCATGCTCCTCAATGATTAAGCAATTAATGTTTCCAAAAGCACTATGAAGATCTAAAGCACTAAGAAAGACTAAGTGCTGAGTATTATTATTATTGACAAACACAGATACTGTAAATGTAAATTACTGAATTTAGTTTACTATAGATTGTGGGGTCATATTAACCCCCACTGTGGGGCTTATGCGATGTGGAAGGCATCAATTTAGTCCTGTACCTGCATGAATTTTAATCAATAGTCATAGCTTGCTAGCCATTATTTTTTTATAATACTTTGTCTCGTAGCATTCATATTTTGCTAAGCATTGTCCATACCTGCAGGAAGACATAGATCAGTCTCAACCCGTTTTTAATTTTACCATTTAAACAAGGCTTCGATTGGGCTGGTACAATGTTCCAACACTTGCTTTATGCTGCAACTTGTCAAGAATCTGAGTTTCTTTTTCCTTTTTTATTTGTATAAAAGTGTCTAGCTGTTATGATTTCTGAGAGAGCCCCAGAAATGTGAACCAAGTAGAACTGATGCAGTGATGTCTGCATGCATTTGTAGAACCTAAAACGATAGCTCTGACATATGTAATTCAGTGGTGTATTAACTCAGATGTCCAATAACGTTACTTAAATGTCAACAATGTTAACTATTTGACTGTTCATCAAAGCATATAAGAAAGGAGAAGAAAGATCATTTTGAAGTTCTTCACGATCAACTATAAGATAAGAGCATATTTTGTTATCATCAGTGGGCGGGACTGAAAGAATTCAACCATCTCCTACAACCATCCTCATAATCAAAAGAAGGCAAGCCCAATGAGACTAGCAGAGCCACGTGTATCTGAGACCCTCCAAGCAGGGTCAAAACTCAAGAAGCCCTGCAGGACTTACCAGCCTCACTGATGAAAAGCCAAGAAACCAAGCAGAACTCAGGGGCATAGCTATATTCATACCCTCACTGAGAGAGAGACAGGGGGTACTGGGAGCACAAGTGATCATACTTTGAACATTTGCACAATCTACTGTGTCTCATGTGGATAGAATTTACTTTGTGAGAGGCGCTTAGAAAAGTAACTTCTCTCCCCCCCTTTTGCCCCATGCTATTTAAAGTAATTAATATAAATGCACACACTGAACTAATATTGACACACAAAGTACCATTGGTGTACTTTTCAGACAGACTGACACATTATCTGTGCTTCTGCATGCTCTGAGACAAATCCTGGCTTCCACTTCATCAGAACAAAAAGAATGCAAAGCTGTCTTGAACAGTCAACTGGGGATTCTTCTTGTATATGGAAATCCTTGATTGGCATATACCATGCACACTTAATCCCCACACTGGTGTGTATGTGGTGGGCAAGGTGTTGAGGTGTTCTGGAAATATATTTGGAGTGTAATGAACTCAGGTAATCCCCATAGCCTCCAGGGAGCTATTACTGCTGCTGAAAGGTAGCCCAAACTTGAGGCTAGTCTAAACTTGCACCAAGGCCTCATCCAGTTAGGATCGGGGCAGAAGAGTGTACTCAATTATTTGCATATTTGCTGAACCAAAACCAAGCAACATGGTCCAGTGGATAGTGCAGAGCAAGAAGTCAGGAGATGTTTTAGTCCCTGCCAGATACTGCCTCACTCTCTGATCTTAGATAAGTCACATATCTGTGTTTCACTTTCTCCATACAAGAAACAAAGAACTGTGGATAACTTTTGTGCATCGTTATAAACTACTTTGAGATCTATGTTTGATAAGTGCTAATCAATTTTATTCTGTTCCCTCACCTTTCTGAGTGTTTTGTATTCCTGCAATCTGTAATAATGCATGAATTTCTGGACTGCACAGAGACATTGGTTGTGATGTGTGTATCATGACATAATGTTACAATATATACATCTTCCAGCTGGATTTTGTAGTTTTGGGGTTTGGTTATGGAGACTAGAACAAGTCCTGTTCAACATTTCATTCAAAACATTCACCTCTCCAGGATTGTGACGGTCTGTAGTGGGGTGGCTGCCCCACTCCTATACTAGATGGGGCGTCAGCAGGCCAGAGAGGCTGTCTGGGTGGGCGGCCAATCAGAGAAGGCCTGCTAGGGAGCCAATCAGAGGCTGAGTAAGAAGCAGCCAATCAGGGCCAGGCTCAGCCCTATATAAAGGCTGCCCAGGGAAGGGAGTAGTAGGTCTCTCTCAGGTCTTCAGAGGGTGAAGGTCTGTCTCCTGTGTGAGGTGACAAACAGCTGAGGGGAGCAGAAGGGAACTCCAGCCTGGTATCTGCCAGGCTGCAGGCCCTGAGGGAAGGGTCTAGCTGGTGCAAAGGGGCTGAAGGGGAAGTGGCCCAGGGAGAGAGGCAGACAAGGGGAGAGAAGGAGGGCAGGAAAGCTGCTGCCAAAGGGTCCCCCCTTTCCCCTTGCATGTACACCCAGCCATTGGATGTGGTGACAGTGGACTGCACCAGACCCCTGGCACAAGGGGTTAGACTTTGGGGGGGGGGGGTGGTTGGCTGCTGTGGCTGGGTGAAGTGAAAGACTGCTGATAACCTCTTGCCCTGCCCCTGAAAGGGGGTGAGTGAGGACTAAGGGGCACTGCTGGAGGGCAGTGTCTTAAAGAGGATGCTGCAAGAAGAGAGCAACATGGGTCTAGGTGCCAAGGGAGGGTGAGAGATGGATGGGACACCACCAGTGGAGGGTGCTCCAAACTGGACTGAGCTAATTCCCTGATGAGCCAGCAGGAGGAGCTGCAGTGGTGAGTCCCAACCCCGTCACATGGTCCAAAATCTTTTCTGTTGTATTGAAACACCTTGATTTTTAGTTCATTAAGGTTGTACGTATGTAACTAAAAGAAGAATTTGACTGAGTATCCATCACATTTGAAGACTGGTCCTGCAGCTGATGAAATTGTTCTTGATGTTATTAGGTTGCTACCTGCAGTACAAGTGGCCTAAGTATCCTGCTGAGTTAGACCTTTATCCAATCTACAAGTGAGGAAAATCTAAAAGTGCTTTAAAATCCCTGAAGGTTCTGGAGGTTTTCCAAGTACTTCAGCACAGAAATTAGTTCACTGTATAGTGATTTGCACAGGGTTCTGCAGAGGGACTAGAACTTGCAGCTTGCTCTGACTATAATTTTACCTTCATTAAAGCACACTGACACTGTCACACATCTTCAGGCTCACTAAAAAAATGTTTACAACTGGACAGACTCTAAAACTATGAAGGCAATAAGTAAACACAGGATTTCTATATTCCTCATGTGTATATCTCAGGTAATGTCTGTTTCCTTTTCTGTTGGATAAATTATCTAAATTAGTGAAAGGCTACATTCCTTTTTCAGTGATGCGCTGAGAGCTAGGCATAACCAAGTGTCAGATCATGGTATTTTTCCAGAGAAGTGATAGAGGTACAACTTGCAACATGGCTATCCCTCTGAAACTTGCATTTATTTTGTTTTTTATATCTTCCTAAAGTAACTTTTCATTCTATTGTCCAGGAAATTTGAAAAGTCCAAAGCCTTTACTAACATTCTTTACATACAAATATCTGAAGTTTAATTTGGTTTAAAGCTTCTTGTTGCTAAACTATGATCTAAAACAGACTCAGAATTGTTCCGTGTTTAACCTCTCATAATGCTTGGTGTTTCATTTGAACTTTATCAAAAATTCCCAGAAGCGTCTTATTTATTTGACTGTTGGTTCTCTTTGATTTTAGATCCAGCTGAAGGGTCACTCAAAGACCAGCATTAAGTGGAAATCCAATACTGCTCCTTAAATGTTTACACTAACTTGAAAGGTGTTCACAAAAGTACCTATTCACATAAATATCAGTGCAGTTAAGTATCAGAAGGGTAGCTGTGTTAGTCTGGATCTGTAAAAGCAGCAGAGAGTCCTGTGGCACCTTATAGACTAGCAGATGTATTGGAGCACAAGCTCTCGTGGGTGAATACCCACTTTGTCGGATGCGGATGCGGTTAGTTACTCTAAGTATTAGCACAGAGTGCTTAAAACTATAATCAGCTTAATTTACAGTTCAGCTAACTAGTTTTAGTTTAATATCCTAGTAAATTAAGCAAATGTATTTCTTTATACTTATTCTAGAATGAAGTTTGTGTTGTGCTATTTGATGCTGATGGTAGAGATAAAGTAGGTTTCAGTTATTAAACACTATTAACTATAAGAGTATGTAATGTTTAGCTTCAGGTTGTGATCCTTTCTCATTTTGTAGAGCTGTAGATATGTCATCTCAAAATCCAAGTAGTCATATACATGACTGCAATTAAAGCTAAAAAGAATTGTAGATTTATATGGGACAATACCAATAGCACTAAAGGAAATTTCTGTGGTAAATTGCCATGCATACAGATAATACATTTCTTAGACCTCTTTATCAAAAAGTGTTCTTTGCAAGCATCCAAGTTAAATCATAAGTGACATACAAAAAGTAGTCTTTGAATACTAACATTTAGAATATTAAACATTATGGTTTGAATTTTGTTCTTTGATATAGGCATGAAGCTTCTATTGATTCATGGGCAAATCTAAGTTTATGCACAGGATGTAGGGCTCAGTTTTGCCTCCCAAGCAAAAGCTATATAGAGGGTAACAAGCTCCCACCTGTTATACATCAGCCAAAAGGCTAGGTGCAATGGAAGCCCTCCCCCCCCCCCCGGCCCCGTCCATCTAGGACTCCTACTAGAATTAGTCTCCCAATGGGTCTGGGCAGGGGACATGGTAGCAGACAGAGTTGGCTCATTGTAGGGAAAAGCACAGGTGCATTCACCATCTTATAGGAACCTGAGACCAGTGGTCCATCTCATCTGGCATCCTATTTCTGACAGTAGCCAGGACCAGATGCTTCAGAGGAAGATGCAAGAAACCTCAGAAGAGATAATTATGGACCAGTCTCTCCACAGGACAAGTTTCTTTCAAACTTCACCCAGTTTTGTTTTTTGTAGTATTCTAGCAACTAAAAATCCCAATCAAGATCAGGGCCCCACTGTTCTAAATAACATAGAAACACGTAACAAAGAAGGGCCCCTGCTCTAAGTATCTTATAGTCTAAGTGACAGGATGTTAGAGATGGGACCAAATAGACAAATGATGGATGCATTTACAAAGTTTCTACTGGTCTGAAAGTTTTTACTGGTTTTACTCTATTCCTCAGAACAGTAAAACTTTCTTAACAGTATAGCATTTTAACAACAACCACTGTAAAAGATGGTCCTTTCTTTGAATCCTACTTCATCTACACTTTTGCATTCAATGAAATCCCATGGCATTCAGTTCCACAGGTTATTCAGGCATTGCCTAAAACTGATTTCCTCTTCTTTTGTTTAAAATGAGTTGTCTCTCATTGAATGTCCCCCTCACTCTTCTTGTATTATGAGGAATAGTAAATAGGAGTGGTCTACTGACCCTCTCTAAACCACTCATTACTTATCTCTATCATGCCCTCTTTTTCTTATGGTGGTGTAGTAGCTAGGCCTCCCCAGAGCTCATGTTCCTCAGCTTCCCTGATGCATCTCCCTTTCTCATCACTCATCCTGTACTTCTTAATGGCACGACTGAACTGTGTTAAACTTATTTAAATACATATATAATTTTAGTAGAGCATAATTCTTAACATAATGTAATTATCTTGTTTGTTATAAGCTGGTTCTTATGTGTATAGGCTGAAAACTTTTTCTATAATCCTTCCTTGATTTAGGATTTTAATAGAGTTTATGGGTTAAATCTTTTCTAGATTTTAATTTTATGCCCCTGATCTGAATTTCTTGTTTTACAGAGACTGAAAATTAACGTCAGTGAAGCTGCTTTTGTCTCACTTCTTCCCATATTTGATCCAAGGACCACTTAACACCAACTGGAGAAAGGGATACAAGAATATCCTGATTCTGGTATGTACATCCTGATTCACTAAAGAATGTTATGTGAGATCTTAAATGAAACCAGTGTCATATTGTCAAATGTAGGTATATATACAATATACAAAGTTATGTTTATATACAGAAAATATGGTTTTAAAATCTGTATCAAGGCAGAGATGCCAAACACAGGAGGTAAGAAATGTGTATCTTACTGTCCGGATGTAAATTAAATATTGTAAGCTAACACCATGGATGCCAATTTACATACAAAGTCAGATGTTTAAAAAAATATGAAGTCAATAGTGAAATTCTTCCATCAACCTCGCCACATCTACACCAGAGGTTAGGTTGGCTCAGGTACAGCTGTAAGGGATGTGAATGTTTCACACCTCTGAGCAACATAGTTAGGGTTTTAACAACAAGTAAGATAAGCACCCCCATCAGGGTTGGTCTAAGTTTAGTTGGTCCTGCCTAAGTGCCAGGAGATGGAAAGATCATTTCTTGAGGTCCCTTTCAGCCCTATTTTTCTATGATTCTGTAAATCTGAATGAGACTCTGTGGTTCAAGCTCTCCTTTAAAGGATGTACAAGGACACACCTCCTCCATGCATATAGGCCATGTCAACAAATCCAAACTGAATCACAGAATGAAATCCTTCCACTCATCCATATACTACTTTCTCAATCATATTCTTAATATAGAAAGTATCAAAAACATGCTTCTAAATATGCATATTTTCATAATATTGCAAATTATTCATTATGCATATCATTTATAGCATCATATCAGAGGGGTAGTCATGTTAGTCTGTATCCACAAAAACAATGAGGAGTTCGGTGGCACTTTAAAGACTAACAGATTTATTTGGGCATAAACTTTTGTGGGTAAAAAACCCAAACACTTCTTCAGATGCATAGAGTGAAAATTACAGATACAGACATAAATATATATTGGCAATTAAGGCCAGTTTAGACAGGGACCCTGACTAAATTGGTCTTCAACACCGGTTCTCCACTTGTAAGATCACTCACCTTCTCTTCATGTGCCAATATATATTTATGCCTGTATCTGTAATTTTCACTCCATGCATCTGAAGAAGTGGGTTTTTTTACCCATGAAAGCTCATGCCCAAATAAATCTGTTAGTCTTTAAGGTGCCACTGGACTCTTAGTTGTATTTATACGATCATACTTTTTCATGAATTTACTATAGTCAGGACTCATTGTCTTGCTATATATCATTGCTAAAATTTAATATAATTTTTAAAAGATACCAAATTCTGAGTACATAGTCAGTTTCTTAAATATGAAAATTGCCATGCACTTTCATATTTTGTCAATCTCAACAATCACAATCTCTTAGCATTGTGCAGTTTGTGCCCTCAGAGAAATGCAACAGAACCACAGTTCTTATTCTCGCCTTTTCTTCTAATCAGATTTGTTCCTAGTGCTAGCTAAGGCAATTGAAGTAAGCAAATGAGAGCTTCAGTATCTATATCACCACTGGATATTTTCAACTTTTTGTCTTATTCCTGGTGTGCATATCCAACATGTAAGATAAAACCCTGCAAAACATTAGGCTCGGGATGGCACATCTCCACTTAACTATTAACTTTTACTTAAAAAGCAGTGTTACTGATTGAAAATTAGAGAAAAGCATTGAAACATGTTTTTCCTCCTCCTCCACTGCAAGAACTGTTAGGATCCAGATCTGCTGCAGAATTGGTGATAATGGGGGCTAGAAGAAATTAGACAAATGTCGTACAACTTTTTCTACTCCCTGCCTTACTGCCAAAACGTTTTACTGATAGAAAAGTGTATATTCACTCTACCACAAAATCAGACAAACTCTCCATCAGCCAATGTTTTAGCTTCATTTCTGGACCTTAAACAGCTCTTAATCACTTTACATGGAAAGATTCTTCATCATGTCAATTGAAATTTTGTGTGCCAATTTGGATAGATTTTACAGTTTTTTGCAACAAAATCATATTTCATAGCTAAAACATAGATTATGTTCCACCATAATCAAGATAGTTGTATGGTTAAATGTTTGTTACAACTGATGGATTTTTAGATGGAAATGTAAAATTTATACTAGAAGAGTTGTAAAATGAGGTTTTATACTGTAAATATTCTTTACTATGTGCTGTCCCTTTTCAAACTAATGTACATCGCTTTAGTCTAACCTTATTTTGACATCAAAACTTCTTTAAAAGAATAGACTGAACAGAGAACATTTTTAGTATGTAAAAGGCATCTAGAATTTTGGAGATCCAAAGTATTTCTTGCCCAATAGACTTATTGATGAACAGTCATAAATAACTTTAAAATATTCCAGTGTGAGAGGAAGGCACTGCAGATTAGGTCATTGTGGAATTATAGTTCCCTTGCTTAATGATTTTAGAAAATTGCCTGGCAATCCAACAAAGAGAAGGAGCAAATGCGGTGAATGCAGGCTAATTAAACCAATAATTGCTTCTTGTTGTATACCCAGATAATGTGCCCCTGATAATTTTAAATGAAGTCTTGAAGCAGACTTCTTGAATGAAATTCTGTGCTAGTTAAATCTTCACTAACTCTCTCTGTGCTTAGAAACTGGTCTACTTCTCAAGGTCCCGGGCATTGCCCAGACAAATATTGCAGTGGCATGGAAAGTTTAACAGATAATGGGATCTGAATTTCCTTGTGCTTTCCCTCCTTGGAATAATGTGATTTCCCTGAACAATTCTGAAATTAGAGTCCATATCATTAACAAATTATGTCTTTGATTCCCTCCCCCTCCCCCTCTTTCCCTCAAATCTGGAGTAACTCCATTCAATTCAGTAGAGATTTGCAGAATACCATGTTAATTCAGAGTATCCAATAATTGATTGTCAGCTAGTAGTAACAGAAGCCAGTGGCGTGGGGGGGAAAAAAAAATTATAGTGGGGGGGTGCTGAAAGCCATTAAACAAAACTGTAAATCCTGTATATGATGGAACCTACTTCAAGCTGGGTGTGCTACTGCATCCCCCGCACCCATAGTTCCAGCATCCCTGATAGAAGCTCTCTAGAATTCAAGCAATATTTCATGAGGTCACCCTTTCCCAGAATGTTCCAGAAGATCTTCAGAGTGGTACAAGGAAATCACTGGGGGCTTAACATTTTTATATTAAAGAACGAGCAGTCCTTTTATCACCAAATCTATTCAACTTCTGTCTGTCTTTTCAAACAAAGAAGCAGTACCTGAAAAAAAACTGTACAGTATAACTAGAGCACAATAGATAGGAAATGTATATCATACTCTTGTAACTTTCACACTTGTGATATGACAATGTAACTGTCAAAGTTTGGCTTTGGTGTTATGATTCTTAGTACCCAGGAAACCTGCAGGTATATTTTTTCTTTGACATTTCTAAAACTATAATGTTTCAGAATCTGTAGGCAAAAACAAAAAGTTAAAAGCCAGCATTGTGGATCACTATCCAAAAGGAATCATTCCATGAGCCAGTTTTCTCAGATCTTCCATAAATGGTTAAATTTAGCAAAAACATTCTGTTTTGCTCTATTTGGATTTTGATGGAATAAACCTCTACCCATCCCCAACTCCTAAAAAATTACAGCAGTTTCACATAGTAAACTGAGAAATGTTTGTAAAAGGAAAGTATACAGTAGCATTGCATGCATATGCTTGTGATAATTTTAGATCAAATGATTTGATTCTCAATTTAAAAAAAAAATAATGTGTTAGATATGTCATTGTAAAGGTATGTTCATTGTACCAGACTGGTTTAAAATACATGAAATTCCAATCAATATAATGTAAAAGCTGATGTAACAGTTCTGGAAGATATGAATATTTACCCAACATCACTAGACAGTAAGAGAAATAATATTGGTTTTATGAAAATGTAACTCCTGGAAAAACTTAAAGTTATTGTAGTTGTGATGTAGCCATTTATTGTGGGACTAATTCACAGGGGGATGCCAATTTTTTTCCCAAATTATATGAAGTTATACCTCCCTCCAGGTATTGTAGTGCACATCAGGTAATGTACAATACTCAAGTGCATTAGTAGTGTGCAGACAGGACGTTGTGCCCTGTCAGTGCACATCATTATGTAACAGCAGTCGCTTTCCTCACACTAAGTGCATAGGGCTCTTGGAGGGTTTCACATGGTCCTTTGACTTGCCGCTGAACCGTGTGCATTCTGGGATTTTTCTCAATATGTATTGTGAGATGCATAGCGGAAGCCACATGAGTTTAAATTGAAAAAGATGTTTCCTTTATCTTCATCCAATACTTCCTTGTTGGGTGGGCTAGCACCATTTCAAATTGCTCTAAGAGCATGGACCCAACAAACTCTGCTCTCATAAGCTGGTAACCTTGAATAATCAGAGGCTGCTTGGGCTGTATTTCAACACCAAAGCTGGATGGATTTGACTTTGGACTCCATCCACCAAACCCCGATGTGTGGCAGCAGCAGTGGGACGTTCAGCAGTGGAGGAAGCAATAGATAGTACAGGATCAGTTCCTGGAGCAGCTTCACACTGTGCAGTGCTATTTCTGAGCTTAGGAAACCATTGTGGAAAAGGGTCGTTCTGCAGTCCTGGGATGATTAGCAGTGGCAAGAGTTTCAGGATGGGGAAGGCAACCTTTCTGGAGATATGTGCAGAATTAACCCTGGATTTGCAGAACACACATGCCAACATGTGGTGCCCCATACCCATGGACTAGTGGGTCACCATTCCCCTCTGGAAGCTGGTTACATCCAAATATTACCAGTGGGTAGCCAACCAATTCAGTGTCAGATCTACTGTAGGGTCATTGTCACGCAGGTATGTGAAATCATGGAAAAGGTACTGACACAATGGGTTATAAAGCTTGGTACTATTCAGGAGATTACAGATGGGTTTGCGTGAATGGGTTTCCGAAACTACATTAGGGCAATTGACAGGATAAATGTGTCTTTTCTCCCCCATCAGGCATCAAAAATTATAAATAGAAAGGAGTTTTTAATCCATGGTGCTCCAAGGGCTGGTTGACTACTGTAGCAGGTTTACAGACTGTTATATTAAGTTAGATGGAATATATGAGCCAAAGATGTAAACATAGCCCAGTCACTATCCAACATTAAACAGCCTGCTTAATGTGATGGCAACCTACCATTAAAAGTTCTTTTTAACCTCTTATTAGAGATATAGAAAAGCAGAAAAAAACAGTTGAAGCATTTGAAATGTAAAGTATTAAATAAAGCTTTTATTTTAACGGCATCCCTTGTTCGTTTTTTTCTGAAAACTCTCAAGCTAAAGAAAAAGGGCTCTCTCATTTGACAGTCCTTTAGATGATATGAAAAATGGTAATAATTGTTTTTTTTTTGGGGAAAAAAGAAGGTAGTAAAGATGGGTTGGAGCATTCATCATTGCTATTGTTGGTAAAGTCTGCTCCTGTCTCCCAGAAGAACAAAACAAGAGAACACACACAAAAGGGAAGAGAAAAGAACAGCAAAGATAGTAACGTAGGCACAGCACACTCTTATTAGCCACTCTGAGTCCTGGCTGACTTTTACCAGCAATGGGCTGCTTAGGATATTACATTTAGTTGCATCTTTCTCATCACAGCCTTACAGCAGTGTTGCAAAATATACAGTCTTGGCTGGCTAAGTCAGACTCTTATTAGACAGAAGGAAAAAAGGAGAGTGATAGGAAAGAGAAGAAATATTGTGGGGAAAGAAAAGGACAGATGGAGTGTGGAGGAAGGAGAGTCTCATATGCCAGGTGGTATTGGGATTTAGCCTCTGAAGGCTTCAGAACCTGAGCTCTTGCCCAAGCCACCATGTCTACACAGCTATTTTTAGGATGGTAACATGAACCCATTAACCTGTGCTGGGAGGCTCAATACCATGGCCTGTGTAGACCTACCCACTGGGGACACAATAGTAGGATCTTTCCAAAGTCAGCTCTATTCAAAATAACATTTGTCCATGGACATTAATGATGCAGACATTGATCGGGTTATCTGGGAGACCTGGCTTATGCTCTACTCTCCTGGCTAATAAAGCCATTCATAGGTCACTTGGACAGGAGGCAGGAACTGTTTCACTACTGCCTCAGTAGATAGTGGAATTAGAGTGTGCATCTAACAGTTTGAAAGGAATGGGACTGTAGAGATTAGAAGCAGCAGAAAAAAATACATTCCAAAGATTAAAGCAGTGTTTTGCACAGTAGTTGTGAGAGTAAGGGGAAAAGCCCTAATGATGATGGGTAGGAAGCTGAAGTGCAGAGATTAGCTGCTTGGTTTGAGTAGCCATTGAGGCAACCAATACAAAATGGAGATAGGGCAATATTGTTAGGGATGCCTACTATTCTTATTATGGATCTCAGGTCTGGTAATGCAGCTGTGTATCCAGTTGTTAGCCCATGAAGAGAGGTGGGGTTGGGGTGGATTGTGAACAATTCAATATTGTTGGAGGTGAAATGTTGTGGCAATCCTTATTTTACCTTTTGTCTGCCTAGATACTTATGTAAAACCCTTTTGAATTATATAAAACTTAACAACTGTGTCAAATGCATTGCTATTCCCTATGAGTGAATTTTTCAATGTTTCGCTTATGATAAAGTCAATTATGTAACAAGCAGAAATAAACTGGTAAATGCAATGATAATTAAGGTTACATTTTAGTCACGGGTATTTTTAGTAAATATCACGGACAGGTGACAAACAGTAAACAAAAATTCAAGGCCTGTGACCTGTCCATGATTTTACTAAAAATACCCGTGACTAAAATTTTGGTGGGGGCTTCCCGGGGCCCTGTGGGGGAGGTCAGCCCGGGTGCTGGGGCGGGGAAGCAGCGGTGCAGGTCCCGGGACCCCTGCTGGCTCTGTGTGTGGGAGAAGGTTTATGGCTTGGGCAGGGAGTTGGTGTGTAGGGTGGCGTTTGCTAGCGGGGGGTGGCTCCCAGGTCTCTCACCGGCATGTCCCTACAGCTCCTAGGCAGAGGGGCCGGAGGGCTCCACATGCTGCCTGCACCAATGGTAGCTGCAGAGCTGGTGCTTGTGGTGGGAGCAGCATGCAGAGCTGCCTGGCTATGCCTCAGCCTAGGAGCTGAGCGAGGGGGATGTCACTGCTTCCAGGGAGCCCCCCAGGTAAGCACCACACAGAGCCTGCCTCACCCCATCCCGTGCCCCAATCCCCTGCCCCTTCCACGGGAGGTTGTGCACAGTCCCTGACCCCCACTGGGACCTGGAGGGAGCATTGGCGGGGCTGGTAGGCATCCCTACCTGGCTCCGTTCCTCCTGCCCCCAGGAGCATCAGAGTTTGGGTGTTGGAAGGGGCAGGGGATTGGGGTACGGGATGGGGTGAGGCAGGCTCTGTGTGGTGCTTACCTGGGGGACTCCCTGGAAGCGGCGACATCCCCCTCGCTCAGCTCCTAGGCTGAGGCATAGCCAGGCAGCTCTGCATGCTGCTCCCACCACAAGCACCGGCTCCGCAGCTACCATTGGTGCAGGCAGCATGTGGAGCCCTCCGGCCCCTCTGCCTAGGAGCTGTAGGGACATGCCGGTGAGAGCTGGGAGCCACTCCCCGCTAGCAAACGCCACCCTACACACCAACTCCCTGCCCAAACCATAAACCTTCTCCCACACACCCAAACTGCAGCTGCTGCTGGCCCAGGGGCTGCCCAGCTCAGGCCGCCCCTGAGCCAGCACCAGCCACTGCAGAAGTCATGGAGGTCACAAAGTCAGAGTCCATGACTTCTGTGACCTCCATGACAGACATGTAGCCTTACTCATGAGTAAGTACTCACCAACATGAATGTGTTCTACAATCTAGCTTCAGTATATCCACTCCCCTTTTCCCTCTACATGGCCAAAGACCATGTCTGTTACAGTCAAATCAATGCCCTACCACAGGGTTGCAACCAGGAATTCCAGGGCCTGGGACTACACTACCAGCTCCTCACTATCCTGCCACAAACATGCTTCTGCGGACCTCTAGAGGCCTAATTCTAGAGAGTTGGAGCCAAAATGATTTGCACAGATAGAAACGTTATTCGTCTTCTCTCCACATCCCAGTAAAGAAATCTGTCCCATCTGGCACTTTTCCTTTCATATTACCAGAGAGGACCATCTACTTAGCCATCCAGCCTTCTAAATTCTTCCGTTATCTATCTGATGTAATCTAACATTGCATTTATAGCACACCTTATCACAGTATTGGAATAAATTAAAAGCCAAGTTCATTACATGGTCATGCCCAGTATATGAAAATTTTGTATGGATGTCAAGTGGATAATAGAAAAATCTGGACTTAGAGATAAACCTTGATTAAAAAATTAGATTATACTGTAAATAATGTAATAACTGTATATACTCTTAGATTTTAAGGCCAGAAGAGACTATTATGATTACCTCTTCTGACCGCCTGCATTACACAGACCAAAGAACCTCACACAGTAATTTCTGCATGAAGCCCATAACTTCTATTTGAGCTGTAACATATCTTTTACTGATATATCTAGTCTGGATTTAATGACTTCAAATAATGGTCTGGGTAAATGGATCCAATGGTTAATTACCCTCACTTATTTATAGTCTGAATTTGTCAAGTTTCATATTCCAAACATTGGATCTCGTTATGCCTTTTCTTCTAGACTAAGCAGCCCTCTGCTATCAGCAATTTCTTCCCAATGTAGGTATTTGTAGACTGTAGTCAAGACACCTCTTAATGTTGTCTTGGACAAATTAAATAGACTATGCTTCTTTAGCCTCTCACTATAAGACATGTTTTCCAGACCATTAATCATTCTTGTAGCTCTCTTCTTCATCTTTTCCAATTTTTCAACTTCCTTTTTGAAATGTGGACTCTACAATTGACACAATATTCCAGAAAGGGTCTCACTATGCTGCATGCAAAGGTCATACATCTGCCTACTCATACTTGGTATTTCTCTGCTTATACATCAAGGGTAATACTTTTCCCCTAAGCTAACACATTGCACTGGGAGCTTATGTTAAATTGTTTATTTACCATGACCCTAAAGTCTTTTTCATATTCATTGCTTTCTTAGATACAGTCCCCATCTTATAAGTGTGACCTGAACTCTTTATTCCTAGATATATAACCTTTATTTGGCCGTATAAAAACACACGTTGTTCAAATAAGCCCACTTTACCCCATACATACATAAATATCAAGATAATACCGTATAACTGACATGTCCCCATCATTATTTCCCACTTCAATTTAGGTCATTTGCAAACTTTAACAGTAATAATTTTATATTCCAGATTATTCATATAGATATTGAATAGCAGGGGCAGGACTTCACTAGAAACACCATCTTTGGACAACAATTTTGCATATACTTTTTGCAATCTCTCAGTTAACTGGTTTTTAACCGTTTAATATGAGTTGAATTTACTTTATATAATGCTATTTTAGCAGAATATAATGTAGGAGTAAGTTGAATGTCTTATAGGTATCTTAAGTATTTTATATCAACATAGATACCTTTTTCAATCAGACTTGTGATCTTATTAAAATATATATAAAGACCTATTTTCCATACAAACATGTTGATTGGGATTAATTATGCCACTATCCCTTAGTTCTTTACTGATTGCATCACTTATAATTTTTCTGCCATTGTGGAGGATTCAGACACGGGTGTGCCTCGGTCCCTCCTCTTTGTTGCCAGTTGCTCATAAAGAGTCTAATCTTCTGTGGTCTGTAATACCTTGGTCTATTTTGGGGTAGGTTTAATGTGCTGGGTGGTGTTGGTGGCCAGACATATGCAGGGGATCAGATTAGATGATCTGGTAGTACTTTCTGACCTTAAACTCTATGACTCTATCAGCCTTTCCATGAATTTGCATGTGATCGATGTCAGGCTAACTGACAGTTTCCTGTACCATCCCATTTATTCTTTTAAAATGTTAGAACATTAGCTTTATTTTTCTTTTGAATTCTCTGAAACTTCTCCAGTATTCCAAAATTTGTAAAATTCACATAACACACACACACACAATCAGTCAACATTAATTATTCAGAGAGTTCTTGGGCCAATATTTATAATACTTTCATGCAAATTTTGTAGCTCTGCATTTTTTTTTAAAAAAGCTTAACTTTAATAGTTGCTGTTTAACATCCTCCCTCATTACTGATGAAATACAAAGTATTTCAATATCACTATTAGGTACAAATACATCAACCTGCCTATTTCCAAACACAGAACAGAACAGTACTTTATACTTTTGCCTTTTCTGCAACATGATTGATAATGATAATTGATTGTCTAGTATGGTACCCATTCCATTGCTAGGATTTCATTTATTCCAGACACATTTTAAAATTCCTTCTATTTTACCTTAGCTCTACTGGCCATAGATTTTTTTTAGTGATACTTTTAGCATCACTTATCAATTGTCTGCATTTCCCAACTATCAACTTGTAATTATTGTTATCAGTTTCGCCATGTTTCGATTTGTTCCATTTTTAGTGCTAGATTCCTCTCTCCTCTTATCCAGGGAGGATTTTGAATCAAAGAAGCCTTCTTTCAGGGCTGTGGAATTATATATTGAATAAAGCATCTTTAAACAATTCTCAATTCTCATGACCTTTCTATGTTTAAATATTTCTTGCTACTCAATTTGCTCATAAATGTGTTCAGCCTTTCAGTAATAGAAAATATATAGAATTATAAGTACTAAGACTACATACTTCTATGGGAAAATTAATAGAACTGTACCTTCATAGGTCATCATATTACATACTTTGATCCCAATTCTTCAAAGAGGTATGCATCCACTTAGCATTACATGTAGTGAGTAGTCCCATGGTGTGTAAAGTTAATTACATGCATAAATCTTTGTAGGATCAGGGCCTTTATTAGGGCTTATCTACAAGGTGGGCTAATATGCTCTATGAGGATGTGATTTTTAGAAGCTAACATGTTGCACATTAATTGATCTGATAAGACCCTGCTGGTGCACACTGAATGTGCCCTAGTGTGCTTTAATATAGCACTTTTTCAAATATCATTATGTTAAAGCATACCAGCAGGGTCTATACAGATTAAATAATGTGTTACACGTTAACATGCTTTGGAAATCACATCCCTGTAGCATGCATTAGTCCACTGCGTAGACAAGCCCATTGTCTATAATACAGCTGAGTGAATAATTCACAATGAACAATGTAATTGATTAGTTCAGCATGTTTTCATGCTTATGGGATTTGTTTGAATTATTCACCAAGTTCAAGTATAAGGAAATGTTAAATACTGTACAAAATTTTAAAGTGACTGTTTAAAGGTTGCATGATTTATATTTGAGTATTTATTGATTTGATCTTGCTATTATGATGTACTGCTTGTCTGCAAGATTTCTGATTAAAAAAAAAAACAATTAACAGAATTGTTTTAAAAGTACTTCCATTGCATTCATTTCGAATGAATGGTTTAAATAAAGTACCCAAACAGTCTTCCTGACTAATTCTAATGATCTAGAACCAGAACCTCAATTACTTGCTACTATCACTGTATAATATAACAGGCATGAATACAAGTTAACCTGCTCTTACATTTGAAGTATGGAAATAACTATGTTGTTAACATTAGTTTGGGGGGGGGTTCAGCATGTTTATAAAATAACCAGTATGTGTGATGATTTAGTGATTGGCACAATCTAACATGAGTTTTGAAAAACTGATTACTCTGTTGTCATGGTAGGGGTAACATTTCTATTCAATGCAACTTTCCTATGTCATTTGTGTTATCAGTACAAATTGTGTTTGGTTCATATATGGCGGTCACATTTTCTAAAATGGGGAAAACAAATATATACTCATAGGTAACTTCCAGTACTGTTTTGTGAAATAAGAAATATAAAGGAGAATTGGAGTGTTTATTTTTCAGATACATTTCTATCTTCTTTCTGTGCAAAGATTGTAGTGAAAATGGAAATTGGTTTAAGCTAATATTTTGTCCATAAAAATGGTTTCAAGTAAAAAGAATCTAAGGTCCAATCAATATCAGGAAACTGCAAGGAGAAGCTATAGATCCCTGTCCTTAGCATACAAACATTATCTCACAAGCCCTCCCCAAAGTCCTTAGTCCAACTCTGTGCAAAGCATGTGTAGATAGGGGACTGGAATCACCTACATTCAGAGGAAGAGAAATGGCAAAATGTTGTTTCACAATCCTATCACAAAAATGTTAAGGCCAACTCTGATAGATTAAGATAGTTAGGCAGATGTTAAAATTACAGGATTATGGAAATGGCTTACTATGGCAAATCTCGTATATTCACTATCATATAGGCCACTATAAAACAAAGCATTTGAACTTTAAAGTCTATTGGACTTGAGTGTGTGCTTAAAGTTAAACACTTAATTTCTTTGCTAAATTGGTGCCTTAGTGATTTTCACTTTCATTTTTCCAATTTTAACATTGTTTAACAAACTTTTACCTTCCGTTATTTCGGAGTGGGGAGGAGCAATGGATGTTTTTCATGTTTGTTTGTTTGTTTATTTATTTATGAGGGTTTTGTTTTATTTTTTTGGTAGTGTGGCTAGGTAACAGATGGTTAGTTTTAAGTATCTTCCTCTTGAGCATTTAATAATAGATCAAGCTGAGAGAAGCAGAGGGAGGGAAAGAAATAGAAAGAGAGTAGAACAAAAACAAAACAGGAACTGTGGTACTGCTGATGAAAAGTAAGCCATTGGATCCAGCCTCAAGGAGATAGCCAGTTGTCTGCCAAACCCACTGCTCAATTTCACAAAAGAATTGATCACTGATGGAAATGAAAACCATGGTTCTTGCCTCTCTCAATGTGGATCACAGATTTTTCTAGACTTTGAATCCAAATTGAAAGGGAATAGAATATCTGGCCTCTTTTCATTTAGACTTCTAACTTAACCACATTAAAAAAGCAACCAGATTCCCATATGGCATTTTATATATTATTCAGGTGCCAAATTTACATGAGGAAATTTTAGAACAACTATTATTGAAATAGTTTTATCTCATGACTCTCCAAAGTGCTTCGGATACCCAGAATATTTTCCTATACACTATAATTTGAAAGTAGCAACTAACAGCAGATGGTTGTTCTTTATACTTCATCTAGGACTAACACATAATGATTGGAACACTGAAACCACGAGTTTCTGAAAAAAATAATTTATGGCCCGGCTAAAGCTGAGTTTTTAGCTTTTACAATTTTGACTTACTGCTTTGTCTGAGAGTTACTGCTTTGGCTACTTTTCTGATGTACCAGGGTGCAGGAATAGAAAAACAGACTGCAGGATCTTTGTCACCTTAAAGATTATCATGTGTGCATAAAGAGCTACTTTTCCATGAGAATGTCAGGTTGATTCATGATGTGCAAATGACATTTTACTAATAAGATTTGTGTGTGTAGTTCCTTTGTAGAAATTTTAAAACTTTACCTCCAAGGAATTACAATTTGTGGCATACTTCCATTGAATGACCTATTACTTCTCAAATATGGGCCACCTTAACATATTGATATGAGAATGCACTGTCATCATACGTTAACTACCCTTGTTTTTGCTGTTACTATTAATTAATTTTGACATGCTGGATAAAATCATAGCATTTTTGGTAATAGGAGTTTCAACCAAGAATACAACAAAACATTCCTCTCTGCTGTACCATAAGATAAATAAATGATCCAGAAACTCACTGGCTCTGTTTCTGATGTACTGTTGAAAATGAAAAGCGCTGTGTATAATTATCTAATATATCATAATAAAATGTAATATTTTCTGATGGAATTTTAGGTCCCAGTTCTACCATTCACACCCCACAAGGTGCTTAATGGAAGGAAATATTTCTTTATTATATTTATGGGCATTTTTATGGAGTTCATTGACATGGGGTTAAAATGCTATATCTCCAAGTGCACATTTTCCAGGGGAAAACAGACACAGAGTGTATCCTGGAAGAGGAATGGCCAAAAAAGATGTGAAGGCTAGGAACCCAAAGGAAGAACTTTTAGATCCCTGACTGTATGTGTGGAGAAAATACTTCCTGGCATAAGTCTCCCAGGCCCCAAATCCATCTGCTTGGTTTTGTTACATGTTTCAGCCAAACCAAACACATATATGTGCAGATGCCATCCAGATTTACTAAAAAGCCTCAGGGGTACTGCTTCTAGGAGAGGTAATTTATAATGCTTTAAGCATCATAATTCCTAGTGGTCTTTAATGGCAATATACTGCATCGAACAGGTGTTCACCTTGTCCCCCAGGTTACACACAGGCTCACACTCACACAATGTCCCATAAATAAATAAATAAATAGACAAATAAATAAATATGATGGAGGGGAAACATTGCACATCTCATTTTGTCTCCGAATTTCTCTATAAAATTTCATCCTTTCAATTCCCTTCCACACTACAAAAGCAGAAAGGAGTACATGACCCTAGTGAAGGACATAAAAATTAATGCTTCTGTTCTCCATCTATCAATGGTAGTTTTCAAAGGAAAGGCAAGAAAGATTAGAATCTCTATGTTAGGAATGTTTTGCTTTGTTTTGTTTTGTGTTTTTTTTCTATTCTGTTATCTCCTCATCAGTAAATTGTTTAAGACTTTTGGTAGATCATATATTTTTGGTAGTTGACTATGTATAGTTATTGGTTTTGATTTCTAAATCGTGCCATTTTCTAAAAGCAAACTGCTTTTGCAAATAGAGAGTGGTTGTCTGGAGTGACAAAGAGATGAAAGGGTACCTTGCTGATCATACTCATTTTGTACCGAAGCACTGACCTGAATTCATATATTTTAGCTTGTAGCTAAAATTTGCTGTAACTGTATGAACAGCTATTATGTACCTTAGTAATGCTGTTCATCCATGCAGAATCTAAGCAGCCTTAAATCATACTGCTCTAATGCTGCTATAGTTAACTCATTTGCCAAGGAAATGCTAAGCTGTAGCTTATAATACAACCTCTTTTATACTCAGAAGACCAGCTAATACTAGTGAAGGCCCTTTTATTGTTGTAATATTATTATACTGTAGCAGAGCAAATGAGTGTGCACAGTGGTTAAAGTAGATCAAAATAGGAGGGGAAGCTCATAAATTTTGGTGGCCATCATGACAATCTTGAAGTCATGTGGCGTTCTGGTATTGTATCGTGTAGTGACAGATACACAATGGGAAAGAGAATAAATGTATCTGAAAGGAGAAACTGTCTCTGAAGAGGCTCTTAGCCATCCAAGCAAAAATATATGCGTACGTGTAGTAGTTAACCCAGAGGGCAGTAGGGAGGAGAAGGAGCAATACCCCTGGTTCTGATTATCCCTCTTCCTATAAATTCAATTATCAAGAATTGAGCAAGATGGACAATCTGTATTAATTTAAGAGCAACAAATAAAAGTTAGGACCCAAACCTGGAAAAGTTTTGAAATACCTCATGAAGTACAGGTTTCAGAGTAACAGCCGTGTTAGTCTGTATTCGCAAAAAGAAAAGGAGTACTTGTGGCACCTTAGAGACTAACCAATTTATTTGAGCATGAGCTTTCGTGAGCTACAGCTCACTTCATCAGATGCATACCGTGGAAACTGCAGCAGACTTTATATATACACAGAGAATATGAAACAATACCTCCTCCCACCCCACTGTCCTGCTGGTAATAGCTTATCTAAAGTAATCGTCAGGTTAGGCCATTTCCAGCACAAATCCAGGTTTTCTCACCCTCCACCCCCCCACACACAAATTCACTCTCCTGCTGGTGATAGCCCATCCAAAGTGACAACTCTTTACACAATGTGCATGATAATGAAGTTAGGCCATTTCCTGCACAAATCCAGGTTCTCTCACTACATATTTCTGTTCTGTATTCGGGGGGGGGGGCAGATGATATAGTCTCATCACATGGTACTGATCATACTCTTACTATTCCATGAATATTTCTAGAAGATGTGAATATACACATCTAGGAAAAGATCATGTAGTCCATACTTACAGGATGAAGGACTCTATACTGGCAAGCATTGACTGAAATTTTTTTGTATCTTGGTAGATAATCAGCTCAACATGAGCTCCCAGTGTGAAGCTGTGGCCAAAAGAGCTGATGCAATCCTGGGATTCATAAACAGGGAAAGCTTGAGTAAGACTATATTTGGGACTGGTGAGACTGCTGCTGGAATTCTGTGTTCAATTTTGGTGACTACAATTCATAAAGGATGTTGATAAAGTGGAGAGGGTTCAGAGAAGAGCCACAAAAAGGATTAAAGGATTAGAAAACATGCCTTGGAGTGATAAGCTAAATAGATTGATCTTTTTGAGTCTAAGAAAGAGATTGTTAAGGGGTGAGTTGATCAAAGTCTATAAGTATCAACATAGGAAACAAATATTTAATAATAGGCTCTTCAGTCTAACAGAGATATGTATAACATGGTCCAATAGTTAGAAGTTGAAGCTAGACAAATTCAGAATAGAAATAAGGCATACATTTTTAAAAGTGAGTGTTAGTAATCATTGGAACAATTTGCCAAGGGTTACGGTGGAGTCTCTACTGACAACTTTAAAATCAAGATTTGATGCTTTTCTAAAAGATATGCTCTGGGAATTATTTTGTGGAAATTGTAGATGATCACAATGACCTCTTCTAGCCATGGAATCTATTAAATATCTTGCCTTTTAGGAGATTGAAGTATTGCAAAATAAAAACGTTATGCATATATAAATGCATAAATAAACGTATCCAGAATATAACTGTAGTTACCCAGTGACAGGTTATGTTCTGTTAAAATATCAACAAACAAGGACCAAAGCCAGCAGGGTCCAGCAGTAACCAGAATAGATTCACCCTTCCGTGACCCAAAAGAATGTGGGTCTCTTGTGCTACTCTCCATGGATCTCAGAGAGTCATGTTCCTAATATCTATTATCATCAAATGGTTTTATGGCCTATTTGGTTCAACCAACTGGTTTATCCAAGCCCTGCCTCTTGCAGAGTCTGAGAGGCAGTACAAAGCAACAGGGGAATGAGAGAGAATGATAGAATGGTGCACCCTAGTCTCCTTCCCAGAACACATCATCTTAATCCTGTCTTCCTACTTCCTCATTGTGGGTAGGACTGAAAGCAATAATACCAAACTAACACCAGAACAGCTATTCTCTCAGTATTTGTGACATACTTGACACAAAAAGTACTAGGATATTTTCAGGGAAAGTTTGCACTTGTCAAATTTCTATAATAATTTCTAGATCAAAGTGGGTTTGAAATGTTCCCTTTCTTCTCAGGTTCACCCAAGAATAATTGAAAATTACCTGATTCATCAAAGATCTCTTGTAACTTCAGGTTCTCTAGTTCCAAACATAAATGCTTTAAAATACTAGTTTATAATCATATATTTGTGTATCTCAAATCTCACTAAGTAGTACCTTACTTTCCCAATAACCCCATTCATTTCAATGGCACCACTTGTGGAGTAAGGTGCTTCTCAACATGAGTAAAAGTATCAGCATCTGGTCTACAGTTACCAACTCAATGCTTTGTAAACAAAAGAAATTGGCTATATGTCTTGAATTATTCTGCATCCCTAGGGCCAAACCTTCCCTACCTCCTGCCTCTCCCCACAGTCTGTCTACAGTACAAAACAGAACTACAGGTTTAATCAGCTGGTACTCCCCTGGGTACAGAATCCCCTGATGTCAGTCATAGCTAGTTCTTTTCCACATTTTTGGCTTTTTAAGTAAGGGGATGTAGCTGGAATAGTGCTGCCGATGATCCCTGTCTGTGAAACAGCCCCTCAGAGACCTACCAGACAGTTTAGAGAATGCCTGAGGCCATTCTAAATTTTGCCAAGGTTGATCCAATTCTCATCTTGTCCTAGCATTGGGAGAAGGTTAGGTCACCTTTGTCCTCCCCTCCCCCATGCCAATTGGCTCAAGCACAATTCAGTAGTAGTCCTTACAGTAATTTACATACACAAATAACAAAGAAATATGTTTCAGAGTGGTAGCCGTGTTAGTCTGTTTCAGCAAAAACAACCCTAAATTCCCCCATACTAATTTCCCCCTACTGTTACTCACACCTTCTTGTCAATTGTTTGAAATGGGCCACCCTTGTTACCACTACAAAAGTGATTTTTCCTCCCTTGGTATCCTACTGTTAATTGAATTGTCTTGTTAGACTGACCTCCCACTTGGTAAGACCACTCCCATCATTTCATGTACTGTGTATTTATACCTGCTACTGTATTTTCCACTCCATGCATCTGATGAAGTGGGTTCTAGCCCACGAAAACTTATGGCCAAATAAATTTGTTAGTCTTTAAGGTGCCACAAGGACTCCTTGTTTTCTTTAAAGAAATATGTGGCATCTAAGTGAATTGGATTAGCATGAGCATACAAAAGACTAAAGTGTTACCAAAAAAAAAAAAGACATTACCTCCTCTCTCTCTGTCTCTCTCTTTTTTTTTTTTTTTTTTTTGGTATCTTTCATTTATAAATGGGGGATGCTTGTCAACTGGTATCTGTCTATAAATCATGTTTCTTTAGACTCAATTTCCATCCATGTTCCGTGCTAGCAATAAAATAAACTTCCTGTGAAGTCAGACTAGATCAGTGTGATTCACTACACAATTCCCTAATGAAGTGTAAATAAATTTGATGCTAGTATTTATGTGTAGCAAATGTTTAGTAAAAATTTACAGAAGATGTGATAAAAACAACTACCCTAAAGGACTGTATCCTGTTCCCTGAGCAGATATTTATTTACAGATTTATAGAGCTCTGAATTCAGATTGGCAGCCAGTCAATATAAACACTTTATATTTCATTGTTTAATTTTAACAAATTTGAGCACAGACACTGGAAGCCTCTGAACCAAACTCAGAGCTTCATTAGCAATGTACATTACAAATGTGGTGTAAATTTGTCAGACAATGGCTGCATACAGTAATTGGAAAAGTGCTGTAAATGTTAGCATGCCAAGCAGTCTCCTGTTCATTGCTTTTCTTGACACATACCCAAGAACACTGTGGCTGCACCCCATCCCACTCCAAAATACCCCCTTTCTATCCCAGCTGCCCCACCACTATGTCATTCAATATGCCCTTTGCTCCTGGGACCACCCTAGAATGCCCTCTGAACCTGGAACTGCTGAAGAGGTGGCACAGAGCTCATGACGCCATCTTTGTGGGGGACTCCTCCTGTTCCCTGGTGGATTAAAGGTTACATCTGCCTTATCACCCCCTTGATGCAGAAGGGCCTTAGGACAACACTTCATATGGCCCTTGGAGCGTAACCTTTACCCTGTTTGCACGCCCATAAAATGTCAAATTGGTATGAGTTACACTACTTTGCTATTTATGGACACATCCATTTTACAATCTACTTACACCCCATAATTTATACCACCATTGATGTCACTGCTAAGTCCAGTGATGTAGCTAAATTAATAGATAGTATAATGTCACTAGCAAACAAATCAACCAAACAAACTATAACTCAAGAAAAGTTTTTATACCACAAAACGGGAGAAGTAACAGAGACACCATAAAGACGGGTAGGGATGTAGTTATTAATCTATTTAACATATATGATGTTCTTTTCATTAAGATATGGACAGCTTGCATTGAACAACTACAATATTTTATGTAGGCATTCTATAGCTCGAACACAACAGAACTTAGTCTGCTTTTTACTGAAGTCCAGAGCCCTTTCTAAGATGGAGGACAACCTTTGATCACCGCAGCCACACCGCACATTCTCACAAAACTGCATCTGCTCCACAT
Source organism: Eretmochelys imbricata (assembly GCF_965152235.1). Classification (NCBI taxonomy): domain Eukaryota; kingdom Metazoa; phylum Chordata; order Testudines; family Cheloniidae; genus Eretmochelys; species Eretmochelys imbricata. The sequence continues at coordinate 51,876,083 of NC_135575.1, read as the reverse complement.
AACCTTCCCTTTTCATAAAACAGTTGAATGTCTGGGTTTGTGACCCCTCTGGATTCATATGTTACAGGTCATCTGTGACAACTTTCTCTTTACTGCAGAACTACACCTAAGTCATCTGCAGAGGCATCCCAGGAATTTTTGTAGGACAGAAAATATCAAAATATTGTGATGTGGATGCACAGGCAAGTCATGTTTTCAATACTTTGTTTTATGTTTCATGCTTCTCAGTGTGTTTCCATTTCATACCCTGGAGCATCATCGTCTCATGTTTTATTTTATCAGACAGATCTAACTGAGATTTCTGCTGGAAGTCACCAAACCTCAGATTTTCATAAATCTTTTTTATTGTTTTTAATTGGCATTTTGCAGTAGATTGAAGCACAAGTGGTCAGAAATGGTGTTGCTAGTCTGATTTCTGTTCTGAATTCTTTGGAGATTTCCTTACTGGTCGCTTTTGCTCCTTCTAACACTCCTTTTTCTGAAAGACTAGGAGTTTCAAATACATTTCCATTTCTATAACTTTCTTTCCCCAGCTTCAGGGAATTTCTTAAGTGGCTGAAATTCCAACCCTGGTTCTTGAGCTGCAAGTCTAAATAATATTCTTTGGTACCCTCTTGTAACTTTTGCACTCTCAGGTAGAAAAGGACTCTTTCATCGGTTTCATTATTTCCAAAGTAAAGCAGGGCATGTTTGTTAGAAGAGACAAATAAGCTTCAAAGAGTGCTATGGATAAGAGCTGGAAGGTATTACAAATATCTAGGGCCTCTGTACTAGCTACAGTTAATAAGGCTACTCTTCTGACACTGTCCATTTTCTGTATAGTCATTAAGGTCATATGCTACCAGAAACTCTGTTTGAAATGCTTCCATGACCCAAATATGAATGTTGGTAATGGTTTCAGGCTATTGTTCTTTCGTAGCTGTGTAGGTGTTTAGGCACCTGGAATTTTGTTCTCGTTGCTTCCAAATCTGTCCACTCCTAATGCACTGTACCATTCCCTTTTACCTGATTAGCTTCCACCATGAACTACAGTTGCATCTGCTGAAGAACATCACTTTAAAGCCAATGTGTCCTATTTTAATTGTTCATTCTATAATGTATTTCTTAATAAACTCTGCGACAGGTCCGGTCACAGAGACCCCCTGGGACTGTCACCTGATGTGCTGAAACTACCTCTGAGACCATTTTCTCTGATGGCTTGGGACTACAGAACCCTGTCTTGTTGAGCCAGACATGCTAGCCAGCTGTAACACAGACCCAGGGTCTGAACTATGCCCCCAAAGCTGCAGACTTAACTGAAAACAGCTCAGCAAGTACTCCTGTCTCCAGCACCCAGACACCTACCTCCCAATTGGATCCAAACCCCAAATAAATCTGTTTTACTCTGTTTAAAGCTTACACAGGGTAAACTCATAAACTGTCCGCCCTCTATAACACTGATAAAGAGATATGCATAGCTGTTTGCTCCCCCAGGTATTAATCACTTACTCTGGGTTAGTTAATAAACAAAAGTGATTTTATTAAGTATAAAAAGTAGGATTTAAGTGGTTTCAAGTAATAGACAGAAAAAAAGTGAGTTACCAAGCAAAATAAAACACGCAAGTCCAAGCCTAATATATTTAAGAACCTGAATACAGGTAAATCTCACCCTCAGAGATATTCCAATAAGCTTCTTTCACAGACTGATGCCTTCCTAGTCTGGGACCAATCCTTTCCCCTGGTACTGTCCTTGTTAGTTCCAGCTCAGGTGGTAACTAGGGGATTTCTCATGACTGGCAGCCTCCTTTGTTCTGTTCGACCTGTGTTATAGCTTTGGCCCATGGCGGGAATCTTTTGTCTCTTTGAATTCCCACCCCTCCTTCTAAATGGAAAAGCACCAGGTTTAAGATGGATTCCAGTTCAGGTGACATGATCACTGTAAGACCTCCTTCTTCATTACCTAGTAGCTGGAAGACAGGTACATAAGAAGGCTTGCAGGTAAACAAACCCATTCACAGTTCATTGATTCTGAAGCACCCTTAATGGCTTCCACTTAACATGTTTACATCAGTAATACAAGTTTATATCTTATTCTCATAACTCCAGACATAGAAATAACACATTCAAACAAATAGGATGAACACACTCAGTAGATCATAAGCTTTGTAATGATACCTTACAAGGGACCTTTTGTATGAAGCGTATTCCAGTTACATCATGTTCACACGTATAAACATATTTCCAGAAAACATATGGAGTGCAGTGTCCACAAACTCATTAGCTCCTCCATTTCCTATACCAATATTCTAAGATAGTCATACTCCTTAGCTATCTTCTTCTATTTCCTTTCTTTTTGGTTCCTGCATTGGAATTATTAGGCATGTTTCCTTTGTCCTATGTAACTCAAGTCTATGGAGTCTACAAGCCACTGAAGATCTGCTCTATAAAGTGCTCTGTTGAGGGTGAACATCTCAATAAATAAAATGTATAGGCTCATTGTTAAGAGAGGGACATTTCCATCTTTCCTTTATAGTCTCTCTCCTGGTTTCTGAGCTGCTGTGGAAAGCTGCCATGAGACACATGGCTTTGAGCCTTGAGAAGCATGGCTCTGAGCCACACTGAACCCTTATAAATCACTACTAAAGATGATTGTTTAGCTACAGTAACCATCTTCTTTTTCTCTTGCACTACAATTTATCAGAAAGGCTCAGTAAGAGCTATTTTAATGTAGAAATTGTTTACCATTAAAAACAGTTACAGAAACACACACAAAACAATAGTATATTTATATACATTTAGTAATTAAGGGCTAAATCCTGAGTTGAGTGACACAAGTATGCCTGGATATAAAGGGAAATAGTACTAACTTATACTTCTGTGCAGCTGCCCTGGAACCACTACACTATCCTCCACAGATGCAAGTGAGGGTGGATCCTTGACTCTGACCTTCCAGTTATGCTGTTGTGGAGGGTAGTGGTAACACGCTGGTGGTGCAAACTCCCTAGAACAAGAGGGAGCAGGGAAACAACTATGCCTTTTTGAGAGATGATTTCTCCCTGTTCTGCTCTTGGAGTGGGACACGAACACGCTGTCCATTATACAGGACTATAAGAAAATGTAAAATCTAGCCCTAAATAATTGTCAGGTAATATTTAGAATTTCTATTGCAATTTTCATATGAAGATTTCAAAAAATGGTATCTTTCAGACTGAACAGTTCTCTGAGTGTAGGTTTGTGCCGGTTAAAGTCAGCTGTCTTCCACTACTCTGGAGGTGGTTGAATTTCTGTGATGGGTGATTTGATTTCTGCTATAATATACAATTTTCAGTCAGTATCTCAGGTTCCTTAAGATTTCTGTATGAAAGATGGTATATCAATGTCAATTCTTATTTAAGTAAACTTGTTGGTGATGCTTCACAATAAAAGTTTTAATTCCTATCCATTTAAGCACAATGAAAGGAATTGCCAATTTTAAAACAGTTTACACAATTGTTTTCAAAATAGTCATTGGGAGGAAAATCCTGGAGCCTTCATTCAAAAACAAATCCTCTTGAAAAGAATGAGAATTTTGCTTGATTAATATCTGCAGATCAGACTCTAGAACAGGCCTCTACTCTATTTGCAGATCTTCCGATGTTTGTTCTTCAAAACTGCAACACTGAAGATAAACACAATGTGTAAGATCCTCAGTGTGGGGCTGAAGCAGCACTCTTTTTACCCACCAAGAATGCAGTCAAAACTCAATTTCTTTTTTTTTAATCTACGTAACAATTTACACGTGCTCAATCAGGTAGTTCCTTTTTTTGTCCCTGTCCAAATTTATTATTATTGTATCTTTTAACAAAAATTGTGGTAACAAATCCAAATGTCACAATAAGATTCAGACCCCATTGTGGTAGGTGCTGTACAAACATACAGTAAAGTTGAAAAGCGATAGTCTAAGAATAAATGGAGAAAACTGCCACTATCTAACCAGATCAAAATATTCTCCTCCCGATAGGTTAAATAGTGTCTTAAGATTTCCATTTTTTGCAGTCACTGGAGAAACTGGGGCAAGATTACATCAAAAGGGTCAGTTCTTCTCAGTCTACACTTCTGATGTTATGTGGCCTTGAATTGATCCTAACATTTGCCCCAACCTACTGGCTTCTGCCACTTCCTTTCCTATGGGATGCACCAGAAGAGTCTCAGAACTATTTCTGACATTACATTTATCTTCTTTTTTTATTGGATGTTTTGGAAAATCCACCGTCTGTCCTGTCTGTCATTTAACATCTATCATTTTATGTATTTTCATGTCATTAGTTCCAGACTTTCTCCACTAAAAGTTTGCAATCTATGCATGTTACATTCACCTTACCCAAGTTCTCATCTTTCATTTCAGCAACTAAGAATAAATAAAATAGAAATGGATTATGAAGCATGGCATAGGTAACTCAAAAATCAAGCACACCACTTATTTCCAAACAGGCACTTGTTAGTAGCCTCAATATTGAGGACAGTGCTAGAATGGTCTAATTTCCTATGCTTCAACATCCTCTATTGCATACTGTATTCTTTACTACCCTTATTTGATAAGGTATGTGCTATTGGCCAGTTTTAAGTATTTTGGGATATTTTTCTCTCCCCACGTCTTCCACCATTCCTTGGGGATTTCAGTTTTAATTATTGATATTTATGACTCATTGTAATACAGCAATTCTCATCATTTCACTGTGCAACAACCATATCTTTTAATTTCAGGTTTACATCTCCATCCCAACAAAACAACCAGAAGCAGGTGAGTGCTTTACTCAGTGACTGTGAGAGATTGGCTAAGAGCTGGCTGGCTGAATCTCAATGCAGATAAAAAATATAAAACGATGTGTAGGTTCACAGAAACAACTAGAAAACAGAACAGAAATTATATTGGCTTCCTTGACTGAGGCATTTGTTAGCAGCATGTATGTCATGTATTATCAAAATTCAAAATCTCATAGTTCCGTTAAACCAACTACTGACTAACAGTTTTGGATGATCAGGTAACTGATGTGGCCAGAACTGCTTCTTTATGTCTAGGCTTCACCAGAAAGATTATTTAGACTGCAGATATTGCTACCATCATCCATGCCTTTGTCAGTTCTAGGTTAGATTATTATAATTAACTCTTTGTGGATTATACTTGAATCTGTTCAGAAGTCTAAAATGGTGTAGACTATGTGACAGCCTACTTTACTGAACAGAGGATCTGTTTGGGAGCATATTTCACTGATAGTCTAATACTCCATGATCTGCGATGATTGGTGGCTAGCTTCTAGGTGGAATTTAAATGTTGTTTTTGACCTATAAGGGTCCAAACTGGCCTGGAATCTGCCTAGTTGAGTGACTACCTCTCTCCCCATCTTGAATTGTCAATGCTGTGCTCAGCAGAGCTGGAGTTCCCTTGGTTTCAATGTGGGAGAGGGAGGAGCTGCTGGCAAAACATTCTCCATGTGGGGCCATTACCTTTGGAATGTTCTGCCTCCCTTTTTCAAAGAAGCCTGTATTTATTGAAATGCAAGCCTATTTGTTTTCAGGGAGGATGAGAAGATAGAAGTCACAAAACAGAGTAATGAAGTGCAATAATTGTTCATTTTACTTTGATTTTGGCAAAACACTGACTGCATTGAAGGCTAATTGGATTGGGTTTTTTGTTGTATAGTTGTATTGGTGATATTTTAATTGGTGTCAAGGTGCATAATGTACATATGCTTTTTGTCTCCAGAAATCAAACTAAATCAAATTTCTATGTTTTTAGGATATTTTCATTTTTTATACCGAGTCCAAACTAAAATATATGATGTCTGGAAACTTTTTATACTACTTTGTCCCAATGCAAATAACTTTGTTTGCAAGATACGGGACCTTTAAGAGTCTGTTAAGTTAATGTCTTTTATTTTCTTAAAAAATTATATATAAAAATAGACTCTTTATTACTTAGTAAAAGTTTGTCAGAAAAAGTTGTCTTCTCAGGAGAAAGTCAAGTAGCACATATCATAATATTACATTATATATATATAAACAATGCCCCTTTCCCTTTCATTTTTAAATGAGCTTAGCTGCTGTCAGGTTCTTAGAGAAGTTCAATTTGCTGCTCATTTCTTTAGATTATGATTTTACAAATTTTGGAGTATTATATTTAGGCAAACTGCTTTTAAAATGATCTGATACAGATTCTGAAAATTTTCTTCTGATTATTGGTATCCTCTCTCTTTTCCCCAATATCAATATCAAAGCTAATAGTCCATTAGATGACTTTCTGATATGGAATGTAATGATGGTGTTTTGACATGAAGAGGTGGATGACTCAACATTTTGTAACCTTCATGCTCAGTCAAACTTTACAAGCGTACTATTGGATAATTATTCAAATTAACTTCCACCTTTCAGGACCCCTTTTGCTATCCAAATAGCCAATTATGACTTATTATTAATTATTATTAATATTATTATTATTGAGCAGAAAATTTATTCTTATAGCTAATCTTTCTCTCTAGTTTGCAGAAGCTGAGAAGCCATAATTCTATCCTGACATGTTGCTATCTCTTGCTGTGTCCGCTCTGAGATTTTGATGTCAGAAATAGATTTAATTAGCAGAAGTCAGAGATGGATGAGAGTCAGGATCAGTTTCTATTGACATATATTTAGACAAAAATCATTGTCTTCCAGACAGCAGATATGAGGAAACATCTAAAGCTAATAATTCAATGTGGGGTGGCAATTTGGCTTTATTCTCTTGATCAGAAAAGATCAGTACATGGTGCACAAAAGAAAAGAGGAAATACATGGCACAGTAAGCAAAGAAATTACTCTTTTTTTCCTTGTCCTATTGCCACATATCATACCAGATAAATTCAGTGTGCTTTGACTCAGATAATTTATGAGGCTGGATGGAAAAACATATAGAAGGTGATTCCAGGGAAGGAAAACTCTCTAGGATGCCCTTGCGGAGTTGCACTCCCTTTCTCCTTCTGCCACCTGCACAGAAAAAGGTCACAGGAACTCCTCCCCATTTTCTGCAGATCCCCTTTCTCCACTATTCCCTGAGGACTCCTCTTGAAGACATTCTTACCTCAGAACTATAATATCCACCGTGAGTCTCTGACATAACCAACTCTTCCCTGTCCATCCAGTCTTTGCTCCTTCTCCCAGGTGAATCTTTGGTCCCATGTTCGTGTTCCTCTCTGAGGACCAGGGAGTTGAGGTGGCTGGGCTTTTGGTTCTACTTGAAAGGGAAAGTTCTATTCATGGATGTTTCTTTCCATGTACCAATCAAGGAGATGTGCACCCTATTATTAATAAAACAGTGCCTAATTAAAGGTGTGTGTTCTTCATACTTTTTCAGACAGAAATACAATCAAAGCTAAGAGCAGTGGGTACAAAACATAGGCTCCCAAGAACTAGGGATAAATTAGCCTGGTAAATTTTGGGAATATGGGCATAAGTGATACATATCTACATATATGGCCGCCATAGCTATAGTATCTGAACACCTCACAAACATTAATGTATGTATTCTTTAATTATCTCAGCTCTGCCTCTTTTGTAACAGATAGGGGGAATTGAAGCATAGAGATTAAGTGACTAGCCCAAAGTCACAAAAGAAATCTGTGGCAGAAGCAGGAGCTCAACCTAGATCTTATTTATGACAAAAGCATCTTCTTTCCCCAGTTCAGATCATAACCTAGACACACTACTTTTCACCAGGCAGCACAATACCTATTTTCATTTTCCTTTAAATTGAATCTTTACATTAATGTACCAGGAATTGCATGCTTTTATTTTATAAAATGTTAGTTAAAAAGATAAATATAGAACCAAGAGTATTTCTTGGGATGAGGATATTATGGATACAGAATTGTCACACTAACCATATGTAGCATTATATATTTTGAATTTTTACAGTCCTGTACAGTAAACCACATATCTTATGCCAAACCACACAGCTACCCTTCAGATAGAAATCTGATACAAAGCTGCACACTTGAATCTTACATGTGAGAAAGAATAGGTCTTAATCTGATCTCATCTATACCTGGTTTACAGCGGCCTTACTCTATTAGCTTCAGTGGAGTTGCTTCTGATTTAGACCAACAGAAAGAGAAGAGAATGAAGTATGATAAATTATATTTCTGATGGACTGATCACATATCAGACAAGATGTGAGGTCCCATGCATATATGTAAATTTAGATATATTTAGTTCCAATCCATTGGATAAAAATCATCAAGTGTTGTGCTCACCCTTTTCTTCTATCTTCAGCGTAACATAGCACTAATAGTATAGAGTGCCCTTTTAAAGACTTACTTTGGAAAACACGTTAAAAAGCTATAAATTAGTGGTCATTCTGGATATCTTATTACTTTCTACAAGCTTAATTTTGTGCATCTATTTTATTTCGTTTTGTTCTATGCAGAAGTACTCATCTTTAATACTGTTTTTTCCTGAAGGTTTTGTTCTCCATTCAGTCCTATGCAGTAAATCAGTAGCATTTAGTAAACCTGGTATGCAGTCTTTAGTCACTTTTGATCATCTACATATTCTTGAAGATTTCCCTTCAGTTCCATCTAGTTAAAAAAATAATTTGTCTAATATAGTGACTCTATTGGTATGAACTGACAAAACGAAAGACTGATTATTTATACAGTTAGAAATTACTGTTACTGCATAATAGCTTGCTTCTGTTGAGCTTATCAGAACAAGCAACTTAAGAGCACTCAGAGAGTCATTTCTCTCTTTCTCATTTAGTCATAACTAGAACAAAATAGTGTGTTATGTCTGGAAAAATGTTCACCAGGTGGCAGATTTATTATGACTGGATTGCTTCAAATGCATTGAGTGCTAAATTTAGTGTCCATGTTTCCCAGAAGATTCCAGGTTATAAGTCCTTTTCTGGAAGAAGTATTTTTATGTGAAAGGAGATTTAATATTTACCAGTTCTTGAAAAACATTCTATAAAGTTACACAGCACTGCTCTCCAAGCAAGAGAAAAGAACACCACTCTTTCTATTTACTCAATGTATGTCCAAATGGAATAAGAATTCTTTATTTCCAGGATAATTAAAAAACAACAACCTGTCCATCCTTATTTATTTTTCCACCTCTTTTTTGAGAGGAGATGGGGTTTGAAAACTTACTCTGACACTTTTAATAAACAAAATGAGCCCAGTTTCCCATTGTAATTACACTTTATGTAGTCATTTACACCAGTGCAAAGTGGGTATGAAACACTTACTTCCAGTCCCAGCCTTCAGGTGAGCCATGCTCAGTTGAAGTGTACCTAAGGACTGAATAATTATTTTTTCTGATTCAGACTGGAGAGACTGGCTAACTGATAGATCTCAAAAAATAGTCATCAGGGAAATAGTCATTGAGTAGGGGTGTTTTTATGGGGATTCTGCAGGGACTAGTAAGTAGGCCCAATACTATTCAACATTTTCATCAGTCATCGGGAAGTGGATATAAAATCACTGCTGATAACATTTGGGAATAACACAAAGATTGGTGGAGTGGTAAATAATTATGAAGCCTTGGGCAGTCAGACAGAGGGATCTGGATCACTTGGTAAAGTGGACCCTTTCAAGCAAAGTGCATTTTAATATAGCCACGTGCAAAGTTACACATCTAGGAACAAGCAATGCAGATTGTATTTATAGAACAGGGGGCTATACCCTGGAACAGTGACTCTGAAAAGCACGTATATGGTCATAGTGGACAATCTTGATCCTTGGATGACAGTAATTAATAAGAGAAAGGAATAAAGATTTCACTTTTGTCTATGGCGTTGGTTAGACTGATACTAGAATACAGTTCTGGTGTCCATATTTTAAAAGCAATGTTGAAAAATTAGAGAGGTAGTAGAAAAAAACTATAAAAATTATTTGATGGCTGGATAAAATGTCTTATAGTCAGAGACTTACAAATCTCCATCTTTAATCTGTTAAAAAGAAGAATGAGAGGTAACTAAATTACAGTGTAGAAGTACCTGCGCAAGCAGAAAATACTGTGCACTACAGGGCTTTTTAATATAGCAAAGAAAGGCAAAAGAAGAACTAATGTCTGGAAGTTAAAGCTGAACAAATTCAAATCAGAAATTAGGCACAAATTTGTAACAGTGAGAGTAATTCTTCTTCTTCTTTTGTATGGCTTGGAAACATTCATGTTAGATGTTCAAGTTTAGGTTGGCAATCCAATTAATTGCTTCAGGTGATGTGGCATGAATGGCAGAGATACTACAGGATATGGTTGTTTTGGACATTGATTTACCAGGTGTTCCATATTTTGAAGTCCATTTCCACAGTCTCAAATGGGATTGTGTCTCAGTCTTCATTTATGGAGAAGATAGATGCATCATCATGTGATGTGTGGATGCAATTCAAAGTGCATCATGTTTTCCATGGAATGGCAAACCACTAAATTATATAGTTGGGTCTTTGATGAGGTGTGTTTTGGGGATATTGATGTCCTTCTACTGTGTTTGACACTAATTATCATAGATGAACCCTTAGTCTTTGAGCTCTTGCACTGCAAGCCAAAAAAGTTTTCTAGCTCTGAGTCAGAATCTTGGTATGTTACTTAGGTTTTCATGTATTGGAAGATCACTGTTTCCTCAAATACAATTGGACACTCAAAGATTTTTCTATCACATCAAATTTGGGGTAGGTGGATGTGCACCACTATGTGAAGCCATCAGTGTGGCATTGGTCTTACTGTTCCCATAATTATTTGTATGGTGGTATTAAATTGAGAGTCAATAAGTGATGTGTGGGAGCTACATGTCCAGATGGGTGAACAGTATTCAGCAGTAGATCAGACAATGGCCAGTGAAGAGAACTGTAGAGTTTTTGTATTTGCTTCCCTGGTAATTTCTTCCAGTTTCTGAATGAGATTTACACATCTTTATTTTGCCCACTGGAACAAACTACCGAAGGAAGTTGGGAATCAACATCTATTGACATTTTCAGCTCAAGACTGGCTGCCATTCTTGAAAATATGTTTTAGCCAAATGTGTGTTATTAGGCTCAATACAGGGGTAACTGGATGAAATTCTGGGGTCAGATTAGATGGTCTAATAGTCCCTTCTGGCCTTAAAATCCAATGAGATTCTGTAAGTCTATGAGTGAAGAAGTTAAGGCATCCTACATTCCCTGGAAGTCACTTGCTTTCCCCAAAGTTAGTCACATCATTTAACCCCTTTACAAGAGAAGGGTTGGAAATATAGTAGGACAATGCATGATTTTCAGGGGGAAAAGGTACAGTTAGCAATAGTCTTTTGTCATGAAGCTCTCTTCTTCTCACATCCTTAATACTGAAAATAAAATGGTTTCTTATTCAAATATACCACACTTTCAAAGCAGTAATGATTCTATCAACTGTCAAATGAAATCCACAGTATGCTCTTTATGTTTTTTTTCTCAAACAAATGAAAGCAGTATTTTAGAACTGATTCAGTATGCGTAATGATCTATATCATTATTATTACCAGTTAATGTATGGTACTGGCATACGTTGCATACAGTATATCCAGAAGACCAAAGTAAAACCCCACCCAAAAAACACCACAAACAAAAAACTATTCACACTTATCTGATGCCTTGAACAACTTTGAGGTGTTGCAGTAGGTAGAGATCACTGGGCTGAGATCATGCTTATACACTGATGGGGTGGACTAGCCGAAAGGCCCCCTGCTGGATGCCTCCGGGTTCTGCCACACCCAACTCAGAAAAGGAACAGTGGAGAGGTCCCCAAGTGGCCTAGAGTGGTTGCAACCAATCAGAGGGGCTGCCAATCAGGGGCCAGGAGGTCCATATAAAAGGAGCTGCAGAACATAGCAGCAGTTAGTTGCTTCTTGGAGCTGGAGAAGAAAGGACTATGTGCCTGGCTGGAAGAGCAGCAGGACCACAGACAACTCAGTTTGGACAGGGACTGGGAGAGCGAGAGGCTCCTGACTCACTGCTGGGACTGAGTAGGGACTGAGCCTGGGGGAAGCTGCAGGAAGTGTCTCCAGTGAAGCCCTGGGAATTTGACCCATACTACAACTGAGACTACTTAAACACTGAGCCCAGAGAGGGCTACAGAGAGACTACCAGAGGCCCTGGTAGATGGTATACTCCAGAAGGGGTCTGTTCTGTTTCATATGCAGGCAGTGTGTGTGCCTCGGCCAGAGGGCTGAGTCAATGAAAAAAAATGCCTGAGAACCACTGAAAGGGGTCAACAGAACTGAGAGAACACAGACACACTCGACCAGCAAGGGAGCTCACGAGAGGTAGGTGCCGACCCCATTACATGCACACACAAGGAAGTTTAGCTCCATGGAACACAATCTAATTTTGGTCTCATAATGTTTAATTCTCAAGAAAGCTATGGTGATGAGTGCTCAGTGTTGCTATTTAGGCATGGCACTCCGCTGGAGTTGGTGTGGCTCCAGGTGCTCCTCAGTGCACAGGGGGACCTTACACAGAGCTACACCATTTCATGGAGGGTAGCATATTTTTGTCCAACACAACTCGTCAGCGGTGCTGGCTGCTATTGTGTTTGGAAAAAGGGGTCTGCCAATGAGGAGAGGTTTCTTATTTATTTCATCTCCCACAGAACTCCAGACAGAATGCGGCCTTAAATGGATGAACTGTTATCCTTCAGGGGTGGGTGCTTCTGGTTGCTGGGATTGAGAAGCCCAATGCTAATTTAAGATGCAGTTCTACTCAGATTACACTATTCATATCCTTTTCTGCTCTTCTTTTGCAATGTAATTGTGATGCTGGTAGACCAGATGCCAGCTCATGCCAAGGCTCCAGGTTTCACTGAACACTTACAAATGCGTGGCTGGAATAAGTCTTGCTAACCTATGTGTTAGCTTTATCAGCATATATATTATATGTTAAATTGATAAGCATGCATTTACTGTTTCACTTTATAAAATGCTTGCAGGATACCTCATGTATTGATCTCACTTATAACCTCAATGGTATAAAGTTATACTGAGCGTATGCATTGCAAACCTCTGTAATTATGTAACTCACCGAACAGGAAAAGAAGCATTAATTAAGGTAGTCTTCAAGATGACACTTTGAAGGCAAATAAGGTATTGTGTAGCATGATAGGAGAGAGGCCTTGTTGATTGCATTCTTAACTCCGTCTAGAAAGGGGAGATCTATGGATGAACCTTGTGCTATCAGTTTAGATTCTGGAGTGGAGGGGATAAAAATTCCTGACAAGGAGAAACTGAATCACTTTCATGCTGTCTAGATTCTAAGGTGCAAAGATTCCTAAATGTGAGCAAAGAGATCCCAATGCTGCTTGGCATGGATTAGCCTAGAAAGACATTTTGATCTGACAGATTACTACAACTGTCTCCTTTTGAATCCTAAATTGGAACTCATTTGCGCATATATGCTTGCTTGCTTTAACCTGTAAATAACTATCTTATTTTTCCTAGTTAATAAAGCTATAGGTCATTTATTACAGGATTGGCTACAAGCATTGTCTTTGGTGTAAGATCTGAGGTACAATTGACCTGGGGTAAGTGACTTGTCTCTTGGGACTGGGAGCAACCTGAATATTTTGTCTTTGGTGCAAGTGACTATTCATCACGTACTGCAGCTTGCCTGACAGGATAAACTGGAGAGTCCAAGGAGACTGTCTATGACTCCATTATAAGACTACTGCAGTAGTTTGGGAGTTTACATTTGTTATTGGGTTGGTGAAATCTAATTACAGAAATCTAATTACAGAACATACAGCCATTTTGGGGTGTCTGCCCTGTATTTTGATAGGCTGGCACTCTCGATTGTGAGCCGCTCCAGACAGCATGACCGTAATAATATTCCAAGTTTCCACTGTATACGTTGTGTCACTTACTCAGTAAAATATGTATCATGCCTTATTCTTGATATTACAAATAAAGTGACATTTTTCTCAAGCTCCCTTCCAACCCTACATTTCTATGATTCTTCTCTGACTCATAGAAGCACACAGAACAATGAATGCAGGGCTTTTTTCTTCCAGATTTAACAATTGAAGTCTGCTACAAAAGCAGAAGCTTCTGCTTTAATGCCAGAGTTGCAGGATTTAAACTGCTCTTGGCCCAGGCAGCATCAGTTAGAAAACTAGCATACAAACATGGGTTTCACTGAATTCTAGTCAACCTCGGGTACTTAGCCATGTCCCCTTTCAGGGGGAAAATACATAACCTATGGCCTTTTTAATGGCTGGTTCTGTGATAAATACTAGTGGCAGGGTTTTATCCTATAGCTCTGGCAGTAGTGTCATGCTTTAAGTACTGAAGGGCCAGGGTTCAATATCCTATTTTCTTTTATTTAATTTGCTTCCTGTGTTAAAAAATAAAATAAATCATTGGGCTTATTGAATAATAATGTAAAAGTTAAGGTTATATTAATATTGAAAAGCTCTCAGGCCATGGTCATACCTTTGCATGTTTGTGTATGAAGCTTAGCGCAATAGAGCCTTGCTGCTGGTTGGGGCTGCTGGTAATTACAATAATATAAATATTAATATTCACATATTTAATGCTTTTGACTACTATAGCAGTTAGGGTGTTAAATACATACCTAAAATATATTCATCATGAGGAATCAGGCAAATGTTACTATGACAATCTTAACCTTTGCATTTCCTAGCTTTGTCTTAAATATACATTTGTATTTAATGCTACATTAATAAAGACTGGGTTAATTATTATTTATCATTTTATTACATTTAATATAGGATATATCTATGAAATCCTAGGAATGAGAAAGTAAAAATGCTTGCTAAAAGAGTGGCAAAGATAAACGGCCTTCTGTAGATTTGCATGTTCACAGCTGGTTTGAAGGAAGTGTCAGCAAATTGATCTATTGTCTGATGTCTTGAACTTTTAGAATCATTGAAGTCAAAGCAAATGCTTGGTGTCTAACTGTTTTGATTCCTGGTCAACTGTATTGAATTAGGACCTAAAATTTGGTACTGTTGCCCTGCTGGCTGGTAAATATGAATATTTATTGGTGAATGTTAAGGAAAAATCCTGAGATTGAATGGAGGATGTAACAGTGGGTGATACCCCCTGAGGCAGGATTATATGGCAGTGAGAGAGTGGATCTTTCCCATCCTGAGATCTAAGCCTATGCAGTTAGGGAGACCCCTTCCAAATCAGATAATCCACCTGTGGGAGGAGGGGGGTATGTTATTCCCAGGATCTAAAAGACTCCTAGAACTTCTTACTACTTTCCCACCCTTTGTGGTTCGATTCCCACAGTTCTTCCAGGATTGTCCACATGTTTTCTTATGCCAGGCATGGCTGAACAAGAACTGCTTCCTTGCAGCCAGCCAGAGCATGAAACACTTGTGAAAAGCTCAGGTTTAGCTTAAATAGTCTAAGGAGTGGGGGAGAACCCAGCAGCCAATCAGCTGACCACATCTCCCTTAGCCCAGCTAATGACTAAGAGCAGAGAACCAAAGGAGTGGGAGGAGAGAGCCCCCCCATGCCCTTTTGGCTTCTCCCATTCTCTACTGTCCATTTAAAGGACTTTCCTCACTAAAGACAGTGCAATTGACTGGATTATTTAGCTGATCTCTTCCAGACTTTCTAATGTTTGGGTCTTTCAAAGATTTAGATGTTTACAATAAGGTGTAATATTGGTTTTGAATGTTGGACTCCATGTTAGACACAATTTCAGCCTTAAATCTTTCACTACAAAATATTTTGTGCATGAATTTTGTATTAATGTTTCTGAGACCAGTGCTAGTGCATTATTAATATACGGTAGAGTACTATACTTGCTTTTGGAAAAAATGGTCTTTTAGTTCAAATTCATTATTCTTTTCTAAACATTTGAATTTCAAGTCCTTTCTTGTGACTGTAAACAGAAAGCACTAATGCTTTTTTCTCATGTTTCTATATTGATTTTATGGCAGTTGCTCTGCAATGATGTTCATTAATGCACTCTAACCATGCTAGTCTAGGATAAATCTAATTATTTTGCTAGAATTGTGACTTTTCAAAGTTTCAGAGTTTTTACACTAAAGTCTTCATTTAATATGTAGGAAATGATCTTTTAAAATGTGGTCATTTTGGGTGTGAACCACAAAGCAACTTAGGTACTCACACCTCAGTCCCTGTGCAAGACCCCCTTAAATTCATGAAACTGCTGTTTGGCTGCCACCTAATCCTGTAGGTGCCTAAATTTACTCAGCACCTAACTTTCCACCATTTGCAAGAATATATCACCCCTGTCTCAGTGTCATGGGGATCTGGCAATGAGCCTGCATCCAGCTCTACAAGCAGGATTCAGACATTCTCTCAACTGTGACACTCTGCAGAAGGATATCTCCACCACCACATGCAGGAGCCAGATACAATCTTTTGTCACACAGGTCAGCACTGTCTTTTCCCTACTGGTATTCAGATCCTTCCCGTGCATCACTGCAGAAGCTACTGGCATGAGCCAATCTATAGCCTCCAGTGCTCTGGAGCAGTTCCAGGATACCATATATCAACTTCCCCAACAATGACAGGGTCAATAATCAAAGAGTGATTGGAGCAGAGAGTCTGAACCTGGGATCTCCCAAGTGAGTGCCCTAACCACCAAGCTACACATTTTTTCTCTCACTCTTGCATGTTCTCTCTCACCCAGTAATTACTTAATTATTTATCCAAACTGGAACAGCTTCAACCGAAGAGATTGAGGGAGTCCTACATCAACATATCCCATGTCTTAGCGATTAGAGCCCCCTCCTGAGAGGTGGGAGACCCCAGTTCAAATTCTTTCTCTCCCTCTGAACTGGGGTCTCCCACATCCCAGGTGAGTGCTCTGTGCAGGGCCTTTTCCTTTGTGCTGAGTTGGGAAACCTTGAGGATGCTCTAACTTATGCTAGGTTTCAGAGTAGCAGCCGTGTTAGTCTGTATCCGCAAAAAGAAAGGGAGTACTTGTGGCACCTTAGAGACTAACAAATTTATTTGAGCATTATGCTGTCTACAAACAGCCATAAGGTATTGAAAATGCAAGCAAGGGGTGTCCCAGTCATGCCCCATTTGCTTTGGCCATGCCCACTTTCTCCTGATATTCTGGCAGCATGGATGAGGAATGACATAAGAGCCCCTGCAACAATTCTGTGTACCAGAAATCTTTCCTGAGCTGATTGCAGCACCTTTAGGGCTAGAATCTGCTGATGTTTCCAAAGTGGTTGTCGTGCACCTACAATTCTGGCCCATTTTCCTTAGAATAATTAAAATGTTCAAAATAATATGGCTTATATTTTTACTTAATTACCTCTGGTCTATTGTGACCACTTTATTACAGCATTTATGGTACAAACATCAAAGCAGCTACAAGTCCCAATATGTAGAAAAATAGTATATAATAAGGCACTTGCATGCACTGAACATCCATTGCTATCAGGATCTTAGACTACGATGGTCACATCTTGTGTGTGTGTGTATGGATATTTCATTAACAAGGGCCAAGGTTATGAGATGGGAGAGCGATAGTTGTAGGAATGTAAGCGTTCACAGCTACAAGTGTTTGGAAAAAGTCAGATAAGCAGCCTAGCTAAGGGTTTGAACACAGATTTATTTTTTTCTGGTTCTAGGCATGATCTGCTTTAGAGAAACAAACCATTTGTAATTGAACCTGTTTAAGCACTTCAGCTATATTGAATTGGTTTTTGTTTTCTTCTGCATACATATTAGCACTCTTCTAAAACATTTGAGTTACAGCGATCTCTGGGTACCTATTGCACAATTCTGAGTCGAGTTCCCAGAATCAATGCACTCTGGTAGGCTTGCAAATTCTACCAATGTGCTATAAGACTGAAGTGTGATGATGATCATAGGTAAATTGGTTCAGCCTCTCTGCACCTATACTTGGACTCTATATGGTCAGATTGAAGTAGGTGACACTTAACTGGTTATAAACTGTTCTAAATAGCAATTAGACCTTCTGTAAACCATTCACAGACCATTTGCGGCATTTACGTGTGTGGGCACAAAATTTTCTACAGATGTCCTGTAGGAGCTGTAATTGATTTAACTTTCTAGTGTAGACTAGGCACTAATGTGCTGTATTTGACTATTAAGTTGCATATTTCTTTTGCCATGCTTATTATTTATAAGTGTATCTACTTGTAAATACAGAATGCAGTTTCAGCCTTAAATCTGAATGACCTCACTTATGTTATTTTTAAGCCAAATCTTTGGTATTATTTTTAAATAGCTTTTTATATTAGGGGTTTTTTTGCTTTAATATAAAAGACAAAGAATAAAATATCTTTAAAGTGTATGGGTTAACATGATAGACTAAGTTAGTGCCTTTGGATCCATTACAGTCTATCATGTAAATATATTGTAGAACACTTTAAAAATGCATATTTCATCAACAGTCAATGGCTTCTCTGGAACTAGGTTGCTGTGGTAAAGAGATTCTAAAACATGAGAAGGAAAAACACGCACAAAAAGCAGCTACTGTGTTTATACAATGCCATTTTTTTTCCTCTTCAAAGCACCAAAATCCAGCAAGCATTTTTTTTTCATTTAAAAAAATGTACCCAATAGCTTCTAAATCTAAGTTAGGGTTCTACAAAATATTTCCAGTTTCTCTGAAAACAGGTATAAAATATTTCTAATTTAGTAGAATGTAATACAATTTTTGTTTTCCAATAGTGCACACAGTGTGATAGGCACACAGAGGAAGATATAGCCCTTGCCTCAAAGAATTTATAATCCAGTGTCATATATCTGCAAATGCTTTACACATGTAAATCATTCTACACACATAAGTAGTCCCCTGGAAGTCACTGGGACTACTCATGTGCATAGAATTAAAAATGAGTAAATGTTTGTAGAATTTGGGACTAAGCCTGCAAACATTTATGTCATGTGAATAATAATTGTATATATGTCACTAATCCCAATGAGTTGAAAGCTAAATTTGGATTCTTTTTAAATGAAAGATTGTAGTCTCGACAAGAATTTTACTATCTAGTAAACTCAATAATAAGCTGAATAAGAGTTAAAAACTGGTTGCTTGAAGGTCAAATAAAAATGTATCTTTTGTAGTGAGAGTCAAACCCTGCTGCAGTTGAAAACTACCTGTTTGCCAGTCCTGCAGATAAGAATTCAAGCAGCAGAAATCTGTGCTTGATATTTTAATTGACATGCCAATGATGCTTAGAAATATATTCTAGTTCACTTAGCAGTGTTAAGCTAGTGAAAGAAAATTGAAAGTATTGGACAGTGGTATGCACTGGCTTTTTTACTATGTGTCTTCCTGTGAGAATGCTTAAAGGTTTTCTCCGTAGTTAACCTTTTAACAGGGTGTAAATACTCCTTAGCAGCAGTTTCTGGTGAAATATAGCATTTGACCAGGCATTCTGCAAGTTTATTCATGAAATTCAATTCATTCATGTCCTGTTTGGGCCTGGATGCATAAAGGAACTTAGGCATTACAACACTGAGCATTGTGGCACCTAAATTGTAGGTACCTAGAAAATCACAGGAACAACACTACAATCCACAAGGCCAGTGGCAGGTGCCTAGACACCCTATACAGTGAAGTGGGAGAGATTAGCCTGCTGGCTTTTGTGAACCACAATTTAAGAGGCCTGACAGCTCCCTGCCTAAGCTAGCCAAAGGGAGCTGCCAGCAAGAAGGAAGTATCCTAAGCCCCTGATACCTGAAGGAGGTACATGCCTCTAATAGTGATCCATGAACTCGGGGAAAACAGACTCTCCTCCAGCCAAGTAATGTGTGTGTGTGAGAGAGAGTCCGATCCAGTGGGAGTACTCAGAGTGGGGGCCCCTCAAGCAAGTTACCACAAAACACCTGGGGAGGTGGCAGAGGACCACCTCACGTGTAACTTTTAGCCCAGTGATTGGGGTACTCAGCTGGGATGTGGGAGACCCCTGGTTCAAGTCTCCTCTCCTCTTGAGGGGGGAGAAAGGATTTGAACAGAGATATGCCACCTCTCACGTTAGTGCTCTAACCTGGGCTTAGATGGAAAATAGGCATGTGGGAACCTAGAATGAGGGAGATTGCATGCCCAGAGGCAAAAACCTATGTGGCCAAGTGAGCTTGCGCACCCACAGGGTTAGGTACCAGTCAAATAGGAATTTTAGTGGATCTCTATGGTGCCTAAAAATGGGACTTAGGCACCTAAGTACCATCATAGATTGCACCCTGAAAGACAATCTGAAACACTGGTGGATTAAGGGTTACTCCATTTAAGTATTTCATAATTGCCTGCAGGTGGGAGATGAGTCAGAATATGCTAATTGGGCATGCAAGAGGTTCCAGTGATTTGCAAGTGAAAATATAACTGGTGATGATTAAAGGCTAATTATCTTCAACTAGCAATTGGGAACCAGGTGTTCTGAGCCACATAAAAGGAGAGACTGGGACAAAAGTGAATGTGCATGTTCAGCGTTGGTAGAAACCAGAGCTCTTTGGCTAGATAGAAAAATCTAGGAAAATATGCTCTGTTGCTTTTTAATTGTATTTTTCTCAAGCCTGGGTAACCTTGTGTTGCGTGGTGGTGGTGGTGGTGGTTTAGTTTTGGGGGGATTTTTGGTTTGTTTCCTGGGTTGTTGTTGTGTTTTTTTTTTTTTTGGATAAAGCAGGAATCAGTAAAGCAGAATAGTCACAATTTGCTTGTTGGGGGAAACAGAACAAAGAATAGGAACTTTGTTTCCATTTTCTCCCCTTTTTTTTCCCTCCCAAAACGTGATTGAACAGGGCTGAGCAGCACACTCCTATTTTGAGGGTGTTAAAATGGGGAGTAGCCATATACAGTGTAGACTTCATACTTCAAAAGGTTTTTTTTCTTTTTCATAGGATTTACAGCCAGAAAGGATAATTAGATAGTCTAATCTGACCTCCTTCATAACACAGGCAACACAATTCCATCCAGTTAGTCTGGTATTGAGTCCAAGAACTTGTATGAGTAAAGTATATCTTCCAGAATGATATCCAGTCTTAATTTGAAAACATCAAGAGTTGGAAAATCTACTGCTTCCCTGGGTAGTTTGTGCAAGTGGTTCATCACCTTCCCTGTTAAAAATGTGTCCCTTATTTCTAATTTGAATGTCTTTAACTTCTCGCTGTTGGTGCATGATGATCACTGGAGGAGCACACTAGTTACATGCTCTTCTCTCCGGAGAGGCCTAACTTTTCCATCCACTTCACTGCTTATTTATATTTGCATATTTACACTCACAGGATCCCTGTTTTCCTTCAGATCCTAAAATGACTTCATGTTCACTCACTTGGGAAATGGCCTTTTTTTAAAGATAGCACATTTACAAATAGCAGGATGTTCTGCATAATCATTATTTGAAAGGAATTTGAGCCTAAGAAGTATAAGGGGCCTATTATGAATCAAACTAAGGCCCTGACCCCTCAGGCCCCTGTCACCCTAAGACTGCCCCCCTGGAGGTATTACTTCCTGAGTCAAGATGGATACATGACTGGAGGCAAGGGGTGTCATGTGACCCCTGTACAAACTCCTCCCACCACCCCCTACCAATCAGGTGGGGTTTGCCCCCCATAGGACCACCCAGAGAGGAGATTTGACCAATCCGTGTGTGTTCCAGGGTGGGGTAATCCATCCAGAAGTGGGTCATGTGACCCCTCTAAGAGCTTCCCGTACTGCCCTGTACCAATCAGAGCATGGCACCACCCCCAGGCATTACAGCATGGCACAGAAGAGGCCATTTCATTCCAAGAATGCACGTTTTAGAAATTGTGGAAATGCTGAGAGAAACATGGACTCCTTCATCACCACAGTGAAAACTTCAGATTTTGTTTTAGCTCTGAGAGCCTTTGATCACTGATGAAGGAAGCCCTACATCAGAGAGAGTTCTGAGGAGGGAGCGGCCATGGGGAGCCCCGTGGCCCAGCCACTGATGGATATGTTGGAACCCGATCCTGAAACCCAAGCACTCATGAGGCAGCCCGACAAGTGTGATGGCCTCTCGTTTCTTACTCCTATGGAGGAAGGTGACCATGGCTCATGGGAATCACTGGTGGACAAGGTTAACAGAAAAGATGTTGCTCAGGTAAACGAATGATTAAGAAGTGACGGTCGAGGGTGGGGTGTAATGGGGTTAGGAAATGACATGGGGTTGCATAAAAACAAGCCGTGGGAGGACTTACACTGTTAGTAGTATAAGGGGGCTACCATCGATGAAATCTAGGCCCTGACCCCTCAGGCCCTGCCCCAAATGTGTTTAAAATAACAGCCAAAAAAGAAGAGGCTTCTATATAAAACAGGGATGTTTGAGACATGTGTTTGAATGCAAGCTGATGCACCCTGTTGAGCTGGTGATTTAACCACACCTCCACTGAATAGCAAGGGTGACTCAATTGAATCTGTAGGTCTAGATGTGATTACCCATCCCTGTTGCCATCAGAGTTAAAGGTATTAGTGATCAGTAATTAAGTTTGATGGGTGTACACACACAGTAAGGGAGGAGGGTGGGTGGAGATGGTAAGCTCTGATTAACATTAAATGAAATAAAACCTCAGGCACTAGTAGACACTATTGGACAGTTTAAATATAACCCCAGGAGTTGGTAGACCTCTGCTGAGCTGGTTAAATATAACCTAGGAGCTGGTGGAACTCTATTGGACAGTTTAAATAAAACCTCAGGAGTTGGTTGAATGCTATGGGTCACTCTTTCTAGCAACTCAAAGTCATTAAAATAATATTTACAAAAATAAACAAGGGTCTAACCTAAAACTGAAATGTTTCAAGGGTTCACAAACCTCCACCATACTTCTATAGAACAAGCATTTGCTGTGTTGTGTGTGTGTGTATATATATATATATATATATATATGTATTTAAAAGGTGTGGGTATTTGTAGGGAGTTTACTATGGTTGTGATACATCCATCTTATTTCAAAACAACCCAAAACTTTAAACATGAAAGAAATACGTTTAAAAAAACCAAACAAAATCAAGACATTCATTGATATCAGTAACATTACGGATTGTTGTGTATGGTGATTTACTGTTTAATACTGTAAGAAGGCCTTACAGTGATGTTTTTGCATTGAAACAGAAAAATGTATTCTAACAAAAAACAGAACAAAACCCAAAAGCGGCCCAGTTGTGCAGACAACTTAATTCCCCCACCCCTCAGATCACAAAAGGGAACTTTGGGCAGGGCGCCTAATTTCCTTAAGTATCTATTAATTCAGCATTGTAAGTGACCGAATCAAACTGCTAACTACAGACTCTGAAACAAAGATGCTATAAAAGCCTCAGGTTTTTTTGGAGACTGATTCTGTTGAAAGAATCAATCTTCAACAGAATACCTGCTGAACTGCAAGACTAAGTATGCTGCTTGTTTTTAACTCTGAAAATATATATTGTCACTCTTTGTCCATGCTATCCTTACTAAATAATGGTATTTTTTTTTATTGCAGTGTGATCTGTTTAGCATGGATATAGCAACTTCAAGCTGCTTTTCTCCAGGGCCAGGTAAACCCCATTTTTAACTATAGTTGTG
This sequence comes from Eretmochelys imbricata, assembly GCF_965152235.1. Classification (NCBI taxonomy): domain Eukaryota; kingdom Metazoa; phylum Chordata; order Testudines; family Cheloniidae; genus Eretmochelys; species Eretmochelys imbricata. The sequence continues at coordinate 51,852,584 of NC_135575.1, read as the reverse complement.
CTTAATACTGTTAAATTAAGGATACGTCTTCACTACCAACGTTAAAGTGCTGCCGTGTAGTTGCGGGACCAGCTCTGGGAGAGAGCTCGCCCAGCACAGTAAAAAAACCCACCTCCATGAGCAGAGTAGCTACTAGCGCTGGGGTATCTTCTTATGAAGTGTCTGAAAATTATTACGAACCATTCTCCCAACACAATAAACTCGGCACAGTTCTTCCATATTCTAAAAAGATTTGAGAAAAATGTGACGCTTTGTTCAGAAAGCTGATGGGTGCTGTACCCTCGGGGGTTCTAAAGGAAAGACGACTGGAAACTACATCAAAATGCAAAAGCTCTTTTTGAAAAATACTTCAATTTTTCCAGAGAGTGGCTCTGAGCAGACATGACTAGTCATGGAAAAGGACCTGGGTAAAAGGGGCACATCAGCTAAGGCATAAACAAAAAGGGGGGACAGCATTTGGGGGAGATCGGGGGGGGGGAACCCATCCTGATTGGGAGAGTGTGGTGGGAGGAGTTTAGAGGGGTCACAAGACCTACTTCCGGACAGATCAGATAATGTAGGCCCCTTATACTACTAGCCTATTTCCCCTCAACAAACTCCATTTCTTTTTGGACTGATTTTGTTGAGAAAATATATTCTTAGTCTGTTATCAGATTAATTCAAAGTTTAACTTTTATCTTTCCCTGAGGTTTCTTAGTGGCCGTTTCTGCAAGGTGCTGACTAATTTGAGACACTCCGTGCTCTCAATTTCCACTGACTTGAGTGGGAGTTGAGGACACTTAGCCCTTTGAAGTAGACTCTCATGAAATTGTGAGATTAAGCCATAACTGGGTTGTGCATAGTCTCTCATACAATATGGGAAGAATAAGAAGCCTAATTTATCTCCTCTTTCCATTCCAGAAAATGGAGTTTCCCTCTTGTATAAAATTTCAAAATTTTAGGAAAAAAATCCTGAATTAGGAGGAAAAGTAAAAAATTTGAATTTTCATGGCAGGAAGAATGCTGTAGAGGGAGAATTGAAACAGATTTTTTCAGTTTGCTAACAGCTACCTGATTCCCTGAACACTTTCACTGGAGAATACTGGTGTTACAGAATTGAAACATTCCACAGGAAAATGTCAATTCCATTGAAACTTTCTGTGGAAATTAGGAAGGCCGGCTAGCTTGCTAGCTGTCCTGCCTGTTTTCCTGACAGCTTGAGCTCCCCATGCTCTGTGGTCAGCTGCCTCCTGTGGCTACCTGACACTCCAGGGATCTAGAGGCCTAGACCTGACTACCCAGAAAGTCAGGGAACTGGCTTCCTGAGCAGCTGCCTCTGCATGTGGCTGGACTCTCAATCTGTCTGCACCCCTGGAGAGTTAGAAAGCACTAAGAAAGAGCTATCTGGGGAGCCTGGGTTGGCAGGAAACCAGACACTCAGGACTGCTGGACAGCCAGCAAGCCTGCCTGACTACTTTCTCTAGAAAATGTCCTTGGAATTTACATGTTCCTGTGGAAAGTTTCAATTTCATCACATCTGAATTTTCCAGCAGAACATGTCTGACCATTTTGTAATGCTGATTCCCACGTCCATATGTCCAGCCATAAGTTTAGTAGAAGAAAATTAAACTCTGCTTCTTTTTTAATGGAAAAGTATGTAAATAGAATGTTAAAATCCAATACTGTACAATTAAATTGATTGCTAAGCTTGAAGTGTTTTCTGATCCTGTAAGTCTCTCCTCAGATATTTCACCACAATGAATGACCAAATCATTTAAAATTTGCAGTACCATATACAGTAGAAAAGAATTTTTTTGCTTACTCCTCTAAGCACTGAAGCCTTTTTGCCTATTCAATGTATTAGGCCTCACATGCTACAGAAAGAAAGCACTTTGAAATATTATTTTCTATATTCTCATATCCTGTAGGAGCCCTAATCATAGACCAGGCACCCACTGTCTGAGGTCCTGTACAAATGCAGAAGTAAAAGAGAGTTCCTGACCTAAAGAGCTTACAATTTAAGCATAAGTCAAGAGACAACAGATGAATACTGATAGACAAGGAAACAATGAGACAATATTGGTCAGCATGGTACGCAGTGTGGCCTCAGTATACCAACAGCCAACTGTTCTCAAGTTTTTTGTTTTTTTTTTGTAGGCTTCACATCAAAGGAGACTTACACTGAATAGTATCTTAGTCCATCATTCATATCAATGAAGTTAATGAGACAACTGAAGATACTTATCCACAAAAGAAAGAGTGTCAGAATCTAGGCCGATAATAGTTCAACCACTTCATTCTCAAGTCTCACTAGACCTCTTGGATAAAATATATCATCTGATTCTAGTGATGTTTTGCTGTATAAGTTATCAATTTGTTCCATAACCTTCTCTTTTGACACCCTAGTTTCCGACTGTGGTTTATTTCATTTACCAGAAAAGAGTGGGTGTAGATATCTCTCAAAAATCCTCTGTGAAGAACAATTCACACTAGTAATTTAAGCCCCAATCTTCTCTGTGCAAAAAGACAACTGTATATTCATGGAGCCTGCTAAAGTCAAAATATAAACTTGTATTATGAAGCCTGTGTGACTCCATAAAAGTAAGGGATCCCTCCCACGTGGTGCATCTAGCACGCCGTTAGTTGTTGTGCAATGTCTGTGTACCCATTGGTTTCTAGCAGTCTCTGAGATCTAGTGAGTCATTCACAGACTTGCTTGTTTTAAAAAAAAAAAAAAAAAAAATTACCCACTGAGAATTTTGCTTTCAGTAGGGTTCAATGGGGTTGTATTTCTGTTTTCTAGAGGATACAAATTTGGCTCAAATAACCTCTTGCACTTTGCCATTTAACCATATTGTGCTTTTTTTAATTTTTTTTCCCCCTTACCTGTCTGCTTTTTTTATATATTTTAGGGGACACCTTCTGATCTGCGTATGTGGTTTAGAAAAGCTAGCAGGAAAATTGACAAATGGAAAATGTTTTTGAAACATCTTAAAATATTAATAATTATCCATACCTGTTCTCCTTTTCAGACTATGGAGCATGTAACATAATTTTATATATGTTTGAATGCTACTGAAATGTAAGTATTAATAAGAAACCTAATAGACAAATTGCCTTTTGCACTTTATCAGTTGAGATTCAGAAATGTTTGTAGGATGAAGGTTTTCCCTTTGATATACATCCTAAAACTAGTTTTTCATATCTGAAATTCATCACATCTCAGTAAGTTCCTTATGTCCTTGATTTCCCAGTGATTATTTTCTGAATGAAGTATATGAAATTGCAATATAAAATAAAGGAAAATGTGGTCTGCAGCTTGTTTTTTATTTTTTTTTTTTAAAGTTCATTTAGTGCTGGCGCAAAGGTTCTGGATAGGTACCCTTGAAATCTGAGATTCTTAATTATATTCATAGGAGAAATACTGCCAGTGTAAAATTACCATACACAGTAGCAGAACTGCTTGCAAACAGGAAAGTTGTTGTTGTGGAAATTGCCATGTAATGTAGTCCATGAAAATTTGGTAAAAATAATTTCAAACTAGATCCATGCTACAGCTAGGATATTGATATTGAAAGAATCACTTCGGGTTGTTGAAACTCCACATTTGTTTAACTCTTGTCTTCCCTATTGCAAATGCTAACAAAGTTTCCAATGTTGATGGCTTTGTTAGATACTAAAAGGTACCCTGCCCTCCTTTTCATCTGAAGGATGGCACTTCTAGCACAGTAACAGTAACTCCTTTCCCCTGTTGCCCTAGTACCACACTGTATTGTCAGAAAATGATAGAACCTCAAAAGCTAGTATAAAACATGAACCCAAAAGTTTTCCAAATGAGCCACATTAACATTCTAGAGAGAGACCTCATTTTATGTTTAGAAAATTATATAGGGGAGCCTAAGAAAATACAGCCTATGTCCAAAAACAACAAAATTTCTCCATTTTTGTGGCTTGAAACACTATATACACATTTTGCCATTCAGAAGACCGATACCTAAATAGTTAATATTGCCTTTAACATAATTTTCTTTTTGTTAAAATGAGCATATATTTTTCAGTGTTAAGGAAAGCAATCAAACCATGGTGCATTTGTTAAAGTAGACTCCATTGCTGAAGGCCTCTAATTATAAATTACACCAAATTCATTGCATGAGGTTGCATGCCTTCTTGAACAAATGTCATTGCTGTATCTTTTAAATCTCTAAAACTTTTGTATCCTATGATTGGCAGACTGTGATTTAGAACCAGGACACAGTAAATACACTCACACACACATTTTTAAAGGATTTGTTTTTCTATTATAGATTCATAGATTCCAAGGTCATAAGGGACCATTCTGATTGTCTCATCTGACCTCCTGTATAATACAGACCATAGAACTTCCTCAAGAAATTACGAGATGTTTTGAACAGAAAGTCTAGAGTGATTTTTATATATATGTTGATGTACTGGGATCAATATTTACAATGGTTGTTTTTAGGAGGCTCGGCTCCTCCCCATGCAATATTAGTGTGTCTTGGGATAATCATTTGCAAATATATAGGACCGGATTTGCCAGAATATTAGACCAATGTTAAACTGATGTATCTCAATTAAAATCAATAGATTTATACTTGCATAAAGCTAGTATAATATAGCAAAGTGGATCATTAGGGTAATAGATTTTAAATGCCTTGAAGTATCTTTAAAAAACAAAAAATTGTGGCAGAGTACCATAAAGTAGTCATTAAAGACCAGAATGACAGAATTACCAAAAAAAAAAAAAAAAATTGGAACGTTATCCACATTGCTTTTTGGATTGAAAAATGATCCGATTACACCTCAGGATTATATTTTGAAAGTAATTTTACATAAACAATAGCTTGAAATATCTCTTTGACTGCAAATCACTTTTAAAACAAATTCTAACCATACACTAAGAGAATTTGAATATGTCTGTATTTTAATCCAGTAGTGATATTTTTCTGTCAAATGTGTGCTAGTGATGTCCACACTGTATATTCATGGTAAGATTTCATAGTTCTCTTCCAGGAGCTTAGAAAAATAATAGAAATATGTGAATACTTGAAATTAGATCCCCAAAATTAAATAGGACCCTCAGCGCCCAAAAGGTGAAAAGCAACCTGAAAACTGGCCTACGGGGATAGCTGGATATTCCCTTGGTATAGGGGACTCATGGGAGTTGCTCTAAAAGATTACCATCTGTGTATTGCCCCAAGAGGCCTTAATGTAACAGACAATACCCTGAATGCATTAGGACTCCAGCCATGGCCCCCCATACCTCCATCACTGGTTGTGGTAGGAGTTGGCTAGACTAGCTCCATGCCTTCTGAGAACTCTCCACACCAGATGAATACCCAGTTGGGGAGATCTGGTAACTTTTCAGCCCCTTTGTGCCACCAGAACGGCACCAGGTGGCTGAATCACAGGAGATAATCTTGCCAGTCTACTGATACTTCTGGAATTTCTTTTGTTGGCCATTTATAAACCTATGCTTTGTTAGGATCTTGTCATGAAAGTATGTGTGTGTAGGGGAGGTTTCCATTATGACAGGATACTGAACTCTAGCTAAAGGACTAGTGGTTTAGTCAGTTTGACATGTCTGACTGATATTACAACCACATGTAACTTTGGGAGCTTATTTATTAACTTTATGAATGCTACTTGTACACATTATACGTATCTTTGTGGGCTAGGGATTGTATCACAGTGAATTGCATTGGGGCTACAGCTTAAAATTCCAGTCCCATGGAAGAGGGACATGGGTTCCCTTACCAGAGACAGATAATGGTTAAAAACCTGAGAAGTTATTCCTTGAGCAGACCATGAAGAAGTCAGGGGTGCAGTTAGCCCACCTATGAATTCAGCATTCTTAGACAAAGACAAAAGGCATATAAATCTACATATCAAAGTATAAAGCAACTGAGTATTGAATAATTGAGGTGTTGAATATGAGATGTAGAGCTGAAATATGCTGTACTAATTATTACATTTATTGGTAGTTAATACAAGAAGTTATTTCTTATGTTATGTAATATTTATTATTAGGTAATTATGTTAAGATTAAAGAATTCAAATCAGTAAGTGACGTGCAGAGCTGACCCTAGGAAATGAGTTAAGACATTAGTTGATTGGTTTCCTACGGATAATAATTATTAGATTCTTCTGGGTATTAAACTCTCAGGGGCATGAGCCAGAAAATCAAGTATGTTCCGCTAATGCGTGTGAGGTACCTTCTGAATTTCATTTGGACATAAAAAGCCAAGGAACTCCACTGCTCTTTATATATTTGTTCTGTAAAGTAAGAGTCTAATTTTCCCCTGCTATATCCTTCATTAAATACACACAATTGACTCTTAAATTGAGGTACTGGCTGTTGAGAAACATTTTTTCCTACAGGTGCTATTGGCCTTTTTGATCCTCACTCCTTGAACCTGTCCTCCTATGTCCCCACTGCAAATGAAGATGGCCTTGGCTTTTAACTTTCTTCCATGCAGATGCTTAGTTGGCCCTCAGTAAGTGTTGAGCATTGCAATAGTGCTAACATTTTCTATGTTTTTGTTGTCATTGCTGATGATTTTAAAGTATTTTTTTTCCAGAAATACAGAAACCAAAACATTCTGAATATCTTATTAGTTAATATGGGGAGGGACCCTAAAGATTCAATATATGAAATACTATGTATTTGATTATGATCATCTTCTTAGTTTTTCTCAGGTACAATGAAATATATGGCTGTGATTTTAAAAATATTTTTCCTAACATTCTTTATTAACACTTTTTGTAAAGGCATATACAGCAAAAAGTAACATTACTGCTTATGCAAAGTAATTCAAAACATTTAAATATGCCTGGAAGTAATTTTTTAAGAATTTCATTTGAAATAACAATATTCTCTGCAAGCTCATTTAAAAATCACTACTAATTTGGGGGTTATATAAACCTAGATCATTTTGTCTTTGGTTATAATTGTGATCCTCAGCATGAATCCAATATGTTAGACTTTTGTTTTCTGCAAGTAGGGAAAGCATTAAAGCATACAGCCGAAAAATGACCCTCACAAAAAAGTGATACAGCCTTGCTGGACTGAATATAGTATTATGCAAGGTAACACGGGAATCATAATGTTTCTAGTGCTAGAGACCTGTGTCTAAAACTTTCAAAGTCTTTAACCATTAGAATACCAAAATTTTCAAAGCTGGCCTGGTGCAAGTAACTATTTTCTCTCTCATTTGCAGATGCAATTTGGAGTTGGTCCTGCCTGAGAATTTTGTAAAGATTGTTTTGATATGGGATAGTGCCCTGATGTTCCAATGCTCCAAGGGATGGGGTTGAACTATAAAACTCAAGAGGAGTGCTTCGTCTTTTCAAAAGCCATTGTGGAAACACATTAGGGATGTTCCAGATCCTCAAACTTAGCTACATGAGGGATCAGATTCAGTCAGGGGTTCTGCCCACTGCAGTACCCCCTTGCTCTTGGTCTCCCCTCCCAGGAGAACCCCCAACCCTCCAAACCCACCTTGGCTCAGTGGTTACTGCCAGTCATCATCTAGCCCCCACTCACTGGGGCAGATTGCAGTCTATATGGCCACTCATCATTGGCAAGGGGTTAGGCAAAGGCAGCAGGTCCTATCCTTGGGTTGCCCCTCTGAAGCCCCAGTACCTTTTCATAGGCCTTCCTCAAGGCCTGCAGCCTGGGGATTTGCCAGGCTGGAGCTCCCCAGCTCCCTTGCCCTATTCCCCAGCACAGCTCTGCTCTGCTCTAGGTACCTTGCTCCCAAGCAGCTAGCCCTTCCCACTCCAGGGCTAGAATGAGACTCCTTCAGCTCCTGGGCCAGCTGGGCCCTGAATGAGCTGGCCACACCTGTGGTCAGCTACTCACTCAGCTTTCCCCCAGCTGTTCTCACTCCTCTTATTCCAGCCACCCTCTACAGGGCTGCTTTTACTATTTGCTCCCCTGGGCAGCCCTCTCCCAGGGCTGTTTAACCTCTTCAAGGCCGGAGCGGGGTGACCACTCCGCTACCATCCCTAATAGGCCAAAGTCCTTCCAACCCTCCAGCTTCATTGGGGAGCCCCTTGAACACAAGTTGCTGTCCAATTTCTAAATGAAAAGGCAGATCCAGAATTTGTTTAAACTCGGGGCCAGTCTACACTACCATACAGCTGTAATGCTGTAGCACATCTGGTGAAGATGTGCTATGCTCCTAATTATTTCACTTCAGTGAGAAGCTATGTCCTCAGGAGAGCATCTCCCACTGACATAATGTGGTGTGGAGACCGACTTAAGTCTATGAAACTTATGTTGCTCAGGGAGGAGGCTTTTTTTACATCCCTGAGCGACATAACTTACATCAACTTAAGTGGTAATGTAGACAAGCCCTCAGTTTTTAGATCCCCAAATCCTTTTCCTCCCAACCTCTTGAAAAAGGGCAAAACACAACCCTGCCCCTATTCCCCTTGGTGATCAGCCTTCAAAGGCTTGTGGCAGAGTTCCTTCCCCACTCTGAACTCTAGGGTACAGATGTGGGACCCACGTGAAAGACCCCCTAAGCTTATTTCTACCAGCTTAGGTTAAAAATTCCCAAAGGCACAAAGTCTTTGAATTAGGTAAACACTGCCACCACCAAGAGATTTAACAAACAATCAGGAAAAGGACTACTTGGAGTTCCTATTTCCCCAAAATATCCCCCCAAGCCCTTATACCCCCTTTCCTGGGGAGATTTGAGAATAAACAAGATGAGCACAAACCAGCCTTGGATTTTTAAGACCCAAAAAAACCCAATCAGATTCTTAAACAGAATTTTATTAGAAGAACGAAAAAAAAAAAAAAACAGAACTCTGTAAGATCAGAATGGAAGATAATCTTACATGCAGTCAGATTCAAAACACAGAGAATCCCCATAGGCAAAACCTTAAGTTACAAAAAGACACAAACAGGAATACACGTTTCCTCCAGCACAGCAAATTTCACAAGCCAAAACAAGGAAAATGTAACACATTTTCTAGCTAGATTACTTACTAACTTTACAGGAGTTGGAGGGCTTGCATCCTTGATCTGTTCTCGGCAAAGGTATCACATAAACAGACACAAGCCTTTTCCCCTCACCCTCCAGATTTGAAAGTATCTTGTCCCCTCATTGGTCATTTTGGGTCAGGTGCCAGCCAGGTTATCTGAGCTTCTTAACCCTTTACAGGTAAAAGGACTTTGCCTCTGGCCAGGAGGGATTTTATAGCACTGTATACAGAAAGGTGGTTACCCTTCCCTTTATATTTATGACAGCTTGATTTTGGCATAACCAGAGTTGGCACTTTGCAGTAATCATTCCCTAGTAAATCAAGATTCTTCAGGGACACACCCACCTCCAGTGGTCCAGAAACACACACAAATATACATCACCTATATTGGTGCAAAGGGCTATGAAAATTCTATGGTTCATCCCAGATTAGATTAAACTGAAGACATTTCATTTTTCCTGCTCTCCCATGGTGACAATATAGGGTAGAGTTATGGGTGTTTGAGGTCCTTAAATGTGCATTTCCTGTACCTTGATATGTTTGGATTTCTTTTAAGTCTAACCTTAACTCTGAATTTCCTTGGCTTGTAATATGTGGCTTTGGAATACAGGCACAATTAGTTCCTGAAAATCGCGTCCTAAATCGAAAACATCATAACTTGAATTTCCCATAGGAACAATGTCAGATCAAGCATCATAAAGTTGAAACTGATGTCATAAAGTCAAAACACGATGACAATTTATAAATGTGAGTGCTGTTTGTCATAACATACATGAACATGAAACTGAAAGAGAAAATGCTACCTTACAATATTTCTAGTGGTTTGAAAGTAGGCAGGGATAATCTTAATTTTTATTTATATATTTGTATTCATTTTAACTTTTGAGAGTAGATTCATCAGGACACTAGAGCAGCGTCCACGGTCAGATTGCACTGGCCACTTAAACTAGATTTACACTGCATTGCGCTGACAGATGAGTGCAAAGCATCTGAACTGTTTACTGGTGAGCCTGTCTCTTAATTTTTATTTGACTGTGCATTTGAGAGGTGGTCACTATGTGAAGAGGTAGAAGCAGCCCAGAGTCTGCATTTTAAGGCCTTCCCCTATGTTTCTGCATATTTCCCTAGTGGTGCTGTTTCAGTACCTGCTCCTGTCCATCTGAAGTCCTTTGAGAGCTTTACCATTGCCTTTAATGGGCACAGGATCAGTCCTTCAAATGTCAGGGGAATGGATGGATCAGTGTTGTGGAACCTTATAAGCACTGATGCCCAAGTTAGTATGAAGCTATGGAATCTTCAAAGGGCAGTGACAGCTTCCAATACAAGCTTTTAACACACGTTCCTCATATCACTGACTCCTTACAGCCAACTGAATTTTTTCTTGAAAATTAACTGTAAAAGAAGGGTAGTGATTGGTTGGGTTATTTCTGATGTCACAATGGTCCCACTTAAGAGTTGCCTGAACCACTGACCTGCCACTTTCTTTAGCCTATATAATCATAACAATTGGCTGCAGCAGTCATTAATAATATCACTTCATTAAATTTTTTTTCAAATATAGCCTGTAACAATTTTAACTATATGGAAAATTGAAGAGTCTACTTATTCTATAATTAGGCTAATTTGGGTCAAAGAAAAGACTTAAACAGCTGTCAGAATTCTCAGAGGACATATTTTTTAATTTCATTTTAGCTCAGAATAATTGAGTTATTTTTAAATTCTCTAAAAAATATTCTATACTCAAAGAGCAGTAGTTGTAATTTTGAAGAGTATATGCAGTATTTGTAATATATAACAGAGTTTGAATCCCTGTTTTAAGTGCAAAATTGAACTCGGCTTTAACTATAGGATCACAACCAGCACATCAACAATAAAATGTGAACTCTCACTTTGTATTTAATTATGTTTACACAAGGTTTTCTATTTTTGCACAATTATATAGAGCCCACAATCCATGTCGCAAATTATATATAACACTGTACCAAAAAAGTGTTCATTTATTTGTAACAACTATATATCAATTTGTATACCTGCTTGTTACTTCACTGTAAATTTACTATATCAATTCTTTAAAACTCACAAAAAATCAAGAAAAATATTAATTGTCCCCCCTGCACTCCCCCTTTTATGCTAAGCAGAAGGGTTTGGAAAGGCAAAAAGGATCTAAGGCCTAGCTCCAAAAAGGGGAGAATTCCACCTGCTGTGTGATGAGATGTATATACCCCACAGTAGTAGTAAAGGTAGTAATTGACACTTAAGGGCTCAGTTAGCCCACTTGGTAGCACCTGGAGGGTGTGATAGGCACAATTTGTCAGTGCATACAGCCAGGGACGAACTGGGTCTTCATAAAGGGGAGAACTAAGAGAAGCAAGAGAAACCAAGCAGGTAGGGGGCCTAGGGGGAGAGTAACTCTTGGGATCTTCTGGCAAAAGGACAGAATAGCCACAGGAATGGACAGAACTCCTTGTAGTAGACTATGTTGAAAAGGGGAAAGAACTCTAGCGAAGCATCCCTGTGAATCAGTGTTTCAGAAGAGGAACAGAGCTGGAGAGAACCCAGAGAGATTAAAAGCTCAAGACCAGGATGACTAGAATGATTTAAGTGGTATTTGGTTCTGTTTAAGTTTAGTTTTAGTTATGGGGAGAAGTCTGGGAACCACCCTATTCTGACAGAAAAGTAGGATTGAAGAGGAGGCCAGGATAGGCAGTAGATGTTGTATGGATGACTAGTATCATGTGTGAGAGTGTTGGTGCAGGATATTGATATCGCAGGGGGTGGATGGACTACAGTATGACCAGGCTGGAGGGCTAACTCAACATACCAAGGCACAGGATGAGAAGCAGAAATGATAAAATGCTGGGTCTTGCTGTGAGGGGGTCCTCTGGGCTGGTGGGTCTGTCATAAATGGTCTTCTACAAAACCTAGTACAAAGGGTGTATGTAGTGATTGTAGCAGTTGCATATTTGGGACAGAGTTGTGGGAAGCAACACTAAAACTCATGAAATTCTAGTAATTGACTGCTGTAACTTAGTCCACTAGGATGTTTAAATTACTCTCAGGGCTGCAGAGCAGTCGTGGATGAGGAGGAAACAAAGATGACTTAAGCCACATTAGTCCCCTCCTGGACTGTGAGGTCTATGCTCAATCTCTGAGAGGCACAGCATAGAATCTCACTCTTTGTGGATTAGAACACTGGTTTTCAAACGTGGGCCATGAACTGTGCCCAAAATTTCCAAAGGTGTCCGCACCTCCATTTAAATTTTTTTAGGGGTCCGGAAATGAGAAAAGGTTGAAAACCACTGGATTATAGAGGGTTTAAAAAAACACGCTAGATCATATAGCGATTTTTATTCAAGTGTTTCTAGTGACAGATATAATGAATTTAATCACCGTAACCTGTATATATGGTAGGGGAATGAATGATGGTCTGCATTTGGAGCAGAGTCTAAATTAGGCCAATCACACCAAACTGACCCTGTCAGTTTTCTAAATGTTTTTTTTTAAGTGCCAGTCATAGGTAGCACATTGTGTTTAAATAGCTTACTTTAGGAAGGTTAAGACTCCACACAATATATGTCTACTCTTGTGTTTGATTCAACAAAAGTTACTATAATATAAACTTTTTGCTTTACTGACAACATACATTTTGGACTGGATTCTTCTCTCTTCAGTGCAGCCCTGTTGAGTTCAATGGAGTTACTTCTGCCCCTCACCATGAGTGAGAAGAAAATCATGGGTCTGTGTAGTTATTACACCTTTTTCTTGGCTAAAGAATCTTAATCGCCAGATTACGTACCCTGGTGGTTATTTTCGAAAGGGGTAGAGTTTATGTTAAATGAATGTTATACATAAATCTAATAACTTAAAAAAGGGAACTTCTACAATATTTCTTCCAGCAATAAAATGTTATCAGAAGCAGCTCTTGATGTAAATTTCACCTTTGATAAACATTAAATCTATATTTAACAGTTCATTTAACACCAACTTAACTCCACCTTCACGAGAGCATAACACTTAGTTTGACATAGGTTGATGCAGTATTAGTGTAAACACTGCGTTACTTATGTCAACTTTAGTGGCTTGCAGGGGGTATCCCACAATGCCCCACCATAACAGCTCTTGTCACTGTTTTGAACTCTGCTACCCATGGCTGGTAGACAGGAATGCACCTGTCTCCTTTAAAGCCCTGAGAATTTTAAATTCCATTTCCTGTTTGCTCAGCCTGGATTTCTGTTTTGAAACTAAATGAAATCAGCAATTTTTACATAGTTTGGATCTGAAAACTCATTTTCAGAGGCGGGAGTGGGAGGAAAAGGGGGGAAGCCTGCATGAATCCTCTGTGAACTGAAACTACCAAGTTTTACATAGCTTAATTAATTAATTTACAATAGTTTAATAATCAACATGGTTAGTGATTGGCAAAGGCCGATTTGTAAAGACCATAGCAATTTGCATAGTTTGCCTCTATTTCTTGAACTACTGTAACTCTTGAATTTCTCCCTTTGAAATACATTACCTCTTATCAGATCAGTTCTCATTCCTTTAACTCTTTACAGCCATTCTGTTCATCCTGTCAGTGTTTTCTCTGCTTGTGACAGCTTTCATGTTGATTCACTTGTGTTATTTCTGACTGACCCCACCAAAGTGCTGCCTTTCTTTAGCTGACCACTGCCAGTTCCAGTAAACATAGTGGAGTTCTTGATATATGAATTAATTATGACTCCTGGTATCAAAGGACATTCATTACAGCTGCCAATAGACATTAAAAGCAATAAACACATTTAACATTAAGAAAACTTTAAATCCACTTGACTAGTTATGCATTACTCTATTTTTGTTTTCCCCTTCATCTTTTACATCCCAGTTCTAGTCCATAAAGCACGGACACATGCCTTACACCCAGTTACTCCTCTTGCCCTTTCGTTACTCTAGCAATCCTCTTTTTATTAATCTTCATATTAATAGCACCTTTTCTGGTGATCAAAATACTTGACTTCTAAGGAAGATGTTAATTACTGTGTGTCAAAGTATATAAACCCTTTGATAGGATTTACTGGCTGAATTTTTCATCTTGAAAACAGACATTTGAAACTGTTTTCCTAAAAACTTGCATTTGCAAGAACTCCTTGACAAAGAACACACAATCATAGCCCTGACTGAGAGGCTGTCTTATTTTTCAGTTGTGCTGGGCCATTCCACTGAAACAGGTTCTGGAGCCTGCATTTTTTTACCTTTTGTTAATACTTGTATTGATTATGGGTAGGTACAAGGAGATGAAAATAAGCCACCAATGGGCCTGACCAAGGAATCAAGAATGCAACCTGCTAAGCTCTGCAATCTCAAGACAAATGTTGGAACTCTGATTGTGAGGGATGGTGAACAGATCCAATACTGAAGTCCTCCCTACGGGGACTATCCTTTCCATTACAAAGAGGGACTTTCCATTTTTCTATGAGGGCCTCTGAGACTTTGAGGTTAAGTGAGTACTTTCTCCGAGCAAAGTTAATCCCTATGTATTCAGACCATTTTTCCTAAGCCCCCATCTGAGATGGTCACCCTGTCAGCTACCTACAGAGGCCACAGAGCACCTTTTTAGTGGACTGGAGGCTTTTCACTTTCAGCCACCAGGTCCAGACTCTGCACTAGGTTGTGTGAATAACCCCTTGAAAAGGATCTACCCTATACAAGGAGTGGACTAGAGACACGCCGCATGAAAGGTAATTGGTTCACTGCCTTCATGCTCTGGCCTGGCACTGATGCTCTTTGTAAGCTTTTTGGGTCAGGAACTTTCTCTGACTCTGCATTCGTACAACATGCAACACATTTTGGGCTTTGACATGATTCATCCTTTGAGCATTACTGCAATACAAATCTCTAATAAAAATAATTTAGCTTGCATGGATACCTCCAGGAGGAATATTGTTGAATTTCTTTCCCCACAGGTTCTTCCTTTATAATGTAGTACAGAATAGTGGCAGTCATAGAGCTTTGAATTCCGTTGTGGGCCCTGAGGCAAAGGAGACGGCAGCTGAAAATTCCAGCAGCTCCTATATGAAGCTCTTTCGGGATATCAGGTGAACAAACCACACACTAGAAAAAAAGCTCTAATTATATTGGGAAGAAATGTAAATTCTTTTGGCATAAAGACCTCAATTGATGCCAGGATTTCAACTACTAAGTGATCCCAAATTAGAGCAAGATCTGAGGCATTTTACATTATCCATATGTTTAACAGGTTCATGGTGTATACGACTGTTCTTATCGTGCTAATTTGTAACTCCAGTAATATCCTTGCTCGCAAGTCCTCTCTTGGTATAATTAAAATATACTTAAACTTTAAATCCCTCAGAACGTATTTGAAATGTGTTCAAGCCAAAACCGGATAAAGGGAGCTATAGAGCATAGCTGAAAAATGAAGAAAGACTGATGTCAAGCAAAAATGCTATTGGTTTGTGATGTTGTTCTCAATGTTCTTTCTGCGCTAGTTTATGTAGTCAAACTGAACCCCTTGAAAGTGTTTCCATATATTGTATTATATTTATAAATATACATTCTGTTGACTTTTCACTATTCTAAAAGATTATATGATTTAAATGTTAAATGGCATAAGTGTACTTAAACGTTTTTTGGTATGTCCAATAATTAGACCAGCTGAGTAGTAGTCAGGAATACTGGGCTGTTTTCTGTCTCTTCCACAGACTTGCTGTGTGATGGTATACAAATCACGGTATACAATGGAATACAAATCACTTGGTTCTACATATCAGTAATGTAGAAGGGTAAGTCTTACCTACCTCACAAGGATGCTGCTGAGAGGATTAATTCATATTAATAAAGCAGCTTCCAATCCTTACATGGAAAGTGGTGTAGAAGTTCACTCTCAATATTAATTTTATTAAACGGATTTATATTTGATGCCCTTCTGAACTTGTAGAATTTACTCTACAATATATTTTGAAAAACTCCTATCACTTACAAGTTCGAAATACCACAGATATCAAAAGTTACGGAACGATTATTCACAAATGCTGTCAGTGTGCTAAGCATGTTCCATAAGTAAGTTTGCTAGGCACAGTACAAAAGACCTAAACAAATAAATCGCAATCTACACAAGGTGCAATTGCTCTAAGACTGGGCAGAGCAAAAACATCTGAACTTTAAGTTACTGGAATAGTAACATGTCCAACAGCAAATTCTTTGTCATCAATGTTTTCTGGAGAAACAGTAACTATGAGTTAACATGGGCTATCAAGAACTGAAGAAGAGTGTAACCATCCATCCTTTTAATACATTTTAAATGTTTGTACCAGAATACCTGAAAGATTGCAGCAGCCTGATTCTTTTCTTGCTGAATCGGTTTTGTTTTTTTCTTTTCCCTTAAGGCAGTTAAAATAGATATGCTTTTAATTGCAGATGCTGAAGCTTTCAGATATTTGAAACATCAAAGTTTTTTCTCCTAGTAATATGTTAGGGGGATTTACATAGCTAACTCATGTTAAAACCAGAAGGAAAGATCTGAGGAGCATATTGTACAAAATGAGAATAGTGCATTAAAAAAATTTCAGGGTATACTGAACACACTCCAGCCAGTACGAACTGGCTACAAATGGCCTAAGACAAGAGGTAATATTAGTGCTCAAAATTCTTTCAACAGTAGTGAGAGGTTAAAAACTTAAAAAAAAAAAAGTTTACATTTATCAATTGAAACAAACAAACATTAAATGATAGTAATGGTCTTCATCAGTTATTCAGAGAGCTCAGATACACTGACTGAAAAATTAGGCTTTTTATTAAGGCAGGAATGGAGGGTCCCTTATCAATTAGTCTGACTTATTCTATAACACAGGCCATAGAATTTTACTTTGATTATCACGTCAAGCCCATATCTTGTTTTGGATTGGTGCATTTTTTTAGAATGATATCAAATCTTTTCTTTTAAACTTCAAATGATAGATCTACTACATCACTTGCTATGATGTTCTAATAGTTAATTACCTTTGCAGTTAAACATTGCTATAGACTGCAGCTTATGTAAACAATGCAGATCTCAGCTGCTTGTGTATTTCTTTTTATGCTATGTATTTTCCAAGCTCCATTTAAAGCTCAGAAGAACAGAAATAAACAGACATACACTTCTGAATTAGAACCTACCATTTTGATCTTTTCTTTTCCTAGAGTGGTATATAGAACCAGTTAAAATGCTTACCATTCAAAGGGTGTCCCACTGATCTTTTAGAACAGTGCTGTTTGGACCTTCAGCTCTCAGTCAAAATTCAGCACCATGCTGATCATTTTTGTGCCATGTAATGGATTGTTCACAGCAGTGGTTATAAAGGATCTTTTCTTCAAAATAAAAAAATATGCCTGAAAGACAGACTAAAAAAAAGACACTACAGGACTTTGTAAAAATAACAGAGGAAATACAGCAGGAAAAAAAAAAACTTGCTTAAATCTGCATGCTTATGTAACAATTGCACTAAACATCAAAGCAAGACTAGGTAGATAAAGCAAGTGGCCAATTTTTTGTCTGATTTTTATGTCTCTCTCAACAGATATCATGTTACCTTTTTCATAAGGTACCCTACAAAACCTGTTCCTGAGGTCAAAAATTGTTATAATTTTTTAACAGCTTTAAGGCCACATTTTCAAAGTTAGGCATGCACAGCTGTGTACATTTGCATATGGCTAATAAACAGCCAATGCGCACACACAGATAAGGTATCTTCTTGAACACATACCACCCAGCAGGCTAGGTGCTCATGCAACTGAGTGATTTATGTATGCACACTGTGAATCTGAATGCATAAATTAGGCGTGTGCAAATATATGCACTCAAATGGAACATGAGCTATTTGAATTTGATTAACTTCATTGGAAAGAAATGATACAAAGTGGAAACTCTAGCCAGACTTAAGAACAGAGTTAGAGATATGTCACTGAAGGTCCTGGACCCAATGAGAGTTTTGAAAGGAAAATGTTCCACTAAATACAAATTTCACCAAAAAAATATTCTCATCATCCCTGTCTTATCAGAAACACTTTGAATTCACCATAAAAAGCTAGCTACTTTTAAAATATTTACTGTCCATTTGACTCATGTGGAAACTGAATATATTTATGGGACAGTTTATTTAAAATCAGTAGTTATCACAATCAGAGAATGAGATCTGTAGCTTTTATATAAAAAACTTCATAACAGCTTCATTTGTTTCTACCTACCCTCTCTATGAAATCTACATCCAGTACCATTGTCACTGACCTCAAAAGCTCAAAGAATTTTAATTGTAAATATTACATAATTAAATTTTAAAACATTTTTAAAAAAATAGTAATTCACATTTCTTCTGAATGCTTATTTCTACACAGTTATAGATGAGATTCATTTGCAGATCAACCTCTATTGCAGGGATTGGGTACCTTTGGCATGCAGCCCACCAAGGTAAGCCCGCTGGCGGGCCAGGCCAGTTTGTTTACCTGCTGTGTCCACAGGTTCGGCCCATCGCAGCTCCCACTAGCCACAGTTCGCCGCTCCAGGCCAATGGGGGCTGCGAGAAGCAGTGGCCAGCACATCCCCCTGCCCGCACTGCTTCCTGCAGCCCCCATTGGCCTGGCGCGGCGAAGGTTTTACCCAAAGGTTGACGATCCCTGCTCTATTGTTTTAATAATACTGAGCAGAAATAGAAATTACAACTGCCTGAAATTCAAGCAGCAAAGTTCTTTGTTATTTAATCAGTGATCCTGTATCTGTACATAGTGCAGTATTTATTCAAAAAGTTCCACCCATAAACAAAGGTTTAGATGTTATTATATTTCTAGATATAGCATTTGTACAATGTTGCCCATCGCTAGAGATAAGCAAATAACTAGTTTTTTTTTTTTTTGGTTCGCTGGCTGTTTCTTCTCTCTCCTCTTCCTCCTCCTCCTCCCCCCCCCAAAAAAAAAAAAAAAAGAAAAAAGGTATATTTAAAGTCTAGTTTGGGTCAAACAAAATGTGTTTTACTCCAAATGTTTTGTTTCTTGGAATTTTTAAAGGTTAGACTTTCAAAATGGCCTCAGGAGGTAATGCCCACTTCATAACCTTGAACCCAGTCATTAGGTCAGACAGCTGGATGTGAGAGGCCCAGCTAAGAATCCCCACTCTGTAGCAGGGACTTGAACTTGCAATTTCCCCTTTCTCAGGTGGATGCCCTTAACAGATATTGAAATTGCAAGCAATATCTTTGGGAATCATATTGCATTAAGTTTAGTTATCAGTGTGGGTTAGGGATTGTATGCAATTTCAAAAACAGTATGGGGTGATTATGGAAAGCCACTGAGATTTAACTCTAGAGAAATTCCACCCCTGTGGTGGTTTGCATATGCTGATTCAGGCTGGGCTTTCTAGAGACTACGAAACAAAGAAAGCCTTTTATATAAAAGGATGAGCTTGAACTCTTTCCATTTTTTCTGATACAGCAACTTCTGTTCAAGGGGCCCCAACCTTTTAAGTGTTGGAAAGACTTTGGCCCACAATGCTGATAAATGTGAAGTAATGCACATTGGAAAACATAATCCCAACTATACATACAAAATTACAGGGTCTAAATTAGCTGTTACCACTCAAGAAGATATCTTGGAGTCATTGTGGGTAGCTTTCTGAAAACATCTGCTCGGTGTGCAGTGGCAGTCACAAAAAAGCTAACAGAATGTTAGGAACTGTTGGGAAAGGGATAGATAAGAAATAAAATATCATAATGCCACTATATAAATCCATAGGATCCCCCCACACACACCTTTAATACTCTGTGCAGTTGTGGTCATCCCATCTCAAAAAAGAATTGAAAAAGTTACAGAGAAGAACAAAAAAAAATTTAGGGGTATGGAACTGTCAAGGTTCCCTCCCCACTCTGAACTCTAGGGTACAGATGTAGGGACCTGCATGAAAGACCCCCTAAGCTTATTCTTACCAGCGTAGGTTGAAAACTTCCCCAAGGTACAAACTTTGCCTTGTCCTTGAACTGTATGCTGCCACCACCAAGCGTTTTAAACAAAGAACAGGGAAAGAGACCACTTGGAGACATCTTCCCCCCAAAATATCCCCCCAAGCTCTACACCCCCTTTCCTGGGGAAGGCTTGGTAGTAATCCTTACCAATTGCTACAGACCAAAACCCTTGGATCTTAAGAACAATGAAAAATCAATGAAGTTCTTAAAAGAAGAATTTTAATTAAAGAAAAGGTAAAAGAATCACCTCTGTAAAATCAGGATGATAAATATCTTACAGGGTAATCAGATTCAAACCAGAGAGAATCCCTCTATGCAAAACCTTAAGTTACAAAAAAACACGAAAACAGGAATATACATTCCATTCAGCACAGCTTATTCTACAAGCCATTAAACAAAAGAAAATCTAACAAATTTTCTAGCTAGATTATTTACTAACTTTACAGGAGTTGTAAGGCTGCGTTCCTGATCTGTTCCTGGCAAAAGCATCACACAGACAGACCAAACTTTGTCCCCCCACCCCCTCCAGATTTGAAAGAATCTTGTCCCCTCAGTGGCCATTTTGGGTCAGGTTCCAGCGGGGTTACCTTAGCTTCCTAACCCTTTACAGGTGAAAGGATTTTGCCTCTGGCCAGGAGGGATTTTATAGTACTGTATACAGAAAAGTGGTTACTCTTCCCTTTATTTATGACCTAACAATTTCTATATGAGGAGAGACTAAAAAGACTGGGACTGTTCATCTTAGAAAAGAGATGATTTAAGGAGGGATGTGATAAAGGTCTATAAAATCATGAGTGGTGTGGAGAAACTGAATAGGGAAGTGTTGTTTACTTCTTCACATAACACAAGAACCAGGGGTCACCCAATAAAATTAATAGACAGCAGGTTTAAAACAAACATAAAGAAGTACTTCTTCACACAACCCACAGTCAACCTGGGAAACTCGCTGCCAGGGAATGTTGTGAAGGCCAAAACATAGTGGTCTTTTTTTAAAAAAAAAAAAAAAAGCTCCCTCCACAGAGACAAGTGATGGCTGGAGACTTGATTGGGAACTCAAGGAGTAGACCACAGAGGTGGGTACAGGTGTAGTTAATCTCATCCAACCACCAGGCTGTAGTCCTTCTCATTCTGTCTCTGTCTCGATAACAATTCAAGTATTTTGTACAATGCAAAACAGCTTCGACAGGAGAGAGATCCATAGAAGAATACACTATAGCCCAGGGGCTAAGGCACTCAGATTGGAGAGGAAGAACCTGTCTTCTAAACCCTGCTTCAGCTGTACTCATCAATAATTTCTACATTTCATAGAATTATGTCCTTGTTCTACTTTCTGTAGCTGTTACAGAATTTCCCTGTTCAAGGTATGTTGAATTAGGACTCATGGAAATTGTACATTAAATAAATTGATTAGGTCATCTGGCCCAGCCCCTTGTCAAGTCTCTTCTCTGCCATGTAATTTTTAATACTGTGTCCAGTCTAGTTTAATGACCCAAACAATGGTGTGTAGCCTCCCACCACTTCCCTATTCCACAGTCCCACACCCACTGATACCCAATCTTTTAACTTCATCATAAAATGGCACTGCAGAATGCCACAATGGGGTTTCATCTTGAAGACCACATATGTGGTATTTTGCACTTATAAGTGCAAAGTAAAATATGATGAACCAAAAAGCAAGTACAGAGGTCAGCAATTTAGTCCTTATTTGGAGCAGGAGTTAGGCATGACCAGGAAACTGAGTACCATATCTGTGTGCTAAGGGCATCATTTAAACCCATGTGTCCTCAGGCTCACCCATATTTCACTCTCAGCCCTGCCACATTTTAATCTTGTTTTCTTGAGTGTAAGAGAACATTAATGCAAGGGGGGCTCAAGACTTCAGGTTAGTGTGAAGAAATATTTCTACTGCTTAACCTGATGTGTATCCAAGGATAGCCTGCACTCATACAGCCTGGAGTTCAACAACCTTAAACTTGCTGAACATGCAGAGCACCAGTGAAAGGTGCTTTTGGTGGTTTGTTTTAGCTAAGATGTGGGTTGTTATGTGCTTCTGCCACCTGATATTCAGTGGAGTCTTCGCTCTTCCTTTGAACATCCTCATGTAGAATATATTGCCACAATTGAGACTTCTGTCTCCATAACTAAGTGACCATCCAGGAAAAAAAAAAGGGAAAGGTACTTCTTGTTACTGACCTCTAGGTTCCCAGAGAAATGATACATCTAGTAGGATATTCACCAACTTGATAATCCTCGGCGGAGAGCAAGGTCACAACTTTCAGCCAGCTCTTCAATCTTCCATAAGCACTACCACACTTTGGGACAAATATTCATGGTAAGGTGAACTCAAAATTACAATAGGCTTGAAGATTTATAACTATTAATCACTTTGGGCAAAATGCACTTCCTGCCTGATTCATATCCCAGGTAGTCCACAGTGGTGCTGAGGGTGGCATGTTGTTGATACAGAGAAATCATATTTCACCAGGACACAATGAAGTACTGCAGTGAAAGGGTTAAACCAATTAAATGCGTTCTATTTTTGATAGTTCTATGACTTTACATAAATGATCATAAAATATTATTATGGAGTTGTAGTACTCAATTTGTTTAAAATATCTAATAGCCTTTGTCATTCTCTTTTTAGCGATGTGCTGCCTGAGCAGTAACTGGTTCCAAAGTTACACTATTGTTAGTCATATGCTGATTGATAAGGATGAATATTTTGTATTGCATTATGAAAAACAGCAACTAGCATTTCATTTGTATATTAGTGCTTTTTAAATCTTGACTTTTAGACAGCTTTTCTATGCTACTGCTTTTTATGCACTCTGATTATCTAAACTGAGTGAACTATGTTACTACTAGAGCTATGATAACAGGTTCATCTTAAAGTATACTCTAATTTAGTTTGAGTATTGTTTAAGAATACTTCACCCATTAAAATAGCATCATGGCATGAATTTGATTGTTACTAGGATGTTTTCTAATCCCACTATCCTTTTTTGGGTTCTTAATGACATATATTAGGAAATACGAAGGAGTGGAGCCCTACTGACAGCATCTTGGGTACTGCAGTAACAGGACCATCTAAGTGTGATTCTAATTGCTAGGTCATCTGGGATATGAAATTGGTAGCACGTCTAATAGGGGCATTCAATTTCATGTTGGTGAAACTTCTTCATTGCTGCTCTGTTTTGTTATCAACAGTCTCTTGCCCTTTCTCAATATACTGAGATTTTGGCTTGCTTCTTACTCCTGGCCTGCTTCTTTTGCCCAGGTGAATGTCTGTTCCTTATAGACCTATCTACAGGGTGAAATTACATTTAATAGAAACTGGTACAATTTGGAGAGTGAGAGATAGCTGCAAACAAACTGAGGTATAATAGGATGTAGGAGACCCAGGTTCAAGCCTCTGTGCTGCCTGATTCAGAGTGATCTGAACTGAACCCTCTGCTCTGAAACAGCCAGAGCTGGGTTTGAACCTGGGTCTCCCACATCCTATATCAGAAAGCTCTGGACCCAGAAAACCTGGTCAAAACTGATTTGGCTTTACAAAAAATGTTTTAACCAGCTCTAGTTCTCAATTTGGCTGGAGGATCTAGTCATTTTACACTGATATCTGGGCTAAATCTCTTCTATCATATAAAGTATCATAGAATCTCCCACTTGTATTTCCATGGTATCACTGAGGGGGGGGGGAAATAACTCTCTCTGAATATTTGACCACTAGTTAGAAAGCAAATGACTTACTGATGCTGCTGATTCTTATTGTCTGTCAATAGCATGAACAGAAGCAAGTTGATCTCACCATCTTTTTGGAACCCCTCAGTATCGTCTCTTCCTCTTTCAGTTGCATAGATAGTAGTCAGAGGAAGTGACAGTACGATGAGCTCCTCCTGTGTGGTCATGATGCAACCAGGGATCAGCCACAGATTCCAGATAGCACTTCTGCATATCGTTCTCTGTGCTCCTTTTCTGTCTCATTAGAAAGAAAAGGAGTACTTGTGGCATCTTAGAGACTGACAAATTTTACAACACACACTTTTCTTCTCTACAAAAGAAAAAGGACACTAAACTATCTAAACTACTACATGCCACAAGCGGCCACAATGGTGGTTCCCTTAACCCACCCAGCGATATTGTTAATCATTCCAGCTATACTCTTAGGACAGATTCTTCTGCTGGGCTATCTCGGGGCCTCTCCTTCTGCCCCTCCACCCCCACAAACATGATACAGTTCTGTGGTGACCTAGAATCCTATTTTTGACGTCTCCGACTCAAGGAATATTTCCAACACAGCTCTCAACAGCATACTAATCTACAGAGACCTTCCTACCAAAACTACAAAAAACGATTCTGGGTGGACTCCTCCTGAAGGTCGAAACAACAGACTGGACTTCTACATAGAGTGCTTCCACTGAAGTGCACAGGCAGAAATTGTGGAAATGCACTTGCCCCATAACCTCAGCCGTGCAGAACACAATGCCATCCACAACCTCAGAAACAACTTTGACAAAATAATCAAAAAGGCTGACAAAGGAGGTGCTGTCATCATGAATAGGTCGGAATATGAACAAAAGCTGCTAGGCAGCTCTCCAACACCACATTCTACAAGCCATTACCCTCTGATCTCACTGAGGGTTACCAAAAGACACTACATCATCTGCTCAAGAAACTCCCTGAAAACGCACAAGAACAAATCCAGACAGACACACCCTAGAACCCCGAGCAGGGGTATTCTATCTGCTACCCAAGATCCATAAACCTGGAAATCCTGGATGCCCCATCATCTGAGGCATTGGCACCCTAACAACAGGATTGTCTATGTAGACTTCCTCCTCAGGCCCTACGCTACCAGCACTCCTAGCTATCTTCAGGACACCACTGACTTCCTAAGGAAACTAAAATCAATCTGTGATCATCCTGAAAACACCATCCTAGCCACTATGGATGTAGAAGCCCTCTACACCAACATTCCACACAAAGATGGACTACAAGCCATCAGGAACAATATCCCCGATAATGTTATGGCAAACCTGGTGGCTGAACTTTGTGACTTTGTTCTCACCCATAACTATTTCACATTTGGGAACAATGTATACCTTCAAATCAGTGGCACTGCTATGGGTACCCGCATGGCCCCACAGTATACCAACATTTTTATGGCTGACTTAGAACAATCCTTCCTCAGCTCTTGTCCCCTAATGCCCCTACTCTACTTGTACTACATTGATGACATCTTCATCATCTGGATGCATGGAAAAGAAGCCCTTGAGGAATTTCACCATGATTTCAACAATTTCCACTATCAACCTCAGCCTGGACCAGTCCACACAAGAGAGCCACTTCCTGGACACTACGATGCTAATAAGCGATGGTCACATAACCACCACCCTATACCGGAAACCTACTGACCGCTATACTTACCTACATGCCTCCAGCTTTCATCCAGACCACACCACACAATCCATTGTCTACAGCCAAGCTCTACGATACAACTGCACTTGCTCCAACCCCTCAGACAGAGACAAACACCTACAAGATCTCTATCAAGCGGTATTACAACTACAATACCCACCTGCTGAAGTGAAGAAACAGATTGACAGAGCCAGAAGAGTACCCAGAAATTACCTACTACAGGACAGGCCCAACAAAGAAAATAACAGAATGTCACTAGCCATCACCTTCAGCCCCCAACTAAAACCTCTCCAGAGCATCATCAAGGATCTACAACCTATCCTGAAGGATGACCCATCACTCTCACAGATGTTGGGAAACAGGCCAGTCCTTGCTTACCGACAGCCCCTCAATCTGAAGCAAATACTCACCACCAACCACATACCACACAACAAAAATACTAACCCAGGAACCTATCTTTGCAACAAAGCCCGTTGCCAACTGAGCCCACATATTTATTCAGGGGACACCATCGTAGGGCCTAATCACATCAGCCACAGTATCAGAGGCTTGTTCCCCTGCACATCTACCAATGTGATATATGCCATCATGTGCCACCAATGCCCTTCTGCCATGTACATTGGCCAAACTGGACAGTCTCTACGTAAAAGAATAAATGGACACAAATCAGACTTCAAGAACTGTAACATTCAAAAACCAGTTGGAGAACACTTCAATCTCTCTGGTCACTCAATTACAGACCTAAAAGTCACAATTCGTCAACAAAAAACTTCAGAAACAAACTCCAACGAGAGACTGCTGAATTGGAATTTAATTTGCAAACTGGACACCATTACATTATGCTTGAATAAAGACTGGGAGTGGATGTGTCATTACACAAAGTAAAACTATTTCCCCATGATTATTCCACCCGCCACCCCCACACTGTTCCTCAGATGTTCTTGTCAACTGCTGGAAATGGCCCACCTTGATTATCACTACAAAAGTACCCCCCCCCCGCTGGTAATAGCCCACCTTACCTGATCAGGGATTTGGCCTAAATTTAGGAGTGTCAGGCTCAATTTGGCAGATTGAAATCCAGTCAGTTTCCCTTTTCTTCCTCAGAGAAAGAAATAAGCAAGGAAGATGCTTAAATACACTTTATTCCTATCTGAGCCAGGCCCCAATCAGATGGCATGCATAATAGGTCTGTAATAGTGCCACAGGGAAAACAGAATAGATGCTCAGAGGACTTTAATTGTAGTGTATGATTGTAAGTGATGAAGGTATATGGCTCCTGATTCATGGGTCTGGCCAAGCTAATTTTGCCACAGGGCCTGAAAGAAAAGGGTAAAGTCAGCTTTAAGCCCACTTTTTATGGACCCTTTTGTGAGCTGGTTTAGCCACTAGGCTACATTTAAGCTGTCCAAACTTATAACCAGATGCCAAGAGGCCATTCCTTTAATGAGGATTAGCTGCAGCAAAGAGGTGTCCAATCCATGCCAATTTGTCCCAGGCCATGCGCTCTGCCAGTATCCATCAGGTAGGGGAGGGAGAGTCCTTTATGTTCAGGGAATTCCTACATAGATAAGTGAGAAGGCTTTATATCTTCTTTTCTCTGTCACAATAAGGCCAATAATCTGGCCGTATAAATATAAAAGACAAATTATACATAATCCCTAATTTGTAATTTGAGGGTGAAAGGTATTGAACAAAGCAAAATAGCAGTGAGGAGTGACAACCTTCCTCTTCCTCAGAGTCTGTGCTGCCTGCCTTCAACTCATAAAAGTCTAGATAATCAAAATCAATGGGAGTATAATAGATTCTCAAAACGTGAATAGAACAAATTCCCTAGTAACTATTATAGAACATGGGAACTCATTCAGTTTTATTGGCAAATAAAAGTGGCTATTATGCTTCGTTCTGACTAGCTCATAGATGTTACTTGACTACAGTTTCTTTCTTGGAGAGTAAAATGGCTTCTGCTAACCCTGAGATAGTCTTTGGCCAGGAACCAGAGCCAATTTAAACCACATGACAAATCCCAGTCCCAAGGCACAAAACTCCAAATATGACAAGAATGCTGCCTCAATTTCTACAGGGGCTTTTTTTTTTAAATCCACATTCTACTGTGAGAATTTTATTTGCATGAAAAATGCCATGCACAAATGCTCCATTTTCACTAGCGCACTGAAAACTCAAAAAGGGAGGCATTTCTTTTTTTAATGTTTGCAACATTTATTTTTTCCCAGTACTGATACTGTAAAAAAGCCTCCAAGGCTTTCTTCAAGATGTGTGTGTGTGTGTGTGTGTGAGAGAGAGAGAGAAATGTAAAATAAACAGAAAAGCCTGAAGAGGAAACCTGAATTGCAACAGCTGCTGTAGCTTCCTGCTTTGCATTTCATTTTCTTCTGCTTATTATTTTTATTTGTATTGCAAACTGGTGCTTAGGAATAATCCAGGCACATTAAAAAGTTTACAATATTATGAGATGATGTAACATGTGGATGAGATGTATGGGGTGAGAGGGACATGAGGTGACAGTAAAGCAAATTAATTATCAGACAATCAGAAGTCTCATCTCAGAACTGTCTAGGTTGTTTTCAGCTTACTTCAATATACTTAGTTGGCTATTACGGCATATATCTGGGCTGCATTTTCTTGTTTGCTATGCTTTTCCAAGCCTATTATTAATAGAGCCACCAAATATGACATTTTAGCAGCTGCATATATGTAACAAGAAGGGTAGAGGTCCTCAGATAGTGGTTTTTCCCTTCATCCCGCTGGGAAAGGAAAACAATATAAATAAACAAAGAATTTATGCATCCAGATGATGACGCTACTTCTACAAATGCTGATATAGCCTGTGCTACTGATAGGGATGAGAGATAAGTAATATCAGATCAATATGAACAGCTATAACATAGTGAAAAGAAATTGCATGAATCTCATTATCATGGGTATAGCACCGTGTCAGCACTTAACACTCACTTTTGATGGGAAGATGACCGAGATAAGATGTTCAGGTTTTTTGCCAGACTAGTTAGAAAAGTGATTGAGTTTAATTCCTTTTCCCCCATATAAGGTAAAATGTTAGAGAAAATGACACTTTATTATTAAGAGTTAGGGGGAATGATATATTCTGCCATATTAAGTAAAGATTTATCAGAGAATATTAGGTAAAGGCTTTTTTAGTCTGAAATATTATGGTATGAAATGAATATGGAAGAAAGATAATTTTTTTCATTCTGGCAGTACATCAAGTGTAAATTGACCACTTCCAAATTCCTCAGAACATTCTCAACCTTAACCTTGCTTTACATTGGTATACAGGCCCTTATCCAAAACCCATTGACAACAGGGATTATGACTACTTGACACCTTCTGTTTTAATACAGAGAAGGCAAATTTCCAGTGTTTTTAAGGCATACACAAAAGGGAGTGCACAGTGGTCGAACTTCTAGGACAACCCCACGACTGCCACACATACACATGCTGTGCTCTCCATTGGTGATTTCTAGATACTCCCTCTTCTTGCTAGCTGGGGTTGCTGTGGCATGGGGCAGACAACTTAGTTTGAGCTCTCTTTTGTATAGACCCCTGAGCCTCTCTGCTTTGCATTACAGGCATGTGCTATAAGTTTATGCTTTAAAGAGTTCTACAACATTATTGCTTAAATGTAAAATGTTTCAAAGCACGAAGAATATGTGGTTGCAGAAAATAAGTTGCAGTTTGTTTTATTTTGTGTAAGACCAAGCCTTGAATGTTACCTACCGGAAAGAAACAGAAAAACTTAAACCATGTGGCTCACTGTAGTTAGGCTATTCAATGAAGTTGTTCAGCCATGTTGAATTGTTTGAGCTATTTTAGTTTCAGCCTTGTTTCATACAGACCCTTGAGTCTCTCTTCTGTCCATTATAGGGATGTTTGCACTATCAAAGAACAGAATTCATATTTTGAAGTGTGTTACATTTTCAGAGCTGGAGTCTTGAGTTCTGCTCCTGATTCGAACAATTACTTCAGTCTTTGGCAAAACCTTTAAGTTGTGTTGTCATAAATATAAAGGGAAGGGTAAACCCCTTTGAAATCCCTCCTGGCCAGAGGAAAGCTCCTCTCACTTGTAAAGGGTTAAGAAGCTAAAGGTAACCTCGCTGGCACCTGACCAAAATGACCAATGAGGAGACAAGATACTTTCAAAAGCTGGGAGGAGGGAGAGAAACAAAGGGTCTGTGTGTCTGTCTATATTCTGTCTTTGCCGGGGATAGACCAGGAGTGGAGTCTTAGAACTTTTAGTAAGTAATCTAGCTAGGTATGTGTTAGATTATGATTTCTTTAAATGGCTGAGAAAAGAACTGTGCTGAATAGAATAACTATTTCTGTCTGTGTATCTTTTTTGTAACTTAAGGTTTTGCCTAGAGGGGTTCTCTATGTTTTGAATCTAATTACCCTGTAAGGTATCTACCATCCTGATTTTACAGGGGGGGGGGGTTCTTTATTTCTATTTACTTCTATTTTTATTAAAAGTCTTCTTGTAAGAAAACTGAATGCTTTTTCATTGTTCTCAGATCCAAGGGTTTGGGTCTGTGGTCACCTATGCAAATTGGTGAGGCTTTTTATCCAACATTTCCCAGGAAAGGGGGGGTGCAAGTGTTGGGAGGATTGTTCATTGTTCTTAAGATCCAAGGGTCTGGGTCTGTAGTCACCTAGGCAAATTGGTGAGGCTTTTTACCAAACCTTGCCCAGGAAGTGGGGTGCAAGGTTTTGGGAAGTATTTTGGGGGGAAAGACGCATCCAAACAGCTCTTCCCCAGTAACCAGTATTAGTTTGGTTGTGGTAGCGGCCAATCCAAGGACGACGGGTGGAATATTTTGTACCTTGGGGAAGTTTTGACCTAAGCTGGTAAAGATAAGCTTAGGAGGTTTTTCATGCAGGTCCCCACATCTGTACCCTAGAGTTCAGAGTGGGAGAGGAACCTTGACATGGGTCTATGTATACCTAGCTGTAAAAATGGCATAACATTAAAATGTATCTCCTGCTCCAGGGTGTTTAGCTCCTCCAATAAAATGGGTTATTACTACCTAAGTCTTACTGCCTGTTTTTTTATTATTATTTTATTTCTTTCTTACTTTAATTAAACACTCCTAAAGCCAAATGAGGGGTTTTTGTTTGTTGAAGGAGGCAAAAAAAGAGGATTGTTTAAACAGAAATAATTAAATAACCTGCTTGCAGGTGGGTTTTTCAGCTTTTCTCAGTTCTAATTGTTATGCCATTTGGCTGTTACTTCTGACAAATCCTTCCTTAAAATTTATCCAACCTGGTTTTTACTAGACTTAATCTGAAGCTTCTGTTCTCTTGTCAAAGGCAAGATCAGCACAAGGCATAGGGAAAGCTGGGGAACTGAGAACGGAATACATAAAAGCCAGCAAGCTGAGCAGGAAGCTGCCTCAGCTAACCAATAGGAAATGCTAAGGAGGGGGATGCAAACTAAGCCACACCCCTCAAAGGCACTTAGATACCTATTTTCACTTGGGATTCACAGTAGTAAACCCTTTCCTGGAGTTAGGGGCCTGAGCCCTTTCTTGCAAGACAATGACACCAATGTTCCCCCTCCCACAATAATCTTTAATCTCGTGGTTACAGTAGTCACTCAGGAAGTAGGAGATCATCTTCAAATCCGCCTACACACACAGTTTGGAGCAAAAACTTGAATATACATCTCTCACCTCTCAGGAGAGTGTCCTAAGTACTGAACTCTGGGATGTTTAAGGGATGGGGTTACTCTTAATTTCTTCTGTTGTATAAATAAAGAGGAACAGCTCCAACTGGAGATCTTGAGAAACCTATAGCTCAATGGCTAGGGTGCTCACCTGATAAATGGGAGCTATATGTTCAAATCCTTGCTCTGTAACAGACTGAAGGGGGATTTGAACCTGAGTCTCCCCGATCTGGTGTGGGTGCTCTAACCTCTGGGGTAAACGTTGCAAAGGAGGGCTTTTCCTCTGACAGCTGTGTTTTGTGCAAGGCCTAAACTGTTATGTGGACTCCAAGTCCACTTACCAGATTGGCTCCTGTGGGCAAGATAAATGAGGGAACACTTAATTTGAAGATCTTGCCAGGCCTTAGCTATGAGAGCTGTCTGTGAGCATGCTCCCTAACTGTTTTTTTTCATATGCCTGCAAGGTCTTGGTCTAAGTGTTACCTCACCTAAAGTATTTCACTACTCATAATTAAAAGTTTTGATAACTTTATTTTAATAATTTATAATCTTACCATTAGCAATCCTTCATTTTTGTTTCTATGTATGTGTTATCCCATTCTACCCTTTAATCTATAAGAAGGGGTGGGTTTGGAGAGTATCCTAAGATTTGTTAATGTCAACATTTTTATCTTCTTGAAACCTCAGAGTCGAGTTTTCTTTGTGAAACATTTAAAAAAAACAAAAACCAAAAACTTAATTAGAAATTTTCCTACGAATTTTTTTAGGTGTATCTCAATTTGATGTTTAGTTTTTAATGGCTCCCCAACAAATGTAAAGTCAAAGGATTATCCTGTCTCCACATAAAGACAATGAGCTTTCGGGATGTAAGTAGAAGGCAAAGATGACACCTCCCAATCCTGCACCTAGTAAGTAAATGGACAGTGTGTTTACATTCATGAAAACTGGATCATAACCAGCCTTGGTTGAAGACTCTGAAAAAGTCTTTGGGCGAGAGAAACTTCATTGGATGGTAGGTTAACCTAATCATTAGTTTAGTATCTACAATGCATGTTAGGATTTTGTTTTGTATGTAACCTTTTGTTTCCATTATCCTTACTTGTTAGCTCTTGAATCTTTGGTAAAAAGCTTATACTTGTTTTCAGGTTAAATATACCTCAGTGCTGTGGTATTTATACTGGGAGCTCAACCTGAGTTGAATCATTTAAGTTGGTTTATTCACTATTCCCTTGGGGCCAGCAGACCTGGTATCATTGTGGGCCTTCAGTCGATAAGGAGCTGGATTATTACAGGGGAACGCTTCAAAGGGGCTCAGGGCCTGGGATGCACCTATTTTTAACCTGCATCATAAGGTAAGGGCTGGCATAGGCCAGATGAGACTATTTGGGATATTAGGCTGGTAGTATCAGGGACCTGATACCCAACTAAGCAGAAACAAGTCTCCCTCATGCTGAAGGCAGGGGTAACAAGGTGACTAACAGCAAGGGAACTTAGGAGCCTAACTGTGACTCTAGGCACCTCAATCCAACTTTTAGGTGCCACTGAAATTCATTAAATCCATCATTCAGCTTCTACGAAACACTGTATGTTTCTAAAGTCCCTAGGCAGCTAGGTTTCCATAGGTAAAATCCATGGGTATCTACACTTCTGCTGCAGGCATACACACAGCCACCTAAGTCCTGACACTGTTCAGTAGCTCAGCACCTCACTCCTGTCTAAGCCCCAGAAGGATTTGCAATTAGGCTTTCACCTGCCTCTTGCTCCTACAGGGCCCAATGTAGGAAGGCTCAGAGGCTGCACACCTACAGGTTCAGAGCAATGCTCAGAGGAATGCACACCTCCAGGATCAGGCTCTCCATAAAACACTGCAAGTGGTGGTGGGTCAGAGAGAACGAGTGACTCTATAGCCTAGTGGTTAGCACTTACCTGAGAGACCCATTTTCCAGTCCCTGCTCCAGTAACAATTTAAGTATTTCCTACAAAAAAGAACAGCTTCAACAGGAGAGACAGAGATGCACCCTAGAATATGCTATAGCCC
Organism: Eretmochelys imbricata; assembly: GCF_965152235.1. Classification (NCBI taxonomy): domain Eukaryota; kingdom Metazoa; phylum Chordata; order Testudines; family Cheloniidae; genus Eretmochelys; species Eretmochelys imbricata. Next base: position 51,819,457 of record NC_135575.1, on the reverse strand, counting down.
TGTGGTTACGAAGATGGAAGACCTATGTTCAAGTTTCCGCTCAACTTCAGGCTGAGGGGAGATACTCACTAGGTATCTCATGTCCTGGGTAACTGCTTTAACCACTGGGCTATTTAGTAGTAGGAGTACCTCCTTCTCACTTCTTGAGAGAAAGGACTGATCTGTATATGGTGCACAACTGAATCCTGAGCTTCTCTCCAACCCAAAGTTAGGCACCTAACTCCCTTTGGTGGCCAGGACTTTGGCTCTCCTTGCATTTCCTGTTGGATTGTTATGCCAATAAAATAAAAACCAGCAGGATCTTATTAAAGGGGAAAAGGCAAAATGCCACATTTATTGTGAATACAGAAAGAATCATAGTAAGCAGTTAGTTATAGCTATAACATTCCATTTCATATTTATTCACACATTCATTCATACACACACACAGGTTCTGCAAGGTTGTTATCATAGTTACCAGCCTTAGAGTTGCTCATGCCAAGCCACTGGCCAGGTAGCCTTGACACGAGGAAGGAGCAGAGCCTTCTCAGATGCACATCTCATGCTCCTGGAACTGCTGGAAATGGCCCATCTTGATTACAAAAGGTTTCACCCTCCCCCGCTCTCCTGCTGGTAATAGCTCACCTTAAGTGATCACTCTGGTTACAGTGTGTATGGTAACACCCGTTGTTTCATGTTCTCTATGTATATAAATCTCCCCACTTTATTTTCCACTTAATGCATCTGATGAAGTGAGCTGTAGCTCACGAAAGCTTATGCTCAAATAAATTTGTTAGTCTCTAAGGTGCCACAAGTACTCCTTTTCTTTTTGTGAAGACAGACTAACACGGCTGCTACTCTGAATCCTGGATGTTGGTTTACAGAATCAAACCTCAAAGTTCTCAGTTTCTAGAGTCCATTTTTATAGGAATTTCTTCCTATGCCAGTCTATGGGAATTGCTTCATCATGCTATTGCTGAATCAATCAGCAGATGGCACATTTCTGACGGCTCCGTGCTGCCAGATGTTATCTTGTTCTTCGGTTCTCCCATCCTTGAGGCTGTTGGCTGGATTCCAGTCTGCCCTCCGGGGGTCCTCTGGTTGTTTCCACTTGACGCCTTCTTCGGCCAATCAACACTGGATTCTTAGGCTGGCACCTCCCCGATCATTCATTTATTATCCACACCAAGCATCCATCCACATACATCCTCTATCTCTATTTTAATCACAATTGTTAACAAAGCGAGATAAATACAACAAAAGGGCAGGGAGTCTCTGTGTGCTGTTTCTGTTGTTACAAAGTATTGCTTTGAGTCTTCTCTGTGAGTAGTTGTTACAAAGTATTGCTTTGAGAACAGACTCTATCTTAGGATGTACTAACACAATTAGCAGCCAAAAACCAAGAGACCTCCCTCTTAATTAGTAATACCCTGGAATTTAAACTAGGAGGAATCAAACTCATTTGTGATTTTAATACAGAACTTCTTTAATATGATCCAACAGGATTACTTAGTTTGCTGGCTTTTCTAAATCCCATTTTTAGACACCTAATTCTAGAGCGGGGAGAGTACCAGGGCTTGGGTTCCAGGCTGAAGCCTAATGTCTACAGTGAAGTTTTACAACCCCATAGCTCAGGCCCCATAAGCCTGAGTTAGCTGGCATGGGCCAACCCCAGGTTTTTAATAGCAGTATAAGCACGGGGCTGTGAATTCCCCTAGGTGACAAGGCACCCAAAGTTAAGCCCTTGCATCGCTCAGCATTGAAAAGCCTAAGTTCTCATTGTAAATCTAGCCCTTAAAGTTTATTTAATAATAGTCTGCAAAAATTCAGAGTTATAAAATAAGCAGGTTTCAGTGAGAGAGGCACAGGGTAGCATCCAGAATTCCTAAGCACTCATTTTGTGCTATTTTCTAACTTCAAAAGTGAATGAAATAATTTAAATGCAATTTTGTAAGAACAAATGCATCTAGGATGGGAAGCACTGTCAAATCTCATCCTAATGTGATTTAAAATAGCTGAATTATAAACCACTCAAAAACTACACTGGGAATGGCGACAGAATTTTAGTGTAATGGTGCTGCCAGACTAATACTGTATTGATGTGATTACGACAGAGAATATATTCAAGCTTAAACTCAGTAGAATAATGTTTGCCTAAAACTTCCTCAAGTTCCTTTTGATACCCCAGGCCCTGAGGCCCCAGAACAGCATTGTGGCTTGAATACACTTCTCAGATATAGAAAAATACAATCTAAGGACCCACTCTCTCTCTCAACCTTTCCATATTTTAACTCTTTCTTCTCTTCCCACAATCCTCCTCCCCTCTGCTTCCTCTCTATTGCTCAATCTGTCACCTCCACAATCACCACTCTTCCATCTGAGAAGGCATGTGCATTTGCAGCTCTAAAAATAGACCCTCAGAAAGGGTGCTGTTTTGGGTGAGAAATGAGAATAGATAAAGGATGCTGAAAACTAAAAGGAAAGTTTTGTTTACTGTCTTTTTTTTTTCCTTTTTCTTTTATTCTTTTGCTTCTCAAGGTTAGGAACTGGAAGGAAAGTAGACACGTGTTCAGGCATTGGCTCAATACTTCAAGTATAAGGAGACAAAATAGACAGGTATTAGAGGAAGTTGTTTCATTATATATTTGTGATTGACAGTCACTTCTTTCTTGCCAGGAAATGCCACTCAATACATAATGTGTTGACAGTAATGTGGTGCAAAGAGGACACCTCCAACAAAAGTATATACGATAGTTTTTCTCCACCATAACTCACTTGTAATTATTAAGATTTCTGCTCCCCAAGTGTAGATAGAGAAGTGAAAATGAACACGATTTAGGAAGTCAAATAAAGAATTATAAATAAATAATGAAACCATGCTTTGTAATATTATTGCTGGTACAAATGTTTGTCTCATACATTTCTGTATATTACTGACCGAGGGTGCTGTCTGACCAAATGATGAATAAGTTAGGAAAATGCCAAAGAACTTTACTATGCCATTTATTGCTGTGTTAGCAGCTGTGTCCTGTGTAAATTAAATTTTCTAGTTCATTTACTACAATGCTAAAAACCTGTTGTCTAAAAAAATGACAGGTTTGGATAAGTGAAGCTTTTGATGTTGACACTATTTGTAAATAGAAGCATCTTAAATAGTTGAGAGTAGTAGAGCTTCCTCTTATAAATACATATTTGCCGCAGCAGTGAATGGACATTGCATGACTAAGGACCATGTACAATGAAATATGTTAAGGAAAGAATTTAATTTCTCTGTAGCAATTTTAAATTCATGTGTAGCTAGTTTGGATCCTGGTGAAAGAAATTTAATTGACAATAACTAAAACCAGAATGATGTGTTTTTAAATAATTACTGAAGTGTGTTAATACAACAGTCAAAAATAGTAAGTATATTTCTGGAAGCAAAACCTCCATTTTTTATGAAAATTTCAAAATTATCATTGTTAATAAAATAAAACAAAAAATGTTTGTGGGATTTTCAGTTTTTATCTTTCCTCTTTGCCCCCACCCTCCCCTTATTCGTATAATGTGGGGGGGGGGGAGGGGTGGAATCAGCATCCATTATTTTTGTGTTGAAATATCTGAAAATTAAAAAAAAAAACTTTTTTAAAAGATCTTCTATATGTATATAGCACTCCACATGAAAAATACTTGATCTCCTCTGATATATTATTTTGAAAGCTGGACACTAGGACCAAGATCTTCCCTGGAGCAGGTCTTCAGCTGGTATAAACTGTCATAGCTCCATTAAAGTTAATTGAGGGATTTGTCTGATGTCTAAAGTTAAGTTCCAAATTCCCTACTTACGCATTTAACTAATGGTCTGATTTTCAAAATTGCTGAGTACCCATCAGCAGAGCCCAGTGACTTTGGGTGCTCAGTACTTAAATATAAGGCCTGGTTGTTGGTTTTTTTGTGTGCCTAAATACTAGTTTTTAAAATGTTGCTGCTTTCAAGTACTTTCCATGGTTACTGATTTTTAACTGAGAAGAACTGCTGAGCGCATAATGCTGACTATATAAATATTAAATATCCATTGCAGCAACCTGCATGGAACTTGAAGGGAAAAGTACAGGTTGTAAAAAGGAAGAGTTTAGAAGAGACACCAAGAAGTTAGATGCGATGCACATGCATAGGAGCACATGCATAGGAACACGTGCTGCAGTTGCAGCATCTCTATAAATAGTTCTCTTACTAAAAACGCCCAGTTCTGTTTTACAGGGATGGAATTCTTTCACTTTACCTAGCATGTGGTATATGCAACACCCATGTTGTTTATTATTTCAAGGGTCTTTTAAAATGAGAGAGATTAGAATCAAAATTGTGGTTTTAACACAAATTCTAAATGCTCTGGGTGAAATCCTGGCCCCAGTGAAGTCACTGTGAGTCTTTCCATTGATGTCAATGAGGCCATAATTTTGTCCTCTAAGAAAATCTATTCTATTGAAAGTCAAGGCATGATTGTCTAAAAATAGCATTATATAATAAATTACATTTAGATATTCACACACAGTCACGTGAAGTATATAAATACACTTCTTGTTTTTGGCTTTGTGCTTTGAAGTGCACCAGAGACAGGTAAGTATGTGATATAAATGTTCACTGTATTGTTGCATACCGGCAAAGTACTTAGATGACTAAATGCTTTCTGTATTGTATTGCTTGTTACAATCTGTCTGTAAAGAGCTATTCAAGGTAGAAATATCATCATTACAGTATATTCCTCTTGTAGAAAACCATATGTGGTTCAAAATCAGTATTGTGGTTGTTATATCAGGGAGTTGGCATTCTTTACTTAAAACACTTTTTCCTTTTTAATGGGCTTATATCAAATTCTGCACTGTACCATGTAGAACGCTACTGAAGCGAAAGAGCTATACTTCAGTACAGAATTTCTCTTGATCTGTTTTAAAAGCTTTGAAATATGGAAAACACCCAAAATTATAAATTACATTGTGAATTAAGAGTTGGTTTTATCATTGCACTTTGTTTTTTCAGGAGGTGTGATGTTACCTTTTTGGAGTCCTCCTTGGTTCTGCTATGGGTATTTGAGACTAGGATTACAATTTGAAAAATATTATTTAAAAAGTTAAAAACCTTTCTGCAAACACAGTATAGAGGGATAAGAGTCTTTCTTGAAAATAAGTCTTTGAATCTTCAATTTAAAATGGTATTTCGAATCAACTGAGTAAAAACCAACCAAACAAAAAACCAGAAGAAAAATATATGAATTGTGACCACAAAGTACTAACATGCTGATCGATTAAGGTGTTGTAATTTCTTAATAGTTATAAAATATTTTAAAACATTGATTCAGATAAAGGAGTTGAAATACTATACAGCCCTCTTACCCCCCCCCACCCCCCCATGGCATAGTAAACTTTAAAATCTTCTCTTTGAGAATCCAGCTGGCATTCGTGTAGGAAGTTACAAAAGAGTAAAATAGGATTTGGGAGGATTCTGGATCTATCTATTATTTTTCTTAGCAATGAACATCTACAATTTAGACATTCTAATTACATGTGAATTGAAATCCACTAAACGATTTTCTGATAAATTTACAATGGAAACATGTATTTAAAAACTTGTATTCTTTTGGTTCTGTTCTCAACTTATGCACACATAATTCCTATTAATATCAATGAGAGCAAAGGGATAAAAGGGTACACCCCTGTAGTTTGGTTACTCACTTAGAGGGAGAAAGAGCTTAATCATATGTACTGGCATGGTAGGTATGACCCTATCTATTCAGCTTTTTCCTGTTCTTTGAGGTGTGACAATATAGTATCTCCATGCTCATCAGACTGTTACCTTCCTAGGAGTTGCACCCAAGCTGACTGACAGTTATGGGAACGGCATTAAGGACAACTTTTATTTAATTTCCAATCTCTGAACATGGATGGCAGTGGTGGGGTAATATAATATGATAAAAGCTGGGGAGAGGCAGAAGGGGGAGGAATAAGGGCACATACTCTTTCCTGGAACTCAGACAGAAACAAGCAAAGTCCTCATTAGGGTGACAATTCTATCCACTCCCAAGTGCTCCTAAACTCAACCAGTATTCTCCTAAGTGGTGGTAATGATGGGGGAATGCTGGGTTTTGGTGTGAATACAGCTCTATAAATATCCATGATACTGTATAAAGAGATCATCCATCACCCCTCTCACAAAGTGTTCATAATCCAACATGTATCATGGGAAAAGATAAGACCCTGCCTGGAGGGGGTACTTAATGGGAGGGGAGAACAAGGGTTAGGGATAAAATTCTTTGCTAGCTTTGGATTTAACAGTAATACTTGTATCTTAATAGTTCTGCTTTATTTGTTTTTGTTATATCCATCTTCTCTGAAGAGAGTTAGTATAAGCCTCTCTGAAGAGTATGTCAGGAGAGAGTGAAGGCATTGTCACAAGGGTGGGTTTGTGGCCTACAGAGCTACATGGAAAAAAATATAAAAAAGAAACATAATTACATTTATTGCTGTGTTAGCTCATTTAATACAATGCTGAAAGCCGTTTTCTAAAAAATGACAAATTTGGATAGGTAAAGCTTTTGTGTTGACACTACTTGTAAAAAAGAAGCATCTTAAATCGTTGAAAGTAGTAGAGCTTCCCCCTATAAATACATGTCACATATGAATAGTCACCAAGATGACAACTTTAAATTACTAACACATATTTCTGTCTATATGGTGGATCCTCCATTATGGGGAATTATTTGTTCCAAGTGCTATCCAACACACTTGTCTATGAGGAACCCAGTTCACTGTAGGCACTATCTATGTACACACAAACACACACTACTACAGCTTTTGTTTTGCTTTCATCTATTGAGAAGCCTAATTTTACAAATACAGTGAAATAATGTATTCCCCCACAACACCTGCATGACACATATTATAATCAGAATCGCAAATTCCAATACTTTGAATCAAGCTGAGGTATTTATTCTTCGCTAAAAATAGAATTCCTCTCAGCAGTGTAAAGAAGCTGTGAACCTGTCCTAGAGGGGCAGCCAAGGAGTTATCTGACATAGGAGGACCAATGATATGGTAGCTATACCACTTGAGGATCCCCATGAGCTGTCAATACTCGCTCAGGAGTGGGGGATCTGATTCTCTGATCCATCTGATCTCCTGCTGGCACAGCAGTCCTGCAGAACTGCTGAAGCTGGCATCAGTCAGAACAGACTTTAGGCCTCTGGTTGGGACAGGGTCAGCCTTCCTTCCTCCCATACCTCTAAATTCAGTTCAACCAGGGCCTATTTTTTGGTTGGTTAATAAACATGGTTATTTCCCACATTAGTGTAATCGCTAGTCTTCCTGTTAATATCCACCAAGGATGTTAATTTCAGATTTTTTTTTAAAAGCTAAAAGAAACTAACACCTGGTGTTTCTTACCTTTCTAGTGCCTCAATCACTACAAGCGAAATAATGTTTAAAATCACTGGCTCTTCAGTACTGAACACTCCAGAATCTTGTATTTTAGGGTATTTGTTTTTTGTGAAGAATCCAGCAGATAACTAGCTGCTAATTTAACTTTTGCACCTGGCTGTTCTGTCAGTTATTTGAATGAGATGGAAAAAGCAGACCCTCCTTATCTGAATGATCTCAAGAGGCTTGGAACTGTGTAAAACTCTGTACAGTTAGATTTGCCATGTACAAGGCATACATGTTTTGTCCCATATGACATTCTTTACTAAATATTTTAAGAAAATACAAAAAAAAAGGACATTGTAAACTGGAATATTCATAGAAGAGAATTCTAGATGAAAGTCTGTGAATTTGCCCTCCTTTGTTTTCTTTCTACTTCTTTCTCTTTCCATCTTTTCTTGATACCTTACCCATCTGCTTAAACATTGTTATAATCAGATATGAATCTCATAAGAAGATATAAGCATCTCACTGAATTTTATGAATGAGCCTTTGATTTCTAAACATGCAGAAACAAATATAAACAATTTGCTTCACTTAATTCCAGAAAAGAAGTTTTATCTGATACATTCTTCAATTACTAAATGTAAAGTATGGAACCCTGTAGTACCCATTACATCTCTTGATTGTGCCAAAGTTTTGTCTAGTTACACTACCAGTTATCAGGCTGCATCTTCACTTCATTGTCATAAAAATCATGAGTCTATTGTAATATGGCACCAAAGTACACATTTTCTTCTGCTACTCTCCTCTGCAACCGTCTTCTGCATTTCTCTTGAGCTCCAGTACAAAAAATCTATAAATGCATGTCCTAAAATCGTTCTTGTTTAGGAAAGCATGTAATGGTATGTCTACACTACGGAATTAGGTCGAATTTATAGAAGTCAATTTTTTAGGAAGTGATTTTATACGGTTGATTGTGTGTGTCCCCACTAAGCGCATTAAATCGGCGGAGTGCATCCACAGTACCGTGGCTAGCTTCGACTTTCGGAGCGTTGCACTGTGGGTAGCTATCCCACAATTCCCGCAGTCTCTGCCGCCCATTGGAATTCTGGGTTAAGCTCCCATGCCTGAGGGGCAAAAACGTTGTCACGGGTGGTTTAGGGTACATGTCGTCAGTCGCCCCTCCTTCCGTAAAAGCAATGGCAGACAATGGTTTTGCGCCTTTTTTCCATTCGGAAACCATACTGCTTTCAGCAGACAGTGCAGTAGGATTGCTAACTGTCATCATCCACCGCTTCCACTGCAACTCTGCTCTCCTGGTGCCATGAATCCACCTCACAGGTCCTCTATATGACCATTGTCATTCACCGCTTCTGCTGCAACTCTGCTCTCCTGCTCTTGTCTCTCGATAACATGGCAAGCATGCAGCCCGCTCAGCTCAGCTCACTGACACAGCTGCTGTTGTGTCCTGGTGCTGCTGGCAGCAGATGGTGCAGTAGTTCTGCAAAACTGGTCATCCAACCACCGCTACCACTGCAACTCCGCTCTCCTGCTCTTGTCTTGATAGCGAATTTCTCCATGTTGGCTGTCATGGGCTCCCGCTTCCGCTACAACTCTGCTCTCTTGCTCTCATGAATCCACCTCACAGGTCCTCTCGTCATTCTCTATAAATATCTATTCTTGTGGCATCCATCGACAGCCACCGCTTCTGCTGCAACTCTGCTCTCCTGCAGATGCCATACAACGGCAAGCATGGAGCCCTCTCAGATCACTGCGGCAGTTATGAGCATTGTAAACACCTCACACATTATCTGCAGTATGTGCAGAACCAGAACCTGCAAAAGCAGGTGAGGCGGCGATGGCAGTGTGGTGACGAGAGCGATGAGGACACGGACACAGACGTCTCTCAAAGTACAGGACCTGGCAATTTGGACATCCTGGTGGCAATGGGGCAGGTTCATGCTGTGGAATGCTGATTCTGGGCCCGGGAAACAAGCACAGACTGGTGGGACCGCATAGTGTTGTAGGTCTGGAATGATTCCCAGTGGCTGTGAAACTTTCGCATGCATAAGGGCACTTTCATGGAACTTTGTGACTTGCTTTCCCCTGCCCTGAAGCACAAGAATATTAAGATGAGAGCAGCCCTCACAGTTCACGAGTGGTGATAGCCCTTTGGAAGCTTGCAATGCCAGACAGCTACCGGTCAGTCGGGAATCAATTTGGAGTGGGCAAATCTACTGTGGGGGCTGGTGTGATCCAAGTAGCCAATGCAATCACTGAGCTGCTGCTAGCAAGGGTAGTGACTCTGGGAAATGTGCAGGTCATAGTGGATGGCTTTGCTCCAATGGGATTCCCTAACTGTGGTGGGGCGATAGACGGAACGCATATCCCTATCTTGGGACCGGACCACCTTGGCAGCCAGTACATAAACCGTAAGGGGTACTTTTCAATGGTGCTGCAAGCACTGGTGGATCACAAGGGAACAGCTGCAGCAAGGGACTTAATTTCCAGACCAGAAAATAACAGTTGGGGATGTTGAAATACCTATAGTTATCCTTGGGGACCTAGCCTACCCCTTAATGTCATGGATCATGAAGCCATACACAGGCAACCTGGACAGTAGTCAGGAGCTGTTCAACTATAGGCTGAGCAAGTGCAGAATGGTGATAGAATGTGCATTTGGATGTTTAAAAGTGCGCTGGCGCAGTTTACTGACTCAGTTAGACCTCAGCGAAACCAATATTCCCATTGTTATTACTGCTTGCTGTGTGCTCCACAATATCTATGAGAGTAAGGGGGAGACATTTATGGCGGGGTGTGAGGTTGAAGCAAATCACCTCACTGCTGATTATGCGCAGCCAGACACCAGGGCGATTAGAAGAGCACATCAGGGTGTGCTGCACATCAGAGAAGCTTTGAAAACCTGTTTCATGACGGGCCAGGCTATGGTGTGACAGTTCTCTTTGTTTCTCCTTGATGAAAACCCACCCCCTTGGTTCACTCTACTTCCCTGTAAGCCAACCAACCTCCTCACCTGAATCACGGCTTGCAGAGGCAAGAAAGTCATTGTTGTTTCAAATTCATGCATTCTTTATTAATTCATCACACAAATAGGGAGTTTACTGCCAAGGTAGCCCGGGAGGGGTGGGGGAGGAGGGAAGCACTGGGTGGGGTGGTGGAGGAGGGAAGGACAAGGCCACACTGCACTTCAAAACTTATTGAATGCCAGCCTTCTTTTGCTTGGGCAGTCCTCTGGGATGGAGTGGTTGGGTGCCCGGAGCCCCCTGCCCACCTGCATTCTTGGGCATCTGGGTGAGGAGGCTATGCAATTTGGGGGAGGAGGGTGGGTGGTTACACAGCGCAGTCTGTGCTCCTGCTGCCTTTCCTGAAGCTCAACCATATGCCAGAACATATCAGTTTGATCCTCCAGTAGCCTCAACATTGCATCCTGCTTCCTCTCATCATGCTGCTGCTACCTCTCCTCTTGCTCCCACCATCTCTCCTCTCGCACGTCCTCCTGTCCTCATGTTCATTTTGTGCTTTCCTGGACTCTGACATTGCGTGCCTCCATGCATTTTGCTGAGCTCTTTCAGTGCAGGAGGACTGCATGAGCTCAGAGAACATTTAATCACGAGTGCATTTTGTTTCACCTTCTTATCTGTGCTAGCCTCTGGGACGGAGATGATAGGGGGAGCGTTGAAACATTTGCAACTGCGGGAGGGAAAAAGGAAGAGTAGTATTTAAAAAGACACATTTTAGAGAACAATGTGTAGACTCTTTCACGGTGAACCAAGCTGTTAACATTACATAGTACATGTGCTTTTGGTACAAGGTCGCATTTTGCCTCTTATATTGAGGGCCTGCCGGTTTGGTGTGAGAGATCACATACGCAGGGCCGGGCAACAGAATTTGGCTTGCAGGCAGCCTTGGTAAGCCACAGTCTTTTAGCTTCTTTAACCTTCATAACCTGTGCGAATGGTTTGAAACAGCAGCACCCTCATTTCCCATATCAAGCACCCATTGGGTTGGCCATTTAAAAGTAGAGGCTGCAGTTTTTGGGTTAACATGCAGCACAAACCCAACTAACCCCCCTGCCCACACCCAATTCTCTGGGATGATTGCTTCACCCCTCCTCCCATTGTGTGGCTAACGGCGGGGATGATTTCTTTTCAGCCACAGACAAACAGCCCAGCAGAATGTCCACCTGTGAATGTCCCCTTTATAAAATTTCCCTCTTTCAACCAGGTGACCATGAATGATATCACTCTCCTGAGGATAACACAGAGAGATAAAGAATGGATGTTGCTTGAATGCCAGCAAACACCAGGACCATATGCTGCCATGCTTTGTTATGCAATGATTCCAGACTATGTGCTACTGGCCTGGCATGGTAAAGTGTCCTACCATGGAGGACGGAATAAGGCTGCCCATCCTTTTGCAAAGGCTTTGGGAGTACCTCCAGGAGAGCTTCAGTGAGATGTCTCTGGAGGATTTCTGCTCCAACCCCAGACATGTTAACAGACTTTTCCAGTAGCTATACTGACCACAAATACATCCCAAGTCTTCAGGGAAAATTAATCATTAAACACTCTTGCTTTTAAACCATGTATTATATTTACAAGGGTACGCTCACTAGAGGTGCCTTCTCCACCCCCAAGGTCCGGGAGCCTGCCTTGGGAGGGTTAGGAGGGTATTGGATCCAGGGTGATAAACACTTCCTGGCTGTCAGGGAGAATGGTTTCATCCTCCTCCTCATCTTTCTCATCCCCTAGATCCTCATCCCTGTTGCATGAGAGTCCCCCCTTGCAGGAGTCCACATACAGGGGTGGGGCAGTGGTAGGGGCACCCCTAAAACTGCATGCAAGTCATCATAGAAGCGGCATGTCTGGGGCTCTGACCCAGAGTGGCTGTGTGCCTCTTTGGTTTTTTGGTAGGCTTGCCTGAGCTCCTTAATTTTCATGCAGTACTGATGTGGGTCCCTGTTATAGTCTCTGTCCTTCATGCCCTTGGAGATTTTTTCAATATTTTGGATTTTTGTCTTTTGGAAGGGAGTTCTGATCACTGTATGGGGAGACAAATCCATGCTATCAGCTCCAGTACCTCCCGTTTGGTCCATGCTGGAGCTCTTTTGCGATTCTGGGACTCCATGGGTCACCTCTGCTGATGAGCTCTTCATGGTCACCTGTGCCATGCTAGCCAAACAGGAAATGAAATTCAAAAGTCCCCAGGGCTTTTCCTGTCTGCCTGGGTAGTACATCTGAGTTGAGAGTGCTGTCCAGAGCGGTCACAATGGAGCATTCTGGGATAGTTCCCAGAGGCCAATACCATCAAATTGAACAACACTACCCCAAATTCAACCTGGTGATGGCGATGTCTATTTCAGCGCTAATCCCCTCATCGGGGAGGAGTACAGATATTGATTTTAAGAGCCCTTTAAGTTGATAAAAATGGCTTCGTCATGTGGACGGGTGCAGGGTTAAATAAATCTAACGCTGCTAAATTCAACCTAAATTCATAATGTAGACAAGGGCTAAGTGCTTACAGTTGAGCATATAGTTAAATCCAATGAGCTTCAATGACACTTCTGCATTTGTTTCTTTAAGCACATGCTGAGTACTTTCCTTAATAAGACATTTTCCTGAATCAGACACATTATTAGTGCACTTTAGACAGAAGACAATAGGTTATATTACTGGCACGAAATTACTAAAATAATAAAATAGGCAAATTTTATCAATAAGCTCCTCGTTATTGTGCAGTCTTTCATATCCACATATTCATTTATCAGCAAAGTAATGAAAATAAAATCTTGACTTTTATAAAACTTTCTGTCAAGGTTCCTCCCCCACTCTGAACTCTAGGGTACAGATGTGGGGACCTGCATGAAAAACCTCCTAAGCTTATCTTTACCAGCTTAGGTCAAAACTTCCCCAAGGTACAAAATATTCCACCCGTCGTCCTTGGATTGGCCGCTACCACCACCAAACTAATACTGGTTACTGGGGAACAGGTGTTTGGAAGAGTTTCCCCCCAAAATACTTCCCAAAACCTTGCACCCCACTTCCTGGACAAGGTTTGGTAAAAAACCTCACCAATTTGCCTAGGTGACTACAGACCCAGACCCTTGGATCTTAAGAACAATGAACAATCCTCCCAACACTTGCACCCCCCTTTCCTGGGAAATGTTGGATAAAAAGCCTCACCAATTTGCATAGTTGACCACAGACCCAAACCCTTGGATCTGAGAACAATGAAAAAGCATTCAGTTTTCTTACAAGAAGACTTTTAATAAAAATAGAAGTAAATAGAAATAAAGAAATCCCCCCCTGTAAAATCAGGATGGTAGATATCTTACAGGGTAATTAGATTCAAAAACATAGAGAACCCCTCTAGGCAAAACCTTACGTTACAAAAAAGATACACAGACAGAAATAGTTATTCATAGATTCATAGATATTTAGGTCAGAAGGGACCATTATGATCATCTAGTCTGACCTCCTGCACAACGCAGGCCACAGAATTTCACCCACCACTCCTACAAAAAAAAGTCACACCTATATCTGTGCTATTGAAGTCCTCAAATTGTAGTTTAAAGACCTCAAGGAGCAGAGAATCCTCCAGCAAGTGACCCGTGCCCCATGCTACAGAGGAAGGCGAAAAACCTCCAGGGCCTCTTCCAATCTGCCCTGGAGGAAAATTCCTTCCCGACCCCAAATATGGCCATCAGCTAAACCCTGAGCATATGGGCAAGAATTTCAGCACAATTCAGCACAATTCTTTTCTCAGTCATTTAAAGAAATCATAATCTAACACATACCTAGCTAGATTACTTACTAAAAGTTCTAAGACTCCATTCCTGGTCTATCCCCGACAAAGACAGACTATAGACAGACACACAGACCCTTTGTTTCTCTCCCTCCTCCCAGCTTTTGAAAGTATCTTGTCTCCTCATTGGTCATTTTGGTCAGGTGCCAGTGAGGTTACCTTTAGCTTCTTAACCCTTTACAGGTGAGAGGAGCTTTCCCCTGGCCAGGAGGGATTTCAAATGGGTTTACCCTTCCCTTTATATTTATGACACGCCCCCCAAATCTCAGCTAGGGTGAAACACTGGCTGGGATTTCTTCCTGGAGCTCTAGGAAAACAGAGTTAATAAGACACATGCATCTCTAAATATACTACCAAGTACATAAAGACTAACAATATTTTCCACATCTCAAGGACGATTTTAACCAGTTGATTCTGGGAAACTTTCACGGGAGAGTGCATCAGCCACTTTGTTAGAAGCTCCTGAGATGTGTTGGATGTCGAAATCAAAATCTTGGAGAGCTAAACTCCACCGAAGAAGTTTTTTGTTAGTTTCCTTGACGGTGTGAAGCCACTTCAGTGCAGCATGGTCGGTTTGCAGGTGGAAACGCCGTCCCCAAACATATGGGCGTAGCTTTTCCAGAGCGTAGACAATGGCATAACATTCTTTTTCAGTGAGTGACCAGTTGCTTTCCCTCTCAGACAGTTTTTTGCTGAGAAACACTACAGGGTGGAATTCTTTATCAGGTCCTTTCTGCATTAAAACTGCTCCCACACCACGCTCGGATGCATCTGTGGTTACTAGGAACGGTTTGTCAAAGTCTGGGGCCCTTAGTACAGGGTCAGACATGAGTGTCGCTTTAAGCTTGTTAAAGGCCTTCTGACACTTTCCGGTCCACTGAACAGCATTTGGCTGTTTCTTTTTGGTTAGGTCTGTCAGCGGGACAGCGATTTGGCTGTAGTGCGGTACAAATCGTCTGTAATAACCGGCCAAGCCTAAGAAGGATTGGACCTGTTTCTTTGACTTTGGGACAGGCCACTTTTGGATAGCATCCACTTTGGCCTGTAGGGGGCTGATAGTTCCTTGACCCACCTGGTGTCCAAGGTAAGTCACTCTGTTTAGGCCTATTTGACACTTCTTAGCCTTAACAGTTAGTCCTGCCTCCCTTATGCGCTCAAGGACTTTGTATAGATGTTCCAGGTGGTCTGCCCAGGAATCCGAAAATATGGCCACATCGTCAAGGTAGGCGACTGCATATTCTCCTAATCCCGCTAGGAGACCATCTACAAGTCTTTGGAAAGTGGCGGGTGCATTTCGCAGCCTGAAAGGGAGTACATTAAATTCATACAGCCCGAGATGTGTGATGAAGGCTGACCTTTCCTTGGCAGATTCATCTAGCAGTACCTGCCAGTACCCCTTGGTTAAGTCCAAGGTAGAGATGAACTGGGCCCGTCCCAGTTTCTCTAATAGTTCATCTGTGCGTGGCATTGGATAGTGGTCTGGGCGAGTTACAGCATTTAGCTTACGGTAGTCCACGCAAAAACGTATTTCCCCATCTGGTTTAGGGACTAGAACCACTGGAGATGGCCATGCACTTTCAGAGGGGCGGATTACACCCATCTGTCACATATCCTGGATCTCCCGTTCTATAGCAGTTTTAGCTTGAGGAGACACCCGGTAAGGTTGGACCCTAATTGAGTGAGCATTACCTGTGTCAATGGAGTGGTATGCCCGTTCAGTCAGTCCTGGGGTGGCTGAGAACGTTGGTGCGTAGCTAGTGCACAGCTCCTGGATCTGCTGTCGCTGCATACGCCCAAGGGTCATGGAGAGGTTCACCTCTTCCACACCACCACCACATTTCCCTTCGTAGTAGACACCTTCAGGCCACTCAGCGTCGTCTCCTCCCTGGGCTGTAAACTGACAAACCTTTAATTCTCTGGAATAAAAGGGCTTTAGAGAATTAATATGGTACACCTTAGGCTTTCGGTTGGAGGTGGGGAATGCTATGAGATAATTAACAGCTCCCAGGCTCTCCTGGACCGTGAATGGCCCTTCCCACGATGCTTCCATTTTATGGGCCTGGAGCGCCCTTAAGACCATGACCTGGTCTCCTACTTTGAAGGAACGCTCTCTGGCATGTTTATCATACCAGGCTTTTTGCTCTTTTTGAGCATCCTGTAAGTTTTCTCTAGCAAGGGCTAAAGAGGTTCGGAGGGTGTTTTGTAGGTTGGTTACAAAGTCCAGAATGTTAGTTCCTGGAGAAGGTGTAAATCCCTCCCATTGCTGCTTCACCAACTGCAATGGTCCCTTAACCTCACGGCCATATACAAGTTCAAATGGGGAAAACCCTAAACTGGGATGTGGTACAGCTCTGTAGGCAAAGAGCAACTGCTGCAACACTAGGTCCCAATCATTGGAGTGCTCATTTACGAATTTACGTATCATGGCCCCCAAAGTTCCATTAAACTTCTCCACCATGCCATTTGTTTGATGGTGGTAAGGAGTGGCAACCAAGTGATTTACCCCATGAGCTTCCCAAAGGTTTTTCATAGTTCCTGCCAGGAAATTAGTCCCTGCATCTGTGAGGATGTCGGAGGGCCAACCTACCCTGGCAAAAATGTCTGCTAGTGCCTGGCACACACTTTTAGCCCTGGTGTTGCTTAGAGCTACTGCTTCTGGCCATCGGGTGGCAAAATCCATGAAAGTCAGTATGTACTGCTTTCCTCTGGCTGTCTTTTTCGGAAAAGGACCCAGAATATCCACAGCTACTCGCTGAAATGGAACTTCAATGATGGGGAGTGGCTGGAGAGGGGCTTTGACCTGGTCTTGGGGTTTTCCCACTCTTTGGCACACCTCACAAGACTGGACATAGGTAGAAACATCCTTGCCCATTCCCTCCCAGTGGAATGACCCCCCAAACGGTCTTTGGTCCTGTTCACCCCAGCATGGCCACTAGGGTGATCATGGGCTAAGCTCAAGAGCTTGGCCCGGTATTTAGTTGGAACTACCAACTGTCTCTGAGGATGCCAGTCTTCCTGGTGTCCACCAGAAAGAGTTTCCTTGTATAAAAGTCCACTTTCTACAACAAACCTGGATCGATTAGAAGAGCTGAGAGGCGGTGGGTTGCTCCGTGCCGCCGTCCAAGCTCTCTGGAGGCTTTCATCTGCTTCCTGTTCGGTCTGGAACTGTTCCCTTGATGCTGGAGACATCAGTCCCTCATTGGATTGGGGACCTAGGCTTGGTCCCTCTGGAAGCGACATAGGGGATGGAGCTGTTTCTGTTGACTGTGAACCGCTCTCCGCTGATGCACTATGTTGGGATTCAGGCTCCGGCTGAGCCTCTTGTGTAGGGTTATCGGCTGCTGCCAGTTCAGGTTCGGTGGGGCCCTCTGGTGTTGAGGTTGCAAGTACTGGATTCAGTGCTGACACGGGGTCTGGTGTTGGTTGTTCAGCTGGTTCCGGTTCTGGGACTGGTTCCGTCTGGGTCTCTGGGACTGGATCCACTACTGCTGTTGCAGACATTGGCCTGGGGTCCGGGTCCATCACCTCTGACCGGGTCCTGATAGAAGTTTCCGGAACAGAGCTAGGCCTCACGGCTTGTTTAGCCTGGCTGCGGGTGACCGTTCCCACCCTCTTGGCCTGCTTCACATGATTGGCCAAGTCTTCCCCCAACAGCATGGGGATGGGATAATCATCATAGACTGCAAAAGTCCACATTCCTGACCAGCCCTTATACTGGACAGGCAACTTGGCTGTAGGCAAATTGAAAGAGTTGGACTTGAAGGGTTGAATCGTCACTTGGATCTCTGGGTTGATTAAATTGGGGTCCACTAAGGAAGCATGGATAGCTGACACTTGTGCTCCGGTGTCCCTCCACGCGGTGACCTTCTTCCCGCCCACACTCACAGTTTCCCTCCGCTCCAAGGGTATCTGGGAGGTATCTGGGCCTGTGGACCTCTGGTGTGATTCCGGTGCAATGAACTGTAATCTGTTGGGGTTCTTGGGGCAGTTGGCCTTTACATGCCCCAGCTCGTTACATTTAAAACATCGTCCAGGGTCACTGGGGCGAGGAGGGTTGCTGGAGAACGGGGTGGTGGGACGATAAGGGGTCTGGAGGGTTCTTTGGGAGGTAGGTGGGGCTTTGGGCGGCCCCCGGTAATAGGGTGTGGTCTGGGGTGCTCCCTTCTGGTCTCCGCTCCAACTGCGACCAGTTTTCTTCTTCTCTGCCACCTCCACCCATCTGGCTCCAATCTCTCCTGCCTCGATTACAGTTTTGGGTTTCCCATCTAGGATGTATCTTTCTATTTCCTCAGGAACACCCTCTAAGAATTGTTCCATTTGCATTAGGAAGGGCAAATTTACTGGAGATTCAACACTTGCTCCTGATATCCAGGCATCCCAATGTTTCACAATGTGGTAGGCATGTCGGGTAAATGACATGTCTGGTTTCCACCTTAGGGCTCGGAACCTCCGACGAGACTGCTCGGGTGTTATCCCCATTCTGACTCTCGCCTTGGATTTAAACAGTTCATACTTGTGTTCTTTAGGCATTTCAGCTGCCACCTCAGCTAAGGGTCCACTGAGCTGCGGCCTCAGCTCTACCATGTATTGGTCAGTAGAGATGTTGTACCCAAGGCAGACCCTTTCGAAGTTTTCTAAGAAGGCCTCAGTATCATCACCTGCCTTGTAGGTAGGGAACTTTCTGGGATGGGAAGTGGTACCTGGAGAAGGATTGCTAGGGTTTGTTGGAATATTCTGCCGGGCCTTTATCCTCTCCACCTCCTCCACATGCTTCCTCTCTTTTTCCTTCTCCTCCTCCACATGCTTCCTTGCCTCCATTTCCCTCTTCTGGGCAGCCTCCTGTACCTCCTTCTCCAGCCGCATGAGTTCTATCTGTCTTTCATGTTCCCTTTGTTTTTCCTCAACCTGAAATTTGGCTAATTCCAGCTGTAGTCGAACTGCGGATTTGGTCATTCTAACCTCTCTGTTTTTAAGTAACTTTACACCCGAGGTTTAGAAATAAACAAACAAAACTTGGCTGTAAAATTTTGCTGTGCTGGAATAGAATACCTATTCTCCGATAGTGATTGTCAGCCTACAGAAAAAGACAATTCCCTTGTCTCTGCTCTGGGCCCAAATTAAAGCAAAAAACCTCCGACTACTTGGAAACCTGCTTACCCAGCCCAAAGAAAAAGCAAATGGGTAGAACACACACACCCTATTTACTTTTAGGAAGAAAAGAAAAAAAAACTCTGGGTTGGAAGACTGTGAATTTCCCTGCAGGAGTTAAGTACCCTGCCTCCAGGCAAAGAAAACCTGCAATTCACAAAGATAATCCCCATTTGTCTCTACTTGGCCACGAAGCAGAGAAAAAACAAGCTGCTTTCAGTTTCAGCTGCTTTCTAGACTTCCTTTCCAAAATCTGTATTTCAAAAAATCTCAACTGGATCTCAAAATGATTTCAGGTTAATCCCACCACTATGCCACCATGTCAAGGTTCCTTCCCCACTCTGAACTCTAGGGTACAGATGTGGGGACCTGCATGAAAAACCTCCTAAGCTTATCTTTACCAGCTTAGGTCAAAACTTCCCCAAGGTACAAAATATTCCACCCGTCGTCCTTGAACTGGCCGCTACCACCACCAAACTAATACTGGTTACTGGGGAAGAGCTGTTTGGACGCGTCCTTCCCCCCAAAATACTTCCCAAAACCTTGCACCCCACTTCCTGGGAAATGTTGGATAAAAAGCCTCACCAATTTGCATAGGTGACCACAGACCCAAACCCTTGGATCTGAGAACAATGAAAAAGCATTCAGTTTTCTTACAAGAAGACTTTTAATAAAAATAGAAGTAAATAGAAATAAAGAAATCCCCCCCTGTAAAATCAGGATGGTAGATACCTTACAGGGTAATTAGATTCAAAAACATAGAGAACCCCTCTAGGCAAAACCTTACGTTACAAAAAAGATACACAGACAGAAATAGTTATTCTATTCAGCACAATTCTGTTCTCAGCCATTTAAAGAAATCATAATCTAACACATACCTAGCTAGATTACTTACTAAAAGTTCTAAGACTCCATTCCTGGTCTATCCCCGACAAAGACAGACTATAGACAGACACACAGACCCTTTGCTTCTCTCCCTCCTCCCAGCTTTTGAAAGTATCTTGTCTCCTCATTGGTCATTTTGGTCAGGTGCCAGCGAGGTTACCTTTAGCTTCTTAACCCTTTACAGGTGAGAGGAGCTTGCCCCTGGCCAGGAGGGGTTTCAAAGGGGTTTACCCTTCCCTTTATATTTATGACACCTTCATTGCCTGAAATAAACATTTTCTACCACCCATTTATTTTAGGCACCAGAGTCTCAAAGTTGCATTTTGATACATCAGTATTGAAAATTAATACCAATCACGAGGTTTCCTTTAGAACTTTCAGAAAAGTGGATTCAAAGTAGAGTAGATTGCGGACTTCTGAATTTAAGAACTGTTTAGGCTCCCTCTTTGAATACCATAAAGATGAGGTCTTTGAATTTACTGTGCATAAGTGCAGGAAGCATGAAAATCAATTACTTATAAATACTGCATAAGAAAATTCTTTTGATTCCTGATTAAAAGCACCCGGGACCTGTGGATGTTAATTGCAGAGTAAATGACGTACAAATTTTGTAAAAGATATTAGAATGTAAATATATTGCTCAATTGTCTCTTTTCTAAAGATAAAACCAGTATTCTTAACTACCTTATTTGTTCAGCTTCCTATGTACAGCCAGTGCACTCCATGATGCTACAGGATAATATATGTTGTATGAGATGAGAAACAATGAGACACGGAACACATAATTAAATGTGGAGGCTGCAACTTTGTATAAAAACTATTATCTGTCCAGAGAAACCATCTGGTAAGGTTACTCCATTGCAGATCTCAGCTGGCACCCATGATTATTATAAACCTAACCTTAGGGTGAGTGTGAAGGCCATGCCCCCTCTATATCTTCAGACTTTCTAAAGGACCCTGACTGTAAGCCACACTCCCACCCACTTGCCTCCTCTACATCAGAGAGTAGAGAGAGAAGCATGAGATACAGAGGCACATTTCCTCATCTTGCAGTTCTGTGCCAAGGACCAATGTCCAGGCAACCCACTGAGTTACAGGACATAAATAGGACCCTTTTCTGTCCTCTCCTATTGTGGGAATCAGTGCAGTTTGTAGGCTACAATCAGTTTGGATGTCCACCCAGCTGGGCAAGTAGAAAGGAATTGATTGACAGTTTGAGATCCTTCAACAAAATATCTGACCCCTAGTCAGAAATACTCCATCCTTTTGGATACAGTTCTGGGGAGGCATACTTAGTCCCCTTATGGGACTATAACTCCTGCCACTTTAATGTAAATACAAGTTTTCCAGTTTACTACTTTCCTGCTCTGATTGATCTTGGGAGGACTAGTGATTGCTTGCCAAACTTGCCTCAGAAGCAAGACCACTCGAGGGAAAAGGGGCCTTATTGTGATCAATATTCCTCTTTATTCTAATGATCAAAGTAACTCTTTTTGCTGTTTCCAAATCCTCCTCTTCCTCCCGAGAATAATGATCACCTGTGAGGAATGAAAACAACCAGCTGAGGAATGGTATTAGCTGGTCCCACAGCTACTGTTAACTGTTCACTAAAAACACACATGGGAACCAGACCTCTGTATATAAAATTCAGATGGTTGATGATGACCTGCAGCTGACTGAAACATACTTTCTTGGTCACAAGGATGGTGGACAACAATTCTCCCAATTTTGTCAGTTTTTCAAAAGGGAGATGGGTTCTTGTTGATCTCTAAAAGGGTATACTCATGCCTACAGTGTGTCACAGGGTGCTGTGAGGTGTAGGTATTGTTTGTAACATTCTCTGAGATTCTCACATGAAAGTTGTTCTGTTAAGGTTGATCCTACTCCCACTGAAATTAGTAGTGAAAATCACATTGACTTCAGTGGAGCAGGATTGATCCCTAAGCGCAGATAGTGGAAAGGGAATTCAGAGAGGGAATATGCTCAGCAGGGCATATAATATCAGTGGAATTTCTCCTGCAGTCTCAGGCTTGATTGGCTCTCTGCTCTCATGCGCCTTCTCCTTCCTCTGCTTGCCATCACCCAAAGAATCTGCCAGACCAAAGAAACAAATAGCACACGTGCTAGGAAATAGATCCAAAGTATGAAGTCTTTCTATGCAGGCTTCCTGCAGTCCTTACCCCAAGATAGAATTATACCATTTTTGTTGCCTGTAGAACAGCGTGCATCTGTGGACTCAGGGACAAGATTTACTCTGAAGTTTGCAGTATTTCTGTAGTGTGTGGAAGCAGCACACACAGCTGAATAAGTAAGAAATTAAATCTGAGATTTCTCCCCTCTGGCTACTAGTACAAATTATTAGGTTAGGTGACTGTGTCTGTCTGTCCATGTTACAGATCAATGTGAACCATATCAAACATTTTACAAAGCCTTCCGGCATGTGGGGGGGGGGGGGGGCAGTGATCCAGCATACTGGCTCCTAAAGAATTGTACAAAATCAGAAGTTAATTTATAACTTAAACTTCTGGTGGTCTTAATTCAAGTGTAAACTTCAGGAAGTTTGCCTCTGTTTATAAAAATCAAATGAATATCCTGAAGACTAGGACATGCTTTCAAATGCTCTCTCTGAAATAGGCCAAGGGATTGCTTTTAAAACTGGTTTTGAGATTTGATATGGCTTTCAGTGACAGGGACTCCAATTCATTTGCTTTTGATTTGAGGTGGTCTAGGTTCTATTTTTCTGAAAATCAAATTCAACCTGTCTATTTTTTTTAATTACTATATTGCTCAGTTCTGCAGATTTTTATCTACTGTTGTATTTTATCAATCAATATTTATTTTCAACATATTTAAACTTCATATATTACTGGAACATTAAATTTATAGAGGTGTGTAGAATATCTAATTTTAGGGCCTATGATAAGTATTTAATGTGGTTTGTGTTAACCAATTAGAGAAATACTGAATAAGAGAAGCCACTAGGGATAAGTCAAACATGCTTTGAAAAAAGTCTCTTTCTATTCCAGTCCCTCCAAAGCTTTCAGTAGAGTAGCCTGTCATGCAACTAATCAATGAACCTGGCCCAGTTACATGATTATACCAAAAATATTAGCATTCTCAAATGCATCTCAGATTAATTATTCAGGTTTTTAATTCAAATATAGTCATATTTTGGTCTTTAAAGTCTTGAGTGAAGGGCCAGGGATGCTAACATTGAGAAAATACAGGTTTTGATTACTTGGGGCAAATATTTTTGATCATGGAAGACTTTGGACCAAATTCAGCCCTGACATAAGCAGGTGCAATGTCCATTTTGACCCCAGGAAATTAGGCACCTTTCTAATTTTTAAGTTGTGAGTAGTCTATTGGCACCAATTTGACTATTCACATATTTAAAACTGGGTATGTGCTTAGACCCTGATTCAACAAAGTACTGCACTAATGTGGCACTATCTTAGAATGGAACTGAAATTGTCCCAGTCAAGGGTGCTGGAACAATTTGTACAATGGCAGTGCCGAGAGCCATCAAACTGAACTGTAAGCCCTGTATATTGCTGGAACTAGGGGTGGCTTGAAGTGGTTTCCACATCTATGGGCCCAGTGTTTTTATGCACCCAAGCTGCATCTTGTGGATTATGTTTAAATTTCAGATAACTGAGCATTTCATGTAAACTAGGATCAGCTGTTTAAGGTTTAATTGTAACTCTTCTTACATTGTTAATATTGTCCCAAAATCCATTTCCCTTGAGTCTCAGAAATTTTTAATTTTTAATATTAATTTTTAATAATTGCTCTTAAGCAATTACCCAACATTGAATTTTTACAGATAAGACATAGTTATATAAAAGTCCAATTTAAATGTAACTTTGCCCTTTAATTTGTAGCCCTATCACACTAGTATTTCCTGAAAACATCGCTGCCTCTTACTTAAAAAATGGCTGTCTATTTTAGGGCATTTAATCAATTCCTTTTACCCTCACAGAAAACTCTTGTAGAATTTAACAGGAAAAATAGAAAAGTTCTGCTAGTTTTTTTGCATCATACTATTGAATATAATAGAAAAGATATTCCTATATAATAAAATAATAATAATTAACAATATAATCCATTCTAAAATATTTTTCCTGAAGAATGGCTCTCCAGTTCTCCATCCACATGTCCCTTTCTAAGATGTCCCATCTTGTTACTAGCTGTTCCAATGTCTCATTGCAATTTTCTCAATAAGGCCTTGATTCTGAAAGCACTTATGCAAATATTTAACTTTAGGGACATGATTATTTCTGTTGGGTTCAAAGGGACTGCTCCATATGGACAATTAAGCATGAGCTGAAGAGCTCCTGTGGTCAAAATCAGCCCCAATCCACTGCACCTGTGTGACTATTCAGGTGGGGGAGGGGGCAGCCCCAGTTTGGGCAATACTTTGAAACAAGCAGAGCTGGAGCTTGGGGTTACATGCTGAGAAGCAGTTTGTTAATCTGTACTCTTGGAAAAGAGAAGATGAGCTAGGTTTCTTCTTTTGTTGAAGTTCCCAGGCATAAGTCTTGGCCTTTAACTGCACAGCCATGTGGGAGCTGAGACTTTCTATGGGGGTCTTTAAGGCAGTTTGCCTTTATTTGCATTGGGGAGGAAGCCGGGAGACTCACAGGCTGTGGAACTATTTATTGGGGGGGGCGGGTTAGAACTGATTTATATTCCCTGCTGGAAGAGAGAAGACTTCATGAAAGGTACTGCTTGAGAGCTACCCCCATGCCCCAGGAAACCATGAACAAGGTAATTGAGGTGCATGCCTTCGCCCCAGGGGGTGACTTTGAATCTGAAATTTTGATACACACCTATGTCATGCTGGTCACTGTTTTCCAGGGCCTTCTTGTTCCTGTAATATTGTAAATCCAGCCTCTTATGTATACTCTTGAAGCATAGGTTTCTCTTATTGTTGTACATCACTCATTGCATTGTATCAGCACTTGTAAATCTCATTTGGGGATATTGCCAGTGTACCAGGCAGCAGCAAGTGTATTTCAAAGAGGGAGAAAATAACCTTAAAATAGTTTAAAACTTATTTCTGTATTAACTTCCTCCCATAGCCCGCTGCTGGGGCCATTCAGTACAGAAATCCATTCTTGACTCACTTCCTGTATTGCATTTTAAAGGTAATCTGGAAACTATTATCATGAGTAGTGGTCATATTTTTAATTCTAATAATTAGGGTATATCATACAGTCTATAAATATTGTTACCAATGCTGGTTGAAATTTTTCAATCAAAAGGTTGTGGGTTTTTTTGGTCAACAGTGGCCTTTAAAAACAATGGAAACTTTTTCATGAAAAAATAATTGTTTCCAAAGTTTTCCAGTGTTTTAATGCAATCTAAACCCATTTTCCCCCACTTTTTTTCTCCCATTTTTGTTTTAAGTATCTTTCTAGGCCCCCTTCCTCTTTTCAGTGGGCGCTGAGGAAAGGGTGAGAAAGGGGCATGGTACATGGACTTCTGTGCTAATCTTGATTGAGCTTTTCATAGTGATAAAGGTCAAGGGATTCTCTGTGTAGCCTTTGTGACTGAATCACTAGTTAGAAGGTGCACTCTCAGCATTTTATAACCTCTTTAGGAGGAAGCATTTTCTTTTAAGGGACGGCGTCCTAATTCAAAATAAAATCCTCTTTACTAAGAGTCATTATGAGTCTCACATACCACTGAGATGGAGATGACTCCTGAATTACAACATAGGTGGATAGGTATTTATGTTTTGGACATAAATCCCCCAATTTTCCTTGACACAGCCTGGGGTTTCTTGATCCCCCTTAAATCTCTGGATTTTGCACAAAATATTATTTGAGGATGACCAGTTTCGTTGTGGATTTTCTATTGTTCCCTGTGAAACTGTTGGTTTTAAGTAATTATTTCCCCCTACCTTTCTCCCTCTCAGACCCAATCCTTCCCCTGCAGCTTTTCCTTTATGAAATTGCTGCCATCTTCATTTTGTAAAAAGAAATATGATCTGCAAACCTGTCTTTCATGCTGTAAATTGGCTGATTATGTTGAAAGCAGGCTAAGTGCTTACTAGCATGCATGTACTAGAAATAATGAGTGACAGTCTTCAGGTTTTGAATGTTCTCATTTGTATTTGGAAGCAATTAACTCTTGGAACAGTTAACTGGAATAAAAAATAGTCATCCTTATCTGCACTAAGGGACAGATTATCAATATATGCTCATTTTGAGAACCCTGACCCCCTCATCCTTCAGCTCCTTCCTCACTTCTGCTCCCTAGTTAGAAATCATTTTAGTTACTTTGCCTCTTTCCACTCTCCTACTCTCCCTTTGTCCATATGTCCCAGTCACTGGTCTGTCAATCATTCCCTAATGTATCTTCTTGCCACCCTACTCCACAAGTCACAACAAAAGGTGGGAAGGAAACAGTCAACAGAGGTTTCAGAGTAGCAGCTGTGTTAGTCCCTATTCACAAAAAGAAAAGGAGAACCTGTGGCACCTTAGAGACTAACAAATTTATTTGAGCATAAACTTTCATGAGCTACATCTCAGTTGTAGCTCACGAAAGCTTATGCTCAAATTTGTTACTCTCGAAGGTGCCACGAGTCCTCCTTTTCTTTTAGTCAACAGAGGGTGTCTCTGTAAGTGAGTCAAAGGGCTAGGCCCACAAAGGGGACATAGCAGTGTCTGAACTTCAGGTGTCTTCCACCAGGTGGAATCAACAACCTTCTGTTAGGTGCCTGTGCTCCTGTATGGGGGGAGTTAGGCACTGAAGCATGAGTTGCTTACAAAAGCCAGAACGCTGAGCAGAGAACTGCCAATGCTAGCCAGTAGCGAGTGGCAATGAGCACACCTAGGAAATTGGGCATTTCAGGCAAGATAAGTGGGGCAAGGAATAATTTGAGGAGGATTCTGGGTGTGAGGTAGGCACCAAGGAATTAGGACTTAGTCAGCTTTGTGCATGCAAGTGGCATAAATGTAGGCATCTAGGAGACTTTGCCAGCGGAAACTTCAGTGCCTGGGGACTTCAGGAGCCTACAGGGTTAGTCATCAGATGGATGGGTGTTTTAAAGATCTAAGTTTTGGATCTAAGCACCTAAAGTAGCAGTTAGGGACCTAAATCCCTCTGTGGATCTAGCCCAAAGTGTCTAAAAGCCTCATATCCATACCCAGTCTGATTATCCTGTAACAGTTCCTGCTGCTCCCTTACCTTCACAGAAAAATGTCTCTTTATGGCTAGATCACACCACAAATGTCCCATTGCCACTCCTTTCCTACCACAGAAGAGCTGCTGGGTGTTGGCGGGCGGATCCATTCGTGAGACTTGCCCTTGGGGCTACGTCTATATTGTAAGCTGGGGGCGTGATTCCTGTCTTGCATAGTAGAGTAGCTGGGATGGTATGGGCAGCAGCAAATGGCAACACAGGCTGCCTGTGCCACATATGCAGCCACGGGGTTCAGATTGTTCTGTACTCATCACTTCTGGTTCATGCCGCCCTGCTGCCCACCACCCATACTACTACAGCTATGCTGCCATTTGTAGCGTGCTAGCCCAATAAAAGCAAGCACAATGTCTGCATGACCTGGGAATTACGCCCATAGCTCTAAACGTAGATGTTGCCTGAGCATCCAGCTGGCAACATCTGTTGTTCTCTTCTGCATAGCTAAGAGAGAGTGAGCTATGGATTTCATTCCATTCCATCTTCGAGGTCGAATAATTCACTGAATTCCAATTGTTTACACCTGTGCAAGCAGATAATTCTGGGGTAAACATTTGAAGACAATGGTGGTGCACAGATGTAACAAAGGAACTAATTTGGCCTGCAGAACCTCTATTGCTTCTACTAATGCACCAGATTAAAAAAAAACTTGGTTTGCTTTAAAATCCTAATCTTAGTTTGCAGGATTTAGTGTGCAGTTAGAAAATATAGGTGGGATTTTTCAGAAACAACATGGTATGACTTTGTTCCCGCTGAAGTCCATGGGAGTTTTAGCATTGACTTCAGTGGGAGCAGAGTTAGGCCAGTGATTAACACTTTTGAAAGTTCCAATAGGCATTTGTATATTTTGTAAACTGAGCACACTTGATCTGGAAATCGTTGAAGGACAATCAACATGAAACTCTATGATAGCATTTTTACAGTCCCTTCTCAGAGTGGAATGGCACATCAGTGTTTTCTTATCTTGGATTTATTGTATCGAATACCATGAGCATTCTGTCTATAATGACCCTGTGGCGTGTACTTGTGCTGCCTGTATCCTACTCTGTTGTTCTTGCTTGGGCCGTTAGAATGAAAACATTTTGGACGAGGGCTTCTATTCTACAAACAGTTCACCTCTTCTAGATCACTATATAAAGCTGCATCACTATATATATGATCAATAATATACATTCCTCTTCTTTACAATGGTCTCTGTAAAGTATCCTAAAATTACCACATTAATCCAATACATGTTGTCTTTTTCTTTATTTTCCAATTATTTTAATTCAATATGCTCTGTTTTCTTAAATGTGAATATTGAAGGGAATATTCAAATACCGTTACATTTATTTATTTTATTTTAAAGTAAGCAGTGGAGGGGAGAGTGCATTGTACATTGATGGACAACCTTAGCAGTTACTCCAAAGCGGGGTTCTATAAAAATATCTTTAGTTAGTTATTTAATTGTGTTTAAAGCTTGGTAAGTTTTTTCTCTTTTCTTTTCTTTTTTTACTCTCACATTTCCCTTTCTACCCCATTTCTTACCAATTTAACTTTATTTAAGTTTTTTCCCTCTTTTCAGTTAATGGTGGCAGAGCAATGTTTTCCAGTGCTGGGCTTGGAAACAAAACAGAACAACTCAAAATCCTTTCATATCAATACCTACTCTCCTTCAGACTCCCTCTCCAGAAAGTATTCATCTCCAGTTCTGTTTTTCTGTTGTGTTTTTTTTAATATTGCTAGGGTTCCAGAGTTTACTTTTCATTCTGTCTCCCTCTCTCTCACCAACTCTTTAAATTCTTTGTTTGACAGATTACCAGGGTAACATTAAGTGATGCAAGTTCATGTATTATTAGTAGACTATTCTGTTGACCTTCTCTTCTCTGACCCCCCAATTCCATCTTGCATCTCATTTTAATGCTGGATGTCTCAGTTTTATGTAGGCATTTAGCTCCTCACTTCAAAAGGGGCTGAGAGACTGATGCCCTGATTTCACTTTGTACCCGAGACTTTCCAAGGGTTAGTGCTTATCATGGCTTTTATTTCTGAGCTGTTGTTTGTATTTGCACATTACTATTGAAACATAAATTAAGCCTTGTCTCTGAAAAGACCAAAGGTTGTAGATCTGTTTTTAAAGGGGATGGCTATTCTATATTTTTTATGATCATTAATTGTAGTTAGCCCACCAACATAAATTACACTAAATCTCAATCGTCTGTGGTGTTGTCACTTCACTCATTCAATATTATCTTCCTTCTGTGGCAATATATATTGGCATATTTAGTAACCTAGAAGCTAATATTTGCTAGCAGTGATTACCCCAGATTCTTAACCCAGTCCCATTTTCCTATACATCCCTAACCCTCGTTCACCAGAGTGAGATGATTTGTTTGACGTGTTTGGTTTTTTTGTTTGTTTGTTTGTTTTTTTTTTAATAAACCACCACCACCACACAGGAGTATCATACTCTTAAAATATAACTGTCCAGATGTTTCCCTTTCCCAATTAACAACATTAAATATTCCATCCTCAGCTGAATCAGCTGGTAACCAGTATTGCCAACTCCTGCAATTGGTTTGCAAGTGGCAGGATTTTGGAGCTTGTCTCTCAATGATGCAAGAAGACCTAGACTCCTTCGAAATTCCATCCATGCTGGAAGCCTGCAGAGTATCTCCCTCTACTCGCCATTCCTACAGGAGGGTGGGCGTGGGGAAAGAGGGAGCAAAGATCCGGTAGCTCAGTGCAACTCTGATTCCTCCCCCCATACTTCTCACAGAAAGGACAGGATGGTGCTTTTTCTGCACCCCTCTGCATGTCCTGGCTTAGGGATAGAAAGAGGACCCCATTGCAGTCCCCTAGACCTGTGAGAGGGTTGAAGGCCTAGGAGTATCAGTGGTGCGAAGCTAGGGTATGGACAGAACTGACAGGGCTGCTGGGGGACAGGAATAATTTCAGGGCTGGCCATGGGCAGATGTGGAGATGAGTTAGACCTTCTGCAGCAGGGGCCAAAATCATCTTACCTGATGCATTTCTGTCCCACTCACATAATAGTAATACAGGGGATTATGGAGGGAATTGAAAATCAAAGACAAAACCCTGTTACCAGATATGCATGTTCCTTTGGGGTATGCTCATTTATTAGGGTTACTCTTCGGGGATGGGGGGGGGGTTCTGTAATTCTATTAATGTACTGCTTATGCAACTTGTGTGTTCATATGGAACTCTACTCCTTCCTTCTGCAAGTCCCCTCCCAATGGAGCTACCCTGCAGGATCTAAGTTCCCCAGGACTGGGTTCCTCCTACCCTAGAACTAGAGAACACGTGTGCACGCACGCACACACACACTAACAGAGAGAGCCTGAGTGGGCCGGTTCAATCAGCACTCTCAAGCTGATCCACTTATATGTCCCTGTACTCAATGGGCTGGGTTAAGCAGCACTTTAAGCTGCCCCCCCCATATGCTACAGGTTTAACACGTCCCTGTCCCCACTTTCATGTCACTATTGTACTGGTAGTAACCCACTTGATGAGCAAACTCCACAGTATTTTGGGGCACTACAGGGATCTCTAGCTTAGATAAAAGAAGCTGCTGCAGAGTAAATGGGGGAAGCTAAAACACAAAAGAGTAAAGTTCAGAGAGAGCGAGCGAGAAGCAACCAGCCTAACCATAAAAGTTATTTATTGAATAATAGTGATAACTACACAAAGAGAGCCTAAACCAACATAACATACATTATTAAAGGTTAATACCTGAGGTAGAAAGGAAAACAGAGGGGGGAAAGGATCTCACCGCTCCCTGAAGCATGAACTGGTCAGGGTTCCCAGGTGATGGTGGTAGCTCGGGGTCCTGAGTGCAGGAGACAGGGAGAGGCCTCAGCACGATCAGTCAGGAAATGGAGTCCTAGTGGAACTGATGCAGAGTTTGGGTCTAAACATCAGAACACTGACTGGAGGGTGAGTAGGGATTTTTGTTGAGAAAATACAATGGTTCAAGGGCAAACACTAGATTTGTTTATAGGTAAACTGATGACTCAAGGGTTTTCTTTAGGCTAGACAATAAGAGCTGATCACTCTTGGCTATGGGTGGTGTTTTCTTCCAGGGAGCTCACAATGCAACTAGGCTACTTCAGTATTTTGGATATCAATCAAGGATTCATTACTAGAATTGGTCTGATAATTGCTGAGCTGGGTGTGTGCAGGTGTAGGTTCATTAACATCTGGAGCAACGATTCCCATGATGCAATGCTTCCCTGCTTTTCTGGTCCCAGAGTTCAGTGCGGTTCTCTGTTCTTCTTTCTTTATGCTAATCCCTGTCCCATCTTTCACACAGATGAGGCTAGGGGAGTTGTCTCTGTTCTTCATTCTGTATGCTAATGGAGATGTCTTAATCTTGTTACCCTTGACAGGAGGGGTCTAGGTGTGTCTCCCAACACCCTTCACTGCTCTCTGCAAGCCTTTTCTCTGATTGGCTTTGGTTCAAGTGGAGACGGGGGGGTGCCTTTCATGAGTCAGACAGGCTAGTCACTGCACCCTGGTTCCCTAAAAACACAGAGCTGACTGGTATCAAGTCCCAACCTCACCATACAGTCTAGTGGAAAGTCATGAGACCTCTTTTCTTATTTAAAATAAAAAAAAAGCCTTGTGATTTTGAGTGGTCTGATTTCATTTAGTTTTGGCACCCACAGAAATTTTTCACAGGGTACACACACAACTCTCCCATATCTACTGCCTCTCCCCCCCACCCCCACCCCGGCTGACTCACCACATTTCTCTGTACTTGTAGCAAGTCTTGAGGCTGTTGCTGAGCAAGTTGTACAGGCATACCAGTGGGAACACAGACTTCTGGGAGCAGAGTGAGGTTAGGCAGAGCCCTAGTCCAAAAGCCAGCCCCATGAGAGCAGTAAGGAGAAGCAGCTCTGTCCACCTCAACAACAACTCAGGTTTGGTCCTGTGGGCCCTCTGTCATGAAGTGGGGGAGACAAAATTGAGTGAGTGGCATTACAACCTGGGAGACGGAAGTCACGGTGCCTCTCAGTTTTAACCCTGCATCATGATGGGGGTGGGGATCACAGCAAGGCCAAATCAGAGTGGTGCTGTGACCCCATTATGAAGTGGCTCTGTGACACCCCTGCACACCAGGTCGCAATGCCACTCATTTAGTTTTGGCCCCACTGACCACCTGCCATCATAGACAGGTTGTTGGGTCAAATAGGAATGGGCAGTGAGGTGGCAACTTGGCACCCCGGCCAATGGTACATAGTGTACGTATGGCTGCAGAAGCCTCTGCTGACTTATTATTTTTTGATCTCTTGAGGTTGGCAATACCAAGTAAAGTAACGTTGTATCTAAATTTACCCCCTTTATGTCAAGTAACAAGTATAATGGAAACAATATCACCTTCTAGGATTAAATTGGATAAGTCTCTCACACTACACTGAAGCTGTGCACTGTGCTATTTCATTTTAATTTGCCATATGAAGCCATTTCATAGAAATCAAATTCTGCCCCGTACCTTTAAGCATCGTGTTCCACATTCAGCTCTTATTCTCTTCTCCCTTACAGTAATGTACATTGGGAGTGATTCCACTGATACGAATGGAGCTGCACTAGTTTGGAATGGGGTCAGCAACAAAAGAATCTCAGGCCCCATATATTGTCTTGATCCAGACTTTCACCTTGAAAACATGGTGGGAGAAAGTGTGAAGACTGAGCTCTTGTGCAGGCTGTGGCTTTTACAGGACCAGCTTCTTTTGGTGAGAGAGACAAGCATGTAAGATACAAAGCTTGTCTCTCTTACCAAGAGAAGTTGGTCCTGTACAAGTTATTACCTTATCCACCTTGTTTCTCTCTAGTTTTCAGCCAAATATATATTTTTGAGAGAGGTAGGGTGGGAGATAATATGGCATGTTTTCATCAGTCATGATATATGGCAGGTGTAGGTGTAAGCTTTTTGTCTTATTGCATATAGCCAGATGCACACTCTCATATCACCATGTATTTTGAAACAGTAAATATGAACACTGAGGAAGAGATCCCTGGAGAGAGATGCTTAAATTATTGAGTTTAAATATTTTTTTCCTGAGCTAGTTCTTATTATTTAGGCAAATACATAAAGTAGACATGGAAAATTTAGGGTGATAAATGTTCTGTGCAATATAGATCCTTATAAATACATACCTTCATTCTATACCCAATTTTTAAAACCTGCGTATGGCAGAAACTACTTGCAGTTGACTTTTAAATATTGTCTGTGAAATAATTTTAGAGTAAATATAAGCTAGTTTTATACACACATTCATCTGTGAGAAGTGCTTTGTACTTCGCCTCGTCAGGGTTCAGACTTTCAAATTATTCCCATTAGGAAGCATGTCGTCTCATATGTTCTGACTGGCTCATATTTTTCTTAATATCCAGACCTATCTATGTGAGCTATGGAGCAGCTGGCCAGCCATTAGTTTTTACATATGTACATAGCAGTGTTGAGGTTATTATAGCTTATCCGCAGGGCAATATCTGGGCTGCTGACAACCTCTTGAGGATAGAGGCACAGTTTATTCTGATCAAACATGTACCATTTTCTGTAAAGCAAAACAGGTATTCTCATTTCCTTTCCAGTGACACACATTTGAGGATACCTATCTATACAGCATTGTCTTAAATTGTGCTAGTAATAGTTTGGATAGATATATTGTCACCGTGTGTAACACTAAAAGTCTCTTGTCAAAAAAGTCTTGCTGGAAACCTGGGAGTCTACTTCTAGCATTATAGGAGTGTTTCTTCTCAATGATGACTGATTTGATATGACATAATGTCCCATCGCTTTGTGAGGGAAAGAGCTGTTTCTAGTCTTCTCTTGTTAAAGCAAGTAATTAGTGAGATAATTTTAGTTAAGTATGAAATGGTCAAAATCATTCTAATTGCATTTTTCAAATTCTGATCATATAGCAGGTACTGGCTATTGCCAGAGGCTGGATTCCTGACTTGATAGAGCTGTCGTCTGGTCTGGAATAGGGCTGGCCTTACCATGAGGTGAACTGAGGCAGCCACCTCAGGTGCCAGACTTGGGGGGAGGCACGCCCCTAGAGCCCAGCATGTAGAAAATTGTCTGCTTCTGGTGCATATGTATTCTCTCTGCTCTAGATGCACAGAGATGGTGGAGTGCTGTGCTGGAGGAAGGAGGGCACAAGAGACATAACAGGTAGGCAGGAGAAAAGGTGAGAGGGAATAACAGAAAGCAGCAGGAGCTGCAGTGGGAGAGAGGCGGAGGAGCCTCTTATGTACTTCTCTAGCACCCCCAGGATTCTGGGCTGATCAACACCAGCTTCTCAGGGAGCTTCCTGTTTCCTGCTGCTTCCCTGAACCCACATGAGGAGAACAGGCAGTCAACTGAAGTAGTAGGAGCCAGTTAGGCCCTTAAGACGCTGATATCTTCCCTCACTCAGGCCCTGCTCACAGACTGCTTATTTGTCCCCCTTCAACTGTGTGTTGAGAGTCACTATAGCTGGCACAGAACAGCAGTCATGAGTGAAAGAAGAAAACGCCCCTCTGGGGCAGCATTCGGAAAAAGAAAGGAAGCTTTTCTATCTAAGCAGGAAGGAGCTCTCCTGAGATACATAGACACAAATGTTCATGGTGAGCCTTCTGGCCCCAGTGAGGATGGGAGTGGTGAGGAGATGCCTGATCTTCCAGTTAATCAGAGTGCAGATGACCTGGCAGCTACTGCAGCATCCATATTTCCATCCCAAATGAATGTATCCATGCACATTCCTGAAGAAAAGTGTAGATCAGAGAAGAGTGTGGTGGAGGTGCAAGAAACTGCTGCTGCTGAACTTAGTTCCTTAAATCTAGATGATCCAGGACTGTGGATCCACTTGAGCAGTAACCTGAGGGACTTCCTTGTACTGCGTGGGCCACAGCAAGTGAAAAACTTCATGTTCCCCAAAGACAATGAAAATGGAAGTTTCCATCCAACACATTACTGGTGTGAAATCCCCAATGGTGACAAAGTGGAGAGGCCATGGCTTTTGTACTCAAAAACCCAGAATGCCGCACACTGTTTTTGTTGCAAACTCTTCCAGTCTAATGTTCCAGCCACACTGGGTTCTACAGGAACAAAGGACTGGAAACATCTTGCTAGAAATCAGGCATGCCATGAGAAGGCAGCAAATCACCAGAGAGCATTCCACAGGCGGAAAGAGCTTGAGATGAGACTAAGGTTAAAGACCACCAGAGATGATCAGCATCAAGAGAAGATTGCATCAGAGTCTCTTTACTGGCAAAATGTTCTGGAAAATTCTCACATTGCCATTGTGAGAATGCTTGCTACCCAAAACCTATCACTACGTGGCACTTCAGATCAGCTGTATGTGCCAAACAATGGAAACTTCCTTAAAATTGTGGAGCTGATGGTTGAGTTTGATGTTGTGTTTGATGCTGTATTCCAGGAGCATCTAAGAAGAGTCACCACCCAAGAAATGTACACACACCACTACCTTGGAAAAACAATTCAAAATGAGATCATACAGTTACTGGGAACAAAAATCAAACAGAAGATTGTGGCAGATCTGAAGTCTGCAAGATATTACTCTGTTATTCTGGACTGCACACCTGACATCAGCCATATGGAACAAAAGACTTTAATGGTGCATTTTGTAACGACAGAACCCAGTGAAAATGTCCCCTGCAATGGTGACTGTCAGAGCATTTTCTAGAATTTATTGACATTGATGATACTACAAGAGCTGGGATGACAAATGTGCTTCTTAAAAACCTGGAAGATATGGGAATTGTGACAGCTGACATGAGAGGTCAGGGCTATGATAATGGTGCCAACATGAGAGGAAAGAACAGAGGAGTGCAGACATGGATCCAAGAGCTAAACCCTCAAGCTTTTCTTTGTCCCATGCAGTTCTCATTCATTGAACTTGGTGGTCAGTGATGCAGCATCAACTTCTAGTGAGGTTGCTGAATTTTTTAATGTAATTCAAAGCATCTCTGTATTCTTCTCTGCATCAACTCATTGATGGCAAATTTTGAAGCAACATCTGGGAACATCCTCTCTGACACCAAAACCACTGAGTGTCACATGATGGGAATGTCAAGTGGAGGCAATAAAGCCTATCAAACACCAAATTAGGAAAATAGATGATGCCATAGTTGCCATTATGGAGGATAATGCTATGACAGGAACTGTACATGGGAGAACAGTGGCAGATGGAAATGAAATCACCATAAACATACATAACTTCAAATTTCTGTGTGGCTCAGTGTTGTTGCATTACATACTGTTTTGAAATAAATGTTGTAAGCAATAGACTCCAAGGTGTTGACTTTGATATATCTAGAGCCTTGGAACAACTGGACAAACCAAATTCATACCTACAGTCTTACCGGTCAGATGAGGGATTTCAAAACTTTCTGAAGAGTGCACGGAAGTTGGCAGAGGAACTTCACACTGAAGCAATTTTCCCACCCATTCAAGAATATAGGAATCACCAAAGAAGACAACACATTGATTATGAGACACGGGATAATCCCATAAGAGACCCCAAACAACAATTCAAAGTTGAATTATTTAACCAGGTGCTAGATTTGTGCAATACAGTCAGTTGAATGTTTCATGCAGCTCAAGGAACACAGCAGTATATTTGGGATGTTGCATGATATTGCAAAACTCTTCACTATACCTGAAGAAGACCTACACCAGCAATGCAGGGCACTAGAGACAGTGACACATGATGACATGCATGATATTGATGCAAGTGATTTAGGTGATGACCTGAATGCCCTTTCAAGAAACATTTCAGCAGGATCAACTCCAAAGGCTCCTCTGGAATATATGTTCACAAATAAGATGACCACCATCTTGCCAAATGCTTTTGTTGCTCTGCACATACTTCTAACACTTCCTGTAACAGTTGCCAGTTGGAGAACGCAGCTTCTCCAAGCTGAAGTTAATAAAAACACATCTACGCTCCACAATGACACAGGAGAGGCTGGTTGGCCTTGCAACCATCTCCATAGAGCATGAGCTGGCCCAGACTGTGGACCTTCAGGAAGCAGTTCAAATCTTTGTAACCAAGAAGGCACAAAAAGCACCACTTTGAATAATCAAACCGATAAAAATGTCAGTTTTTACTATGCAAACAAGAAAAGTTACATTTGCTGTTCAGGCATTTGAAAGTTAAGTGTTAACATTTTTGAACAAGGCATTTTAAGTTGTTAGTTCTTCTTTATTGGGGTAGGTATCAGACCAGTACCATGAGAGGAGTAGAACAGGAAGAAGGCAGAATTGAGACCTTTCAAAGTTTTGGCCCAAGCAAAGGAGAATGGGGGGGGGGGCGGTCATTTAAGCTCCCCGCCTCAGGTGCCAAAATGTTGTTGGCTGGCCCTGCTTTGGTAATTTTAATTTTCTTATGCTTACTAGATAAGTCACTATGAATAAATGGTCTTGTCCAATGTGAAAATAAATCTTGTTTTGGTTTTGGAATATATTCTGGAAGTCTGGCTTTCCTTTCTTCTAGATCTGTAGATAAATAAGTGTTCCAAGTGATCTCCCAAACCCTTACTATGTTTGACTCTTCCCTCCTCCCCGCCCCCATTTATGATGCTTTAACGGGACAGCCGATTGGTATGTGCCTGTTTTGTTTACCATCTTGGCTGTAACTCTTCATTTTGCTCTGAGAGTGGAGTACAATGATATGCTCATTTTTACTTTTAAAACACATGCAGGGCCATCTCTCTTTCTGTCATGGGTGCAATTTCTTTTGGATGAGTGTTAGTGGAATGAGCTGATTACTTAGATACCAAATATACATATCCTTTTCCAGTGTGCCATCTGGTTGACACCGGGGAAAAGATTCACTAGGGGCTAGTCCCCATCAGTAACACCACATCTTTGTAGAGTGACTGATATATTGCAGGGTGTAATACCACCTGTTGCAAGTGGGTTACTCTTGGTGGGACTGAAGCTGCTCCAGCCTTTAAGGCTACAGTATCTGACTGTACAGGGAGACTTCTGGCCCTGCAGCACAC
This sequence comes from Eretmochelys imbricata, assembly GCF_965152235.1. NCBI lineage: Eukaryota > Metazoa > Chordata > Testudines > Cheloniidae > Eretmochelys > Eretmochelys imbricata. Next base: position 51,781,006 of record NC_135575.1, on the reverse strand, counting down.
AGATTGTAGGAAGCAGAGGGAGAAGGTGCTGAGCAGGTACACAAGTTATTGTGGGTACAGTTCAGATTACAAGTACATGTTGCCTACTTTTTTTTTTAAGGAGTTTTCTGACTGTGGGGTGTGTTTCCTCCTAATGTTGGTGGGTTCTAGGTAGAAAAAGGAACAATTCTGAGCCTCCAGGTCAGTTTCTTTGAATAGGGAGAAAGTAAGAGTGTCTGTTAGTGAATCCAAGGATAATTCAGGAAGCATCAGATGGAAGAGCATTCTAAGTTGTGTGGAGGCTGAGACAGAGGAGTATTCTCCATCTGGATAGGAGGGATAGGCGTCCTGTGTATTTGTTTCTGGGGAATGGGTTGGGTTGAGGGGAGCTGAAGAGACTTGAGGATGTTCTGGTGCAGCAGAAAGATGGGCTGTATTGACAGGCTTCAGGCTAAGGGAAAATTGAGTCAGCTGGTGAATGTAATGTGTGTGAATTGATCAAGGATATGCATGGGAGGGTGGAATGAAGTCAGATGTGTAAAACAGAATAGGGAGATAGTAGGTATTGGCAAACTGAAAGGGGAGAAGCTAGGCCTAGGAGAAAACAAAACAAAGAGGAGTAATATTTGCTTCTACCCTGCCCTTTGCTGTAAAAGTCCCACATTTTCTTTCAATTCTAAAAATGAAGAAGAGAAGAGGTCACTTCCTTTTCTTTCCTCTTTCCACCAACGTGCCTAGTCCCAAAGAAAACCTTTTCCTGTGTGCCAGTTTTGGAAAAAATTACTAACCAGGATGAATGGGAGGAATAAAACAGATATGACTGTTTCCATCCATCCAGTTTTTTTTTCTTTTGGAACCAGATGCCAATGGTTGGTAGTATTGGTTAAATTTTATATATATTTGATTAACTCATTCAGGAGGTCAGACTACATAATCTAAAGGTGTCTTCTGGCCTTAAAATCTATGAAGTCAAGATTCCTGATGGAAATTCTAATTAATAATATACTATATAAAATGAATACTTGAGAGTATTAGATGTATTACTTTGACTATTCCTTTATTATTTTCATAAATTCTTTAGCAATATGAAGGTTGTTTTCAGTTATGATGAACAATTTTACAAGAGATATACAGCACTATTCTCTTCATTTATGAGTGTAGTTAGCGTGGGAATTAATTGAGGTTACACGAATGAGTCTAGAGAAGAACATATCCAATGGTACTAAGTTCTACTTTCCCTCAACCCCACTTCCTTGGCTTCAATGCCTGTTAGTTACATTTTATATTCTATATATGAAATTTTAATACTTTCTTTAAAAATTAAAGTAGTACACATCACAAACTGTGAACAAAATTGTAATTAGTGGGTATAGTTTTGAATGGTAATTTTGAAATATATATGCACATATACAGTCTCAAATGCCTTTCCGGACAATTAGAAATATGACCTTTTAGGGAGATATGAGGCAGTTGGTTTGATAAACCTTGTTTCTCATATTAAAAAAAAAAAAAAAAACTTTCTATGAACTATTTTGACCCAGTTTTTGCTTAACTTCAGAATTGTATTATTTCCCTCCTTTAGAACTAAAGTGGCAAATGAGCTACAGAACAAGTATAAACTAACCTATGAACAGATTGTGATTCTTTAATTGAAAACTGAGCATCAAAACTCATTACATTAAATTTATTATTACAAACTATGCTGCTCTAGGAACTTGAAGGATCTTTCTAAATTGTTGTTTTTTAAATCTGAATTAATGCTACTGTATTATCCAAATCATATTTTCTTTTTCTGATCTAGGTAGATATTTCCATTTTATTCTGGATAGTAGGTAGTATGATTTGAGTTTTAGAATAACCTTTTATGTGAACTCAGCCTGATAGATAAACTAGCATGCTTATCTCATCCTCTTTTAAGACCTAGTTGTGTCCTATATTCATGAAACACATAAATGCCCAGCACAAGATCAAAATCCCCTGAAAAAAGGATATGGCAAGAACTCATATTCAATTCCCACCTCCACTGCGCGGCCCCCCCCCCCCCCCCCAAAAAAAAAAAAAAGTGTCTCCAGGTATCTTTTTAGATCTATAGAGAATTTGTGAAGCCAAAGTCTCATTGAATGGCTTTTAGCAGTTATGGCTGTGTGCTGCAATCTGAACTTCCTAGTGGATATCTGCTAGGGTATCTATTGAGCCTTGATGGGTGGCAGAGTGCAGATGCTCTTCCAGTTCCTGTCCCAGACATGTCCCTTCATGTCTAATAACAGGAAGACTAGACTTTTGTTGTCTCAAGATCAATATGCTTCCCTCCCACCCCTTCCAGTGTCCCAGGGCACAGATCTGACTGATTGGGCTTCTCTCTGGTCATATTATTGGAGGGGAGTGTCACACTTCTGATATTAGAATGGTTCTTACCTTCAACGCTTTTTCTATTTATATCTGTCTGACTGTCTTCTTGCTGTAAACAGCGTGCAATGCTTTTGGCAAAAATGCTGGAAAACTGATTTTCCAGTCTAGGCCCCCCCCAAGTGGTGTTTTGAAGCTGTAAGATTTCTTTTAGTTTAATTCACTAATTTCATTCCCTAGTCTATAGCCAATTTCATAAACCAGTAATATGTCCATGCAAAGACAAATTGTGTAGAATATACACACTCCCACACATCAAAATAAAATATCACTTTCATAAATGAGACACAGTGAGTCAGTAGTACACAATAGCTTCTGTAGCTTAAAGTGAAATCTATACAGTGTGTACTAAACAGTATGTAAATTTGCTAATGTCCCAGTAGTTCACATTTAATTTCAATCATTTCAGGCTTCTTCATTAAAAATAATATTCATAAGCACCAATTAAATGAATAGAAGTGTGGTTAATCTATATCTATCTATATAATGTATTTTGAGTTTGCCTCCAGTAACTGTATATTTGCATCTTTTGAAAAACAAGGAATGTAATACGCATCTCTGACTTATCCCCAAATGCATCTCCGCACCTCTGACGGATTCTAATGCACCACCTTAATATCAGACAGCATGCAGTCTGAATCTCCACAGTGAACCATATATATTATAAACATTTAAAGAATATATGCAATGAATACATAATTTACAAAAGTGGCTAAGCGGAACAGTCAGATTTAGGAGCCATTTCTTGAAATAAACATTTAGATTGTGCATAATTCATTCCTTGGTATATCAGTCTCCCTTTATAAATAGTTTGCGCTTAATTTTTATCTTGTGCTGTTCTAAATTGATTTAATCAGTCACAATTGATTTACATTGGTGTTACTGCGGGTGGAGTTAGGCCTTTATATTTTAATATAATGAACACCTCTTCAAATAGACCTCACCTCCTTGCCCAGTAGAATTTAATTGTAACATCAGAAGAAAGTAATTCAGATATTGTAAAATACTGGTCTCATATACTGTATTTATTTGATACATTTGTCAGAAGTCTAACTATCTAGGGGAATGGACAGCTGGAGATATTTCTAATGAGATATTAACAGATTTGTTCATTTGTTGTTTGTCACTCCCAAAAGAAGCTAAATTCAACCTGGTAGAGCCGTTGCTATCAACTAGCTCTTTGATATTCTCAATCAATCTTCCAATGGGCCGGTTTCCAAATCCCAAAAAACCCACCACAGTACATGCCTAGGTGCAACAGCGAAGGGTGTTGCTAACCCAAATGCTTATCTGAAAATAATTACTAATTGACAACTTTGTTAGCAGTCAAGAGTGTATGTGCATGGAGACTTACCCCTCACTCTGTGATGGCCGCTGGCAGATATATGGATGGGGAGTCAGGAAGCCTTGCCACCTGTAACTGCCTGTGCTGAATCCATTCTGTGATCAGATAACTTTATTTGTCAGGGCTATAACTGTTATGCCATACAGCAGAACTAAATTCACACAATAAGTTTTTAATCTGAACTGTGAATCAGAAGGTTCAGTAGGTCGGGTGGGTTGCCATTCATCCTTGCATCTAAAATTTTGGTTAGACTACCTCTCCTATGATGCATTATCTTTCATCTTGGGGTGAGTCATGGAAGTCAAGTACCCATAGTGCAGGGAGCCTAGCCCATGGAAGGAAATGGGTACAGGAGGTGCCTGAACTAAATTTCCATGAGGGTGGCATTTTAGAGTCAAAATACTTCAGCCAAAAACTGAATTATTTTAGTTTTCAATTTGGAAAATTGAACTTTTCTATTGAAATCACTCTTTTTTTTTTTTTTTTTTAATGGAAAAATAGATTTGAAAAAAGAAGTTGGAAAATTTTTGACCAACCCTATTAATTTTATGTAACTTCTTATGTAAACCTGTTTTGTAATCCAAACAGTATCTGTTCAGCTAATCCTCCACAGTATCCTCAAGTTGACTATCACAGTAGTGTGATAAGTCACTTCCCCTCAGGGAAGGAAGAAAAACTTTGCAGACCCATCTAAAAATGCTAAGTCTATCTTTGAAACTAACTTGTTTTACAACAAAACTGTTGATATTTTTTCCTTCTCTAGTTAGTCTGTCTCAGTCTAGACAAAGGTGACTGATTTGGGGGTTTCATTAGCTCTACAAGGAGAACTAATTAATAGTAGTTGTACATCTAGCAATTACAATGAGTGAGCAAGCACTTCACAAATATTTTAGCTCTTAAATGGTTATTGAAACAGAATGCTAATTTATGTCTTCCCACAATTTGAAGATTTGCTCAGATAATTAAGTCTTCTTCTAACTTTTGTACATTTCCATTTTGCCTATTAAGTAATTTCAGCAAATTATTACATGAAAGACAATAATTATCAGATCTGTGCAAATGTTCTGCATGACCAGAAAAACTGGAAAACATGGTAATAAATGTGAGGCCAAAACTTGCAATCCCTATGCTGCTTTTTACTTAGGCAAAAGTCCCAAACCAAATGATAAAATTCTGAAATTGAATGAACTTGGGGAAAATATTTTGTTTTTAAATTTAGCAGAATGTGTATATTTTTTTGAGGGGAAAGGGTGAACACTGATTTGGTGAATTACAGACACCTAATAGAGGAGAAAACACTTAACATTTGTCTGAACATCATAGTATTGAATACGTGCATAACACACAATAGGAAGACAAGGCAAGTGAGTCTTGCTTATAAATGCACTAATTAAGAAAAGCAGAAACAATAGTCCTCAGTCTCTGACTTTTATTAAATTTCCATTCACATACCTGCTGATAAATTTGAACAGAAGGCAGAGTATGCTCAAAGTTGTTTTGAAGCTACTTTATGTTTAGTTTCTCCTGTGCATTTTTCCTATTGTTTAATCACGTACCCCACTTTCCTCCACACAGTTCCTTCCTTAGCTCTTCTTTAGTATGTGAGAAAGAGGATCATAGTAATATAGGTTTAATGGTAACCCCTTTGGGAGTGCACAAGTGCTCTACCTATTTATTATTTTTCTTATTTAAAATATTAAAAGCATCATATACATTTTAAATATATATCCATCTGGTATCTCTAAGTGTAAGGCAACAACCAGGAAACCTACAGTTTTCAAAGCCAAAAATTTCTTTGTCTAGGTAACTGAACTAGTCAAAGGATCTTTGGCCTTGGAATACATAGGTTTCCTGCAGGTTTTTGTCTTACCTTTGGAGATGCATTTAAATAAAACTTTATTAGACCCATGTCGTGGTCATGATCTGTTATAGTTAAGGTTCCATAACAGTTTCTATTACAATCCTCTGTCTGATGCTCATGGGTTTTTGAAACCTTCACCATTCAGGCTGAAAAATTTCTATGCTTTGTTTTTGCCTTGAGATGCATTTTAATGGAAAGCTTAAACAAAAACAATTGTGCCATGTGTGAGTGACAGGAAAATGAATGCATACACACTTTTCTCTTTTTATTAAATAATTGTAGCTCACCTTTTTCTGAATAGCCCAACAGTTGACATTGGATGATCCTTTCCCCCCCAGCTGCTGAATTGTATACAAAGAGCATAGCAAGAAGGTCCTGAATTCTGTTCCTACTGCTTTCTTAATATTTTAAGTATTTTATCAACCTTATTTAATGTAGCCACTCCTTAGAAGAGATGCATAAAGGTGGGAGGAAGGATCATTTTGTTATTAAGGCAATGGAGCAGGCTTAGAATGGGATGCACAGAAGCCAGCAAGCTGATCAGGAAGCTGCCAACCCCAGAGTTGATATCCAGGGCTAGTTCTTAAGGCCAAGATTCACAAAGGTACTTACTTTTGTGCCTAACTCCTATTGATCTGGGCTTTAGCCACCTGACTGATGGGCCAGAGAGGTACATATTTCTGCTTGAGATTCTCAGGTGTGAATTATCTCTTGGAGTTAGGTTCTAAACCCAGACTTGTAACCCATTATAGCCAATAGCCCTGTGGCTATTTATGGTACCTGGCTGTCTCTTAATGGGAGACTGGTGACAGAATACCTAGTATGGGAATTCCGCTGGGGATTTGACTTGTTGAGGCCTCACTCTTAGATAGCTTTGCATGTGCCCTCTGGAGGCAACTTAGGTACCTAAAGATTTAGGCAAAAGATGAGTGATGGCTTTGAGACTGTCATTAGCACTAATAGTGGACTTAGCTACCTAAATATGTTTGTGTAATCAGCCCAAAATTCTTCAGGGAAGAGTCTCTCTCTTACTCCCTCTTAGCACAGTATCTAAAATGGTGTCTCAATATTGGTTGCAGCCACAGGATGCTGCCATAATACAGATCAAGACTCCTATTTTGCTGAGCAGGTTAATGTGAGGCAAAGAAATGGGGAAGGTCTTAGATGGCAGAGCAGAGAGCTTTCAGCCCCAGTTCAGCAAAGCACTTAAGCATGTGCCCAAAGTTAAGCCTGCACATAAAGGTGTTGCTGAACAGGGAGGGAGTTAAGCATGTTTTTAAGGCTTCTAGTCACGAAAACACTAAGCATGTGTTTAAGTCCATTCCTGTTCGGGACAGCACTTAAGCATGAACTAAAAACCTACTGACTTTAACGGGACTTCAATATTTTCTTAACGTTAACTTTACTTAGATGTGGTTTTGAATAGTAATGCTTTCCTGAAGCAAGATCTTAAAGTGAACACTTCAGCACATTGTACATAACTGAAAACAAGGGGTTACTGTGAAAGCTATGATACAGTCTTAACTTCAACAGTCATGGGGATGATTTTTTCGTTTCATAAAGTGGACGAAGCAACCAGGGGAATAGCCAATAGACGGGATTCTGGTCAACAGGGAGGACTTTGTTGTGAATCTGAACATGAAAGGCAATTTGGGTTAAAGTGTTTATGAAATAATTCATGATCCTAAGGGAAGGAAGAAGTGAAAGCAATAGAATAAGGAACACATATTTCAAAAAAGCAGACTTTAACAAACAGAGAACTAGTAGGTAAGGTCCCATGTGAAGAGAATCTAAGAGTTAAAGGAGTTCAGGAGGGTTGGAAGTTTCTCATGGAGACTATATTAAAGGCAAAATTGCAAACTATCCCAAAGAAAAGGAAAGATAGGAAGAACAGAAAGAGGTGAATATGGCTCCATCAGGAACTCATTAATGACCTGAAAATTCAAAAAGTTGAAATACAGACACATAATTCAGGAGAAATACAAAAAAATAGCACAACCATATAGGGACAACTAAGAGGGACAGCCTCAGAAAGGCTAAGCCACACAATGAGTTACACCTAGAAAGGGACATAAAAGACAAAAAGAGGTTCTTTAAATATATTAAGAGCAAGAGGAAAATGAAGAAAAGTGTTGCTCCTCTGCTTAGGGGAGGAAGGAGAGCGAACATCGAAAAGATGGCGTGTTTCCAGTCCTACATTTCTATGATTTAATGGACCTCACTAGGTCATCTAGACCAGGCTCTGCACTGAGGTCTATTTTACTTCAATCTTCACTAAAAAAGTTAATTGTGACCAGATACAACACAATATTAATAAAAAAGGGAAGTAATGGAAACCAACATAGGGAAAGAACAGTTTGAAGAATATTTAGATAAATTTAATGTATTCAGGTTAGCAGGACCCGATGAAATTCATCACAGGGTACTTTAAAGAATTAATCTTGAAATTGTTAGCAACTCTCTTTGATAACTCATGGATGATGTGTGAGGTCCTAGAGAATTGGAGAAGGACAAAGAAAGTACCTATCTTTACAAAGGGGAACAATGAGGACTTGAGGAATTGTAGAACAGTCAGCCTGAAAAGATATTGGAACAAATTATTAAACAATCAATTTGTAAGCACTTAGGTTTGCTTGGAAAATCCATGCTGGGTATGCCCTTATAACCCTATTACCTTCTAATTTATTACTTTGACAAGCTTAGTGATCTAGTGGATTGGGGAGGCAGTAGATGTGATATATCAATTTTTAGTGAGGCTTTTGATACAGTCCCACATGACATTCTCATAAACAATCTAGGGAAATACGGTCTAGATGAAATTACTGTGTGAGGAACTGGTTAAGACTGTACTCACTTATCAATGATTTGCTCTCAAACTGAGTGGGATCCTGCAGGGTCTGTCCTGGGTCCGGTACTAGTCAACATTTTCATTAATGTTTTGGATAATGAAGTGAAGCATATGCTTATAAAATTTGTGGATGACGACAAGCTGGGAGGGACTATAAACACTTTGGAGGACAGGATTAGAATTAAAAGTCACCTGGACAATTCAGAGAATTGGTCTGAAATCAAAAAGATGAAATTGACTAAAGTGTATTAAGAACTATGTTTGGAAATGCACTACTACAAAATGGGGAATAACTGGCCACGTGATAGTGCTGCTGAAAAGAATCTGGGGGTTATAGAAGATCACAAACTGAGTAGTCTGTGTAATTCATTTGTGGAAAGAAGTTAATATAATTCTAGGGTGTATTAACAGGTGTATCATAAGTAAGATACAGGAGGTAACTGTCCCATTTTTCTTATCACTGATGAGGCCTCATTTGGGGTCTTGTGTCCACTTCTGAGAGTCATGCTTCAGGAAAGGTGTAGGTAAATTGGAGTGAGTCCAGAGGTACTGCAATAAAAATAATAAAAGGTTTAGAAAAACTGATCTCTGAGGAAAGATTTAAAAAACTGGACATCTTTAGTCTTGGGAAAAGAAGCATGAGGGGGCACCAGATAAGTATTCAAATATGTTAAGACTGTTATAAAGTGGGTGATAATCGGTTGTCCATTGCAAGTGTGGCAAGGAGTAATCTGCTTAATCTGCAACAAGAAAGATTTATTTTAGATTTCTAACTAGAAGGTCAGTTTAACTTTTGGAATAGGCTTGCAAGGGAGGCTGTTGAAATCCCCATCATTAGAGGTTTTTAAGAAGAGGTTGGACAAACACCTGTCAAGGCTCATCTGTTTACTATGTCCTGACTCGATGATCTCTCAACATCCCTTCCAGCCCTACATTTCTATAATTACCTTCTCTTCTGTTCAATACAGGTGTGTACATATGTATACACCCATACAACAAGGAGTCTGGTGGCACCTTAAAGACTAACAGATTTATTTGGGCATAAGCTTTTGTGGGTAAAACACCACTCTTTCCCCATATCTACTCTAGCGACACCATCAGAGGACCCAACCACATCAGCCACACCATCAGAGGCTCATTCACCTGCACATCTACTAATGTTATATATGCCATCATGTGCCAGCAATGCTCCTCTGTCATGTACATTGGCCAAACTGGACAGTCCCTACGTAAAAGAATAAATGGACACAAATCGGACATTGGGAATGGTAACATACAAAAGCCAGTAGGAGAACACTTCGAACTTCCTGGACATTCTGTAACAGATTTAGAAGTAGCTATACTTGAACAAAAGACCTTCAGAAACAGACTTCAAAAAGAAACAGCAGAACTGAAATTCATTTGCAAATTTAACACCATTAATTTGGGCTTGAATAGGGACTGGGAGTGGCTGGCTCATTACAAAAGCAGCTTTGCCTCTCCTTGAATTGACACCTTCTCATCTATTATTGGAAGTGGACTACATCCACCCTGATCAAATTGGCCCTGTCAACACTGGTTCTCCACTTGTAAGGTAACTAACTCCCTTCCCTTCACTCCCAGCCTTCCCATTATATAATGCCTGCATCTGTAATTTTCACTCCATGCATCTGAACAAGTGGTGGGTTACCCACAAAAGCTTGTGCCCAAATAAATCTGTTCGTCATTAAGGTGCCACCAGACTCCTTGTTGTTGTTTTTGTGGATACGGACTAACACGGCTACCCCGGCACTATACACACACAATTATTTTCATTTATAAGGTAATATAATGCTGAAGATGCAAATTGAAACCCAGATGTGGTGATCATACCAATGTTAACTCACCCACATAGCACATACTGAAAAATTGTATGGTGAAGCTTAACTGCCTAATTAGTATTTAATTTTTAAATATTGCCTTTTTTCAATGTAAATGAAAAATACATTTAGTGTCAGGTTAACTGTACCTGTATCTTCCTCTCCTTCAAGGTCCATTCCAGATGTTCCCCATCAGGTGTCATGCTGTCTCCTGTCTCTGGGTAGGAACCCTTGTCACACTCCTTTTCTGACCTGGGGTAGAAATTAAGGCTGCTCATCTACCTGCCTTACACTATTATATCCCTTGCAAGTCAGTATGCTTTCTATCTGAGGACTATGAGTTATGTATTTGCAGCAGCTGGAAGTTATCATATATCTCTTTCTAAGCAAGCACATTTATTCTTAAGGTAAAAACATTACAGAGGAAAACATATATTTAAAAAGTTCCTATATGCATGCTAAACGCTTACCAGAGGTCATCCATCTGTTTTATGGGGCTCTAGTGGGTCAGAATCATTCCAACTCTTCTGCAACAGCATTTACCCACCATCTCAATAGACAGAAGCTCCTGTCCATTTGCTGGATCAGAAAGAAGACCCTGACTCAGTTTAAATACTGCCAATTTATATAAAAAGTGTTCTGTTTGGTTTCTGGGGAGGGCAATTTTAAACCTGTATATGTTAGCTTCCCTAAGGAGTGGTACTTCTCTGGAGGTGTTTATAACCTAAACAGCTCCCACTGTTCTTAGTTCCTCTAAGAGCAATGATAGCCCTTCTCATGGAGTAAGACACAATCCTACATAAACCATGAAATTGTGTTCCCAGTATAGTCCCCAAAAGGTATTGCATAAGATTGCCGTATCTGTCACATTTAGTGGTAACTTTTGTCTGATAATAAGTATTGATTAACTTCTATAGCTGTAGAGATCTCTGTTCTCTAGTCACTGTCCTCAGAAATCTATTGCTAGATCCACATTTGCCTGCTGATACAAGCATCATGTGGGTTTATTTCCAGCAGTCATCTTCAGATGGACATAATTTCCTTACATGACTCAGACTTAAAGGACAGAAAGGACCTAGTCTGACCTCCTGACATCATAGGCCCCAGAACTCACCTACCCACTCCTTTAATAGACCCATAACATCTAGCTGATTTATCAAAGTCCTCAAATCTTGATTTAAATGCTTCCAATTACAGAGAATGCACCATTTACTCTAGTTCTAACCAGCAAGTGACCTCAAGCATCTTTGCCAATCTGACCTGGGGTAAAATTGCCTCCTGACACCCTTCTTGGGGGGGTGAGAGTGTGTGTGTGTGTGTGTGTGTGTGTTTTGTGTCTCGAGATGGCAGATCCAGAGGAAAAAAATCCCATTCAAATATTCCACATCTTTTGATAACAAAACACCTGCCAGTGATCAATAGGTTAGTTGCTTGAAATATTTAGGACAAAGGCATTCCATACAGATCCATTCAGCTGATGCCCAAAGCCTACACTGGCGTAATGTAGGAAGAAATTACTGTTACCCTCTTGCAGGAAGATTTCTTGGATTGCTGACCTTTTGTTGTAAAGGAAACAGATCTGGAATCAAACAAGATTCTTCAGATCCAGTCACAGCTGTTGGTCCTGAAGACTGAGTCCCCACATGTATTATCTCAGCAATGCATGTGAATCCCAGTTCTCTGGATCCAATAGCACCTTTGAATGAGAAGGGTTTTGGCCCTAGCCTGCCCTTGCCCTACTGAATTATTTGGAACCAACAGGTGCACAAATGTGAGCCCTTCAAAACCCAGGAAACCATTCTGTGCTTGACAATGACATTGTGTTGATGGGGATCAAGATCTAATCATTCATGGGATATAAACCTCATCTGCGTAAGACCATAGTAATGACTGCAAAGTGTGGTTGGATGTAGGGGGTGCAATTGATTTATTCGGGATGGCTCCAGTGCATAAACCAACATGGAATAGCACATTTCTCCCCTACGCAAACCTGAAGCTGTTTCCCCTCTCCACCGTATGTGCATACAATAATATACGGATTATTTGACCCTTCTTTCAATGACCTGCTCCAAGATCAACCTGATTGTTCCTCTTTACCTAGACCAAAGTTAGTTTATTTAAATACCTTTTCCTCAACTGTGCAAGGAGGGTCCTACACAGCCTGCATGCAGCTCCAATGCAGTAGTTAAGTACCGTGGATGTCCTTGTGCAGTGGACCATGGATAAATTTTACAAACTCGGAATTACAATAAAAAAAAATCAAAACCTATACAAGGTGCTTGAATTCACATCCTTTGCCATGTTCAGATTAGGCATGTGTACTTACATTTTATAGTAGTAGTACTTATCTCTTTCATTGTTTTTCTAATAACAGTCCTTTATAGAACTAAAATATTATATAAACGTCAAATTTCATGTTATTTCCATCATTCAGGAACTGACCTGCTTTGAGAAGATCAACACTCATTTTTGTCCTGTAAATAGTTCCAATTTAAAACAAACGGATACAAATAGGGTTGTTTATATACTTAGTTTACTACTGTATTCAGTTGTATGTGAGTTTCTGTGGAACCAGAATAAACACCCCTAATTCATTCTGAAGGCCCAACTTTGATTCCCCTCACTGTGGCATAGTACATTGCAGCACAAATCTAGCTGTATATTTGGCACTGGGTGTGAAACTTAATGAATAGGAAACTCCTAAATGATTATATTCTAATGGAGCAGTATGCCCAGGCAATCTTTATTCTAAATACCATCCCTTGTGCACATCCTCAAAAATCCTGTATTTAGGGGGGATGAGTAACACACCAGAGAGAATAGAAACTTTGTAGACTTAGTGAAAAGTCAGTTTGTTTTTGATAACTTTGGAAAGGAAAGCAGATAATATCATTAACCTAAATCAAGTGCACATTCAAGAAATCCAGGGGGTGGAAATTACAGCAGAAAACTGAGTCTCCCTTGATTTTATTTTTATCTTTTATCCCAATGCATTAGACCCTTAAAAGACGAGTGTGCTAGATTTACAGAATACTATATATTTTATATTTTTAAATTAATGGAGGATATTAAAAATGGGGCTTTAGGTAATGTTTTTAATGTTCAGCTCTATCTATCTGACACATTGGGCTGGAGCCATGGGAAAATTGCAAATTAAATGGAGCCACAAGATATGCAAACCCCAGTGTCTGGAAGAGACTAATCACTTGGGTAGGCCTTTTTGCATGCTCTGACCCAAATAGCTTATTTTCCCCTTTTGATTCAGAACACAGGAGAAGTTATTTGCTATTTGCAGATCAGGTTATTTGGGTCAGAGCACTGGAAAAGGCCTAAAATATCTAAATGGTGTGGCTTTTGCATCAGCTCAGTTCACTTCACTGCTGCTCCACATTACAATGTCAGTGACCTGTATTACCTTCCTGATGGTAACATAGCAAAAACCTATTCAGATCCAAATGTGGCTAGAATAAATGCATATATAGAAAAAAAAATTCCTTTTTGCAAATAGCATTATAACAATAGTTGCTGAAGAGAATGTGGTGAATGTAATATGTGGATTTTTTTATAAGCTATTTGATGCACGGTTTCTTAGTTGCAGAAATAATTCAGATATTAGCTTGGATGTAAGAACTTGTATGTGGAATGAAAACTGGCTAAAGGCTACAGCACACAAAGGATGTGATAGCAATACATGGTATCTAGTTGAGGGCTGTAGGAATCACTGTTAAGTCCAGTCTTACTTAACATCTATGAAAGTTGCAGACACCAGAGAAGACAGATGAATAGAAAGGGACACAGAGATTAGAAATATAGGAAGGGAATACCCGAATGAGATTCAGCTGGAAGAACTGCAGGTCAGTACATGTGGGAAAAATAATTGAAACAAAGATAATAAATAGAGAAACCTGGAAAAGAGCAACACTAAGACTATGGCTACACTAGAAATGCTTACTATACTGGCAAAACACTCATAGCACGGTGGCAACTATACGGTGTGTTGCATGTCTGAAGTTAATGATTTGAGATTGTCATATCGGACTCAATTGGAATGATTTAATCAAAATTATCATTAGTACAATAATGATGATTAGTAGTAGTACAGAACTATGCAGAAGGAATAGATAAATTAACCCCTTAATGTGATAAAACCTGGCTTTGTGTCTCTTCACTTTATCGGGTGGAATGCAGCACTTTTAGTCCCTAACTAAGTTGCAACACCTGTGTCGTCATATAGGGGTTTTTAAACAAAGAAACCTCTTTGAAAAAAGAAACATGTTCTGATGTTGTTTTTATATATTCTGTTTACCTGATTTATGTGTGAAGACAATTATTTACAGCTGCAAAGACTAACAATTCTTCAAGAGAGGATCTTTCAGTGCATGCGTCTTTCCCCATTGATTCACTAACAGGAAACATCTGCTCTAACAGTCATCCCTCATCAGTTTCCCAGGTTTATATTTGCCTATATATATTAAGGGGATGTTTTCCAATAATAGCTGGAGTTTTATAGACCTGAAGACTCCAAAGATTATTAAAAAGTCTAATGCCCAGAATTCCTGATTAGGGTTACTTAGTGGTCAAGGACCAGTGTTCTGGGCCTTAGAATTCAACATAATCCTTGTTAATACCATAAAGCTTCTAAATAATTATCTATGAATGAAATATACAGAGAGAAAAGGCTATAAGGGTTAATGTTTACTAATAGATATTAACATCTGCAAAGCTGCTCTTTCTATAGGTAAAATAAAACTATCCCACACAAGTCAAACAAGCCAGAACCAGTAAAAGAGCAGATTTGCAGGCTTAACTGTGTCTAGCCTAAGGAACATTGCTGGCACAGAGATGTCAGCCAGAGATCACCCGTTCATGCCCTTGCCTGACATAGCTCTTTTGGAAGAAATCTGTAGACATGGTCACAGGGCTGATGGTCAAATCAGGAAGGCCAAATAACAACTGAAGTTGCAGCTAGCAAGAGATGTTAAGAGTAACAAGAAGGGTTTCTTCAGGTAGGTTAGAAACAAGAAGAAAGTCAAGGAAAGTGTGGGCCCTTTACTGAATGAGGGAGGCAATATAATGACAGAGGATGTGGAAAAAGGAAATGTACTCAATGCTTTTTTTGCCTCTGTCTTCACAAATAAGGTCAGCTCCCAGACTACTGCACTGGGCAGCACAGCATGGGGAGGAGGTGACCAGCCCTCTGTGGAGAAAGAAGTGGTTCGAGACTATTTAGAAGAGCTGGACGAGCACAAGTCCATGGGGCTCGATGTGCTGCATCCAAGAGTGCTAAAGGAGTTGGCGGATGTGATTGTGGAGCCATTGGCCATTACCTTTGAAAACTCATGGCGATCGGGGGAGTTCCCAGACAACTGGAAAAAGGCTAACGTAGGGCACGTCTTTAAAAAATGGAAGGAGGAGGATCAGTCAGCCTCACCTCAGTCCCTGGAAAAATCATGGAGCAGGTCCTCAAGGAATCAATTCGGAAGCACTTTGAGGAAAGGAAAGTGATCAGGAACAGTCAGCATGGATTCACCAAGGGCAAGTCATGCCTGACTAATCTAATTGCCTTCTATGACAAGATAACTGGCTCTGTGGATGAGGGGAAAGCAGTGGATGTGTTGTTCCTTGACTTCAGCAAAGCTTTTGACACTGTCTCCCACAGTGTTCTTTCCAGCAAGTTAAAGAAGTATGGGCTGGATGAATGGACTATAAGGTAGATAGAAAGCTGGCTAGATTGTCGGGCTCAATGGGTAGTGATCAATGGCTCAATGTCTAGTTGGCAGCCAGTATCAAGTGGAGTGCCCCAAGGGTCAGTCCTCGAGCCGGTTTTGTTCAACATCTTCAATAATGATCTGGAGGATGGTGTGGATTGCACCCTCAGCAAGTTCCCAGATGATACTAAACTGGGATGAGTCATAGATACGCTGAAGGGTAGTGATAGGATACAGAGGGACTTAGACAAATTAGAGGATTGGGCCAAAAGAAATCTGATGAGGTTCAACAAGGACAAGTACAGAGTCCTGCACTTAGGACAGAAGAATCCCATGCACCGCAAAAGACTAGGGACCGAATGGCTAGGCAGCAGTTCTGCAGAAAAGGACCTAGGGGTTACAGTGGATGAGAAGCTGGATATGAGTCAAGTCTGCCATTTTTGCCAAGAAGGCCAATGGCATTTTGTGATGTATAAGTAGGGGCATTGCCATCAGATCGAGGGATGTGATCGTTCCCCTCTATTCGATATTGGTGAGGCCTCATCTGGAGTACTGTGTCCAGTTTTGGGCCCCACATTACAAGAAGGATGTGGAAAAATTGGATAACGTCCAGCAGAGAGCAACAAAAATGATTAGGGGACTGGAACACATGACTTATGAGGAGAGGCTGAGGGAACTGGGATTGTTTAGTCTGCAGAAGAGAAGAATGAGGGGGGATTTGATAGCTGCTTTCAACTACCTGAGAAGGGGTTCCAAAGAGGCTGGATCTAGACTGTTCTCAGTGGTAGCAGATGACAGAACAAGGAGTAATGGTCTCAACTTGCCGTGGGGGAGGTTTAGGTTGGATATTAGGACAAACTTTTCCACTAGGAGGGTGGTGAAACACTGGAATGCATTACCTAGGGAGGTGGTGGAATCTCCTTCCTTAGAAGTTTTTAAGGTCAGGCTTGATGAAGCCCTGGCTGGGATGATTTAGCTGGGGATTGGCCTTGCTTTGAGCAGGGGGTTGGACTAGATGACTTCCTGAGGTCCCTTCCAACCCTAATATTCTATGATTCTGTGGTAGAGAACAATTTAGAAAGGCATTTGCAAAGCACTAAAACAGCCAAAATAACAATACAAACCTAGTATGTGCTGAGTTATCTCATCATGGAGTGATAGAGGGGAAACAAGACTTCTCAGGCATCTTTCCGCTGAATCCATTTTGGAGGGTAACAACCACAAGTTTAGCACCAACATCACTGGACTAGCACTCTGGCATTTTCTCTCATAACCCAAGCAAGAAGGCACAGAAAGGGACCCTGGTAGGGAAAAGATCCTTGCTTGGGAACCAATCCCCCAGATAACTGAGGAAATTACAACCTGGCCAGCCATCCCACTGCTCTTCCCACTAAGTGACTCATCAAAACTCTGTTCCTCCCTTGAGAGGCCTTCTTTCTCTATGTGGCCCTAGCTATGCTCCCACAAGTCCCAACATTAGACTTTGAATACCCCTTCATTGTATAATGTTAGATGTCTGTATATGTCACAGGGTTTACAGACCCCATGCTGTCCCAGTTGTCAAACAGTTAACAGGGAGACTAGCTACCTCTTCAGCTGTGGCTGATTTTTGGCCCTGTAGTAGCTAGGGAGATAAAAAAGGCTGCAGGTGAAAAGGGTGGATGCCAGAAAGGCAGAGGAACCACTAATAGAGTTCTTCAGCAACAGTCTGAGATGCTGCTTTGGTAGCTAGACCTACAGAAGAAGAGAAACATAGTGTGAGTCTAGGAAATAGCCTACAGAAAAGTGTGGTAGGAAACAGTCTGGGAAAGTAGTGGGTGATGTGGAGAAACTGGTTCCAACTACTATATATAGGGTGCCTGCCTTAGAACCTAGAAGAATGGGTGGGCGTGAGTTCCCCCTACCAACTCCAGGAGAGAGGTTACTGAACCCTGTAGAGCAAAGAAGTCTGAACCCCAAGAGGCTACAGCATGTCAACCTTTTGCTAGAGCTACTAGCCTCTGGCATCACTAGCATTCTTTACCTCCTTAAGAGGGGAGAGAATACAGCTGGAGTCATAGCCAAGAATTACCAGATTCTAGAGTAAACTGATTGGCCAGACAGTGGGACAACTGAGATTAACTAAGTGGAGGAAAAGGGGTTGGCAACAGCTGAAAGCAGCTTCAAGTAATACATTTTCTTGTCTTATCCACTTCTTAACTATGAAACATGTCAGAGTGATACACATGTAAACATGATAAAGAGATTTGACCTTGCATGGAGATATGATTTAGGGTGTCTTCAGAGTGAAAGCACTGCCATTTTTGTGTGGCGAGGATGTAGTCCCTTCTGAGAAAGTGAGAAGATCTTAGTTGGACGAAAAGAGAGGGAAGGTTGGGAAACAAAGATAGGTGTGTAAAGCCAGAGAGAGAGAGATGGAGAGAAAACAACTTTGTGTGAGTAAACAGAGAGAGGGCAGCCAGAGGGATGGAGGGAATCCAGGACTGAGAGGAACCAAGATTAAGTGACAAGACTGAGATAGAACAGACATGCAAAAGAGGGTCCCTGCATGCATGTCTTAAACCGCAAGACATGCATGCGGTTTAAGACATGCAAAAGAGGGTCCCTGCGGTTTAAGACTGGCTCAAGTCAGTCCATATTTGGTGTGTTTCTGTGCATCGGTGCCTGTTTGTTCCTTATCAGAGCAGTTATCTCCTGTCATTGATTCATGTTGTTCAAGAGATCTGGAACAGGATTATCCAAGATCCTGTGGACGTGGTCTAATGTGTTCCCCTTAGAGGAAGCATGACGGGAGAAGCACTTGAGTCTCAAGACTTATTGGGGCATTAGACAGTACCCACTGAAATATGTTGGGAAAGGGGAACCTTGAACTGGGGGAGGAAGGCTGCCAAAATCCAGTAACCTATAAGATTATTTCCTGTGCATACAGATAATTTGTTTATGTAACATACTACGAAGTCAAGTAATGTGTGTGTATATTCAAACTATTATAATTTTTAAAAATTATATGTTTCATTTAATTAATGTTTGTAGGCAGGTGGAATCCAGTTTGGTTTGTTCTGGTTTAAATAAAATCCCTTCCCCCCCCTTGTGTTATCTTGACAACAATTTTTAATAACTTTTTATCCTGGTGTAACACTCCTCAGCTCTCATCCGTGAGGTAATATCCCACCACTGTGATGGACCATTACTATATCTTGGTTGGTGGTTGTGGGACTGGATAACTGTCAGATATATTTCAAATTATAATACAATAAACTCACTGTGAGAGGTCTGTTTACACATTTTAACTGATGACTTTAACCTAGATATTATTCTGAATAGTTTTGAAAATGTGAGGGTTTTTTTCCCCAAGAATATGGTAGGCGTGTCTTTTTTACAATTATAGGGAGAGGCTTTTTATGCTCTCCTGTTATAACAGGCTTGCTGAAGAGTCAAGAATGGGTGTAATATAGGTTCACTTCCCTTCTAATTCACAATATGAGGTCTTTAGGGAAGTGGGTTGTCCAGAACACTCCTCTGACACCTGAGATATGTCTCAGGGCTCACTGGGCAGAGTTTCTTATTAGCTTGCCTTTAGCAGTCCACATTAAATAAGAAGAGTACTATATCCAACTGTAAAGTTTTGACAACATGCAATATTTCATTGGGGTGCATGAGTATATTGTATAGGTAACAGCAGGACCTAAAAAGTAAGTCAAACACTGAAGCAGAACAGATTTCAGTAAAACCCATCTACTTCTGGATCAGAGGGTGACAACTAAATGGACTTCTGCCCAATAGCTAGAAAGATGGAGGAATGGGGGAGAGAGTGAATTCTGGCCAAAAAACACAGTGGCAAAGTTCTACTTGTACGAAAAGCTAAAAAGGAATCTTTGGCATTTCATTGTTTCAGAACAACCCATGGTCAAAAGTGTTCTTGCAATTGCCCGCCTAATTTGTGTGAGAATGTATCATGATTTCACATGCAATCTTGACAACTGTGTGTGTCTTTGCAGGTGCACTGTTCTGAAAAATCAGGCCATTATGTCAAAAAACTGCAAAACTCAGTTTTTAAAATCTAATCTGCCTAAATGAGTCCAAAAATAGTTCATGCCAACAAATAACTCTTAAAAAAATAAAATAAAATGAAGGTCCTCATTGTTTAATATCTATAATAAATCCTTCTTACTGTCTGTTTATATGATTTGTGATCATGTGCCTTCGGTGGTGTGTGTGTGTGTGTGTGTATGTATGTATGTATGTATGTATGTTTAAAAAAAAATGGCCAGCTCTCTCACATACAGTACAACTAGGAAAAACCAATAGTCAGGATTAACATGACAGTGTTCTTTAGTGGCCTCAGTTGCTGGCTTAGTCAACTCTTCAAGTTGTCAATATGCCAGATATTTGTGTGTAGTGTACCCATTAAACATTTTAATCAAGAAAAACTACTGTAATAGCACCAAAATTGGGCATATAATTAAAACAGCTAAAAATCATATTTTCTCTTTCATGTAATTGTACTAATTCTCTAATAAATTTCATAAAGTTGACTTCTAATTCTACTTTGGCACCCTGACAAAAGAACAGAATTCTTTGCAAGTGTTTGCTTAATTTCCATTTTTCAAAGCTAATTTTAATTTTTATTGCTTCGTTTTGAATATACTGATTAAAGTAATATTAAGGTTTGCAAAGCTTTGCCAAAGAAAATGAAAGAACGAAATTATGCATATTTAATTAGATACAGTTCTTATTTATGCACAACTTATTCTTAAGGTTGAATTCTTATCAAGTAAACTCTAAATCACTCCATAGTTCATTAGTCAACTCTTTGGGAAAAAAAACACTTTAATATTTTAAACCTGTTCCATTAAAGTATGTTGATACTTCATTTTAAAAAAAATCCAGGAAATTTATTTATTTAAAAATAAAAATGAAAAACCCTGCCACTGAAGGACTATACAATCTAAAAATGTATTTTGACACTTTAGGTTGACAAGAAAAATCAAATCAGTTTAGATAGTTGATTTATGGAAAAAGAGGCAAGTATATAAATCCTGTATGGGGAGGTGGAGTTATTTTACAGATGAATTAGTAGAGATTAACTATTGAAATTCCTGAAGATTAATCTCAATTAAAAACAGCTTTTTTTCTATTTTTTCTGTGGGAGTGGCTGCTGTTCCTCTTTTTTTTTTTTTTTTTTTCTGGGTTTGCTTAAATGATTCAGCAAAGTACTTAAGCATATGTGGAACTTTAATCATGTGAGCAATGGGACTAATATGTTTAATATCCTGCACATACTTTGTTGGATAAGGTTGACAACATTCAGCCCCTTGCTGATTAAACCTTAAATGATCAAATCATTTAAAATTGAGTGTCGTGTGTTCCTAATTACATCCACAAAAACTGCTACATTGTAGTTTTTTAACAGTGAGCAGCAGGATGACATAACCAAACACAAGACTAATAATTTTAAATTGCAAAATGAAATATGGATCTATTATAACTGCAGAAGTCAAATTTTGAGCTTATCCTTCAGCAACATTCATAAAACCATGCATTCCATTCACTGTAATAGCTGTGTATAAAGTATTAGTTAAAACTCAACATAGTTATCTGTGAATATAGATACTAAGAGCCTTTTGATTTGCCTACCTGCTGTAAGATGACAGCTTTCAGAAGACATAGGCATTGCATTTTTCTGATTGAAAGAACCAAAAACTAACCTTGGGTTAACTAACATGCATTAGTATACAATGGTACCAATGACACACAAGTGTAACATGGAGGTCCTGGAAACTAAATTTAGATAAAGAAAAACACTTAAGGTAAGGGACTTAACCATAGATTTCCCTGAACTGGCTAGAGAAGACAATAACCTCCCTGAGCATCAGAACCACATCATTTTATGGTGGCTGTTTCTGAGGCCGGATCTGGTCGGCATGTTTTTAGGTGGTCTCTAATCATGCCTACTTGATCATGCCCCAGAGGTGAGAGAGGTTGGGGAAACACCTAGATTGAGACTCCCGGCAAGATGCAAACTCTGAGCTGCTCAGCACTGTTAAGATTCACACAGCTGTGAGTATCCCCACTAGAAGAAATCTAGAAATGTTGTCACACATGGTGAGATAGTAGCTGAGAAGGGATTTTGAGGAACAACATTTTCTACTTAGGTGCCTGAAGTGGCACCTAAATCCCTTTGTGGATCTAGTCCTTCATCTCTAAATTGTACACTGCATATGACAATTGATTTCTTAAGTCAGGTGTGATTTGCTGATCCACTTGAAAAAACATGGATAGTAATGGACATGGAGTAGTATTTAAATACACCTTATGGCTGTCAGTGGCTAACAGAATGCTGTGAAACTTCGTGTCCCTGAGATCATTACATATTGCAATCTGCCACTAATTACACAGGAAAATAATCTGGCTGCCTTGTTTTCCAACAGTTACCTTGTTATAGAGAAAATAAAAATGCTAATAATATATACTGTATAAAATATTCTCCTGCAGCATAGTGATTTTTTTAATGTAATGCATGTTTCATAAGAATGTCTGTCTCCACTAATTAATTAAAATGAGTAATCTAACGGTCAATTCCAAACAAGCAAGAGGTACAGACACACCTACCTTTGGGTAGGAAGTATGGGTTGCTTTATGTATTATTATTCATCACTACACTCAACCAGTTAACAAATCACTTCACTCCTTTATGGTTATAAAGAGAGGCACACCTCTAGGTTAATTATTATCACTATATCATTAATACTACAGAATAAAAATTGCATGTTTTCTAAAGTAAATTGTTCTCTGCAAACCCTTATTGTTTTGAACCATCCTCCACATAAATTAACATTTTCAATGGCGGTGTAATTCTGTATCTACCAGGACATAGTGCCACTAAGGAAACCAAGAATCTAGGACTCCAACTGTCTGCTGACTATGGACCCAGTTCATCAAGGTATTTAAGTATATGTATAACTTCAAGGATGTGAGTTCAATTAAGTACTTTGCTGAATTAAGGCCTAATGGAAGTTAGGTGGAATCCTAGATTTTTGACTCTCTTAATGATGCTATATTCTGACAGATACAGAATTATAACACTGCCAGAGGAAGACTAGGGAAAGTGAACTCTATCTTGGAAAATTATGCTTGACTTAGGCATTGTGAGTGAGAATTTGAAAGACCAGACCTCTGCAAAAGTTTTTTTGTTTCAATATATTTTTCACTAGCCTTTATGAAATATCTTCATTTTTACTCCAAACGGCTTTGCATCTCAGCTGAAAAACTATATGAGGAGGCCTCTTCGTGTAATACTTAATAGTCCAGGATTGAAAGTAAATAGCCATCACAAACCATGTCTTGGTGAATTCCGATTTTCCTCTAAACCCCACTTTGAGAGATGGCTGGGGTATCTCATAATATCTGCTTGCTAAGTATTTGCTCAGGAGTCCATTTCACTTTACTTTTTTCTGTAAAAATGAAATCTGAAATAAATTGAATTACGTAGAAATTGTCTCATATTTGCAGCACATCTCCCTGGTTATATTATTTCCACTCAGCCTATTTTGTATTTAGCCAGCAAAAAGATTGTGGGAACCCACTATTTGTTAAACGAGAATCCAAAATGGAATAGAATCACCTGAGAAATCACCTTGGCAGCTCCAAATGTTAGTGATGTAACATACAAATATTTTTTCAAAAATCTTTCAAAAAAAAAAAAAGCCTATTGAGGCTCTTTTTTTTTCCTTACGGGAATTTTATAATTCTCATGCTGTCACTGAAGCTGTCCTGTCTTATGAGGACTTGCTTTTTTAAACTTAAGTTGAACTCTGACCTCTACCGGGATCTCTTGTTGAAGAGTGTGGGCAGGTCTCCTGGACTTTCTAAATTACTTTGGTACCTCCTTCAAGAATAAAATCTGCAGCAGGAATAATGTCCCCTATAATTGCATGTGAATCTTCTACCCCTTTGGAAGGAGGACACAAATGTCTCTAGGGCATTGTCATCGGCCCCTTCTGATTCTGTGGAAGTCATTTAGTTAGTCTGGAGATATGTAGGGGAATGGGATAGGTAGTAGAGGAGCAGGCAGGTGAAGGCCAAGGCCAAGGGCAAGGACAAGTCTAGTGGTGGAAACACACCCTCTCCATGGACTGAGCACATGGGAGGGTGTGGATTTAGCTGAATAATGGGGAAGGGGCTGGGATCACAAATTATTCAACAACTGAATTAATTTTTAAAATAAATGCTTTGTTAAACATCTATAGAGCTGGCTAGCCAATGAAAATGTATTTGTATATCAATTACTTTAGGAAAATAGACAAATTTTGTTAAATTACTAGCAATAAATAATTTATCCACCCCTAAACTCTCAGCCTGCAATCAAATTGTGTCTGTATGCCTGCACCTGTGCACAGTCTGAATCCAATTGCTGAATTAGGACCCTATTTGGGTTCTAACAGGCCCCTGCTTCTCTTCCCACTGTTGCCTCTCCCTGTACTTAGGCCTAACTAAATAATATTTAGGAAGTTCTATGCAAGTCCTAAGAAAACCCTTAAGTTGAGGTTACATAAATACCATTATCCTCCTACAGAGAGAAAATGAGGCTCAAAGAGGTAAAGTCATGTGAATAAGATCAACCAAGTCAGGGACAGAACCAGAAATTAAATATTTGTTTCAAAATTGTTTTCAAGATAGGTGAAGAGGGCAAAGAAATATTTTAATACTTGTTCTTTCCCTTCCACTTCTTTGCTCTTTTCTAATCCTTACTAAAACAAAAATAAAATAGCCAGTAGTCTAGCAATGATTACTCTGTTATTAATGATGCACCAAAGAGATGACCTGTCTGTTTGAGCAGATCCTTTAATGGACAGCTCTTTGTCAATACATTACACCAAGCAATATATCTGTTTGTAGTGACAAGTTCCATACATTTCTGTTCCACAAAATAGAAAATTATCTACATAGCCAGAACTTAAACAGATGTAAATCTTAAAATAACCCAGTTTGAATGGGTATATAAATTTTCAAAACCTCTCTGGATTAGGCTCTAAATATTTACATTAACTGTAAATTGAAGCCATTAATTACTTGACACTTTTCATATGATCCCCCCCCCACAACCCAATATTTAGCCAAATCTGCTCTTACACATAAATTGGAGTCAATGGAGTTATCCCAATTTATGTGTGGGTAAAAGAGCAGAGTTTGGCCCATAGTGGTAAAATTACATAAATACATATTCTTAATCTCTGAGATTTCATTGTCAACCCATATTAATGCAAGTTATTTTTTTGAAACCACAGGTTTCAAAATTTTAATTGTTAAAACTTTTTATGAGTGTGAAAAAAGCAGGGAACTAGTTATACTGGCTAGACCCAGGCATAGTGCAAACTCCCACCTAGCTCTGTCAATTCACCTAAAGCTTTGTTTGGATATAACACTGCTCTGTCAGGACAAATTTCTTAACTACAGAAAAAAATATATACATTGTAGAGATAGAGAGGAAATCCCTATCTTGCTTGGACCCAAGTCAGGGCAAATTGTTATATGATTCAAAATTGTGTTACCCGATGAACATAGTGATATCTTTATATATGTAATACATTATTTTTTAAATTTCACAATTTTTTCTGGCAAGGGAAAACTACAGTTGGTGGGGAATAAAATGTCATAGGCCTTTTTGGTGATTGCATGTATCACAAATTTACCAGAAGGTCATCGTGGAGGGAGAAGCGGGGAGGAGGGGTGGGAGTCCTGAGTCTTTTGGGGAGAGAGTGAGTGAGGAGGAAAGAGGAATCATCATAGAGGAACCTATTGTTATGTGAGAAGTGTACGTGTGCAAGTTTGCTGGAAGATATGCACAAGGTACAGAGTACTTGTTGGGTTAAAATTGATGAGAACCTTTTAAAATAGGCCAGATTTTGTTCACGTTATAGCTAAAGGATTATGCCTAAAATTATTTGGTTTAGTTGTCCATGTAGTGCACTCATATTCATCGCCCTCTTCCTGTTTAACTTGGACCCCAGCTCCAGCTGCTTCAAATGGTGCACCAAAGTATAGAAGTAACAAGGTCTCTTCAAGCCCTATAGAGAATACTCCACTGGTCTTGTTCCTTTCATTTCAGTACTGCTTGGCTTGGGGCAGACTAGATAGGTGGAAGGAGGAGTGAAATGGAGCAGGAAAGTGAAATTAACAAGCTCTGAAGTGTTTGGGAATGTGCTAATTTCAGTCTGTGACTCCAGCTGAGCAGCAGGGAATCAGAATGGAACACAAAGTGTCAGTACATTGCATTGATGTGTAGCAGCCCAAAGTGCACCCTGAGGAAATTGAAGACATAATGTCAATGGAATAGAATATAACACAACAATGTGCTCCTCCTTGTACATATGTAAATAAGGAAGAAACAAGGTATTTGAGTAAGAGTGTGTAGCGGTCACATTTATTTCTATTGGCAGTATTTTAATGTATACTGACTGACTCAAGAACAATGAAACCATCTTACAAAACCACTCAAGTGAGTTACAAAAATCTTCAGGGCAAAGATTGTTTTTACTTTTGTGTAGTGCATTGCCAAGTTCACTGACAACATTTAACAGTTAAATACAAATAATTCTTGCTGGATGTGGTCCTTTATTAAAGGTGGAGCAGAGTTGGACCCGGTACATTTGGGGAATACTTTGGAACAATGTTTTTCAAACAGAAGGTGCAGATTTAATTACTTTATTTGACCAAGGTTTCAGGAAATAGTTGCTCATTGTGTCCTCCTGATTTATACCTCATTTGATTTACAGATTAAACTTACCAATATTAAACTTCATCTAATCACAGAGCAATCTGTACATAAAGTTTCAGATTTTTAGAAAATATACAGCACCTTTATGAATAAGCTAACTTTTGACAGGACAAAAGTCTATTTTTTACTTCTATCATTGAAAAATGGACAGTAATCTGATTTATGTCAAATGCACTCTGTGCCAGATAATTTACAACCAATACATATTAAATAAGAATATGCTAGACACAAGGTACCTGAAACTGTTCAATTGCTATAAGAAATGTATGTAGTTTGTGGGAACAGTGAAGTCTGATCATCCCTATTTAGCAGGCACTAGTTGAAAGAATCCATGAATTTATTGATAGGCTTTTCTATGGCTTTCATATCAGTAGTCTAGAGTACATTGCAAATATTAATTAAAACTTACAACATAGCTGTGAGGTAGCTAAGTATTAAAATGCCCGGTTAGTGGACAGGAAAACCTGAGGCAATGAGAGGTTAAGTGACATGTCCTAAGTCACAAAGAAAGTCTGTAGCAGAGGTGGGAATAGAATCCAGGTCACCTGATTACCCCATCCAAGAACTTAACTACAAGACCATTCTCCCTCTAATTCAAGCCTACCTAAAATACCATAAGCATATGCTGTAAACTTATGTCCACATGAATTCCATTGTTATCCATGGTACTTACAAAAGCATGTATAAGGAGAGGAGAAAAGCACTGCACAGAGTACCCAATGGGTACAAATTAAACAAGTACTGAATTTTAGTATGTGTGTGTGTACACACACACACACACACACACACACACACACACACACTTATCTGTCTGGCTGCTTTCCTTAACAGTACATAAGAGAAGCAGTTTTATGCCTAATATTTAGAATTGAAGTTTTACAGCGTTCTGTAAAATTCTGTCTCTAATGACATTAACGCTATATAGTAAATCTCTGGAACTTATTGAAATTCAGTTATTGCTTTTTTTATCTACTCTGAGGCTGAGTTTGATATCTGCTGTAACAAACAAACAAATTGCAGAAACATCTCCTATGCTGAATGTCATTTTTAATAACAAAGCTCCCCCCTCCCGGTATGCTTAATAATAAAAGGTTTGATTGGGTTTGCTGTATCCTACTAACAAAATCACTTTCAAATGCTTTGCTTGTCTGCACTCTAAAGAGAGAGTCTCTAAGCAGTATAAGTGATATCCAAATCTTTTTTTGTAGTTGTGAGTTTCAAATACTTTCTAGGGTCATGTGTATATTACTGGTCAAACATCAGTAGTTTATTTATTTTTTGCTTGATTACAAGTGAAATGAAATATGATAGTTATGGAAGATTACCAACTGCTGTTGACATCTGACTACATGCTTAAAAATGTCTTTATTCATTAAACAGATTATATTAGCTTGCCAATGCTGGAAATGAGATGCAAGACACACAGCCTGTATGCCTAGCACTGTGAGGAAAGCAGTCTGCCAATGTTGGTCAGGCACAGGGCACTTAGTAGTCCAGTCTGATTACTGGACTCAATCTGTTTCTAGTAGCAATCTTTGCAGTGACAGCATTGTCTCCATCTGTGCCTCCATCAGAGATTTTAAATATTAGCATTAAAAGTTCTGAAATAATCTTATGCATGTAGTTATTTGGTTTCTTGGGGATTGTTCCAGCAGCTTTAAGGCACCCTGGTGTATCTGCAACAAGGAAGTTGGCCCTTATCTTCTGCTTAGCTAGCCAAATCATAGTTAGTCGTCATTGCCTCTAATTATAATAGATATTTCAGATTTGTTTCCTTGGGCTTTACTCTTCCAAGCTATTCTTTTTCATATTAACAAATTATGTTATGAATGTCTGTTCTCCTTTTTTCTTTACAGAGAGCAGTAAAGATCTTGTAAACAAACCTAAAGTGGAAATTGCTAGAGGAAACTAATATATAAAGTCTGGAGATAAAAGGGAAAAAAAATAATCACCGTGAAAAATAAAGGGCAGTATATTCAAAGGAAGCAGTTACACATGACCTGATGTGTGGTTGTATGAGGAGACCCACAGGTCTTCATATGACATGTACTTTTGCTGATTAACAATTTACCCTTCATATGACATGTTCTCACTGTGTACACAATATGTCATATTCCTATTACTTCAACTTACTCTGCTAAAGTGTAACTTAGTAAGTTAGTGCTGGTTGATGCTGTACTTTAATTGATAAAATAACAATACTTAAAACTACTAGACAGAAAAGAAAACACAGCTAAAACCTTTAAAAATTATGCTAGAACACTATCAGTGGTAGATTTACAGCTAGGTGATATTTACCAGATATCCAATTATTTAAGGGTAGTACTCAGTGCAGTACTCTTTTCCTGTTCTCTGTGTAGACCATAAGGCTGCAGCTTTAAAAAGGGTGAAGAAAAAGAAAGATCAAAGGAGGAATATAGATGTAGTATTCCCCTGTTGAAGTGACCCTCTCTCTTCTGCTGGGTTCTAGTGTTCTTCCTATTGTCTCCACTCTGCGCTCATTCCGTCCCTGAGTACTCACTATCCAATACCCTCTCCCTTGGTTACAACAGATTGAAAGAGGACATGGAGCTCTTGTTCTACCAGCCAAGGGGAAGGGGGAAACAGTGAGAGTGCTGTTTACCCAAGCCAAGGCGGAAGAGGGAACTCTCCTTCTGCTTTTAGCAGAGTCAGGGGAGCTGTGCTGCCTTTGGCACGCCTTCATTTTAATTCTTGACCCTCTCAACTTTCACCTGCAACAGCTCCTGCAGTGTGTGATGGACTGGAATTCAGGTGGCTAAGCCTCATCTGAAACTAGACCAAGCATAGTGAGCTGAACATAAATCAATGTACTCAGCCTGGAGAACCAGCAGAGGGATGAAAGGCCTACCAGAAACTATCCTCCCATCCTCAGTGAATATTGTATAGAGAGAGGAAATCACCCCTCCCATCCTCAGTGAATATTTGAGGGTGGTACTAAGTGTGAATGGTTCTGTCTCCATTAATATTAGATGTCTGGTTGTATAGGCACAGATGGGGAAGCGAGTGACAACATATGTGTATGTTCAGGGGCAAGTAGGGGCAATTGTAAGTGTGATTGGGCAATGAAGAGTCACTCTAAGGCTATGTCTACATTGGCAATTGAACAACAAAACTTTTGTCTTTCAGAGGTGTTTGTTCCCCCTCCCCGCAAAACACAAGTTGTGCTGTGACCAGTGTGTTGTCATCAGGCACGCTCTCCTGCTGACAACACAAACGCTGCTTGTTGGGGGTGTACGTTTTTTGTCAACGGGAGAGCTGACAAGCAGCAGCTACACAGCATGACTTTTAGCGGGATGGTTGTAGCGACACAGCCATGTTGCTAAAAGCTATGTAGTGTAAACATCTTCTAAGTGACTGAGTATGTATATGCAGGGCAGTAAGTATGAATGGTTGTGATTTCTGGAGTGTGAAAAGAGTGAAGAACTGACAGGAGAGGTGAGAGACTGAAAACAGTACAGGAACACAAGAAGAGGGAAGTGATAGAGTGGACTGAAAGAAAGAAAAGTCAAATGTATTTGAGGAGAAAAGCAGGGAATAACAGAGAGGAAAGGTTCTTTTCCTGATTACATATCCTGAGTACCAAGGAAATGGGGAACAACAAACTTTAAAGGAGACAAGAATTTTGTCAACTTAATAGGGAGATTTTATTTAACATGTTCGCATTAAACTTAGGAAAAGTGAGATGGTGGGATAGAACTGATGGATACAGGGTACACACATTGCAAAAAAGGCTTTAAATATTTGCAAACAGGTGAATAATATGTTTCAATATATGACTTTGTAAAAATGAGTAAATCAATAGACCCAAATCAAAGCCTTACTATTCCTGAATATGGGCTGTCTGTTTGGGGGATGGAGAAGTGCAGCTTCAGAGCTTCTGAGAAGAAAAGTTAGTTTTTCACTTAATATTCCAGCTTTCTCTATCTCCTTGCATCTTCTGTGTTTAAATAATGTTAAAATTCACATTAGCCTTGGTTTATTCTTTAGTACACAAAGCTATTATTGAAGAGCACATCAAAGAGATGCTAATACTAAGTTCTTCTTCTGGACAACAGTATTTATACTCGCCAGTGAATCTTTGGCACCTAGCAGAGGAGCTCACTTTCTCAGGTACCACTCTGCCTGACGCATGTGAATGAAGGCTTTAAAATTTTGAACAATCTGCACAACTGTTTGATTGAATGGCAAAACATATTTCATAATCACATGGCTGATTTGGTTGGTTTGTTCTCCTACACCAACAGTTCATTAATCATTCCTACAAGAATGAAGATTTTTAGCAAAAGAAAAATTTTTTCCTAGATCAGCATGATTGGAGATTTGGAGAATTTATTGATAGCTTTTACTGTAGTTTTATTTCAGTTTCTGTGTTATCCAGCACTTCACTAACTGGAAATCTCTCTTAACCGGCATTTTGGTTATCTTCCACTACAACTCTTCAATCTAGTACCTGGAACTAGTATACTACCCAGGAGTTTATGCAATTGCACATTCTGCCCTCTACTTTAATGCAACAGAGGCAGAAGACAAGTAAGCAAGCTGATATCATGAATTTATTTAAACAAACAAACAAAAAAACCCAGCTTTCAGGTTGTGTCATAGGGCTGTTCGTTACAGATTCAGCCCAATCTCCTATACCTTCTACAATGGTTGATGTTGATAATGATGACCCTGAGGCACTGCAAGATCCTGAAGTGCCTTCTGAATCAGTTTTTTTGTGTTGTGTGTATTTAGTGATCTGGCTGTATGGCATGCGCTGCCCATAGTGATATGTAGTGTCATAAGATAACCTACTGTATAGAAAACTTTTACATGTATACACCTAAGTTCTTCAAGAAACCAACTACTCTGCAGTGCAGACCTACTACTGGATTAGTGAGTACCTGTATACTATTTTATACTTTTTTATTCTAATTCTTTGAAAATTGGTATTCTATTGGTAAGTATAACTCTTAGTTAACCAGAATATTTGATTAACCAGCATGCCCCGTTCCCCCAGTATGCCGCATAACAAAGCTTTTACTGTATTTAAAAGAAATGCTGAAGATTAGTCAGTGACTGTTCAGGATATTTCTGCCCATATCACAAAAAAGGGAACTATAAAGAGTTAAACTGCACCATAAAATCATATTTCATGCTCATTCTAATTCATTAAATCATAACATTTTTAATGGTGCAGTTTTCAGACAAGACTTAGGAATACAGCACGCACTTCAGTTTTGATTTTTATCCCCTGTGCTCAGGAGAAACATGAGCTTCATATCAATTATCCAATGGGGCGATGGAGAACATCAATTTGAATATTATGTTTCTCTGGTTTTCTGGTAGGCTTGCCTCAGCTCCTTAAGTTTCACGTGGCACTGCTTCGGGTCCCTGTTTTGGCCTCTGTCTTTCATGCCCTGGGAGATTGTCAAATGTTTTGGCATTTTGAAAACTGAAACGTAGTTTTGATAGCACGGATTCCTCAGCCCATATAGCAATCAGATCCCATACCTCCCGTTCGGTCCATGCTGGAGCTCTTTTGCGATTCTGGAACTCCATCATGGTCACCTCTGCTGATGAGCTCTGCATGCTCACCTGCAGCTTGCCACACTGGCCAAACAGGAAATTGAAATTCAAAAGTTCACAGGCCTTTTCCTGTCTACCTGGCCAGTGCATCTGAGTTGAGAGTGCTGTCCAGAGAGATCACAATGGAGTACTCTGGGATAGCTCCCGGAGGCCAATACCGTCTAATTGTGTCCACAGTACCCCAAATTTGACCCAGTAAGTCCGATTTCAGTGCTAATCCCCTTGTCGGGGATCAATAAGGAAAGGAAATCAATTGTAAGGAAAATCAATTTCAAGAGCCCTTTAAGTAAAAAAAAACCACAACTTAGTTGTGTGGACGGGTGCAGGGTTAAATCGATTTAGCTGCTAAATTCGATCTCAACTCCTAGTGTAGACCAAGGCTCAGTGTGAAATTTTCCCTTTAACTCATCTAGTTGAAAGGCAAGGTCATTGAGAGAGATGCAAAGTATTCTAAGAGCAAAGAAAAACTGATTACTGCTGCATTTGTCACATGTTTGTAAAAAAAAAATTAATTCAGTTTTGCTTTGCTTCATGGGAACCTACAAATCACACTGCCAGGTGTTAATAGTACATGAAATGGGTATGGAGGAGCAGATTGAGAGTAAATTCTGATTGTGTTACTTCACCATGGCCTGAATTTTCAGAATGTTCATTGGTAATAATCTGAGTTCAAAAAGACATGACTTTGAAGACTAGCAATGATATCTTGAAACATGTTTTTGCTGCTTTTTTTTAATGAAAGTTTCAGAAGTACTTTTTAAATTGGAGATGGTAAGAAAGAATGTTCACTCTTCAAAGTGGAGAAGAATGAATCATCAAGTGCCACAACACGCAAAAAGAAACTAGCATGGCAATAACTCAGATACACTGTGTGTAGTTCAAGCACTATGCTCCCTCTCAGGAGGGAATGTCCCAGTGACAATAGTTCTTCTGGATTTCAGGAAGCAGTGTATTGTCTGTCAGAGTGGGCTTGGTGGCAATGGGCTAGACAGGCACTACAGCCAGCCAGTTGGGGATTTTGCTTGAGTTGTGTGTGCATCCAACATCTTAAAGAAGCAGAGATCAAACCAGAAATTAGGCAACTGGTCTGATTCTGATCTTTCTTATGCTCCTTTGGTCGGGGCCTGCTCTAGGTTTTTTTGCTGCCCCAAGCTCCGAGAGCGCAACTGCCCAAGCCACAAAAAAGATGTGGTGGCCAGAATGCCACCCCAAGCATGTGCTTGCTTTGCTGGTGCATAGAGCTGGTCCTGCTTCTGGTGTAAATGAAGAGTAACTCCACTGTCAGGGCGAGAGCAGAATCTGCCCAGGATCTGTTGGAGAATCAAAAGAGGGACAACCTAGAACTGGTAAATGTAAAATTAGTGAGTTTGATACATGTATGCAACTGAGAGTGACTTTATCTGGAGGTCAAAATCTAGCCCAATGACTCTGGCTAAGACCATCACTTCCAATATTAAGCACTTTTCTGGGTTAAGTAATGGTCTCTCAGTGCCCTAAAGAAATACCTCTGATAGCAAAAGTACAAGCAGGATTAATATTGGTGTTGCCAAGGCACACCAAGTTATAAAGATGCAAGTTAATTAGGCTCAACAGGGAAATTAATTCTGGGGAAAACCTTTAAGTACCTATACTGGGGGAGTAGGAATGATAATTTGCTTAAGACAAACTATGGAGCAGAATTTGATAGGTTAAAGATATATATTGATGACCAGCTGCTATTATGCACATTTGTCACAATACTTTATAAGTGAATCTAAAGACAGTGAACTGACACCAGAGAAGCAGGGTAAGAACAGTAAACGAGAGGAGGGGGATGAAGTCATGGATATAGAAGGATAAGACAGCTATCCACAGAAGCAAAATCTGGAAAGTAGAGGTGGAAGCTGGTTGATTTATGGAGCCTGGCAATGGATTTACAACAGCTGAGAATCTGTCCCAGTCTGTATATGAGTGGGGATGGATGCTGTTAAAATGGAAAGCTCTTGAGGAGAGGGTTGTTATACAATAGGCAAAGAACCTTACACTGCCACTTTCTATCATTTGAGTTAATGCCAAGTGCATGTACACACAATTAAAGTAGCTGAAGAAACCCTACTATGTTACAACAGGACTACTCCAATGAGAACTTGAGGAAACGGGCATAAGAAGAAAAAACAGCCCAATTATTAATATGTAAAGAATAACTAATCCACACAAAAATTGTCTCCTTAACTTCCCATTCTGAATAATAAATGGATGTGCATGTTGCCTTCAATATAATTTGTCACAAACTCCATATAATTGAGTTAAGGTAATTTTGTGACAATGTTTATGTAACAGTATCCTTCCAATCACTCGGCTGCTTCTACAAGCTAAGGGCCAATTAGATGATTTTTGCCTCTGAGATCTCAATCATTTGTTGACATATTAAATGATTCATCTAAACACATTCAACTGTTTTCTCCCATGAAAAAAGAATCATCCTTTTCTTATGAATTAAGTGGTTAATTAGAGCTCAAGAAGTTTACAGCAACCAACATCTGAATTACACTGTACTTCATTTCAAAACCTGAACACTTAATTTGTAATGCTGTTGAATCTCAGGCATTTATTATTTTAAATGTGTCACAAACAACATACTATTTTGCACTAACAGGACCAGGTTGTCCTTTGTGACTCTTTTGTGCTACACCCTCAGCTCAGTGTGACCTAAAGCTGGCATTCAGCCTAATCCAAAAGATCCCTTAGTGGTACAGAACCAACAGAAGGCTTTTTCAGCACTCACCATGCCTGCTAAGGATATAACAGGAAAAGTGTCAGAATGGGAAGGGGGGAAAAAGGCAAAAAAAAAAAAAAAAAAAAAAGCGCCCAGGCCAGACTGATCACCAGTTTCAACACCATTAATA
Source organism: Eretmochelys imbricata (assembly GCF_965152235.1). Classification (NCBI taxonomy): domain Eukaryota; kingdom Metazoa; phylum Chordata; order Testudines; family Cheloniidae; genus Eretmochelys; species Eretmochelys imbricata. Next base: position 51,745,770 of record NC_135575.1, on the reverse strand, counting down.
GCTATAAATTAGACAATGCCTCAGAAGAGAGCAAACAGGAGCAGAAGGATCAAGGGGGAGAGAGGATGAGTTTTGCAACCCCTAGTCCTCCGTTTATGCTTTTGAATAGTTGAGGTATAGCCATCTGGTCAAAAATGTGTAAAATTATTTGGAAATATGATGTGATCCCATAGGTGACAGTGAGGGGGAAGGGGTAGGGGAAATCTACTCCTCTAATTCTGCCAGACCTTTTAAGACTTTGGTTTCAGATTGTTTTGAAAACTGCTGAGAGAGTTTACAAGAATTAATAGTTCTTTACTCTCATTCTTTGTCCTAAGAGGTTTTCATTCAATTGCTAAATAACTAACATGCAATAACAGATACTAAGGAAGTATATAGACTAGTGTTGGCTTAACCTTAGAAATTTTGCAGTTAGAGTCTGGTTCAGGTAAGCATCCAGATATTTGCATGGTTGTCTGAAGATTGTTTAGGATAATCTCCAGAATTGGATTGTAAATCTCAAAACAGACTCAAAGATTTCCATATCTGTTATCTCTCATGTATATTTTGCATGCTGAAGTTAATGATTCAAGATGGATTAAATAATTCTATTTGAGCCTATTATTTAATAAAGATTAACAATCTGAGGTGAGAACATCCCTATTATAGAAAGAATAGACCACCACCTTTGGTAGAAGGCAAAAACAGCTGGCTTCTGTGTGTCTCTCCTATAACTGATGGGATGCAGGCAGTTTGTACTCCCTGACCTAACTTCCATACTGTATGAGATTTAAAAAAGAATTGGAAGGAAGATTGCTTTCCCACAATTTCACACTGTTCTGTTTATTTTTTTCATTTTACCTAATTGCTTAGGAATTTTATGGTACTTTAGATTACACGATCGATAAGCTAAAGGGAATTCTAATACAGTCATTATTACTGAAAGCTGTGACAATCAGCAGTTCTTACTGACTCAGAAATATCTTTCAGTAGATCCTTACTTCATCCATTACTGAAAATATCTAACAAGTACACAGAGCATAATTAAATCATAGGCCCTCCTTATCAATCACCTAGTCTTGTAGCTTCTTTAACAGTTTGAGAGGTTTTTCCCTAGACATTTATATTCCCATATACTTGAAGGCACCAAGAGCAATGAAGTACAGCCCAATATTTGAACACATGAAGTTCTGAATACAGGTCACTCACTGGTTAAGAGCCAATAATATGGGCCTTAGAATTAAGACACACTCTTTGCTAATATGGTAAAAGATTCTGGGAGAATAATTAATGTACAAATGAATTTAACATCAGGAAAAAAGGGTTAATATTTACTAACAAGTACTAACCAATATAAACATAATAGCCTTTCTTGTGGTGGTCTCTCTTCCCACATCTTTGTCTTCTTTCTCTCTCTCTGCAAAACTTCCTTCAGAAGAGGGATAGCAGAATACTGAGGACTAGCTCTGATAACATTAATAGAGGAAAACATTAATTAGCCCTGGTCTACCCTGGGGGTGGGAGGGCAGGGATTGATCTAAGTTACGCAACTTCAGCTACGTAAATAACATAGCTGAACTCTACATACTCGGATCAACTTACCATGGTGTCTTCACCGTGATGAGTCAACTGCTGCCGCTCCCCCTTTGACTCTGCCTGTGCCGTGAGCAGCGCTGGAGTACATGAGTCAACGGGCAAGCGCTCAGGTGTCGATTTATTGCATCTAGACTAGACACAATAAATCTACCCTGCTGGATGGATCGCTACCTGCTGATCCGACAGTTAGTGAAGACATATCCTTAGTCTCTGCCTCTGGTTACTATCTGAAGATTCCAATCATTGCTCATGGCTTGTTTCACATAGCTAGTCTGTCACCTCTAACATTGGCTTGCTTGCATGACAAGAAACATTACTGAAATTGAAGAAATCCCACAGTAGCCATCTAATTGAAATAAAAGTATAGCAGGTCAATATTTTTAATTGAATTAACTGAGCTTTAATTACATCTTTGTCAGAATGAAGGTAGATCCAGCCACTTGAGGGATTATATCCTTAACATATATTATATCTCAAGGTAAAATTACCAATGTTGGTGGGGGCCTTTTATACAGCATCTCTGCACAGTCAGTACAAAACCAGTTCTCCTGTTGCAAAGACAGAATTCATACTGTAATCAAAAGGGCTAGAAAGAAACACAATAGTAGCAAAAATCCATTCAACAAACTCCATATCAGAGTTGGGCAAAGTTTTTTTTGGTCAAAGTGTTTTCACTGAAAAGTGTGGGTTTGGGTCAATTGAAACATTTAGCAAATTGTTCAGTCAGGAAGGGAAAAAACAGAAGTATTGAAATATCACTTAAATATTTCTGAAACGAAACTTTAATTTTTAGGGTAGATTCCAAATTTAACTTAGATGTCATTCACAAAACCAGAGAGGAGGAGTGCCTCTACTACTCAATAGTACAGTGCATAGGGACCAATATTATGTTTTAGATTTGGATTTATAATCAAGATTGAGGTGGACAATTGGGCACAAATTTACATATGCACACTATAATGGCTACCATTAAATGTCAACATTTATCCACAGTTATACCACAATATCTGATATACAACAGTTATTTACTATTCTAATTATAGAAAAACATTTCAGATATTGTAACTTTTGACTACAAATTGTCAGAGAAGGGTATTTTCATTTCAAAATCCTTTATCAACATTAAGGTGCCACAAGTACTCCTTTTCTTAGAGACTAACAAATTTATTTGATTTCATCTCTGCACTGTATTTTCCGCTGAATGCATCCGATGAAGTGAGCTGTAGTTCACGAAAGCTTTTGTGCAAATAAATTTGTTAGTCTCTAGGTGCCACAAGTACTCCTTTTCTTTTGCGAATACAGACTAACACGGCTGCCACTCTGAAATTTATCAACATTGTGTTTCATTCAGCATAAGAACAAAACTGCCATCTTTATAGAACTTGGAGCAAAATTGAAAAATCCATTTTAGGGTTCACCCACTAGGCAGCTGGCTGAATAGCCGGCAGGCAACATACCCAGATAGCTGGCAATCCGACTAGCAGGAAAACAGTCGGGCAGAGAGACCAGCCTGTCTGGTTTTCGTTGAAAATTTCAACAGAACTGATATGTTCCTATGGAATGTTTTGTTTCCATCAAATCAACATTTTCGGGGGGGGGGGAGCAGTTCCATTGGAAAAATTTTGATTAGCTCTACTCTTGAAAAATAACTACTTAAATGGCAACCAATAAGTAGTTTTTTTCAATCTGAAAAAGTTACCAGTCCCCGAAGTTACATAAGTGGCTATACAGACTACCTTCCAAATCACAAAAATATTTTGTGATTATGTAGTTTAATTGCTTTTTAACAGTTTCATGAAACACTTAAATTGTGACAAAGAAAGTTACCAACTGGTTGAGAGCACCCAAAACTCCCATCCTCTGATTATATTTTTGAAAGTCTCTTGACCACCTCATGTTGTTTGTAACAGTTATATTAAAAAATATGACTGAGATAATAGGTCAACATAAGAAAGAATACTCTACTTATTTTACTGCCATGTAATTAACAGTCCTGCACGGATATACATTTTGTATCTCATCTGATCAGAGATCTGCAAAAATGGTCTGCAGATATCCATGGATAAGCTATGCTGTTCTGACTATTTCAGTATTCTGTAGATGTTTTCTGTCAAGGCGCTCCATGAAATGTCCTACTTACACTAAAGGAAAAAACAGCAAAAGGTCATTGTCCCAAAGAACAAATGCTGTAAAAATTACACTGTGGTAGAATTTTTTCTTGCTTACTAGCTGGATATTTTTCTGATCAATTTTATATCTAGGGCGTGGATACTGCATAGACTGTTGGTCCTTCATCAGTTGAGACTGAGCCTATCACAACACTACTTCCAATCTTCTCTTGCTCTGGCCATCCTTCGCCATATTTGTCCATATCTCCTTGTTAGGAAATCATCCCACCTCTTTGGAGGCAGACCGCGTGGCCGTTTTTGTTCTCACAGATACCACTCGGATATAGCTGCAATCCATCTGTTGTCACTGAGTAGGGGCCACATGTCCCACCCACCACATTTTGCTGAGCCTGCTTTCAACAACGTCTCACACTCCAGACTGCTGCCTAATTATTTCAATGGGGATGTGATTGCGGAGCGAAATGCCCAAAAATGTTCATTCCATTGCCCTCTGTGTGACAGACAGTTGTGTTCTTCAATCTTTGTCAGCAACCATGTTTCGCTGCCATATAACATTGCTGGAAGCACGGGCGAGTTAAAAAGATCTGCACAAGTTGTTTTGCTGATCTTTCCTTGGAGGATGTCCTTGAATGTGCACCATCCAGCTTTTTCTCTGTGTGACAGTTCACCTTTCTGATCATGGCACATGTTGACTTCCTGGCCCAAATAAAAGTATTCATCAACCTCTTGGATCTGTTCTCCTCCAAGAGTTGTTTGGGTTCTTTGCAGAACATCTGATCTCATGTATTTTGTTTTCAACCGGTTTATTTTTAATCTGACTTGACTACTTTTCGCGTTCAGTTCTTTAAGCATTCTCTCAAGCTGGGTCTGCTCATTGAAAAAACAATTCAAGACAGGCTGTGAATAATTTTGGTGAAACTATACCTCCTTGTTTCACACCTTTCTCGATGGGGATTTGGAGGGGAGTATTGAACAGCGATATATGGATGGATGAATGGATACTGGCCTTGTTTAAATCACATGATCAAATGATCAAGCATAGGAGGTGGGTATACCACACATCCAAAGTTATACAGCAAAACTTTTCACATTTTTTTATATATATATATACACATACACACACACACACACACACACACACACACACACAATTATACATTGCATCACATGTTTCTGAATTGGTGCAGTTACTCTGCAGGAACTGATCCCTGTACAGCATGCTCTAGCCACACACTGTACATACACAACCTGTTCTTTACCTACTGTGACAAAGTTCCTGCTCTACCATGGTGGGTCTTGCACTTATTGGTGGATTTGCTCACCTTGGAGCTTCACAGTAGCCCTCAGCTTGAATGTTTTTTTGAACCCACAGGAGGAGTCTACCTGGACTGTGTCTGACCAGGAGTTGGGAAGATTTGGGGGGGAACCCGGGCCTGCCCTCTACTCCGGGTTCAGCCCAGGGCCCTGTGGATTGAAGCTGTCTAGAGTGCCTCTTGGAACAGCTGTGCGACAGCTACAACTCCCTGGGCTACTTCCCCATGGCCTCCTCCCAACACCTACTTTATCCTCACCATAGGACCTTCCTCCTGGTGTCTGATAATGCTTGTACTCCTCAGTCCTCCAACAATCCGCGTTCTCACTCTTAGCTCCTAGTGCATCTTGCTCCCAGCTCCTCACACACACCCTACAAACTGAAATGAGCTCCTTTTTAAAACCCAGGTGCCCTGATTAGCCTGCCTTAATTGATTCTAGCAGCTTCTTGATTGGCTGGAGGTGTTCTAATCAGCCTGTCTTAATTGTCTCCAGAAGGTTCCTGATTATTCTGGAACCTTCCCTGTTACCTTACCCAGAGAAAAGGGACCTACTTAGCCTGGGGCTAATATATCTGCCTTCTATTACTCTCCTATAGCCATCTGGCCTGTCACACTACTTGCATTCCAGGTTTATCTCATCCATTGTAAATGGTAGCAGAGTCTTCCACCTTATATCAGCTAATATAGACATCCTATTTCTAGCTCACTGATCCATTGACCTTCCCAATCATGCCCACTAAGAAATGAGGCAAGTGACTTATGTTGAGTTCCTTATTCCCAGGCCAACACTGTAAACTAGCCTAGATTTACCATATAGTGTATGTTTTCCTCTCCACAGAAGTTAGTTAGTAGATACGATGCAGATGTAACACTGACACAGAGACAGTGAGGTACAAAGTTGTGATTGCATTTAGTTTTAAATTGAAAAATAGCATTTTAACATTTTCTTAAAAATACATGCCACAAACTATATGCATTTGAGAATTGTTTAACAAAGTATCCTATACCTAGCCAACAAAGGACCAATTGTCCTTCATTGTTCATACATGGGGCTTGATTTTAATCTGAGTCACACTGGCTTTGCATTGGTGTGAGATAATATTCAGGCCCATTGTCTCCTTTACAGATTTAAACTTGTCCTTTTGAATTTTCAACTTACAGTGTCCCCCTTGGATGTGGGGGGAGAAGGATTTATCCATCACCAGCTTTTTTGTAGGGGGTTACACAGCCTTTTAACATTCTCAGTTTTGTTACAGCTATTGAGATGCTTTCCACAGTCACTGTGAAAGGCATGTTGTTAACTAACTTGTTTAAATGAAGGGCTATGCTGACAATTAAATGAAGGTTTGTGCATGTTTCACTGCCATACCTTATTATAATCAATGTAAGTAGAAAGAGTGCAGAAATCACAGGTTTTAGTCTGCATGGCATTATTATGCCTAGTAAGGTGAAAATGTAGACAGTGAAGAATGCAATTGTGAACCTTAATCTGTAGTGGTTAAAATGAGCTCCTACCTCCACTGTTAATGCATCTGAGTGCTAATCTTTGTTTGGCTGTACTGAAAGGAGGACAGGAGACATTTTGACATGTTTAATTAGGCCACAACTTTATTATTAGATGTCTGGGACTACCTGACAGATAAAAGTGTACAGAGCAGCTAACCCCATGTTTATTCATAATTACCTAGTGGGCTTTTACCAGCTCCCCCTCTTTTTCCATCAAGGTACCTCCAGCAAATCCATTGCCAGGACCTTACCATCTTAACCCCCTCCCCCGCCAGCCTCATAGGAGGGTTAAGGTAGCCTATAATAATGGGAGTTGGCTCCCTGCTGTACCAATCATAGGAGTCCCCAACTGCCCCATTAGTTCCTTTAATGAACATCTCTCTTTAAATCCCTTTCCAAGCCATTTATCTTATCTGGTCACTGTATACCGTTCCTATGGAGTACCTGCATTAGATATCAACCACAAGGATGCACCAGCCATTAGCTTTGCTGCCTCCTCGCCAAACCCCAGTCAGGTTCCCAGACATCTCCGAATGCCCTCTTTTATATCAGCCCAAAACATTACAGCTACTAAATCTGACAGGTGAACCGCATCCTTCCGAAATAACTCTGGTGCCCCATATACTATGCCAGGATGTGACATTACTGCCCCTCCTAGGTCCCAGGGAATTTGGCCACCTCCCTGTTCACATACTTGGCTTATCCCTGCTCCATGCAAAGGGGAGGGTTAAGGCACAGGTCTGCCCCTTTTAAATCCTCATTGCCAGCGGATGAGTCAGTAACCACACTGAGCCTTTTGCAGCAGTTTTAATCTCTTCCTCCCCACCCCCCAAGCCATAGAGCACAATTTCCTTAATTTGTCCAGCCACCAAAATACCCACCCCCAATTAAAGGTGCAAGGTGGTTATTAGAGGTAGTATAACTTTTTGGACAGGCAGCGGTTTCAGTTCATACATTTTTTTCTTTAAGCATCTCACAGATAAGGTTTCTATATGGGTATTAATTCAATCTAGATCTTCTGATTAACAAACTTTAGCCAGGGACCAGAAAAAATACTATACATTTTTATATACCATTGCTGCCCTCCAGTAGGTCAAGCATGAAATGAGTAAAAAGAAACATTGACAGTGTAAGCATAAAGCTGAAACAACCCAAGGTAGTTATCAGTAATTTGGATCAGTAGCTGTAGTCTGGGTGCTTATTATGTCAAATCAAATCAAAATAAGAAAAGTTTTCAGTAAATTTAATACATCATTTTACTTCTGAATATTCTCATGAATAAATTTTTGTTAACAATTCCAGTGTTAAGTTATTTTGAATATTCTGAACCACTATTAATGTATAAAGCAAAGAAATCCAGTTTTCCTAATCTAGCATAGTTTTGTTATGTTTCACACATATACTTTGCTTGTAAGTTTTGCTTTGTGGGCAATACAGGAATTATACTGAATCTAAACAATGGTTTATCTAGTCTGGTGGTCTGTCCCTAACAGGGGTCAGCCATCCCCGCTATGCTGGAAAGGATGCATAGAGCAAATGCTTCATGGCTCTACTGCTGCTGGAAGTACTGGCCGAAAGAGAATGACCAATCTTCTGCATCCAAATGGTTGAAGAAGATTGTGCACTATTCTTCCATGTACAAGAGGAGCGAGGTTATCTAGTCCATCCCCCTGCACTGAGGCTGGATCAAATATAATAGACCACTCCGGGAGGTGTTTGTCTAATCGGGTCTTAAAATGACAGGTATTCTTCAATGATAAGGATTCCACAATCTCCCTTGGCAACTTATTCTAGTGATTAAACTATCCTTAGAGTAAGAAAGTTTTCCCTAATATCTAACTGAAATCACCTTCACTGAAGTTGAAGCCAATTACATCTTGTCATACCTTCAATGGACATGGAGAACACTCCTCTTAACAAGTCAGTCAGTCTCTCTCTCTCTCTTCCCTCCCCCCCCATTCCTACTCAGCCTTCTCATTTTTTTTTTAAACCTTTCCTCAGAGGTCAGGTTTTCTAAACCTTCCCCCCCCACACACACCTTTTCTGAACTCTCTCCAATTTGTCCACACCTTTCTTGGAGTATTGTCTCCAGTTTGGGGCACTACACTCTGAGGCCTCACCAGTGCCAAGTAGAGCACCTTCCATGTTTTACATATGGCACTTTTGTTAATACATCCCAGAATCTGATTTCTCCTTCTTAAGTGCAGTACTTTGTCTTTTTTTTTTAAATACACTTTCATCATGTTGCTATCAGACCAATTCTATAATTTTCAAGATCTTTTTTAATTATAATCCTATCTTCCAACATACTTACAGCCCCTCCCATGTTGGTGTCATCTACAAATGTTATAAGCACACTATTGGACATATGGTTAGATGGGGTGGGATCTGAGTTACTACAGAAAATTCTTTCCTGGGTATCTGGCTGGTGAATCTTACCCATATGCTCAGGGTTTAGCTGATTGCCATATTTGAGGTCAGGAAGGAATTTTCCTCCAGGGCAGATTGGAAGAGGCCCTGAAGGTTTTTTGCCTTCCTCTGTATCATGGGACATGGATCACTTGCTGGAGGATTCTCTGCTCCTTGAAGTCTTTAAACCACGATTTGAGGACTTCAATAGCTCAGACATAGGTGAGAGATTTATTGCAGGAGTGGGTAGGTGAGATTCTGTGGCCTGTGTTGTGCATGAGGTCAGACTAGATGATCATAATGGTCCCTTCTGACCTTAGTATTTATGAATCTATGGTCATGGACATTAGAGAGGCTATAAAAATAAACTCAATTTGAACTATCCCCATAGTGACTGGGTACATCACCTCAGGCTGGGATGCAGAGATAAAGTTCCTTGACACCTTAAAATAACATTTCTTGGAGCAGTTAATCCTGCAACCTGGAAGAGGAAAGGCAATTCTTGTTATAGTCCTAAGTGGAGTACAGGATCTGGTCCAAGAGGTGAATATAGCTGAACTACTAATGTAATGCCAATTAAAAAATAAAACAAAAAACACAAGAGGTGATCCCAGCAATTACAGGCTGATAAGCCTAATTTCTGTTCTTTACTTTAGTTTCAACCAATTTGCCTGGTACTGAATTTTCAGACCTATAGTTGAACATGATTTGTTGGGGAAGAGTCAACATGGTTTTTCTAATGGAAAATCATGCCTCACTAATTTACTAGAATTCTTTGAGGGGGGTCAGTTGTCAGAATAGAGAGAGAGAGAAATATTGGTGTCCCTCAGGGGTCTCCATTGGGACCAGCACTGTTCAACATGTTTAACCTTTTTTCCAGATCATTTACAAACAGTGAGGTGGCAAATTTGCAGAGGATACAAAACTACTCAAGATAGTGGAGTCCAAAGCAGACTGTGAAGTGTTAGAAAAGGATCTCGCAAAACTTTGTGACTGGGCAACATATGGCAAATGAAATTCAGTGTCGATATATGGAAAGTAATGCTCATTGGAAAACATAATCCCAACTATACATATCACTGATGGGGTGTAAATTCGATGTTACGAATCAAGAAAGATCTTTGAGTCATGTGGATAGTTCTCTGAAAACATTCACTCAATGTGCAGCAGGAGTCAAAAAAGCTAATAGAATGTTGGGACTCATTAAAAAAGAATGTATTGACTGTACATAAATCCATGGTACACCCACATCTTGAATACTACATGCAGATCTAGTCACCCCATCAAAAAATATACATATTGGAATTGGAAAAGTTTCAGAAAAGGGCAACAAAAATCATTAGGTGTACAGAACAGTTTCCATAGGAGGGGAGATTAATAAATTTGGGACTTTTCAGCTTGGAAAAGAGACTACTAAGGGGGAATACGAAAGAGGTCTATAAAATCATGACTGATATGAAGAAAGTAAATAAGGAAGTTTATTTACTCCTTCTAGTAACACAAGAATTAGGGTTCACCAAATGAAATTAATAGGCAGCAGGTTTAAAACAGACACAAGGAAATATTTTGCCACACCACGCACAGTCAACTAGTGGAACTCTTTGCCAAAGGATGTTGTGAAGTCCAAGACTATATAATAGGATTCAAAAAAGAAAAGTTCATGGATGATAGGTCCATCCATGGCTACTAGCCAGGATGGGAAGGGATGCAAAACCATACTGTGACATTTCCCTAGCCTCTGTTTGGAAGAGGTTGGGAATAGGCAAAATAGGGAAAATACAGTGGGGATGGATCACTTGAGGATTACCTGTTCTGTTCATTCCTTTTAGAACACCTGGCATTGGCCACTGTCAGAAGACAGGATATTGGGCTAGATGAACCACTGGTCTGACCCAGTATGGCCATTCTCATACTCTCTGCTCCATTAACCAAGTCATTAATAACGACTAGTTCGAAACCTAGGACAAACTTCTGTGAAACCCCACTAGATATGTCCTCCCAGTTTGACAGGAAACCATTGATAACTACTCTGAGTATAGTTTTTAAGTTGTGCACCCACCTTATAGTAATTTAATCTAGAGCACGTTTATATAGTTTGCTTTAAGAAAAGGAGTACTTGTGGCACCTTAGAGACTAACCAATTTATTTGAGCATGAGCTTTCGTGAGCTACAGCTCACTTCATCAGATGCATACCGTGGAAACTGCAGCAGACTTTATATATACACAGAGAATATGAAACAATACCTCCTCCCACCCCACTGTCCTGCTGGTATGAGGGAGTGAGAGAACCTGGATTTGTGCAGGAAATGGCCTAACTTCATTATCATGCACATTGTGTAAAGAGTTGTCACTTTGGATGGGCTATCACCAGCAGGAGAGTGAATTTGTGTGGGGGGGTGGAGGGTGAGAAAACCTGGATTTGTGCTGGAAATGGCCTAACCTGAAGATTACTTTAGATAAGCTATTACCAGCAGGACAGTGGGGTGGGAGGAGGTATTGTTTCATATTCTCTGTGTATATATAAAGTCTGCTGCAGTTTCCACGGTATGCATCTGATGAAGTGAGCTGTAGCTCACGAAAGCTCATGCTCAAATAAATTGGTTAGTCTCTAAGGTGCCACAAGTACTCCTTTTCTTTTTGCGAATACACACTAACACGGCTGTTACTCTGAAACCTGTCATAGTTTGCTTTGGAGTTGTCACATTGTTCTATTATTATGAATCTGGTGTGTGAGATCAGTCATTGTGCCTGATTCTAATAATGGTGATTTAAACCAGTTTAATTCTATTGGCCTCATGGTGTTACTCTAGATTTTATACCAATGCAAGTAAGATCAGAATCATCTCCATACTTCTCAGCTTTTATATCTTTGCTGTGACAATTATAATTTTGATTCTCAAACGGCACCCTAACCCTTCCCAACTTCACTCCCCCAATAATATATATTTTATCCTAAACAGTTTACTGATTTTTAATGGAATTTTATTTAGCATAATTTTTTCCCTCCTAAAGACTCTAAGACAGTTCCTTAGCTGCTATATATTGACAAAGATCTATCGACTTCAATGGAACTATACCAACTTATACCAGGTGAATGTCTGGCTCTTAGTTTTCTACTCATTGGACCAAATTTTTGCCCTAGCTTATTGTACAATAGTGTAAGAACCTGGTCCAAAGTCCAGGGATCCCAATGAGAGTGTTTCCTTTCACATTAATAAGCTCTAGATCACCCCCTATGCTTAGAGAAATTTCACATTCTATTCATTACATGTCTAAATCTGAAGCAAATCTTCTGTAATCAACGGAGTTTCTACAGATAGAGGATTTATCCAAAGTATATTAATTTCTACGGACAGACTTCCCTTGATATCCAAGAGTATTTTCTGTAGATGTATATGGAACAGAATTTGGCCCTTGGTAGCTGAGAAACATTCAAATGGTGTAAACACTTCAAAGACAGAGAGAACTCACACCCAAAATAATGATGTAACTTTTCCAGTTCTACAGATGATTAACTGTAGGAGTATGAACTTTCTTGAGAGCCATCTATTCTATTCCAAAACACTGCTTATTTAATCTATAGCTGGAGTCATTCTTTCCTGCTGCAGTTAGTTCATTAAAACTGCTCAAGTCCACAAAAGGTCTATTCTCTCAATTACAGTACAAAATGTTTTAATTAAAGCAAAAATAGTCTCTTTGTAGCCACACAATGAACTTTCTTTGAAATGAAAAAGACTCAAACATTAGAGCTCCATCAAGGAAAACTTTTCATTGCCAGTTAATTTTCTTTTTTCTTAAAACACAGAATGAGGCAAACAGAGCACAAGCTTATACCCCCTCCCCTCCCCAAATCGGGGTGATCCTTTAGATCGAAAAGTGACACCCTCAGACTCAGGGGGAGAGGTAAGAGGGGCAGAATTTTACTTTAGTATCAGTTAAATTTGTTTAAAATGATTAGTTACGGAATACCTAAATGAATAATGATGCCATGTTTGTTTTAAGGTCTTTTCCATCCCTACTTGACTTCAGTCGAGTTATTCCTGATTTACACCAGTGGGAATGATGTTGGGATTGGACCTCAAGCCTTTCTTAAGTCAAACATGCTATTGCATCACCAGTTGAGGAATTTTTGTTATGGACACACATACCATATAAACCCAGCTCTCTCAGTTTTCCAATTTCAACTTGCAAATTCCTGCATTTTAAGTACTCCTCTAGTGTCTCTCTCCCCCTCTCTTCCACTCTCCTGAGAAGATTAAGGATTCAAGTGTGGTCCTTCTGCTCTGTTACTCTAAAATTGTATATCTATAGTGTAAACCCTGCACTTTTGTTTAAAAGTTGGATTTTTGTTAATCACTATATTTCCTGTCTATTGGCAACAAAGTTGATTAATATCTCTCAGATGTTACAAACAGAAGAGCACACAGAAAACAATACTAGAAAACACCCCAGCTAAATTCCTTTAAAGATAATAGGCAGTGATTTGTTCTAATACCTCAGGTAGCTAAAAACAAAATTCTGCTATCAGAATTGTATCTTAAAAAAAAAAATCACCTTGTGAATTCTTGCTGTGTGTAACAATCTTTATACATCAGTAGAGATATAGTCAAAACCATTTTCCACACATACCTGTCAGTCTTTCAGCATCTCTGGTTTGGTATCCCTCAATAGCTTTGTCTATACTATCCTTTTTTCTCCCGCAGATTTCTTCCATTACTACTACAGTAGAACCTCAGTGTTATGAATTGACCAGTCAACCACACACCTCATTTGGAACCGGAAGTACACAATCAGCCAGCAGCAGAGACCAAAAAGCAAATACAGTACAGTACTGTGTTAACTCCTAAAATAATAAATGAAAAGCAGCATTTTTCTTCTGCATAGTAAAGTTTCAAAGGTATATTAAAAAAGTCAATGTTCAGCGGTAAACATTTTGTTCAGTGTTACAAACTACCTCCATTCCCAAGGTGTTTGTAAATCTATATCAGTGCAAATCTCCCTCCCCCCCCGCCCCCGCTATCTGCTAGCACCTGGGAGAAGGTACTGGGAGTAGCTCACACATCTATTTTGAATGAGTTGTAATGAGTGCTGTTCAGCTTACATTTATCTGGAGTGTGCCAGGTTGCAGCCCCTATTCCGGCTCCTCAGATATTTTATGACATTTTTGGTTGCACTTTTCCCCACACCTTCTCATCTATGCCCTCCCTATCTGTGGCCCCACAGAGTCACGGGACCTCCTTGTCAACCTCCTCCTAGCCCTGGCCAAAATGGCCATCTACAAAACCAGGGAGAGGAGGTTGGCCGATGGGGTTTCCTGAGACTGTGGGGCCTATTTCCACTCCTCAGTCTGTTCATGCATCTGGGCAGAGTTCCTCTGGGCAGCATCCGCTAGCTCCCTTGTCACCCTCAAAGAGCAGTGGGCACTGTATGGGGTTCTCTGCTCGGTGTCCCCCGTCAGGTTCCCTTCGTTTAGCCCTGTGACCTTACTCCCATTCCTGTTAGCTTATTAGTTGTCCCCCACAATTATTTAGAATCCCGGACCAGTGGATCCTCCCCTTAAGCTTTTGCCTGCCCACTTCCTGGATCCAAACAGGACTAATAAAAAGGCTCAGGAAACCTCTTATGTTTGTTACCACTCTCCTTCACCCACTTCAGTGTTGCTTGAGTAAGATGACCAAGATTTAAAAAAAAAAACAAAACAAAAACCCACAGTCTGGGTTATCTTGAACTTTAGTCAAACCAGGCTGAGCAATGTCAGTTCAGTTTCTTTCAATATGAAAAGAAAACTGACTCATTGTTTGACATGAGGATAATTTGAAAATAAAATCCACTGGAACCTTGAAAGGAAGGTCAGCAACATTAAAAGGTAAAGCAGGTACTGCTTTGTTCCTCCAAGGTCATCCTTACCAGGTGTATGATTTCTGCTTGGTATGCAGGCTTGAAAACTACCCTTTGAAGAGGTTGAGTTCTCTTGCTTCTGATAGATCTTAAGCTTCTTTTAAATTGGGGTGAAGTTCAGGTAAAAGAATTCTAATCACCAAATAATTCTTTTCAGATAGTTTTCAGAGTAGCAGCCATGTTAGTCTGTATCCACAAAAAGAAAAGGAGTACTTGTGGCACCTTAGAGACTAACAAATTTATCTGAGCATAAGCTTACGTAAGCTACGGCTCACTTCATCGGATTCATGCAGTGGAAAATACAGTGGGGAGATTTTATATACACATAAAACGTGAAACAATGGGTGTTACCATACACACTGTAACGAGAGTGATCAGGTAAGGTGAGCTATTACCAGCAGGAGAGAAAAAAATCCTTTTGTAGTGGTGATCAAGGTGGGCCATTTCCAGCAGTTGACAAGAACGTGTGAGGAACAGTAGGGAGTGTGGAGATAAACATGGGGACATAGTTTTACTTTGTGTAATCACACATCCACTCCCAGTCTTTATTCAAACCTAATGTAATGGTGTCCAGTTTGCAAATTAACTCCAATTCAGCAGTCTCTCCTTGGAGTCTGTTTTTGAAGTTTTTTGTTGAAGAATTGCAACTTTTTTTTAAAAAAGTTATAACATTAAAAAAACCAGTTGGAGAACACTTCAATCTCTGGTCACTCGATTACAGACCTAAAAGTGGCAATTCTCCAACAAAAAAAACTTCAAAAAACAGACTCCAACAAGAGACTGCTGAATTGGAATTAATCCAGGTGTGTTGAAAATTTCAGCTATGTTTACAGCCTTGGCTATAATAAATACAAAAGTCTGAATATTGGGGCCAATCCTCAGGTGAGGTAAATCAGTGAAGTTCCAGTGCTGACTTACATCAGCTGAGGAGCTGGTCCGTTATAGGCAGACAAAACAAATCATGAAATGAGCAACTTTTGTGCAAGAGGTTATTCTAATAGAATGATTTGTCTTCCAAAATTCACTGATAGCAAATATGCAGGTTCCTATAATAAATTTGAAGTCATATCAAATAGCAGAATTGATCTTATCAAGCATTCATTTCACAGGTCCAAATTGCCTCTCTTCAGAGAGAAGTCTCAGACACAACCAACACTTCCTTTTAAAATTTGCTTACAGCAGAACCTAATTCAAAGTATGTTGTTGATGCTAATTTAAGATTCAGTAGAAAAACTTGAGGTTTCATCTGAAAAAAAAAAAGCCCACTAATTTTCAGTCTCCTATTCCAGAACTCTGCTTATTTGTCATCTTCCCCCCGATAAATATGATAATTGAATACTAAAATATTTGTCACAGTATTAAAAATTTTTGGAGCCTTTCTAAAATAGAAATCCAGAAGTTTTACACATTTGCAACTAAACTTTGGCATCTAACACAAGAGGAGATATGTCTAGTTCTTTCTGGAAAAATACAGCATCATTTCAGGTCACTTGACTGGACAAAATAGGACTGATTCTCCACTACCCTAAACTTTGTGTTGTCATTTATACCTGTACAAAGCAAGTGTAAAATACTACCAAGTCAAAATGGTAATGTTTTACACCTATTTTGCACTAGTCCATATGAAAATACAAGTGCATGGCAGTGCAAAATCAAGTCCATTGTCTGAAGCGGTGCGTGTGTGAAACCAACTAAATCTGGTTATTGTGGGCTACATTTTCTGGTATACCACAACCCCTTCACAGTATTAAAGAAGCAGAGAAAGTCAACAAAGGTGAGGTTTCAGCTCTATCCCATCCAACCCTGGTGTCAGGGACATGGCTGGAGCACTCATGTGCTCTAGCTATATTTGACGGCTGGGTGGTGGGCAGCTAACTATTAGTTAAGAGGCTGAGCTAAGTTGTGCTGAGAGCTGATTCACCCACAAACACAACCCAAGGATCAGCCTACAAAAGTGATCTGAAGTCACTTTTCCTTATCTCCTTTTGTGTTCTGCTGTGCTTGGAGCTGAGAATCAGATCCTGCAATTTTAGAATAGAGCACAGGATAAAGTCAATACAAGCATGCTACTTGAAAATTGAAGAGGAGAACAATCCCTAATCAGGCCAACGTATATAAAGAGTAGCATCAAAAGATTTCAGTCTTCTGTGTGGTGGTTACCCACATACAGATTGTACAGAACATACAAGCAAAAAAATGGGAACTGAAGCACAGAGAGATTAAGTGATGTGCCCAAGGTAACAAAGGAAATCTATGGGAACTCAGCTCAGGTCTTGTGAGTCCCAGACCATCTTTCTGACCATCTTTCCTTCCACCGGTGGAGTGATAAATCAGATGTTTTACAAAAGTGGATATCTGTGAGGTAGAAATTAATGTGAGTTATATGCTTAAATACTGTACTTCTAAGGCAGACAGAAAATTGTTCATTAGTTTTCATGAGTTATTAACATAAGCATATTGGCCCAGATTAATTCCTGGTATAAGTAATCCCATAAAAGTCCTGGAGACCTATTTATTCTGATTTCAGCAAGTATGCAAATTACGTATGACGTTTACTGGGTGTTACTGGTAAAATAATGTAACTTGCAGCACATGGGCATTCAGTGGGTACACAAACAAGAAAAACTTACTCTCTGAGGAAGTCTTAGGAAGCGTGCAGTGAGAAAAATAGCAAACCCACACCCACACTAAAGCAGGTACCTATGCACACACATGGCAGCTTTATGTCCCTTTATGCCACTTCATGATGTAAAGGGGATATTTTGGACAAATTGGTGAATTTGGCACATGATCTTTAAAATTAGCCCCCCCATCTGTTTACTGACAATTAAGGAATGTTTCAGCCACAAACCCCCACCCCCCCAACACACACACACTGAAAACCTAAAAAGAATGGAAATAAAAAATTGAGAAAGACCTATGAAAGTGGAAAGGAATGAATATTGCCTAACCTATACTTCAGCACTCCAAAAAGCTTTCACATCAATCTCCAATAGATACACAAAAGCAACATATACCCCAGCTTTATCAAACTTGAATCTAATGCAAAACATTAACCTTAATATATTTTATATAAAATAATGTAACGAATCAGCACATCTGGCTCTCACACATGTCATGTATTTGGAAAAAAGTTCTGCCTAGCTCTGCTAAGTTCACTAAAGGTTTTTTTTTTTGCTTTAGAGGAGGATGATCTGGATTCAGTAGGAGTAAGTAATACAGGTATTGAATTTAATAAAGTGTAGTATGGTAAATGTTCTTTTGATGATAGCCAGGAAAGAGAGAACATAGAAAGAGGAACAAATGGGAATAATCTTATTTAGGCCTTGTCTACCTTGAGAAACCTGACTGGCGTAGCTATTTCACTGTAGCTATTCTTATATAATTATCTATTCCAGAATAACTATCCATGTGGACACTATTCTGGGGGGAAAAAGAGATTTTATTACAGAATAATTAATTCTCAGTTTCCAAAGCAGAGTAATTAAACTGAATCAAGTCACATTTATTTCAGAATAGAGTGTCCATATAGGGAGTTATTCTGGAAAAACTTTATCTTTGGCTTCAGGCATTGGGCTAATTCCATTGACTTCAATAGAGTTTCTCCTTCTTTATAACGGTGCAAGTGAGAGGAAAATAAGACTCAAGGTGTTACAATCCAAGAAGTTTAATATTTCATCTCAAACTATCATTAGCCAAACAAGTCACAGCTGTTTTGTATTTCTGTGCTAACCCTGGAAAAACTAGTCTTCATCAACACATGTTTTTTGATGCTTAGAACAATTAGACATTTGAGAAGACTTCAATTAACATAACTAAAAAAGAAGTAAACAGTGAACTCAGGCTCCCAAGCCCAGAGGCTCAGAGCCAGTGGAGGCTATGTGGACCATGGAAATGAAGTCAGGCTTATTGATTTCAGCTGCACAATTCATACAGTGATCTTAAGTAATCACAAGGGTGAGCATCAAAAGAGAATCAACATAAAATGGAGAAGGAATTTAGATTAGAGAATGGTGAAAGAATGACAGTTATATGAAGGAGCATTACCAGAGAAGGCTCAATTTGTAGTTAGAAATGAGAGAGAGAGAGAGAGGTTTAGACTGAGAAGCACTGATGAAAGGAACAGATTGAGAAATAAAGAAGCAAAAGTATGATGCACAGAAGACAAAGAGGAAAGAGCAAGAAGAGCTAAATGATAAAGAGAAAAGTAGAAGAAAGGGAAACCTCAGCTAAAACTGACTTTTATTCATTTTTTTTTTTAAGGAGAGGCGAAAAAAAGCTGTGGCTTGTACACAGACTGAATTTATAGCAGCATCTGTAAATTTACTTGTTTATAGGAGCTGAAAAAAAACCCTAGATATTATTTTTAGTAAATGTAGTATTATGGAGTCAAACTTCCCTCTGTTGTGTTTGCCTTTAATTGTTTTTTGTTTGTTTTTTTTTAAATAGTATTTAAAAATCCATGTGTCTCTACAAGCCAATAAAAGAGATACTAGTTAACAACTCCTTCAAAGCTCTTACAATCTAAAATGCAAATAATGTGAGACTTTTAAAAAGTAGGTAATTTTTCTTAGTTGAGTTCCTAAAATCTGAGTAAACATATAATTATGGATTTTTGTTTTTATTTACAATGAGTCAAAAAGATCTGACATGGTATGCTAAACTAGAGACTGGAGTTTCTTTCACATTGCAGGTAATTAGAACTATTATATTCCATTGTTTCATGGTTGGTACTGTGGGATAAATTTTGCCAGGTCGAAAACCCTGGCTGTAAGTGAAATCAATTAGAGTTTATGTATGAACTTCAATGTGCCCAGTATTTCACCCATGGATTTTTTTTTTTAAATTAATTTGCACAATAAATCATATTCCCAAAGGAAGATTGACTACAAAATCTCCCCTCCCAAATCCAAGCACAGTAAGCTATTTTGAAGATTATTAATCCATAATATACTATTTAAAATACAGATCTGATCTTGCAAACACTTATTCAGATGCTTATCTTTACTGATATGAATAGCCACAATGAATTTAGGAGTTAGGAATCTCTGTAAAGGGAAACAGGATTAGTCAATCAGTTTATCAGTGATTTAAAGCTGAATCAATGTTGTAAAAAAGCACCTACAAAGTTTCCTCATGTTACAGCCTTGATGTTTTGTGTTCTGTGAACATTTGAATGACAATCTGTTTTCACAACTGTCTGAAAAAAGTAAATGTCAAACACCTGCATTTGCAAGTATTAGTGAAAAGCAAATCCAGTCAGGAATCTGAAACAATACCCTGTGACTTACCTGAACAAATACAATAACCAAAAAATCTTGAATCTTCACTTAACTATTTGCAAGAAATCCACAGAGATAAGCAAAACTATCCAGAAATGTTTTTAATAATTTTGATAAAAAAATTACATTATAGGAATGGAAAAGAGAACAAGCTGATTTGATACATTCATTATAAATTATGCATTGCACTCAATTGTTTCTAAAATGCCAAATACTGTCTCCCACACAAAGATAATTTGTATATTTTTGTTGGGGTGCTTTGTATTCAAAATTAAAGAATAGTAAACACCACCTTTGTGTGAAACTGTAACCCAATATGAATGTTAACAGTTGTCTTGTTTATTATTGTATATTTTACAATAGTACCTAGAGTCTAGAACTAAACGAATAACTGATTTCTCAGTTCAATGTGTGTTTAATGCCTTCATTTATCATGCTAGAGCGAAGTCACAAAACAAATCCAATATACTGTAGTTGATCAAGGTCCAAAGTGTGTGGGTATTACTCCTCTCTCTTTCTCATTTGGTGTGTTCTCTTAGATGTTATAGAACACTTGTAATTTTAACTGCACTACTTAAAGCAATCTTTTTTTTTTCCTATTACACAATTACCATTGTATGATAGCAATTCATCTGCTACAGCATACGAGACGTGTGAAATCCTTTAACTATATGCACTAATGCATGGCTGGGTTAGTGCTTCAATTTAGCTTCCTTAAAGTCACACTGCAAAATGCCTTGTTCGTTCTTTCTACAATAGGAAATGGTGGAGGAGGGAATTGTGTATGACTTTTGACAAAAGATCAACTAACAATGTGTAGGTACAAACCACTCTAGGATTTGATTATGTGAAATAAATTGTCATAGCATAAGCAGTCAACGCATATTTCAAGGGACGATTCAATGTGAAGTGGCCTGTAAGGAGAAATAAAAGGGGAAGACATTTAGGTTGCTCAAATTTATAATACTGATTTGATATGTCAGGTGATAAGTTCTTTTAACCAAAAAAACAAACAAAAAACCCCAAAACCAACCCACGAATGTTGCATCTGTCTTATCTATAATAATACAAAAGTTATTTTCAAAGTTATGGTGAATGTCTCTGTGCTACTGGGTCTCCATATTTCTAACATCTTTTTCCTGTTTATAGCTCTATCATTCTCTCCTCTGCTTCCTTTTGTTTGTTTTGTCTATTTTGAATAAATGCTCTTATTGATAATTACAGTTTAAATCTAGAGATGGACAAATAAGCTGATGGTCTGATTTTTCTCAACTATGTTGGCTTGGTTTCAACCTTTCCAAAACCACCACTCAGTTCAGCTCATTTCTCATCTTATTTCAACTCCCAGAGTTTGAGGGGTGTTGGATTTATTTATACCCTTTCCTCTGTACAATGCAGTTCAAAATTTAACAAAGAAAAAAAAGTAAATTCTTAATCTCACATGTGATATCTTTATTTTCAGGAAGCATAGGGAGCGTTGCATGTGTATGCACTTGAATGTTTTTATCTGTGGGTGAGTACAAGCTCCAGTGCCATGTCTTGAATCTGCTTAATAGCTTTATTCAGAATAGAGGTAAAGATATGTACCACAAAGTCCATTTCAAAACTCTTCTGGGGTCCCTCATCCTCCACGGATGTTCATGAAAATGTTACAAGAATATAATAAATTATGTATAAAATGTAGAGTTATGAAGCTCTGAGTAGTCACAGCTGAAACTAATGGAAATGTGTTACATATTATGAAACATCATTTGGGTTAGCCAAGACCGTAAGGCTTTTAAACAAAAATTTACTGAATATCTAGATACCTGGACTTCCATTTTGTGCTCATGTCAGGAACAACAAAAAAGTCAATAGATTAATTACTGGGAAATCATGGTGCAGCCTATACAGTGAATCTAATCTGGGATGTACTGTTCAGTGTACATACTAGACAAATACTTTAAGGTATTAAACTTTTTAGAATAAGATTTTACCTTTTTGTGGCATCTATGGAGGATCTTTGGAAATATATCTACTTGTGTGTGTATATACAAACAGGCAGGACCATCTTGGGAATATGATCATGGTGAAAGGTCATGTTTGTCTGATTTGAAATACTCTTAGAATATCAAGTGGTTTAAAGTCAATCAATATCTTAAGTTAAAATTTTTTTCAACATTAATAGGTTTTGATTTTTCTAAGACATATTATTACTTCCTCAGGAATTTTAATTGAAGTTTCATAATATCAGCATTTTAATTTATCAAGGAACAATACATTAAGTTGTGTTATCCCTCAATAAACACAAAACAACTGATTACAAAAAGCAACACCATAACAATGAACATTAGAGACTGTAGCTGCCCCTGCACGTGTGCGCACAAAGGAAAAGAGGTTGGTAGGAGATTCTCTCCCCCTTTGTGGTCCTCAATTGGAGTCAGCCACAACATGGCTGGGGAGCAGAGGCACTATTCTATGATACTGCTATTCCAACACTTTCTCATCTAGCTGGAGACCCAGGGCACATGAAAATTACAAAGGAGCAGTGATGGTTGGGGAAAAGTTTTGTTACATGTTTTTTCAAGTGTTCCTGATGTAGCCTTAAATCAGGTCTAAGCATTTAGAGAGTCAAAAAGACTGTCTCCATGGTGTCAATCCAGACATACAGCAGTGTTAAGGCAAAGTTTTCCAAGGCATGCAGAAAGATTCAAGGATTCAAGGGCTGTGGTTTAATTAGGCCACACATGTATTAATTTGGCTAGAAACTATCCAGCAAGAACTCATACAGTGCATTTCCCCTTGGAGGTTGAAGGCTGCTGTCAACCCCCATTGATGATACCCAATATGACAAAATACTAACAGGCTGTGTAATATGGGTTATTTTCCTAACTGTGTCATTTTAAGAACAGCGTGTTCTATTTTGATTTTTCCCCTTAAGGTTTACATGTAGCTTTCAGTAATAGAAATGGGACTTGTGGGGTGCATTGAAAGGGAAGAATAGATCTCAGAGTGCATCTGTCCTCTGCTAACCAGAAAACATTGTTCGCATATGAGAACAAAGAAACTGAAAAACAAGAAATTCATGCAGAGGTATGAGAACATGGCCTGTTTTTCTAGAACACTTTCAGTAAAATTAATCAATCATTCCACTTCACACTTTTGCTAAATTATTTCAATTTAAAGATCTTACTTTGCACATTTTAAAACAATTTTAAGAACTGTTGCTATTTTTAAAAAACATTTTACAGCACAAAAACAAAAAAAGCACAAATAAAGCTCTATTATTCCGGCCTATATCAACACTATCCTGCTTAAAAAAAAAAAAAAGGGAACAAAACGACTCTTTAATCCCCAAGAAGACTACAGATAACAGGCATGGTATCACAGAATGCTTATGCGAATTTTTCGTGAAATAAACTGAATTCTGTGCAATAAATAGGTCTCCATCATGACAATCATCTTGCACAGTAGCTTATATAAGCATATACAACATTTTTGGTGACACAGTTTGAAATGTTAAGCCGAGTTCAGGGGTGGGCAAACTATGGCCTGCAGGCCACACGCGGACCATGGGACTGTCTTGCCCAGCCCTTGAGCTCCCGGCCAGGGAGGCTAGCCAGCCCCCAGCCCCTCTCCTGCTGACCCCTCTCCGCCACAGCTATGCTGCCGTGTGGGCAGTGTGGCTGGCTCTGGCCGGGCAGCGCAGCTTCCACTGCGCTCTGAGTGGCATGGTAAGGGGGCAGAGGGTACCAGGGGGTAGTCAGGGAGCAGGGGGCGGTCAGGGGAAAAGGAACGCGGAGGGAGGTGGGGGGTTGAATAGGAATGGGAGTCTGGGGGGCCTGTCAGGGAGCAGGGGTGTGGATAGTTTGGGGCTGTCAGGGGACAGGGAACGGGGTCCCGGGAGTGTGTGGGTGTGTGGTCAGGGGACAAGGAGCAGGGGGTTGGATGGGTCAGGGATTCTGAGGGGCACAGTCAGGGTGCAGGAAGTGGGAGGAGGTGGTTAGGGAATAGGGGGTCAAGCTGTTTGGGGAGGCACAGCCTTCTCTACAGTTATGTGGCCCTCGGGCCAAAATGTTTGCCCATCCCTGTCCTAGTTAGATGTAGGCATAAGGACTACTCATACTTCCAAAATCTACATTCTGTGTGCACATGTGTACTTCTAATTTGTGAATCTAGACACACCTCCACCAAGCAGTTAACAGCTGTTATGTAATTAGTATTTAAAATCAAATGTATCTCACCAATGCAAACCATTAAAAACAAAGGAAATAAGGCATAGTTCATTCACTATCTCCTCTAAGCTTTGCTCGCTAGTTTCCATTCTAAACCTCAGTCACCTCCCTTCCAGACCTCTAATCGTGAACAACTAATGGTCATTATGATATCTTGACCATGTTTAGAGGTTGTGTGTGTTAATTTATTTTAATGATTAACAGATTGTGTACCTTTCTTAAATTGTATTTCTTATAGTTGTGTGTGATTTTGTGTTGACATACATAAATGAGATAGGGACTCAGATGGCAAATGATGCAGTTTTTCTGTAATGTTCAGGAAAAGTTATGTGAGTGGGTGATATACAATGTTAATGATTGTTCTAAATTTGGTATTTTATATAGGAACTACAGAAATGAATTCTAAGTATGATCATAGTTAAGACTACAAATGCCAGAATGATGCAAGAGATATGCATTTAATTATTTAGTTAGAGGCACTCAAAGGAAATATGAGAAGCAGATGGGGAATTTCTACTATTTCCTCTGAAACACTTAGTCTAAGGTGCCACAAGTCCTCCTTTTCTATTTTCTAACAAATTTATCTGAGCATAAGCTTTCGTGAGCTACAGCTCACTTCATCAAATGCATCTGATGAAGTGAGTTGTAGCTCACGAAAGCTTATGCTCAGATAAATTTGTTTGTCTGAAGGTGCCACACGTACTCCTTTTCTATTTGTGAATACAGACTAACACGGCTGCTACTATGAAACTTAGAAAATATTCTTCTAATAAGTTAGATTAGAAATACAATTACTGGGCCAAAATTTTCCAGCTAACTTCAATCATTACTGTGTGAAACAGAAGGAATTGAGTCCTGTTTTAAGTGCAAATCTCATGACAATCTTACCTGTGGAGTCATTACATATACTTCCTGAGAGAGAGAGAGCGAGCATGTGTGCGTCCATCCGTCCCCTCAACCACATTTGGAAAATTAGGCAAATATTTTTTTAAACAAAAATATTTGTAAAGATCATCAGCCTCTCCAATAAAAGTACATGCTACATTGTACATTATAGTTTAGATGAATAAGAATAATGGTGGTAGTTCATCCAACCAATTTTGGATTAAAGAGGTTTTTTGGTTGTTTTTTTTTTTTGTTTTTTGGTTTTTTTTTTTACAGTGACACTAAAAATCCACTAATCTCTCCTCAATTTGATAAATGATGAAAGGAAACAGTAAATACTTTCTGACCTTGATCTCAGAGCAGGCATTTACAAGTGTTAAATATTTAGTAATAAGTAAGAGCAGGGAGATGCTTTTGTAGAACCTACCCAGAAAGGTGCTGAACCCTTGCAATATATTTCTTAGCAGTGGAGCTGTCTGACAAAAAGGGTGTTCAGTTATTTTCATTTCAGTCACAACTAGCATTACTGTGTTTCCCAAGTGGTCAACGAGGATATTAAATTTTGAATTATTAAATGTGTTATTTCCAAAACAAATCTATGGTTAGAAGTTATGACCCTGCTGAAACTTTATTACCATTATCCACTTTTAAAACCATTGAAAGCCTAAAGGACACAACTTTAAATAGGCTGATGGAAATGGCATTTAATATGAAAATGTGCAAAACATTCCTCTCTGTGGAAACAAAGAAATCAGTAAGAAAAGACTATACAGCCTGGAACACATATCTTTTTCACTAAGCCCTGGTCTACACTAGGACTTTAGGTCGAATTTAGCAGCTTTAAATCGATGTAAACCTGCACCTGTCCACACGATGAAGCCCTTTATTTCGACTTAAAGGGCTCTTAAAATCAGTTTCCTAACTCCACCCCTGACAAGTGGATTAGCGCTTAAATCGGCCTTGCCGGGTTGAATTTGGGGTACTGTGGACACAATTCGACGGTATTGGCCTCCGGGAGCTATCCCAGAGTGCTCCATTGTGACTGCTCTGGACAGCACTCTCAACTCAGATGCACGATTGTTTGCCATTGCTCTGACGCAGGGAGGGGCGACTGACGACACGGCTTACAGGGTTGGCTTACAGGGAGCTAAAAATCAACAAAGGGGGTGGCTTTACATCAAGGAGTATTTCAGGCAGGACTTCACGGAGGATTCCAATAAGAAATGGTGCACCTAAGTTATTGTTCTTATTGGAACAAGGAGGTTAGTCTGGCCTCTGATTGATACATGGCTAGATTTACCTCGCTGCACCTTCTCTGTGAGTGACTGCAGTGTGACCTAGAGGAATGAGTCCCCTAGATGGGGGGGGGGTTGCAAATGAGTACAAAACAAATCTGGTCTATTTCTTGTTTTGATCCACTCCATCTATCTTTTACATCTTTAGCTGGCAGCAGACGGTGCAGAAGGACTGCATGCCATCCACATCTCATGGCTGCTCGGCAGAAGATGGTACAATAGGACTACTAGCCATCCTCATCTCTTGATATGTACCCAGAACCACCCGCGACAATGTTTTAGCCCCATCAGGCATTGGGATCTCAACCCAGAATTCCAGTGGGCAGGGGAGACTGCGGGAACTGTGGGATAGCTACCCACAGTGCAACACTCCGGAAGTCGACGCTTGCCTCGGCACTGTGGAAGCACTCCGCTGAGTTAATGCACTTAGAACATTTTCTGTGGGGACACACACACTCGAATATATAAAACCGATTTCTAAAAACCTGACTTCTATAAATTCGACCTAATTTTGTACTGTAGACATACCCTGAGATACCCTCCCACTTTCTGGGGTTACAGGAATAGCCATAGTTCAGAGTCTCTGATACCATAGGTCTAATGGAGCAATCAGGGAACAAGGGGAAAGCGATGCAAGACTAGAGCCTGTATGGAGATTCAGGACAAACCTGGTTTGGAAGGTTGGCACATTGCTTTTCTACAGGGGCAGGGGACAGTGAGAAAGCAAAGGAGCTTCTTGGAGATTTTCTACCTTACAGACATTTCCCATGTGTTTTTCCGCAGGAGGGATTGACTTGCACCTTAGGTGGAAGCAACCTAAGCATTAGCCTCTCTTATTAGCTATGTGTTCTCATTCAGTGTCACTAAAACCCCATTTGTTTCATTAGGCAGAGCCAATTCTTTTGTTTAAAGAAAGCACAAAAATAAAAACCTTAAAAATTATGAAATAAAAGGGCTAATTAAGCATCTACATTTAAATTAGAGATGATTTGGTTAAAATGAATATAAATACTATATCAATTGCAGGTAGACTATTGTTTCTAAGATTGGGGACTATTTCCTGAAGCAGTGATTTGAGACTAATTAAGATAATTTCTCTTATTATTGTATTACATGTCAAATGCAAGTGAAACAGCAATCAGACAGCAATATGCAGTTTGTTCAGAAAGTCACAGGTTTCAGCCAGCTCAGCTGAATGTTGTTATAATGACTGTGTAGGATGAAAAAGGGGAAATAAAGTATCAGTACACAATCTCATTATACACACTCCTAATAGGAGTTAGGTACTTAGTGGCAAACTACTACATATTTAGGCACCTAAATACCATTAAGAACCCCTATTGCATTATGTATGAAGTGAAGGTGCTGGCATAGTCTAATATCCTCTGAAGTATTAGAGTAGTAGATATAATTTGGGATTTTCAAAGTACCTAAAGGAGTTATGCACCCAACTTTCATTGACTTTCAAAGGGAGTTGGATGGCTTTGAAGGGCCTATCTATATCTGTTGTAGAATGTTTCTGTTTTTAACTACTATAATATTCAGTACCAGGAGTATACAAATTATGTTGGCTAAAAATATAGACAACATTCTATTCTTAGATACACAAACCAAATATATCCTGGCCTCTTTACATGCATAGAAGTGTCATTCACAAACTGGAGTCCTGAAAATTCAGGAGCAAATGCTAAGCCTGGTATTCAGCCTGTGTAGCCATTTCTAATGCCCCTGGCAAAGTTTTACA
Organism: Eretmochelys imbricata; assembly: GCF_965152235.1. Lineage (NCBI taxonomy): Eukaryota > Metazoa > Chordata > Testudines > Cheloniidae > Eretmochelys > Eretmochelys imbricata. The sequence goes on along the minus strand of NC_135575.1, from coordinate 51,717,519 downwards.
ATTGGGCCCCTGCCACAATAACCAAGAGTCACTTTGTGACCACTGTGTCCCCAAAGCCTGTGCTGCTCTGCCAGCTGGATGACTTCAGTACTAAAGGAAGGGAATGGGTAACATATCCAGAACTGTTGTGTGTTTGAGAGCAGTATTAGGGTTATAGTAGGTGAAGGTTTAAACAGAAAGAGGAGAAGAATGTGGGATGCATCACGCAGCCAGATACTGTATATAATGCAATGCTAACCAGAATGCGCAGGGAGACTCCTGCAGATGCAGTTCTGAAAGATCTCTGGGTTGTAGGAAACTTCTCTCCAGGCCATGGTGTGGCTCCATGTCCACTGTGGAGGCAACTGCAATCCAAGCGCTGGAACAGCCTTCTCAGCCCTTTAAGTAGTCGCTTTCAAAGTGCTTTAATATCCTACATCTCTGTTTTCTATTGTATCTTTTTTAAGTTTCTTTTCTCTTCTAAAGAACATCATTTAATCTCTTACCTAAATCACCTTGAACGTTTCATAATGGTAAATAAAATGATTGAAGGTTGTCAGCTGGAAATATTACGTCTGCTGTCAATGGTTCATAAATAATTGACACTGAGTTTACCTCGGGAAAGCTGCAATTAGCCTCACTCATTAACATATGAGCCAAGTCTGGTTCTGTTTTGTGAATGTAAGATTTTCATTTAACTCTTTGATGCAAAAGATAAAAAGTTCCTTCTGAGATGTCACTATGAAACAGGATAGATCTGAATAAATGAATATTGCAACATGAACATCAGAATCCCAAAATACCGGCTTGGTTCAATGATGTTTGTGTCCCTTCCTATGGCATTATCTCCTGACAAGTAGGTTTTTGTTTAAATCAAAAGTTTCAGGAATGGCCTGTTTTTTGTACAAATACCTGTATCTGCAACTAAAAAGGGATATTTGTGCACAGACAAGACAATTTCTCTAATTATTCACTATTTTCATGTATATAAAGTTGCAGTCATCTGATCAGGAAGAACAACCAACATGTGACTAATCACAACATGAGTAATTATGAGTAATCAAAGCTCATTGGATGAAATATGATTGTATTATTAATTGTGTGAATACTAGAAATTTAGACGAGATAGTGAGGGTGGTTCTCTTTACAACAGGTTAACAATCCTTTTTCCACAGCAAAATAAAGTTTTGACTAGTCTTGAGATGAAAGTTTAGAAGCTAAATATTTCCCACTAAACAAAACCCTGTTTCAGTTTGAATCTGCACAAGGATCACCGCCGGAGGATCTTTTTCATCCTTCTCTCCAAAGGGAGGAGTCTGCAGCCTCAGAGTGTAGAGAGGACACAACCTGCAAGTTCCATGACTTCTGAGGATTTGTGGAGTTAAGAAAATATCCCTGGCTTGTGAGCCCATGCTCATGGCAGATTCCCTACTCCTGAGCTCTTAGCCTGAAATCTTTGAAAAGATTCAAGTAGATCAAGTTCAGGTTAATTTTTTCAGGCTAGCAATACTCTGGTGATTAACCAATGGATTTGAAAAAGAAGAAAAAAAAAGTGTCCAGTACTTTATATCTTTAAAAATGGACAGATATTTTTCTATTTTTTGTGTGGTGTGGAAAGCATGGCCTTTTCAGTTCAAGAAGCTTGTATTTTAGCTGTTCTTAGCTAATTTGACAAATTCTGTATCTCCTTAGATGCTTCCCCCCCCCCCCAAACAGTAAACTTACACTCTTTAGGATGCTAATTGCAACTGTTAAATGTGGCTGCAAAGGGAATAGATTTTAAGTGCTTCCTTTCAATCTTCATGATATGATAGATTTAAAGATCTTTAGCTGTTAAGCTCAGTTGCAGAGCAGCCTTGGGGTTTAGGTTACAGACCTAGTTAAAACTTCTCTTTCCTATAAGAACCTGTCTGAATTTTAAGTCAAAGCCATGAAACCAGTTCCCATAAGTAATTTCCACACTGGATGCCCTTAACTGCAGGTCTCTTAACCTTCAGAAACATACCATGAGTCCTATTGGGATCCAGGAAGTATGCAGGCAATGAGTTGGAGGCAATCAAATCAGTCTATACAACTAAGTTATAAAATTCGACGGTATATAGCACATAATCCCTTGTGAACAATGATTTTGACTATCAAGGGATTGTCTCTCGGGTATAATGATTTAGATCCACATTTACCATGTATCTCATTCCTTATTCATAGCTTAGAAATCTTGAAATTGAGGCTATTGGAAACTTTATACATGTTTCCATGCAGCACATATCAGTGCAAAGGTCCTGCCTTAATCTATTTGGGCATTTTCATTTCATGTTATTTTCAAATAGTAAAAATGTCAATGAGTGTCACAAAGCTTAATTTTGAATGGCATATAGATTTAGCCATAAGAATGGCTACATCTCTTCCAAATTTAAGTTATTCAGTGACCAGGGCTACTGCCAACACCTTTTGAAGACTATTCAGCAACAATATTTCATCATTAGACAATATTTCTTTATATTCCTGCCAATTTTTCCATTGCTTAAGTTAATCTTATTACCTGTCATTTACAAAAACATACAAATTACACAAAAGCATATACACATAGACACGAGTAAGGAATCATGAAGAACCAGAGTGCTGAATTCACAGAATTGTCTTTTGAACATTTTGCAATTTGACACCCACTGCCAGCTGACTCAGGTTCGTGGGGCTCAGGCGGTGGGGTTATTTAATTTCAGGGTAGACTTCTAGGCTCAGGCTGTAGCCCATGCTCTAGGACCCTGTGTAGTGGGAGGGTCCCAGAGCTCAGGCTGCAGCCTAGGATGGGAATGTCTACATGGCATTTAAACCCCTCAGCCTGAGCATCACAAGCCCAAGTCAGCAGACACGTGCCAGCTGTGGGGTTTTAGTTGCAGTGTAGACATAATTGAGCTAACACTAGTAGGGCGTGTTTGATGTCTGTAGCCCACAGTGATAGGTGCCTTACAAATAGCGAAAGGAATGAAGTATCTGTCTTATCTATCCTCATAAGTCTCTCCCTCTAAACCATTAATCATTTGATACTCTTCTCTGAATTCCCTTCATTTAAGAGCTTCTGAGTATTGAGGCACTTTTACTCATTACAATATCTGCCATATAGAATATTTAGCCTGAAGCCAGATTGGCTTTTATTTTTGCCAGGATATTGTATTAGATGTTAAACACCTATTTTGGTGTCCATGATCATGCTAACTCCCATTTAATATTTTGATTTTGTACTCATTTTCCGCAAGTGTGTTATATAGTAAATATATTTAGTGTGTAAACATATAAAAAATATATTTTATACCTATATTTTTGGACCTGATTTTGGTAACAGTGTGACATAGCAAGCAGTCACAAAGTAGGTGTTGTCATACAAGTATGACAAATGAATTTTCTTTGTAACTACAACTAGAAACAATGAGTTAATCTCAGATCCTTTTTAACACCCAAATGTATTTGAGCTGAGTGTTTCTGAATGGGATATGGTGATAATGAAACTAGGGATCAAGAAACCTTGTGGATTTTAAGGTCCTGCAAATTTTGTATTTGCAAAACTAGTTCAGATTCAGAAATTCCCTCCTCTGATCCCTAGCAGCAGTTTAAACCCATATTCCCTCCCCACTGCAGATACAATAAAAAAAGTTAAACATACTGTAAGATAAATAGAAGTATATGCATGCTAAAATAGAAGTGTAATGGAGACAAAACATCCTTAAAATTGGTGCCCTATATATAATATACATCCTGCATTTATATTTTGGTTAGTTTCTCCATCCCCCCTTCTCTTATGTCCTCTCTGTCTTTATATTTTTACACTGTATCATTTTCACCCTATTTTCATTGCACTTCATTGCTCCTGTTCTCCTCTCATGTCTCTTAAGTACAATGTGAACTCAGAGATATGAATTAGCCGCAGACTTTCAAATCTATTAATTTGAGTGGATTCAGAATTAAGCAAAATCAGTTAAGTTATTACTATTGAAGACTGTTTCATTTGTGATGTATGTTCAGTATCCTACAGCTGTGAAGGTGCATTTCAAAACATATACCAACATGTTACTTATGTGAATTTATATCTGCTGTTACACAAGCTTGTGTGGTGGGGAATAGAAGGTGTTAATTGTACTCTGCCATGTAGAATTTATTTTTATAAAATAGTGGCAGTGTCCAATGTGAGCATATTGAATAAAAGAGTACAATTCTTTACCCATTCCTATGTGTAAAGAGACAGGTAAATTCAACACAACAGGCAGATTGTACAACCCTTGCCTTGGGGTTCAATAAATTCCTTTACTGGGACCTACACAAGGTCTAAGACCTATTTTAAGGGTTTAAATGGGATTTAAGTGGAACATAGGCCTTGTGGTGGCCCCATAGGAGGGAATTCACATTTTGGTGTGAATACTTATAATTCTGTAAAAGGCATTGGAGTGAGTATGTGTTCATCAATGTAGCCTTAAGGATTTGTCTACATTTTGAGCTGGAGATGTAATTTCCAGTGGGAGGAGACATATCTGTCAAAGCTACCATCGGTAACATGCTAAAAATAGAAGTGTAGCTGTGATGGCATGAGTGGTGAGAGGGGGCTAACCACAATGAGTACAATCCCATCTAAGAGACTAGGTGTGCTCAGGTGACTAGCTCTTCATGCCACTTCAGTAATATTTCTATATTTAGCATGCTCTCTCAGAGCTAGTGTGGATGTCTCTCCTCAAGAAGGAAATTATACCTCCAGTTCAAAGTGTACCTGTAAGCAGCAAGTATCATAGAATATCAGGGTTGGAAGGGATCTCAGGAGGTCACTTACTCCAACCCCCTGCTCAAAGCAGGACCAATCCCCAATTAAATCATCCCAGCCAGGGCTTTGTCAAGCCTGACCTTAAAAACCTCGAAGGAAGGAGATTCCACCACCTCCCTAGGTAACACTTTACCACCTTCCTAGTGAAAAAAAGTTTTTCCTCATATCCAACCTAAACCTCCCCCACTGCAACTTGAGACCATTACTCCTTGTTCTGTCATCTGCTACCACTGAGAACAGTTGAAGTCCATCCTCTTTGGAACCCCCTTTCAGGTATTTGAAAGTAGCTATCAAATCCACCCCTCCCCCTTCTTCTCTTCTGCAGACTAAACAATCCCAGTTCCCTCAGCCTCTCCTCATAAATCTGTGTTCCAGTCCCCGAATAATTTGTTGGCCTCTGCTTGATGCTTTCCAATTTTTCCTTCTTGTATGGTGGGGTCCAAAACTGGACAAAGTACTCCAGATGAGGTCTCACCAATGTCAAATAGAGGGGAATGATTACGTCCCTCGATCTGCTGGCAATGCTCCTACGTATGCAGCCCAAAATGCTGTCAGCCTTCTTGGCAACAAGGGAACACTGTTGACTCATATCCAGCTTCTCGTCCACTGTAACTCCTAGGTCCTTTTCTGCAGAACTGCTGCCTAGCCATTCGGTGCCTAGTCTGTAGCAGTGCACCGGATTCTTCCGTCCTAAGTGCAGGACTCTGCACTTGTCTTTGTTGAACCTCATCAGATTTATTTTGGCCCAATCCTGTACTTTGTCTAGGTCCCTCTGTATCCCTACCCTCCAGCATATCTATGACTCATCCCACTGTAGTGTCATCTGGGAACTTGCTGAGGGTGAAGTCCACGCCATCCTCCAGATCGTTAAAGAAGATATTGAACAAAACTGGCCCCAGGACCAACCCTTGGAGCATTCCGCTTGATACCTTAGTAGCCTTTGGTCTCTCTTGTTCTTTCCTCTCCCAGAGCTAAAACCAGAGAAGCCTTCTTTAGAGCCCGAGCCTTACTTATTAATCCTAGTTGGGTGCTTTAATTGTCACAACCCCATCCATAGAAAGGTTTCATTCTAAATAGTACATCTTTGTCTTGTAACCCCAGAACAGACTATAATGCACACAACAGATTAAGTCTTTTCAAAACTAATTTTTTTTTAAACTAAGGAAGGAATAGGAGAGTAGAGGACATAGTTTTCAAAGATTATCATTTCTAATATATCCAACAGAAAAGACTAATTGGTTTATAAGAGATTTGCAAGATTTTCAACCTTCTAGCAGAAAACTAAGCATGCTGAATATGGGGAAATTCTGGCCAGATCCTTAGAGCCTTGCTAAAATTTTGTAAAATCTTTCCCTCCAATAGGAGTTTTTTGGGGATTTGATGCAGCATATCTTTTCTTTTTACTATTTCTTATATTTTATGAAGCATATGTTAGATAGGCATCAGAAACTGAGATTGATTTTTTTCCTCTCAATTCTCTTCTCTCATGAAAGGTACACCTTCTGTTCATGTCAGTTGATTTCTTTCAGCTCTTTAATCCCTTTAATTCATGATGTGTGGGTATTCTGTTAGGAACTGGTAAACGCAACATGTCAAATATCTTTTAAAGCTTGTCACACTAGCATATTTGCAGCTATATTCTTTTCACTTTAACTTTCAATCAGCAATGCTCATGACTGCTTTTCAGATGCATATTTTTTACAGGCTGAATAAGGGACTGATCCTGCAAGGTGCTGAGACACCCAGTTCCTACGGACTTAAAAGGCAGTTGGAAGTGCTCACTTCTATTAGTATCAGGAATGTTATGAAAAAACAAACACTAAATTTCCTAGCCATAAGATACAATATTGGGATTCTTACTCATGAATAATCTTTAGGGGTCAGAGTCTGCCTGGCCTGTATTTGACTGTGCCCTGAGAGAAGTAAGGAGACCTCCTCCCCATCCCTTTGGCTGTCCATGTAAGAGCTAGACAGAACCAGCACCTCTGAGCTAGGAGGAACACAGGTACTGCTCCCTAAATATTCCTCTAGGGCCGCATTGTATCCAAGAAGTGGCAGAGAGGTGTAGATCCTCCTATGTACCAGTCAGCAGTGCAGGAACTTTGATCAGCCAACTCTTCAACCAGGCTGTGAAGAATGTGGCAACCAAAGATTGAGCTGAACATACAGGACTACTTGAGAGTCACACAGGCAGGATTTGACTCATAATAGCTTAGTTTCAAAATAGCTTCAGCTCTTATGGAATCATTTGTATACTTAAAAAAAACATCTAGAAATGTAGTTCAGTTTAGCACACAATTACTCAGCTTGTATTTTATAGCCATTCCCCTCATTCTTGGTCTGGTTTTGTTTATTTCGATTGTATGCTCTTCATTGAAGGAACCTGTCTTATTTTAATAAAGGCCTTAACATGTTTTTGGGTGTTATATGAATAAGATAAGAATTTATACACCACAAGATTTGTTCACACACTGGTAAATTGTCCATGTATCTTGGGGACATCATTCCTTAACGTAGATAAATAAATCTGATATATAAACTTCTGATGGGTTCTCTTTTTAATTCATAAACACTTTCTACTAAAAAGTATGCTCCAGGAACAAAAAGGCACAAGATGGAGAAAGTATTTGGTCCATTGTTACTTCTAACACACTTCTTGTATCTCATCTTCATATTACAATTTAAAAGTATTGAGCATTCCATCAAAGAGCTCAAATCTCATCTCTCTTCCTTTGAAAAGCCCCACTCAGGCAAAAAAAAATATATATATGCATGTTTTACTTTATGCAATGTGAGTAGTTCCATTGACTTCAGTCAGAGTACACATAGTGCATAAAGTTAAGCACATGAGTACAGTTTTACAGGATTGTTGCCGGCTGGATATAAATCTATTTGCTTTAAAATTTACCTAAAATAACCTGTGTGTGTCAGAAGAGATGTAGAGAAATTTTGTTTAAAATATGGGGAGGGATACAAATTAAAACAAAACAACATCAGAGCCCTCCTGTTCTTAAACTGGCAGGAATCTCTCCTAATCATCTATGGATTTACAATATTTAAAAATCACTCTCACATATGATAGTCTCCCCTGCTTTTAGCTTCATTGGAAAAATAAAATAGATTACTATTCCAATTAACCTTTAGCTGGTCATGTTCTGTAGCACAGATAAGGGTTTCTTGAAGCATAAAGTCAAGAGTTAGTATTTTAGATAACTTCTATTTTTAAACAAGATGATCTATGTCCTTAATATTTTGAGTGGCCCTGTTACAGGAATGTATTACTACCACCATAAAACCAAACTCTGTGTGTGGAGAGAATGAAAACAAGGATTAAGAGCAAGAGCTTAGTTACAGAAAAAAAAGAATACAAAGATTAATTTTAAAGGTAAAAAGGGTCCTTGATTTCTGTGTAATCACACTACACTTCATGATCAAGGCAGAACAACTAAAATTACAAAACCAAACAGATGGGCTGCAGAATGGATGTTTGCAACCAGGACTATACTATGTTTGCAACCAGGTGTCCGACCAGAATGCCCGGTCAAAAAGGGACCCTGGTCAGCAGTGCTGACCAGGCTGTTAAAAGGCTGGTTGGTGGCACAGCGGGGGCCCGGGGCTAAGGCAGACTCCCTGCCTGCCTTAGCTCAGTGCAGCTCCCAGAAGCTGCTTCCAGGTCCCTGCAGCCCCTAGATGCATGGACAGCCAGGGAGGCTCCACGCACTGCCCCAAACCCAAGGGCCGGCTCTGAAGGGCCCATTGGCTGGGAGTTGCGGGGGCGGCGCCTGCGGGCGCAAGGATAGTGCATGGAGCTTCCCTGTGGGCTTCAGGGAACTGGCGGCCACTTCCTGGAAACCACAGTAAGCGCCTCTGGGACCCCTCACCACCTCCTGCACCCCAACCCCCTGCCCCAGCCTGGAGTGCCCTCCAACACCCAAACTCCCTCCCCGAGCCTGCTCTGAGCCCCCTCCTGCACCCCAAACCCCTCATTCCCAGCCAGAACCCAGAGCTTGCAAGAACCCGGAGTCCTCATCCTGCCTTGCACCCCAACCCCTTGCCCCAGGAAGAAGCCCTCTCCTGCACCATGAACCCCTCATTTCCAGCCCCACCCAGATCTTGCACCCCCAGCCCAGAGCCCATAAGCATCCCCCCCTGCATCCCAACCCCCTGCCCCAGACCACTGAAAGTGAGTGAGGGTGGGGGAGAGCGAGCAACAGAGGGAACTGGGGCAGCACCTTGGGCAAGGAGTGGGGCAGGGTGTTCTGTTTTGTGCGACTAGAAAGTTGGCAACCCTATATAAGAATATTTAGACTAAACCAAAAAAAAAAGTGGTATTTTCGATTGTTCTGATACAAGTAAAATTAAATGTCAGCCATAAATATCACATGCAAAATCTCAGATATGAAAAATGGCAACTATAAGCTAATGATGTCCTTTTGTTTATTAGAGAAACAAGGTAGGTGAGAGACAAGCTTTCAAGCCACAGAGTTCCTCTTTCTGCAGACTTCAGGAAGAGCTCTGTGTAGCTCAGAAACTTTGTCTGTCAACAACAGAAGTAGGTCCAATAAAAGCTTTAACTCATCCACCTTTCCTCTCTAATATAATGGGACTGACACAGCTACAACACCACTGCATACATCCTTTTGTTTATGTCTATCTCCTATTATCTAGAGCTATTATTGGAGTTCATATCAAGATATATATTAAATTGGGCCAAATCCCAGGTACAGGCTGCAAAACAAATGCATGCCCAAGCAATTTTTAAATTTCCTCCTTTCCAGAAAGCAGATGTATTATATATATTAACAATAGTTTAAAAAAAAATCACTAAAGAAAAACAGAAAGGTAAATGACTTATAGTTTGCATATGTTACCAAATACTGCAACCATTTCACAGGATATGCAATAAAATTATGCAACTTTACAACTTGTCAAAGCTGCATGACCAGACAATACAAAAATCAGACAATATTACACAGACAGAACATATTCCGGTGGTGAGTGTGTGTGTGTGTGTGGGGGGGGGGGTGTTAGAAAAATGACACACACAAATAGGCAAAAAAGGAAAGGAGAGGGAGAGAAAAAGCAGAGAACTCAGGTGGAATGGAAGTCTGGCATTATTTGAGCTATAGACAAGTGTATCAAGAAACAGGATTCAAATTTCTTACAATTCATATAATTGTTCTCCATGTCAATAAACTATTCTTATTGAGGCTCCTCAGAAACATGGAGGAGGCAGTCTGAAGATTAATCAATATCCATTGGTAGATAAGGAAGCACTTATGCTCCTTACAAAGAAATTTTTAAATGTTCTTGTATATGAGTCAGTGTCTCCATGTGCTTTTTAGCAAAGATCTTGTACTAGTTCTTGTATGAGTAAAAAATAATATTTTTTGTGCTTAAGTGGTGTATTTAACAGTAGAGAACAACTTTCAACCAAATTAAATCTCATAGGTATTGCTGCAATTGTTATCCTGGGGAAAAGGGTCAGTGTTGGGCCTACAATTTACTCTAATTATGTACTATAAAAAGGTATATAAAAGTTCATAAACTGTCACAATAACCTATATATAACAAATGTTAATTGGAAAAGTACAAGACAAAAAGCCCTAAATTAGTCTAAATAAAAAGACCTACTAATAACTCAAAGGCTGTTAAAATCACTTAGTTAAAAAAAAAAGTAACTACAGAAATCAGTAAAACAATTTTTTTGTGAAGAGATAAGCCTAACTAGTAAACAAAATAATAAGGGGATGGGCTATTTCACCCATCACTCCCTTTTTACATCCTTATTTAAACAGAAAAAAAAAATGAAAAAAAAAAAAATGAACAGAGACTATTAAAGCGAGATTCATCATGTCTGCCATTCCCACTGTCTCCTAGGACCCAACACCTTTTTCAGTCTAATCCTGAGAGATGTCCTGACCAAATTGGGCTAGACAGGGATATGCCACCCCCACCAGCACCTTCTGAATCCCAGACACCCTCTGAAGAAAAACAGGATCGGATTAACAGCAGCAGCTCCAGTTTATCTTGACAAACTTCTCTTTTACACAAAAGGACAGTTATTACCATCGTCAATACCATCTAAGAAACTGTCAAAGTTTGTTTTTCCTTCTAGAACTCTATGCACCTAAAGAGAAACACACACACACACAAAAAAAATTGGTTAAAAATGAAAGCCTTACCTAATACTTTAACTCTTTGTTAAAGATATAGAAAAAGATAAAGTATTTGAAATGTAAAGTGATTTTTAATACTGGCTGTGGTTTCTGTACACAAAACCCCAAACTTCTTAACACTGTTTAACGTTGGACAGTGACCGTGTTATGTTAACACCTTTTGGCCCATTTATTCCATCTAAATTAATAGAACAGCATTTGGATTTTCAGACTCATAATTCCAACTGTTTTGTGCTTTTCCATGGTGACTGTTTTTTTAAAATCAAAACGCCTGTATGTGCGACTAATAAAAAGAAGCTAGGTAGAAATTTGTAAAATAGGTTTTATGGTTTTCAGTATGGAATTTGCGCTTCTAAATCCTCAAGTTCTTTTGAAAAATCCCACCATTTAAAGTAAAGCTTCTTTATCTCCCAAAACTTGAAGGTAAATAGACAACAGCCATTACAGAAGCAGAGTCCTAGTATTAGTTTTTAAACGCATGCTTAACTTTAATGTGACTGCTCACATGCAGAAAGTCGTTGGGACCACAAACACACACAGATACACACAGTTAAGCATGTGCTTCAGTACAGGATCAAAGCCTTGTTTAGTAACAATATCAACTGAAGTACAAAGTGTGTAAATTTACTTGTATGGAGTGTTATTTTCATTTCACTTCATTTTTATAGTGTGAATTTTCACGTTTCATTTTTCATTCTGATTTGCTGAAATGAATGCATGTTTGGCTTATTTGATAGTTTGTGAATAATTTGGTGCAGTGCAACATATTCACATTCATAAAATATCAATATGCTCCAGCATTCTTTGGGGGCAGCCAAATGTCAATTTGCATTCTAATTTGATGAACTAAAGCTATTTGGGTCTATTGATGTTTTGTAAGTGATGAGATATAGAGTACGATGTACAGGTCACTTGCTGGAGGATTCTCTGTTCCTTGAAGTCTTTAAACCACAGTTTGAGGACTTCAATAGCTCAGACATAGGTGAGAGGTTTATCGCAGGAGTGGGTGGGTAAGATTCTGTGGCTTGCGTTGTGCAGGAGGTCAGACTAGATCACAATAATGATCCCTTCTGACCTTAATATCCATGAATCTATGAATAATCATTCATAAAAAAAGATATTCAGTGCAACATAAAATAAAGACTATTTTACAATACTAGTGATTTAAAAAAATCACATTTTATTCTTCCACTTTAAATATTACTAATGTATACAACGGTGTTTAATGCCTAATAAAAATTTTTCATTAAAAACAGTTTTATACTTGATTATTTACAAGATTTACCATTGTGTAGGACTACCAACATAGCACACGTTTGATTCAGGCATAGTGTCAGAAGACCAAGTGTAAACTTCCACTTATAGCTCTGTTAAGCAACTTCAGTCCTAGGCCCAGATGCTTACATGCATGCTTAACTTAGAACGGGTGAGTAGTCCCATTGACTTCAATGGGATTATTCATGTCCTTAAAGTTAAGCATATGGTACTTGGTTGAAACCAACAAGCATTTTCATTGTGGGAGTATTTAAATTGATATCTGCAATGCTGAATGTTCAACATAAAAAAGGGTATTTTAGAATATTGTATTTTTATTTCTAATTACTTTGTTTTTAAATTTGTGATTGAAGCACCAGGTCTCTTATCCCACTCTTTTAACATTAATACAAATGATTATTCTTATTTTAAAAACACGACTGTTTCAGATATTTGTTAAACATAAATAATAAAATAAGAAACCTCATGTATATTCTATATTTTTATTACCAGTGAAAAATGGCTGTAATTTAACGCCTATATCTAAACAGGACTATTACGATGTCATTCTTTGTGGAGACAGGTAATCACTGCAGAATTCAGGAAGACATTTCCTTCCCCTCTCAGTCTTGTCATACACAAAATACACAATGGCTAGATGTGGAATGGCATTATTCTGGTCAACTATCAGCCCTTTATCAGAGACACAATATTTAACAGGATGAACCATGGACCCAAATGGCATGTTTACTAATAGTGATGAGATGATTTCATTTTTTTTCTGGATCCCAAGTGTATTCTATCAGCCTAGAATATGCTACCTTCTGCTTCTGTCCTGCCCTCTTTACCCCCACCTGCCACTCCTTACTTAGTCTTTCAGAGCAGGGGAAGGCAGCAGCTCCTTGTTAAAAATTCTGTCAAAGTGAAGGGAAGCCTCAGATGATTTCCATGTCACTGATAAAATTCACTCTCTATGCCTGCCACTATTTCCTCCCAGCCAGAAGTGAATTTTCCCTGTGGTTCATAAAACAATGTGTCAAGGACAATGTTTTGAAGGATTTCCACCCAAGAGTTTGTTCTGGGAATGGACCAGGTTGCATTGGGGATTTGATTCCCAGAAGAGAATATTCTCAGACATCATCCCCTCCAATCCCAACTCAAATTGTCTCAACTGAGAACTGTACTTGACTACCACTAACTACTGTGAAGAGGCCCCAGGTTAGCAAAGCATTTAAGTACATGTCTAAAGTGAACCACAAGTTTTTGTGCATTGCTGAATTGGCTCTAGTAATGAACATGAAGAAAAGAGACCGCACATATTTTGAGAAGCAGCAGAACATCCTCTTCCCCCCCAAAGTAGGTTACTGATTGGCTGGGTTATCCTCTTAAACCAGGAAATGTATCATCTGCAGGTCATTGGTGAGTGTAATGTTTTCCCCTGCTTGAGTATATTCAACAACCATGCCTTTTTTCCCCTGTACAAAAGTTTGGCATGACTATTCAGTGGTGTTTCAGGAACACTGCCTTTGTGGGCACATGATACAAAAACACAATTAGATGTTACAGTATTAGCATCATACTCATTACATTCACTTGCAATTTATAGCTTTTAATTTTACACTTAAAAAAGAAATGCAAACACATTCTCATCTTAGAAGAGGCAATGGAAAGTCACATGACTACCAATTTTACTCCAGAGGTGGAGGTTTCTTGCTGCAGCAAATGTTTCCATTATAATCTATAAAATTTTAGGAGATTTAGTCTGGACCAATTCATAATTTTCTAAATTAACTCTTTTGCCAAAGACATCTTTCTAGTCATGCTGTAGACCATCTCTTTGAACTTTAAGTTTCCATTGAACATTTCAAGAGAAATATACAAAGTGATTCTGCCCTTGCAAGTGAGACAATAAAATACACCCTTCTAGTGAGAAGTTTAGGATCCATTTAATTTCATAACACCATAAATAAGAAATAATGTTTTATGTTACTCCAAAATATACATGATTCAATGAAGCAGAAGACATTCTATTGATTGTGGAGGTTTTCTTAAGTATCCCGTTTATTAGCTGTAACAGCTACAGCCTGATAATAAGGTGTATAATACCTACATTTCCTTCTAAATATAAGACAGTAACTTCATTAGCAATTATAAGCAATATTTTTATAACTTATTAACTTTTTCATGTCTGATAATGGGACCTCATGGAAGAGACATTGCAGATTGTGGAGTTAAAGTTATAAACCTCTTAATATTTGTATAGAAGGTAGTAAGAGCTGATTAATATTAATCAGAATATTGATCTTAAAATAAATGCAGTTAATCTACTCTCCATCTACCTTTGTGCGACAAGAAATTTACAGCTTTGAGCATGGTAATAGCTGTGATTTGCTTTTTGCCTAGTGCATGCAGCAGCACTGATTCCTTATGTTTCTAAAGCAGTGGTAAATGAATAACATGCCCTATCTGAAACCAGCTTTTAAAATTATGATTTAGCAGTTCTAATCTTACACCCCCAACAACCTGACTTGCACATCTTAAATGCTGTCTTAATTGCATTAGGTATTGTTTTGAAATCACACAGTTAGAGCCTCAAAAACCATAAGCAATCACTGCCAAAAAGACATTATCATCTAAAGAAATGGTACCTGTGCCTGTTTTATAATGCTAGTCATTTGGAGGCATTCTAAACAAATAACAAAAGAAACCTGAACTACCCTTCTTCATAAATATTGTCAAGTATAAAACAAATGGTATTCAAGCACAATGTTACTTTCAATTCTTTATCCTAGCCTAGGAAACAGATCAATACTATCAAAGTGTTTTGTTAGCCATTAGAACTAAGCAAGAAATTTGTAACAGATTAATTGAAGTTTGTTCTGGGATATTCCAAAATTGATTGTGGTTTCCTGTCTTTTCATAGAATCATAGAATTGGAAGGGACCTTGAGAGGTCATCTAGTCCAGTCCCCTGCTCTCAAGCCAGGACTAAGTATTATCTACACCATCCCCGACAGATGTTTGTCCAATCTGCTCTTAAAAATCCCCAATGATGGAGATTCCACAACCTCCCTTGGCAATTTATTCGAGTACTTAACCACTCTGATAGTTAGGAAGTTTTTCCTAATGTCCAACCTAAACCACCCTTGCTGCAATTTAAGCCCATTGCTTCTTGTCCTATCCTCAGAGGTGAACAACAAAAAAATTTCTCCCTTCTCCTTTTAACAACCTTTTATGTACTTGAAAACTGTTATGTCCCCTCTCTGTCTTCTCTTCTACAGACTAAACAAATTTTTTTCAGTCTTCCCTCAGAGGTCCTGTTTTCTAGACCTTTCATCATTTTTGTTGCTCTTCTCTGGACTTACTCAAATTTGTCCACATCTTTCCTGAAATGTACCATTCAGAACTGGACACAGTACTCCAATTGAGGCCTAATTAGCATAGAATAGAGCGGAAGAATTACTTCTTGTGCCTTGCTTACAATACTCTTGCTAATACATCCCAGAATGATGTTTGCTTTTTTTGCAACAGGATTATACTGTTGAATCATATTTAGCTTGTGATCCACTATGACCCCTAGATCCTTTTCCGCAGCACTCCTTCCTAGGTAGTCATTTCCAATTTTGTAAGTGTGCAACTGATTGTTCATTCCTAAGTACTTTGTATTTGTCCTTACTGAATTTCATCCTATTTACTTCAGACCATTTCTCCAGGTTGTCCACATCATTTTGAGTTCTATCCTTCAAAGCACTTGCAATCCCTCCCAGCTTGGTATCATCTGCAACTTTATAAGTGTACTCTCTATGCCATTATCTAAATCATTGATTAAGATATTGAACAGAACCGGACCCAGAACTGATCCCTGCAGGACTCCACTCATTACACCCTTCCAGCAAGACTGTGAACCACTGATAACTACTCTCTGGGAACAATTTTCCAACCAGTTATGCACCCACCTTATAGTAGCTCCATCTAGATTGTATTTCCCTAGTTTGTTTATAAGAAGGTCATGCAAGACAGTATCAAAAGCCTTACTAAAGCCAAGATAGACAATGTCTGCTGCTTCCCCCTATCCACAAGGCTTGTTACCCTGTCAAAGAAAGCTATCAGGTTGGTTTTGTGAATATTTAACTCTGCTATTTTTGTGTGAACAGTTCTGTATATATTCAACATTTGACATCTACTTGTTATTTGTGTTTGGTCAGATGAGTCACAGGAAATTGTCTCTGATCCCACAGCCATGGGGGGCCCCTTGGTAGTATAACTGGTATTATATTGGCTGTGTGTGGAGAAGGAGCTAAGGAGAGCAGTACAGCAGTGCACTGGTGGTAGGAGGGAGCAAAGGATAAGTGACCCTGTGAAGGAGCAGATACTAGAAGACCCTGTGCTATGAAGGTCTTCCTTCCTCCCTATTGTAGAGCTGACAAAGTGCCTCTGGAGCAGTTCTATGGCACGTGGAGGAGGATTCCTGCTCCCTTACCCCTGTGCATCTACTTGGGCTGGGTGCTAGGCAAAGAATTTGTTGCAAAGGTGCAAGCACCTTTGCATTAATTTTGTCCATTTGTAGTCAGTTTATTTGAAAAAACTCATGCATACAACTTTGACATTGTCTATAAACATTCATACAAATAAAATTATATTGCACAAACAGAAAACAAATGAGCAATGTAAAGAAAATTAGTTGAAAAATAGGGACGTTGGCAGACATGTTTTTTTTTTTTCAGAACCCCCTAGCCTTATTGGCCAGTCAGAAACAAAACACCCTTAAAACGTCAAATGCAGCAAGGAACATGCATGGAAGGAAAAAAAAACAAGATTCTAGTAAAGGCTCTGGTTATGGAATAATTTTCAATAAAATAAAGTGCCACTCTATGCACAAATATTGCTTTCCCAAGTCATTGAATCTCCCCCAAAACTGATGTCTGATTACCAAAGATTTACTCCCTATCCAGCCCTACATTTTTATTAGAAATATTTTTAATATCAGATTTTTTTTCCAATTTGTACTTCAGGATATTGTATTTTTGAAGCAAGGAAGAGCTATATAATATGGAATCTTGCCAATCTTTGATTAACAATAAAAATGTTAAGAGTACTTGGACTGTAATACAAGTTTGGTTATAAAGGACCAAGTTGGAAAAAATAAAATCTTGATGTAAAATATTATGTGCTATTCCTAGGTATCAATAATAAATCATCCTATAGGTACACCGCAAGTTAAATATTCAATTATATTCTAAAAGTCATCCTTATCAGTGAAACACATTCACTATACCAAAATAGGAGTTCCAGAATTCGAAATGAGAAAGGTAAAAGTGTCCTTCAGCATCTTCCAAAATACTGGTTGATTTTCCTCTGGAATAACAATTGAGACCATCTTATTTTGGGAAGGGCCTGCATTTGCATCATTCATTCTCTTTTTTACTCAGCAATAGCTGCAAAATTTAGGTAGCATTTTAGGACCAATGTTCAAAACTGATCAAATATGTACATTTATATGTAAAAATCAGGTTTCCCACTCCCCAGGGGTGCACAAGTTTTCAGGCTTTTTTATTATGTCATTTTTTAAAATAGAGCCTTTTATGTTTATGGTACGTGTTACCGCCTTGTCTTTTGGGTCTCATAATTGGTTTCCCAGATTTGTTGTTATTGGGAGTTTTATGGACATAACATTTCCTAGTTCAGTTCCCATGAAAAAGCAAAACAACAATCACCACAGAATTATCAAATATAGCATAGTAGGATTGGATAAATCAAATATAGTATTTGTTGAACAGTATAAATATTAGACTAACAATTCATTTGCTTGTCCCTGATTAAAGGTGGATCTCACCAGAATCATCTCAACCCTGGAACAAATTCTACCTCAGTTCTCCCAGCAACACACCCTGGGAAAGGCCTGAGAAAGATCAAGTCTTGCAGCACGTCCCAAAGATTATCAATTCCAGACCCAGGCAAACCAAGTGATAACCAACAGGTGGTAGGCAGTTCTGAGATAAGACCTGGGCCCACTGAAGACTTTCCTGACAGTGCTATGTTTTGCAAGTACCAATTTTGGGTCTTGCATAGCAGCTGGCAGGGACACTGGCTGACTGGGACTTAGAAGAGACTTCTCCCATCTTGAAGGGCAATCCTCATTCCTTAGGATCTAAAGAACTTCTCACTGATTGTTTGAGGAGGTGTAACTTCAGCTGAGTGTCCCAAGATTTTGTTGTCTTGATTGAAAAGGACTTGCATACTGAGGAGCACCAAGGTGCATGTGCAGGTGGAGATGGAATTTCCAGTTTGAGAACACAGCTAAAAAGAGAAGTTTAGCCACAGCAGCACAAGTAGCAGAAGGGTTAGCCACCTCAAGAGCAATTTCATCTGAGATACTAGGTATGTACTTGGGTGGATAACTTCTTCTACCATTTGCACCATGACAGCTACTCTCTATTTATAGCATACTAGTCTGGTCAGAGCTATCATGTGGGTGACTACTCCAGTTCGAAAAGTAGACTTAGCCTTAAAAAAAAAAAAAGTGACTGTGGTAGTCTGTAACCAGAATGAGTCCACCGCAAGAGAAGCATGGTGAAACCTGAGAATTTTGAATCCCCTATTTTATGCAAAGGTAGTGGTGCAAAGCACCAAGGGAATTATTGTATTTATTTATTTTCAAAAATACAATAAATGAGAGGAAAATAGAAGGGAATTAATCCTAACTCGTTAACTACAAGAAGCAAACCGATATAAGGGGTAGCAGATGAACGATTCTTGTTCCATCTCACTTTTACTGCTCTGCCCTTTATACTTACATAATCATGTAAAGGACAGGGGCAGCTCAAGGGACAAAGCTGTTCAGAGATCATCTTGCATGCATCACTTGCCCACCAACACTGGGATCCACAGCGCCATAAATTCTTCACTGAATATATGTCCTTGACCTCAAAACAGGATTAAATTTAGCATGTTTTTACTGAATTGCATTTTGAGGTTTTGAGTTTGAGCCTCTAGAGGTGATTAAAATAGAGAAGAGAGTCAAA
Source organism: Eretmochelys imbricata (assembly GCF_965152235.1). Taxonomy (NCBI): domain Eukaryota; kingdom Metazoa; phylum Chordata; order Testudines; family Cheloniidae; genus Eretmochelys; species Eretmochelys imbricata. The sequence continues at coordinate 51,698,282 of NC_135575.1, read as the reverse complement.
ACTCAGTGCCTGCCTTGTTACTAGATCCAATTCTGCATCAACTTCAGTTAAATTAAACTAGGTTTAAGTCAGTGCAGAATTTGGCCAAAGAACTGCAATAAATGCGGTGTTACTGATCTGTTTTAACTTTATGGTCTACTACTTTCTGAATTCTCAGTATTTCATAAAAGATTTTTTTTGTTTCTACCCGAATTCCATTAATTATTATTCCAAGTGCCACAGATGTCACATTATGAATATTATTGTAATAACTTCAATCTTTTAAAGATATTGCATTGGGGTTTTTCATTTAGATAATGTGCATACCTTCATATTTCAAATTAAAACTAGAATACTCAAAGAATTTCCAGATAACCAAGGAAATTGATTAAATTACGTATCTGCGTGCTGTTGATTCTTAATAAGTTGATATTGTGGAGATTCATTTTTCCCCTATTTGGAAGGTATTGTTTAAATAGCACAGCAAAATAACTAGATGGATTGAAGAGGAAAAAGGAGGCTACCGGAACGTGACCTCCTCTTCATCATTAACTGGCAACACGGTTGCCTTTAAAAACAGTTTATACTGTTTTTTTTAAATAAAAATTTACTGTGGTATCCAAGACAACCATTTTCCTTTTCTTCTTCCATATGAATTGTTTTGTTTTACTGAAACTTACTAGTGAACAGAATCTTAAAGAAAAGGTTGCTTCATATTAAAAGAGTGGGCTATACACTTACCAAACAGACATGATATGAAGTATAATCAATTAACGTTTTCAGTACCTCAGATGAAGCATGCTATATTCCAGCTAACTATTATTTTTTATTATTTATAGGTAGCAAGATTTATGATACTTAATACAAATTACAGCACACGCCACAGGAAGATGGTGACAATATAACTATGAAAGGGTTTGCCTTGAATTTAAATCCTGTAAGATTAAAATGTTTTTACCTCAGGGCTAGATATTGGTACCTTTTTCTCACACTGAATAGCACCATGCTCCCCGAGCAGCTCCACTGACTTCAGTGACACTACATGTTGAATAAGGTACTGCTCATTGTGATTAAAAGCATTAGGATCTGGTATATAATTACTGTAGTTAAATTTAGACAGTACGCACATGGGTCCTGCATTGTGTGCCAAGTCATCCCTACCGTGAGAAAAATGTATAGATGAACCAGAAAATTAGTTCAAGTAGTTTTTGCAAGATCATCTCTTTGGAGCCGGGTTTGGCCCATTTAAAAAAATCCTCCAAGGGAGTAAGCCCTTCCAGCTTGAAATTTTCTTGAGACCTGTGGATTATGAGACATTTGCTAATGGGTTAGGAAGTCACATTAATTCCCGGTACTTCTGCCATGCAATCCAGGGCTTCCGGCCCCTCTCTCATTTGTCCATTAAAGAACAGCACGCTCTCACGCTCTAGATCCCTCACACACATTCCATCGACGGGGGTTTCACACTGCAGAGGGGATTCAGGGTAAGATAATGCTGAGGGGCACATTTTTATCTTGCACTACAAAATCCCTGTGAAGTTGAGGGGGAGGTGGCCACAGACTGCAATAAACGGTCCTCGACCCTCCTCAAACAGCCACACCACCCCAGCTGAGTCACTATCTATTGGACAAGGCTTCCTTGAAGTTGGGAGGGATGATTAATTTTAGGCTCACATTTCCCCCCCAAAAAATCACCCCATTCTTTCGGATTATGATGATCTTTTCCAGCCCAACATAGGACTTTTTTCCCCACAGGCATGATCTGAATGTGTATTATTTTATTCACTATTTTAACCAGGTTTTTTTCAATGCAGTATTGATCACCAACAAAACTAGTTTTAAAGTTGTGTGCAATAATTGTGTCCATTTCTTTTGATATTTCATTAATTGAATGTTCTGGCGAAAATAAGCAGAAGGTAACTGAAGCCTTGACATTGCCTTTTGGGAAGGCTGCTGAGAACCTGAACTTTAGCTCTTTTTTTATAATGCTCTAGCACCACAATTGTAGGTGTTCATGAAAAGTTTTCTGTTTGACCAAACAAATAAATCAACACTGAGGGAAAATACTTTTTACAAGTTAAGGTCACAAAAGAGCAAGCAGGCTTTACTTTTAGACTTCGAGGGCTCTTCATAAAGATTCAAATTCATAACATCATTGTTAATTGAAAATCCACTAGTACAATATCTTTACAGGTCATTGTTTTGTGGTTTGCAAAAGTCTAAGCCCATTCCAAATGTCAACATAAAATGTTAAGAATTGCTTTAGGGTATTTAAAACCCACTAAGTCTGACCATGTTTGACTTTATTTCATCAAACTTCATTCATTTCCATCAAAAATATAATTTTCATTTTCACATACAAAAGCATCTTTAAATTTGTTAAATGCCACCAAAATTATGTGAAACTTTAAATAAGTTCCATTATTTTAGATTTTGTAATCCTTTCATACTGTCAGCAGAATTATTGTGTATTAGCAAAACAAGTCATCTTCACATCATAATTGTAGCTAAAGTTTTAATATGTATTTGCTGTACCATAACTAAAGGTCTCCTCTCCCCTTACTGAAACTATTTTTTGCTTCCCTTTATACACTTGCATTAATGGGATTCTTAGTTACATCTTATGGAAACAGTTTTCTCCATATGCTTAAGAATGGCTTTGTGGAATACAGAAGCTGTAGTATATGGGAATGCTAATAGAGTTATTTCCACCATGCATGTATGCTGGCTGGTGCTTTTTAAATTCTGCAATCTTTCTGCTCAATTGAGATCAGCAGATTGTTGAACATTCATGGGTCAAGACTTTTTATTAGAAGAATCTGGTCTGATATGCTTGCTTAAAACAATTAATCATTGCCCTTTCCATCTGAAGAAGTTTTACGTTTTGAGAGTTAATTTACTGTACAAAGTCTGATTTGATATGGCTTGAACCTTCTGCTCAGAAGTTAGTTAACATTACATTTTTCTTAATCTTTCTTTTTAAGCTTCAAAATCATGCTTGATTTCCCAGCAATGAATAATTAATAAAGTAAACTGTTCTGCTGGGTGAATTAGAAAGGAAACAGAATAGCAAAATAGATTTTATTCATTATACTTAGGGTAGAAAACCATAATTCTACAAGAAATTGTGTAAAAAAACAAAAACAAAAGTATATGTATAGACAAATATTCAAAACTTTCCCAGACCAGCAAAGGCTAGCTGGAGACAGAAGGCCAAATTGCCCCAGTGGGTGGGGGAAACTTGATGAGGCTGGTGGTGAAGTGGGAGAGTCACAGCAGTGAGGGACACCAGAAAACTCCTCCTCCACTTCTCTGGGTCACTGGCAGTCAATGACCAGCTGTGGGGAAGGGTGCTGACTGGTCAGCCTTCCCCCTGGTCACAGAATTTAGCTTAGAGTGGGGGCCATGCAGCACCTCTTCTAGCTCCATTCCAGCAGCTCTACCCTACAGTAGGAATAGGAACTCAGCCTAACAGATGCTGTGGGTCTATCGGATCACCTGTTTGGGGGTCAGGAAGGATTTATTTCCCCCATGGGTCAATAGGCAGATGACTAGGGAGCTTTTTGCCTTTCTTGGAGCATCTTCAATCCACAGTGAGTTAAGTAAGAATGCACTTAGTGCTTCACTGAGGCACTTGGATTGAGTTAATTTATCATGACTTGCAGCCAGATTCCAGTGTGCTTAAAAAGGATAAAATGAATAGTTCCCAGAGACAAAAGACCTGGGATTTGGTGGTGGGCCTTCGACTCCTAGGATCAGGTCAGACCTTGAGGCTCTTTACAGGCCGGGTTCTCCACTGTCCCCCTTCCAGGGAGGAAGGTGCTATGACTCCGAGCACTGAGTCATGAGGAGTAAGTTGAGGAGGGCCTACCCCGAGTTATGGGTTATATGTTAAGGATCCTTGTGACCCCCACACTGGAAACAATTAAATGGCTCATATAGGAGAGTATGTGTGATAGGTGGGTAGTACCTGCTGCCTACTTCCATGCTGACCTAATTTAATCATTGTGCTTGCATCAGATCAGCTCTGGAGCAAACTGGCTTAGGCCCCATTTGGTTGCCTGGGCATAAATTTATTCTAAGGCTGTTTGGTCTCTCACATTGATATTAGTGAGGTTTACATTCTTATTTATACCTCAATTATTTAGTCCTTTTAAAATTGGTCTGGTAACATGGAAATAAGATCTTACAGGTATTTTGGAAAAAAAATCTAATTGGGCCAGAAATACAAGAATATTAGTAGTATTTATTATTCGTACTACCACAGTGCTCTCTGACACTGCCTTATGGACCAGGAACCCATTATACAGCTAGGCACTGTATAAACTCAGCAGAAAAAGATGGTCCCTGCTCCCAAAGACTTTAAAACTTAAGTAACATATTTTACTATGCTTTTTTTTTCACTTCCTTAAATTGTGGTCATTGTTAGAACTATGGAGTGCAACAGTGTGTCCTAGTGGATTGTACACTAGGAGTCAGAAGACCTAGGTCCTGTCCCTAGCTCTGGCACGGACCTATTGCATGAACTGGGGCAAGTCACTTCACTTCTGTGGGCCTCTGTCTTATCTATTTAGATTATAAACTCTTTCAGGCACAGTCTCTTACTGTATATTCATACAGCCCCAGCACCTCAGTTCCTCAACCTCAGCAATGGGCCTTATATACTAATGTACAAACCAACCAACAAGAAAATATACTGTTATTTTTAAAGGTTGTTTTTAAGCTTCTATTTCAGTTTTGATCAAAAGTGCTTCAAATTTTAGTTACTCCGAAGCCAACTCCAAAAATTGGATTAAGCGCCTGCACGTATCCCATAATGAAAATGCCCTTTTGGTGTATGGCCTGCATCTCAGATTCCTTAACAGAGCTCCTCTTCCCCCTGGTGTTTGAAGTACCTTAACACATTGTCTTGGGTGGCTTTTACATTCATCCAGGTGATTTTTTATATAATTAGAAACAAAATGGAGGTGGGGGAAGAAAAACCAAGACAGACAGAAGCAGAAAAAGAGTTTTGTATTTTCTGCTGAGGAGCTAAAAACATTGCAACTATTATTGTCAGGTTCTCTTAAAATGAATCTCCACAATATCAACTTATTAAATATGTTTCACATATTAACTATTGAAATCCCTTTTCATATATTGTCTCCCCAAATCCTGATGTTATGTTTCTATACACCAAAAGGAAAACAGATCCTTTCATTCTAAACAGATTTAGTTTAGGAAAAACAGCAAGAAGGAAAAAAAGGTAAACTTTCAATCAGAGAGCACTCTATTTGTATTTACTCTGTTACTGGCTGGATTAACACAAATAAAATGGCTTCAAAACGCAAAATTCTGGAGCTCCTCGAAATGTAAAAATGGAGTACAAAAAAACAAAAATGTGTCCAAGTTTCCTCGTTACATACATTATCTTAGGATCAGACTGGCATGCTACAAGTGTGCACAGGGCGCAGTGCAAGGAGACTTCCCCATAGGTGTTTGGGGATGCTGCAGCACTCAAGCAGGACTCTACAGGAGGGGTCCAAGCTTCTGGCACCAGCCTTCGCCCTCTTACTCCTGTCCGGGTCCCCCTCTTTCCAGATTCAGAGCCCTGCTCCTGGCCTCAGCTCCGCGCGGGAGGGCGGGGGGGGAGGGAGGGGAGCGGACGGAGAGAGAGAGAGACGATGACAGGGGTAAGGGAACTGGCTTTCAGCACCCCCACTATTAAAAGTGTGTTCCAGCACCACTAGGCTTCCCCCCACCCCATGAGCCTGTACAGAGGCCAATGACAATCACAACCACCTATTAAGTCTTAAATGTATAAGTCTTGAATGTAACAGTTCTGACAGAAAATGTTAGGCAAGTCCTACCAAAGACCAACATTAGTAAACCTAGGCAATTGCTCCTTTTTCTCTTTTTCATTGGCTGTTTAAAGAATATTAAATGACCAAATTATTTGATAACTGACTTGCAAAGGACTTAAAATATTGTGTCAGATCTTTTGTTGTTGTTTTTCCCCCTCTTTTTGCTAAATATAGAAAGCCTGAAATAATTATTCAGGTTTTTTAGGGTTGTTTTGTTTTGGTTTTTATGGTTGGTTATTTTACTTTAGAAATATCAGAAGTGAAAAGCCTGGTGTCCCCTGGTTTTGCTGGAACATCTCCTGGGGGACTCAGAGGCTATTACTGAAGGAGAAAAGGGATTATATCTTTAAGATGTGTTTTCCCCCAGAGGACTATCAGGTACTACAAATAAATAAAGTGTTACCCAAACCAAACAATTGATCAACCATATTCTCCAGACACTTAAGTTGATATAGAGGCACATGGAAGATGAGACCTGAAATTCTAATCTGAAAACAAATGGGGATAAACAAACACAATCTTGTTTCTGTAAGCCAAAAGCCAAACACCCACCCACCATAAATAAAAAGCAATGCCTCAAAACAAATAAAATGGATTCATATTTTTAATCACAACAAGAAAAAAATGCAAGCTTAATTTTACCTTTTACATGTAACCTTTAATGTAATATTAGGATTACATATTTAAGATATGTAAAAGTTCCATTAATGTCAATATTGCAGCATTGCAGTAATTCCTGGTTTTCTACTTAATTTTGTAACTTAGTAGACCCAACATCCAAAATTTGAATCCAGATTTCATGGGCTTTAATTTGGAGCCTGTCAAAATATAAAGGGAAGGGTAAACCCCTTTAAAATCCCTCCTGCCCAGAGGAAAAATCCTCTTACCTGTAAAGGGTTAAGAAGCTAAAGGTAACCTCGCTGGCACCTGACCAAAATGACCAATGAGGAGACAAGATACTTTCTAAAGCTAGGAGGAGGGAGAAAAACAAAGGGTCTGTGTCTGTCTGTATGCTGCTTTTGCTGGGGACAGAACAGGAATGGAGTCTTAGAACTTTTTGTAAGTAATCTAGATAGGTATGTGTTAGATTTTGATTTCTTTAAATGGCTGAGAAAAGAGCTGTACTGAACAGAATAACTATTCCTGTCTGTGTGTCTTTTTTGTAACTTAAGGTTTTGCCAAAAGGGATTCTCTATGTTTTGAATCTAATTACCCTGTAAGGTATCTACCATCCTGATTTTACAGAGGTGATTCCTTTACTTCTATTAAAAGTCTTCTTGTAAGAAAACTGAATGCTTTTTCATTGTTCTAAGATCCAAGGGTTTGGGTCTGTGGTCACCTATGCAACTTGGTGAGGATTTTTACCAAACCTTCCCCAGGAAGTGGGGTGCAAGGGTTGGGAGGATTTTGGGGGGAAAAGATGTGTCCAAACCACGTTTTCCAGTAAACCCAGATAAAGTTTGGTGGTGGTAGTAGAAATCCAAGGGTAAAATAATTTTGTACCTTGGGGAAGTTTTAACCTAAGCTGGTAAAAGTAAGCTTAGGAGGTTTTCATGCAGGTCCCCACATCTGTATCCTAGAGTTCAGAGTAGGGAAGGAACCTTGACAGAGCCATTTCTACTGAAAATGTTATTCTTTATATGATATAAAGTTATGCTATACATTTAAAACACATTATATGGATCAGTTCACACTACTGTTGGAACCTTCATATTTTCTGACTTTTTATGATCTTTACTGTACAACCTGATCATTGTACTAACATCACTGTTTTAATAAAAATATATTTTTAAAAATTGCTTGCATGTCCTATTTGAGGATGACATAGAATACATGTTTTGAACATCCTAACCTGGAATGAAACACTGTTCTAATTTTGGGAATGTATTATACTATGGCTTATCACCAAGAACACTGTACCAATGACAGTAACATACTTGGAGCCAGAAACCAGCATCCTATTAACCGTCATTGCAAGGAACATTGTTCAATTAACCAAGTATAATTTTTTGACTTAGTTGGCAGTCAACACAGAATGCATGCCAACTGCGGCAGCACTAACCAACAAGGATTGTCATCAATAGGTCCAAAAGATAATTAAATATAATTGGAATGAGTAGGTAGGAGCAAAGATCTCTTGTTTAACAAGAGCAGTTCACAGCACTGTGGTTTACATGGCAGAGCTAATATAACAGTAGATTATTGAATGCTAGTATCACACTAACTCTAAGTAACAATTATGTTGTTTGGACAACAGCAGAAGTGTGTGATGGTTAATTATTTTCAATCCGTCATATAATATCCGGTAGCCCAAGAACAAAGTAATCACTCTCTTGAAATAACAAAACTATTACTAGAAGGACCCCAAATGGGCATATAACCAGATCCAGACAATTTTAATTCCTAGTGCATGTCTTTATAAAAGTCTCTTTTTGTCTGAAAAAAAGAACTAAAATCTAAATCATTCCCTTCTAATTCCTATGGGAAAATCTTTTGTTCATGCCCTGTCTATTGTAACCTTCGCTCCAGCATTTCCAATTCCCTCCTCATGCCCCCCACTCCAGTGCATCCAGAGTGAAGCAAATAATAATCACCTTCCTCACCTCTTGTTAAATCCATGTCATTCTGCTTTGTTAATCAATCCACTGGCTTTCTAATAATCTCTGTATACAACTCATAACAACCCAAAATGAAGAATATTGTGAGAATCCTGAAAAATCTCCACTCCGCAACTTGTTGAGTTGCTTGACATATACTACAAAAGAAGTCAGTTATTACTTCCCCCACACTCACCCGATCCCTAAGCATATGATAAAAGTTCCAAGGGATGAATTTTTGTAGTTAGACCAAAATTATTAATTTATCAGGAGTACTTGTTGAATTGTTCCTTCAAATAAATATAACTATTTCCTGCTTTAAATAGCGCACAGTTGGCAGTATCACCTTATGGACTGGAGTATCTGCTTCAGTCTCAGTACTAAATTGATTGAACTACACAATTTGTCGATATTTTCATGTAGCACTTGGATAAATAATGTTACTGTAGCATCATATAGGGGAATATGCATGTTGGGAAGGCAGCAATGGGTGTTATGGTGGACAGAAGAGAGAAAACAATACACCAGTTGTCAATGCAATAAGTCCTAACAGCCTTTATCTGAGACCACTGGTATGAATTACATAAGTCAGAACTACAGGCTACTGGACTTCACAAATGCAGTAGATTAATGTTCATACTCTATTTTAGAAATTATGTTCGTTCTTTAACATATAGGGAAAGGATAATCTGAAATATGTTCATTGTATTGGATATGCTTCAATGTCAGTTAGACTGGCTGTTTGCGAAACTATTGAGCATAATGTTTGTATTATGTTTTTGCAACATGCCGATCATTTTATGCATACATTATTTCAGCCATTTGTGTGCACTGAAACCTTTTAATAAGATAACTAGTCTGTCAAATTTGTGTGCTATGGATTGGGTTGGTTATTACAAGGTCTCCTTCACTCATGCTATCACCCTAGAAACAATTAGGTATTTTATGTTAATTCCTATTTGATTACTATCATGAAAGAAACAGAATGTGCTCATATTTTGAAATGGAAAACTACTAAATCTATTTTTCAGACATCTTCAATTGCATGAGAGGTTGCTCAGCTGCCTAACGCCTTAAAATATTGAGTGGCTGCCAGTCTAATATTGTCAATGTTAAAAGGAAATAACGGCCTGATAAAGGGCTGTAATTTTATACAAATATCTATGAAGGTTTACATAGCAAATAATTTTATTTACGCTATATGAAAACTAGCAAGACAACAGAACATTGTTTAAGTATTCTGAACCTGATGCAGCCCCTTTGAGCCACTGGTCCATAGAGGCCACGAATGTGCATAGACAACTAACAATTCACTGTAGGTGATTCTCTGCACTGTGTACAGCAGGTATGCCAGCTCTGTACCATCCCCTTTGAAGATACTGATGTGTGGAGCTAGAACCAGTGGTGGAGGCATGACTGGAGGATTGCTAGTCTAATTTGCACTAGCTTTTAGTGAGTCTCCAAAATTAGGGATGAAGTGGGAGAGGCTGGATTGGCAAAGTCATCTTTATTGCAACCCTCTTTGGGCTTTGCATCAATACCAGACAGACTGGGACTATGTTTCCCCAGGAACCAAGGGTGAATGTTGACCATGGCACTCCTGTGTACGTGTAGTGAAGAGTGGAGGACTCTGTGGGTTTTGACAAGTACATCTGCTGTTGTTCAGTCAAATTTCAAAGTGAATTTGAGTGGACCTCTTTAGTTATCCCTATTTCCCCACATCTTCCTAGTTTTGACCTACTTGCCGAACAGCAAAATAGGTTAGTTGAATTTGTACTTCCTTTTGGCTAGCTAAATTATGTTTTCCTGATAATATCTAGCTTCTGTCCTTTTGTATACATATAAAGTTTGCATCGCTTTGACAATACAATTGTACCAGTGTAACTCAGTGAAGAACTTGACCCATGCAGAATGCCTCAGGTCATGTCTACACTACTAAAACTATAGTGGCATATCTATGGCACCTTAGCTATATCAGTATAATCCTGTAGTGTGTTGCAGCCTATAGTGATGGAAGGATTCCACCCCACAGCACTCCCATCACTACAGAAACACCATCTCCCCATGCAACAGTAATTAGAGTGAGGAAATATTCTTCCATAGACCTAGCTGTGTCTACACCAGGGGCTTGGTAGGCATAGCTACATCACAGTGGTGTGAATATTTCACACCCAGGAGCACCATAGCTAGGTCAACCTAATTTTTAGGGTAGACCAGGCATTAGCAGTGCAAGTCAGACTGTTAGGCAGATCCTCTTGTACCAAGAGTTAGACTTAAATTCCTAAGTCATTACAGAATTTGTCTAAGTGTAAGGGAACAAGATAAACCTTTAGATTTCACTTCAGTTCATTTATGGAGACACTTATTAAAATTCATTGTTGGCTTTTCACTTATTTTTCAGTTTTTAATTTACATAAAAAATACAGGAGCTCATTGTGAGAGCATATATTGGATCAATGTAATTCAAAAACCTACTAAGAGCATTTCAATTGACCGTAAGTAGGACAGTAAGAGAAAAGACAGATACATAAGAGGTTTCCTTTGCTGTCCAGAACTGAAATTACATCTTCTTTGGCACAGTATCTTCTCTATTATTTCTGTATTTGTACAGTGTCTGGAACAAGGAGCACCCATCTTGATTGGGCCTTTCAATGCTATGACAATACAGATAACTAATGTCTTCAGAACTAAAAAATGACTAGTTTTCAAACAATCTAGTTATGTTTTTAATTTATGTAGAGTCTGTTTAATTTGTTTTTAAGTCTATTGCATTTTAATTATATGCCCTTGTTCATACACTGTTATGTAGCAAGATAAAAAGGAAAGTGAGCAGATTTTAATATACCGTTCATAAAATATTGGGTGCGTTTTCATTAGTACAATAATACTGTGCTCTCTCATATATAAAAGTTATAACAACATTCCTTACCATATTTATTTTAAATTTGGTATAGGAAAAGAAGCAGTTCATGCATAACAATGAAATTGTACTTTAGAGCATTTATATATTTCAATCATCTTTAAAAAGTTGATGACAAAATAATTTCATTTTTACATTTACTTTTTAATGAGTCTAGCTGTAAAAAGGAAATTATACTGATGCAATATTATCTGTATTTTATCATATTTGTGTGACCTTAATTGCTGTTGCATGACTGCCTTTTCTAGTGTTAACAAGAACTAACGTAATCGGTCTCATATATTCACAAAAATAAACCTAAACTTCCATTAAATGCAATTTTTAATCAGGATTCATCACACGCACCCAAATCCCTGAAAGCATGAAAAGAAGAAATTATTGCTTGCAAACCTCATAGTGCAAGTGATAACACGCTCCAGTACCCATTAAGGCATTCATTGCCATCTCCTACACATATCAAAAGGTAATATATATCCCAAATCCCTCTGATTCACAATCTCTCAGAAAACCTTAACGCTCCTCTGTGATCAGCTGCCCCACTTACCATTAAGATGGTGCTTCCTCCTGGTCACTCTGGGGAATATGTTGCAAGGCTGATGCCCCTTTCTATCTCTCTGCATCTGTGCAGCCCCACTTTTGCTCCATGAGCTGCTGCTGCCTCTTCATGACTCAGCCCTGCGGCCAGGTCACTGTACACATTTTCTCCTTTCAGGCGTACAAAGTCTTTCTTCTGCCATCGTGGGCAGCCTTCCCATTCACTGCCACACAGAGCTGCTTCCTCAGCAGCTGGCAACGAACCTGGGCCTGCCTGAATTCCAGCTCAAGGACCTTCTAGTCAGTAGCCAAGGTCTGTTCTCTTTTGAACTTTATTGCTTTTTCCTAAGCCCTTTTCTTACTTTATGGCAGGCTCCCCCCCAACTTCACCACTCCTTCTTCTCAGAAAGCAACCACAGGCTACATGTGTTTGCAGCTTCAAAGCACTTCTCCTAGGGAGTGACTGAAGCCAACATCTTGTCTTTATAGGGCCAGACCAGCTCATTCCTCCTCAGCTGGGCTCCCTCACTCAATAAGGGGATTGCTTAGCCACCTGAGTCCTCTCAGCCTGACCAGTCAGGTTAATTAGCTCCCTTCTCAATCTGCATTAACCATTTCAGGGCCAGCATGGGGTAAACACCCCATTACACCCTCCATAAAGGGTCAAGAAATTCAGCACACAGTCTGCAGCAACAGATCAGTTGCTGACACTCTGAGGTCAAACAGTGCTTTAATTTGGAAAGCTATTCTGCCTTAACATTGCTGAAATTATGCTTAAGGACCACGGAGGGAGACAAAATGAAGCTATTTCAGGTCATCAGAGATAGCAACTTCTCCTGACCGTGTCAATCCTTTTGTAGGAAGATGACTGGGGAGAAGCTGCAAAAGGGCTTGGGAAGTTCTTTCACTATATAACATATTTTTTATGGCTGAGGTTTCTAGAAGTAACTATATCAAGAGCAGCCTACAATATTTAGCAATGCTAACATAATCTGTCAGTTAGAGGGAACATCTATGAAGGAGTCTGAGTTTGTCATTCACTTTCTGAAACACACCACAGCCTCTGACCTGCTTCTGGAACACTGCATGCATCTAACAGCGGCTGCAACAGCATGGTGCATGCCTATGCTCCACCAGGCAGTCTGCCTATTGTGTTCCCCTTCTCTTTGAGCCTCCTATCTCTGCCAGCGTGAAGAACTCCTCTCCACCTCCAGCCTTCTCAGTGTGTGACAATGACTCTCAAAACGTGTGCCAAATGCCTGAAGTGTTTATAGATCCATGAATTTCTTTAAAACACAGCAGTTTATGTGGATTAAATAGAACATTTATCCATACAACATCTTCCCCTGGCATCCTTCCCCTGGATTGCTGGCACATCATGTGAGGTGTGATAAATGAAGGGGGGAGGGAGGGAAGGTGTAGCTCCCTTTGATGGAGACACAGCCAGCCAGTTAGCTGTCATATCCCTCCTGGTAGCTGTTCTCTACTTGCTTTATCTGTAAAGGGTTAAAAAGTCCCCCAGGTAAAGGAAAAACAAGTGGGCACCTGATCAAAAGAGCCAGTGGGAAGGCTAGAACTTTTTAACATTGGGAAAGAAACTTTCCCTTTGGCTGTTCTCTCTGGGCTGAAGAGATGGGCAGCAGGAATACCATGTAAAGTTTGAACCAGATATGAAAATCATCAGACCATATCTAGAACTACTTTTAACAATGCAAATATGTAAGTAATTTAGGAATATTTAGGAAAACACAATTAGGTTTGTGTTTATTTTTTAAGGCTTGTGGACTCCTCTGTGCTAACCCCAGGTACTTTTGTTTGCTTGTAACCTTTAAGCTAACCAGCAAGAAATCTATTAAGAAAGCTTAATTTTTCAAATTGCTCTTTTAAAATCTAGCAAAAGCCTAAGTTCCAGATGTATTTCCTTCCTTTTTGTTTTCAATAACATTTACCTTTTTAAAGAAAACAGGAATGGATTTTTGGTGTCCTAAGAGGTTTGTGCATGTTGTTTGATTAGCTGGTAGCAACAGCTAATTTCCTTTGTTTTCTTTCTCAGCTCTTCCCCGGAGGGGCTGGTGAAAGGGCTTGAGGGTACCCACAGGGAGGAATTCCCAAGTGCTTCTTCCTGGGTCCAAGGGCTTTTTTTTTTGTTTTGTTTTGGGGTTTTTTTGCATTTGGTGGTGGCAGCATTTACCAAGCCAAGGTCAGAAGAAAGCTCCAGCCTTGACAGGAGCCTAATTATTTTTTCACTGTGCCAGAGGAGGGAGAAAAGGCTTTGAGGAGAAAAGGTTCAGAACTGGCATTTGGGGACCACTAAACTGATTGGGGGTCATGGATGAGAGCTCTCAGGGGGCACACAAAGCCCTCTCTTTTACGAGTGGGCTCTGAAGTAAACGATGAGGACAGTTACTGTGTGTAAAGTATTGTTGATGCTTAATACATTGATCCAGTGGAGACTGTTAATTAGGGGATTATGGGGTTAAAACAAGCCTATATAATCCTCTCCTTTGCTTTATTTCTTTAAACAGACAAAAAAAAAAAACATTGTGGCAGATGCCTCTCTCTTCTGTTTTTTTTCCATCAGCACAATGGAGAGCATGGCAGGGAGCTAAAACATGCCCGCTTAACCTGACCTTTCGCCCAGTCTTGATGCAGGGTAACACCTTGTAGCCCAATTCATCTGATTGAGTTGTAATGTAGGCTTTCATGAGATTCATGTTTTTGGATCCAGTTCTCCAGAGTTCAACCTCAGCAAATGACTGAACTAGGGTATACATTCATGATCTAACGGCTAGAGACGAAATAAATGACCCACAGTGGGGAAGCGGCAGCTACACAATTAAGGTCAAGGAAAGCCTCCATCAACACCTACAGAGGCTACTACTTGTAACAGTTGCCCTGTTGGATTATCTTTGCCTTTTTGAGATCGAGGGGTCCTTGGTTAAAACACAAGCCTTTGTTGACAGAGATAAAGAATCACATGTACTAGTTCAAAGACTATTTGAAACTATCAGTGGCATATTTCCTACACAAGGGCAAAGTCAAACGTATTTAGGTGAGTTCCAATTTCAATTTATGAAGTCTTCCTTTGTCATAAACACCTGATGGTCTGATACACATAATCTTAAATCTTCTCTCATTGTGTCAACATAACTCCTATGGGAAAATTACAACATTTTCTCATCCTGATTCATGTCATCAGTAATTATGTCATTGTAACTTTTGCCTACAACATTGTGAATGTATCTGGTCAATGTTCAAAGCATTAGCTTTTACATCATTATAAAGTAGTCATACAAAATATGTTGCAAACTTACCAAGCAAAATTAGAAGACCTAAATTAATATATCAGAAAATTTCACTACAGGTAAGAAAGGCATGTAGGCAGGCCAGCATTTTGATTGAGAGATAGTAGCAATGTGAAAACCTAAGGAGGGTAACAACTTTTTCAAGTAGTGTAGAATTACATTATTAGGCAGTTTGTGAAATAAACTTCTTGGTCAGATATTTCAAGGAAAAAGCATAACACACACAGTTTAACAAAGCGGAAGCTAGAATACAGTTGTCACTAGTGCTGGATGAACTATTTCAGGACAAATATATGAAATTATCCTGAATCCCCAAACTAAAGTGACCGTAATTTTTGTTTGCATGGTTGAATAAGTCAGCTCCTCCCGCAATTATAAGACCTAGCAATTGTCATGTAATGGTAGAGAACTACAAAAAATGTCACTTTCTTCAAATATTGAAGAAGGACCTTCATTAGAATAAGGATTTTATTTTAGATCTTCTGACTAGTACTTTCCCAAGCCCCTCTTGTTTTTATTTCTTGCACTGAGTTAAATCAATAGTACAAACATACTGACAATGTCCACAGCTTTCTTAAATTAATTATAAAAGAATGTCCTTTCATTCACAGAATTTTTCCAAACCAGTTAAAATAGCTGTTAACTTTTCCCCCTTGTTAATAATGTGGACAAGTGCATGAGTAGAATCCATCTGAGATACATCTTTTATTTAATGAAATACTCATATCTCTGGTATTCTTTCATTATTAGGGTTCATCAGCCCTAATCACTTTCAATCCCAACACCCCAAAGGCACAGGTTAACAAGAGTAAAAGGAGTTGCTTTGGAGAAAGTCCTTCTAGGACAAAGTCTGACTGTCAATATTGAAAAGATAATCTAATAATCTATTATCCCACAGAGAGTTATATTTTAATTTAACTAGGCTAATTAGACATACAGCTCTAAGGATCTGCAAATACTCTTTAATGCTCTGGGTGGTAGAAATCAGAATGAAAATAAAGCCACAACATTCAATTTTTTATCTAGTTAGATATTCTCTTTGTCTTCTAAATATTTAATGATAAAAAAAATCAAGTCCTTAGAGGAAATTTAATCTTTTAGCTCTCTAAAAAGAAGGTCACAATAAGTCTTTCATTAGATCTTAGAAAATATGTTGATACAATTGGAGAGTTTATCATAATTTTATTTATAAATATTATCAAAGATTAGGATGCTGTGGTATGAAATGCAGCAATGGGTTAAAAAACACATGTTATTGAGAAGACAGTTGCTAGTTCTCTGATGTGTAGACTGTCTAGGACACCTGCTTCTAAATATGGTCAGTGAAAATAGAGATTATAATTGTCGTCATTTACCATCTCTAGCTTGTTGGTCGTCCATTTAAATATCTTGAGGTAACATACGTAAATTTATTCAATAAGTTCTACCCATTTTGATTATCATTAATTAGTTATTAAAACTGTACAACTTTTAAAATTGTTATCGAAAACTGTTTGAATTTTGTTTGTGGATTGTGGATGCTGCATTTACTTGCTATTCCTTATTACCGCTGTGTAATTGGTCATCTTTGTCACCTGGTACTGCTTGTGTCCCTGACCAGAAGTAACTGTAATAAAGAGTAGAAAGGCTTGACCAAGTTGTTGAGTCTCTCAGGAATGGAGGAGAAGCCATTTTTAAAGTGAAACAAAGCTAGACTAGCAGGATCAGATTTTTTTTTTTTAAGAACATTTTAACCTTTTTTTTCTTTCCAAACACTTGACTCAGACCTTGTCTGACTCATCACTACTACGAAATCATAACAGGCTGGTGTCAGACTTAAAATTAGGGTTTTTTAATCACAGTCACACAGAATAATTATAACAATGAATATACTGTCAGCTATGAATGTTGGTGCCAGTTGTCTGATTGTAGGGGAGCATGGTGAATGAATATAACAGGGCATAGAGTAATTTAGGCTATGCTTTTAGGGAAAAGGAGAAATGAGGCTTGTACTAGAAGGGGCCGGAGTGTAAGAACCAAGGGGAGATCAATTGCACTATGACAAGTCACCTGTGGCTCATCAGAGAGGAGCTGTGCTTCCTCCTCCCCTCTCCTCACTTTTCCACTGCAGGCCCATGCAGCCCAAGCCCCACTATTCCTGTATGCTCCCCCTGCACACCATTCCTCTTCCTCTCCCCTGTTCTATGCTCACCAAGCCATGCTTAATGCATTTTCCCCTACATACCTACTTACTGACCCATCCCCTTTATAAGCTCTGAGTTCTGATCAGGGCTGCTGAGTCAGGTAGGTAGACTGACAGCAACATAAAATTAACCTATAAATCTGTTATCTACAGTCCAGACACTCAGATATCACAGAATATGCTCCAAGGAGAAAGTCTGGGATACACACCTACAGGCACTTATATCCATCTTTACCAAACAAGGAAATTCCACCAGAGAAATAGATTGTATCATGGAATAGGACACCTCAATACTTTGAAAAAACCTGATTCAGTACAGGGGGGAAAAACCCATGAGCACATACCCTATGAGCACACATCCCTAATTATCACATACTGGCAGCTACCAACCCACAACAGATACTCCATATGGCATATCATCAAACAATCACAACTCATACTCAATGGAGACCACACCCTGAAAGAAATCTTTCCCAAACCCCCCCTCTTCAAACAACCTCCCAACCTTGCCAAGCTCATCATTGAAGCATCAGAATGGCCATACTGCGTCAGACAAATGGTCCATCTAGCCCAGTATCCTGTCTTTCAACACTGGCCAATGCCAGTTGCTTCAGAGTGAATGAATAGAACAGAAATCATCAGGTGATCCATCTCTGTCGTCCACTCCCAGCTTCTGGCAGTCAGAGGCTAGGGCACTCAGATCATGGGGTTGAGTCCCTGACCATCTTGACTAATAGCCATTGATGGACCTATTGTCCATGAACTCATCCAATTGTTTTTTGAACTATGTTATAATTTGGGCCTTCACAACATCCCGGCACTGAGTTCTACAGATTGTGCATTGTGTGGTGAAGTACATCCTTTGGTTGTTTTAAACCTGCTGCCTATTAATTTCATTGGGTGACTCCTGATTCTTTTGTTATGTGAAGGAGTAAATAATGCTTCTTTATTCACTTTCTCTACCCCATTCATGATTTTATAGGGTATTATCATATCCCCCTTAGTTGTCTCTTTTCCAAGCTGAATGTTTATAAAAACTGTTTGTAAAACAAGTACAAATAAACTAATTTATACATATCATGACCTGCTTGTAGACAGCTTGCAAAGAAAGCAAAAAGGGCCAAATCTGAAATAGTTATATCAGCTCCACTGCTGACCATTTTCCATGTCAAGAAACGTTAATTCTCTTCTTCTGGATGACAGCAGCCACTTCTGAAATTGATGTCCTCTCCTGCGCAACAAATTGGGAAGCAGATGGTGACCATGCAGTGAGTGCCTGTCACTCTAGCCATTAGAATCACCTTCAACCATGAAATAAAGCACATATCGTCTTTACCTGATCACCACTGCTCAGGAAACATGATATCAAATAGTGATTTTGTAACTGAGTCTTTCATGCCAAACATGGAAGCTGAGCCACTCAGCTGTCCTCCTTATGCAATAAAAACCCCATGTTAAAGTTTCTTTAATCTGAAACTTTAAAAATATCTGCAAGTTGGCTGTAACTAATGACATTTTTCAAAATTTTGCAAAAACGAAAGTGGAGATGATATTAGATGAAAACATACCAGAAGGAGAAAAGAATGGACATGAGTGATGATTAATATGCTGTTGAGGCATTGTAAGTAAATGAACTGTCTCGTGCCCAGCAACTGCAGCAATGAAAATAATAGTATAAAAGCATAGAAAGTTTTGTAGGTGTAATTGAAATTCTGAAAATCACCACTTTTCTATTAAGAAGTCTCTCATTATGACTGTATGGCAGACATTTTTCAAGTGCTGTTTAATCTTGCTATTTTTATTGTGTGTCCCTTTTACATTATAAAAGTCCCTTTTCTTCTTTTATTTTCCAAGGTGTGAGAATATACTTTGACTTATCAATCATAGCTTTGATTACACATTATAGCTTAGGTTTAGTTCTCAGTTTTATTCTACATTGTGGATGTTTCGTCTCTTTCAGTGAAATTCATTCCTTTTACCATCTGAATAAATGGGTCTTATTAAACAAGATTTGGAGGCTAAGCAAGGTGCTGCTCTCTCTAAAATACTATTGCTTGTGGTCTTTATGCAATGAACAATGGCTGAGAGACAAGGAACACAGAAGCCACCATGGCTGGAGAAGTTGGGTGGCACAGTTTCAAATGGGGAGAAGGTAGAGAAGTGAGAGAAAGTAGGAGGGACTCAATTAAGGAGATAATGGGACCCTTAGAAGTAAGATGCCACCCAAAGGTGTCAAAAGGACTGGGAAAAGTCCTACTGTTCTCTCCTTGAACAGACCAGAGGTGGAGTCTGTTGAGGGAGGGGTGGTTGTTGTTGGGGAGAGGCTTGCAGGGTCTCCTCTAGGTCTGTATAGTTCAGATAAGCATTCAAATTTTCTTGCATCCTCCTACATCATCCTCTTGTTTTCATAGTTATGATTACAAGCATGGGTGTGCATTTTATTTTGATTTTTTTAATTTGAAATGTTTTTCCTCTCAATAAAAACCTCTTTCTTTATCTTCTTACTAAAACTCACAATGACACTTAACAATATGGATATTTTCAGTTCCACCTAAGTAGTACACTTCTGGGAACCCAAACTTTGGTTATTGATTCTTTGTAGGACTTGAATGTAAGGTGACAGGATCATCTAGTGTAAATCAGTGTAACTTTATTGACATCAATACAGCAATGTTGATTTAAATTCGTTTGAGGATCTGGCACACCAAATCCATATTCAATCAATCCCCAAAACTTTTCAAATGTCTAGGACTTTTAAGTATGTAAACCAGTTCTGACAAATAAAAAAAATTGAACCAAACTTGGAAAGGTTCACAAACCTCTAATCTATAACTTATGTGATTGAAGTAATACCAAAGGATAATCACCACAGGGGCTACACAACAAATGTCTGGTCAGTTTCATCACTACCATTTAGTGATGGGCAGCATGAAACAGACAAGAATCATAGCAATTGCAGACTGCAACTAAGGCTTCATGGGTTCCTGGTTCTGCTGCAGCCTACCGTGTTGGAGTATCCCAGGAAGCATATTTAATTTTGGAAACAGCACATTTGGTGCTTCTTAAATGAAATAGTACAACATTTCAGTTCTACAAAGATTTTGGCTTTTTATCCCAATTTAGGACAAAAATATTTCTGAAAGCTCAATTTTTTTTAACAAAGATAAAATATCTGTAAATATAAGCTACATCAGCTGACTCATTTGCTAACTTTTCTGTCACTCAGAGGAAAAGAGTACACTTAATTCTCAGACAATAACTTTCTCATTCCCTCAATTTGAATTAGGAGGAAAACTGTTTTCAGAGAAGTAGGTAAATGGCAAATCAAAAAAAACTGCCTTGACTATTCCAGAGTTGCAAAGTGAGCTATAGCTGATACAGCTGCTCTGGGGAAGTTCCTAATTCAGAAACTTCCATTAGAACATTAGGGACTTTTGCTACTGTTCTTGAAAAGAAGGATCCCAACTGTTTTCAAAAGATTCCCTGCAATGACATGCATGACAAACTTACTCTTCTGAGTCTATTCACAGTTTTAGAAATTCATCTGGACAAGGTAGAATTTCTGAGAATGTAAATATTTATCTTGATGAATAACAATACTTACATGGCCATTATGTTCATATCATTTTTGTGATCTGGGGACCGACATTGGGAAAAGAGTGCCTGGACCAATACAACAACACCACACACATCTGAGGATGCATCATAATGTAACTCGGTAATGCAACTACACATTAGGAGTCACATTCAAAAGACAAAACTCTGATCTGTGCAGAGCTGTAGAAGTATGGAATATTACAGGAGGAATTAAGAATCCCATAAGCAGAGCAGCAGATCCAAATATCCATATTCACAGTGGCATTCATTTCTAGGTATAAGAGACTTGCAAGGGCCTCAAATAGAGAAAAAAAATGGTGATTTTGCTGTGAGGAGAGAGAATGGTTCAGAGGAGGCATGCAGAGGGAATCCATAATACCATTGTATGGCAGGTCTAGACTATGCACCACTTCCTCATTAGTCTGTGTTAAGGTAATGTGGGGAGAAGGGGTTTAGGAACTTTGCTCATTTCTTACATAAAGGGGCAGTTTTTCTCACCATCTTGATGGTTGGCTATATTCACACCAGCTATGAAGCAAGAAGGTTTTCAATTTTAAAATAACAAGATGGAAGAAGTCAGAATGGAATCAGGTTCACACGAAGAGGATGGGTAGCAATAGGTGGGGGCAGGAGAGTATAAGGAGTGAAGAAACTAGCATCTCATGTAAGTAATTTGTCATACATATTCATATTAGCAACAGTTACTATATATCTGTATGCTAAATAAGCAAATAAAATAGATCATACAATGAGAGAGACATTTCTGGAGAGAGAATCTCCACATATACTTAATGAGTTACTTTTAAGCTTTAACAAAGAAATTCACAAGAAATAATTTAATTTTTCTTGCAACTGGATTATACATTCATACTATTAAGTTTTGCACAAATTTAATATGCTACTAATTTTTCAAATATCTAAATAGAAGTCAATTGATGACCTATGGTGAGTATGTATAACATTAAATTGCAAGTGTACCTTCTGAAAAGTATTGTGTGCATAGCTGTTCTTAAGCTGCCCTCTCACTCTCCAGTACACTGCATCGTACAGCATCTGCCTGTCTGACACAGAATCTACTTCAAGTAAACATCTAACGATACTATATTACATATTGTGGAAAATTGAGCCATTTCAAATATGCGTTTCTCTGACATCCACATATTTTGAAATCTGTGCATCTCAGATTAAAGACTACGGAAAAGTTCAGATAATATCATCGGTAGGCATACGTCATAAATATAAAGGGAAGAGTTAGCACCTTTCTGTATACAGAACTATAAAATCCCTCCTGGCCAGAGGCAAAACCCTTTCACCTGTAAAGGGTTAAGAAGCTAAGATAACTTCGCTGGCACCTGACCAAAATGACCAATGAGGAGACAAGATACTTTCAAAGCTGGAGGAGGGGGGAAACAAAGGGTCTGTCTGTCTGTGGGATGCTTTTGCCGGGACCAGGTCAGGAATGCTCTTCAGAACTTCTGTTAAGTTAGTAAGTAATCTAGCTGGATATGCGTTAGATTCTGTTTTGTTTAAACGGCTTGTCATAAATATCAAGGGAAGGGTAAACCCCTCTGAAATCCCTCCTGGCCAGGGGAAAGCTCCTCTCACCTGTAAAGGGTTAAGAAGCTAAAGGTAACCTCGCTGGCACCTGACCAAAATGACCAATGAGGAGACAAGATACTTTCAAAAGCTGGGAGGAGGGAGAGAAACAAAGGGTCTGTGTGTCTGTCTATATGCTGGTTTTCTGCCGGGGATAGACCAGGAATGGAGTCTTAGAACTTTTAGTAAGTAATCTAGCTAGGCATGTGTTAGATTATGATTTCTTTAAATGGCTGAGAAAAGAATTGTGCTGAATAGAATAACTATTTCTGTCTGTGTATCTTTTTTGTAACTTAAGGTTTTGCCTAGAGGGGTTCTCTATGTTTTTGAATCTAATTACCCTGTAAGATATCTACCATCCTGATTTTACAGGGGGGATTTCTTTATTTCTATTTACTTCTATTTTTTATTAAAAGTCTTCTTGTAAAAAACTGAATGCTTTTTCATTGTTCTCAGATCCAAGGGTTTGGGTCTGTAGTCACCTATGCAAATTGGTGAGGCTTTTTATCCAACATTTCCCAGGAAAGGGGGGGGTGCAAGAGTTGGGAGGATTATTCATTGTTCTTAAGATCCAAGGGTCTGGGTCTGTAGTCACCTAGGCAAATTGGTGAGGCTTTTTACCAAACCTTGTCCAGGAAGTGGGGTGCAAGGTTTTGGGAAGTATTTTGGGGGGAAGGACGCGTCCAAACAGCTCTTCCCCAGTAACCAGTATTAGTTTGGTGGTGGTAGCGGCCAGTCCAACGACAACGGGGGGAATATTTTGTACCTTGGGGAAGTTTTGACCTAAGCTGGTAAAGATAAGCTTAGGAGGCTTTTCATGCAGGTCCCCACATCTGTACCCTAGAGTTCAGAGTGGGGGAGGAACCTTGACACGGCTGATAAAATAAGTTGTGCTCAATGGAACGTATATTCCTGGTTTTGTGTCTTTTTGTAACTTAAGGTTTTGCCTAGAGGGATTCTCTATGTTTTGAATTACCCTGTAAGGTATTTACCATCCTGATTTTACAGAGGTGATTCTTTCACTTTTTCTTTCATAAAAATTCTTCTTTTAAGAACCTGATTGCTTTTTCATTGTTCTTAAGATCCAAGGGTTTGGGTCTGTGTTCACCTATGCAAATTGGTGAGGATTTTTATCAAGCCTTCCCCAGGAAAGGGGCTGTAGGGCTTGGGGGGATATTTTTGGGGAAGACGTCTCCAAGTGGGCTCTTTCTCTATTCTTTGTTTAACACGCTTGGTGGTGGCAGCATAGGGTTCAAGGACAAGGCAAAGTTTGTACCTTGAGGAATTTTTTAACTTAAGCTGGTAAGAATAAGCTTAGGGGGTCTTTCATGCAGGTCCCCACATCTGTACCCTAGAGTTCAGAGTGGGGAAGGAACCTTGATAGCATACCACCCAAAATACACCAATAAAAAAAAGTTCCAACATCACAGACTAAATATTACTGTTTTGCATATACAAAGATGGCATGAAATATTATTCACATTATTTGGGAAACCATATTCATTAGAGGAATATGCAGTAGAGTAATTTTTCAGTTGCTTTATGCAGAAACCCACATTCAAATGCTGTCCTATATGTGGAGTGGCTGCAGACTGGTCATTAGAAAGCTAAATGAATATTATTTTACAGTTATATATCAATTTAGGTATATATTTAGAAATATTTAATGCATATTTCCTATACTTATAAAAGTTCTAGAAACTTTCTTAATGAGTGCTGCTATTTTACAGAATAAAATCAAAGACAGCATGCAGAGGAAACCTAGAAAAAACACAAGCAGCACTGACAGGAGTACAGATATGCAGAAGAAGAGTCTGTTGTTTCCTTGATAGATTGCATGGAGAAATTGCTGTTGGAAGAGAACATCTTGGGGGATAAAGTAAAAGGGTTAATAGGACAGTGCTCAATGAAGATAGAGCAGTGCTGGACAGATAGTAATACATTTGCATGTATCTGTGTAACTACTTCATGCTATGACAAGAAGAACAGGGATGCTGATTGCCCACATGTTTTGACTCCTAGCTGCTAAGTGTTTGGGGATAGCATGCCTAGCTGGTGCAACACAGGTTTCCTGCATTTTTCCTGTGTGCGCCTATTTCACCTGTACAAGTTCGCTGAGGACTAAGGGCTCAATCATCATTGTGTTTAGGCCCAACTGGATCAAGAAGAGAAGGATGTGGCTTGGGGATTCTGCACCCTGAAAAGCCCCATAAGGGCTATTGCAGCAGGGGTAAAACTTAGCGTGGCTGAACCAATCCCGTAAAAGAGGTAGCACAAGCTGCTTCTCTTCTGTGTCTGTAGCTTGTAGCTCATACCAGTGCAGGTATGCCACTGCTCCAGGGGCCATAGTTTGTGACAAAGGAACTGTTGATATCGAGATGAACACAAAGTATTATTTAAGGTTAATATAACTAAGACAAAACATTTTCTAAGAAATATGAAACTCTGAAAGTCTTTTCTCATGGTCATAAATATAAAGGGATAAATATAAAGGGAAGGGTAAACCCCTTTAAAATCCCTCCTGGCCAGAGGGAAAATCCTCTCACCTGTAAAGGGTTAAGAAGCTAAAGGTAACCTCGCTGGCACCTGACCAAAATGACCAATGAGGAGACAAGATACTTTCAAAAGCTGGGAGGAGGGAGAGAAAGAAAGGGTCTGTGTCTGTCTGTGTGATGCTTTTGACAGGGACAGAACAGGAATGGAGTCTTAGAACTTAGTAAGTAATCTAGCTAGGTATGTGTTAGATTATGATTTCTTTAAATGTCTGAGAAAATAGCTGTGCTGAATAGAATGGATATTCCTGTTTTTATGTCTTTTTGTAACTTAAGGTTTTGCCTAGAGGGATTCTCTATGTTTTGAATCTAATTACCCCGTAAGGTATTCACCATCCTGATTTTACAGAGGTGATTCTTTTTTACTTCTATTAAAAGTCTTCTTGTAAGGAAACTGAATGCTTTTTCATTGTTCTAAGATCCAAGGGTTTGGGTCTGTGGTCACCGATGCAACTTGGTGAGGATTTTTACCAAACCTTCCCCAGGAAGTGGGGTGCAAGGGTTGGGAGGATTTTGGGGGGAAAAGACTTTTCCAAACTATGTTTTTTCAGGAACCCAGATAAAGTTTGGTTGTGGCAGTGGAAGTCCAAGGTGTTAGGGGGCTTATTCCTTCACCCACTTACTTCCTTGGTCCTTCTCGCATGAACAGAGAGCAACAATACCCGAAGTCCAAAGGTGCAAACAATTCAATGTTTATTGGGGTGAACTTCCAGCAACCATGTTTCTAGTTTCCTTCCTTAGTATCCTCCTTCCCAGCTCTGACACCACAAAGCCTTACATCTGTGTCCCTGTTCCCATTCCTGCCCTTAGCCAAACATTATTCCAATTTCCTTACCCCCATTCCCTGTTCCCATTTCCCCCTTTAGCAAAACATGATTGCAATTTCCTTACCCCTATTCCCTGTTCCCATTTCCCCTCTTTAGCAAAACATGATTCCAATTTCCGCACCCCCATTCCCTGTTCCCATCCCCCCACCCACACACCCATCCCCTCCCACCCATGCCCCCTCACTTCCTCATTGACTGCAGACTATATAGTAAAACTTGAGTTCTGCTTAGCTATACCTTAACCAATCATTTTCCTGAAATTTAACTAACCAATCCTAACATATTGTAACATGATTAGGTAACCAATTATATCCCACCACCTTAATTAGTTTACACCCAGCAAAATTAATTATACAGCAGACAGGAACAATGACAGAACCAGACAGAGATTATACAGACAAACAATAGCAAAGTGGGAACTATAATGACAAAACAATACACAAGTGAGGATTTCACATCCCAGCTATTGATTAGTGAGTTCTTGCCAGACAGGATGCTATCAAACTAAGTTTCCGTTTACATTTTCTAGGCACTTCCCTTTCTCTGGAGGTGATAGGAATACAATCCTGTCCTGGTAGTGCCTAACAGCCCAATAGCACCTTATTTCAATGTGACTAGTTTGGAATGTGAGGCTGTGACTGGTCGCTTCCTAGCTTATGGCTGCCTCTGCTGCTTAGCCAAAGGCCTTAGCCTAAGAACAGGGTCTCAGACTGTCACAGTAAGAGAAGGCCCTTACACCAGCAGACAGTGATTTTGATTCTTTTATACCTCTAGAACTAGCCAAGTGATAAGAATACACCTAAATTCTTAAAGTACAGGCCTTTGCAGACAGGCCTGAATATCTATATCCTAACACTCCACCCCCTTTTTTTTTTCTTTTTCTTTTGGGATCCTCCTGCCCAGGTATCCCTGGAAAAGCATAGGACATATGGCGACACATTTCCAGATAGGGCCAGGCATCAAGGTGGAAGGTGTCGATATTCCATTTGTCCCACTGTCCCTTGTGTAGTATAGTGCCCTGAACCTTCTCTCGTACGGGCATACCACACCTATTCCAATTAGTGTTCCAGACTTCCCATTATAGCGGGCCCGAGAAGGTTGGGTCCGGGTTGTCTAGTACACTGTAGGGTTTGGAGGGCTTACTACATTACTTATAGGTTATCTCCCTATGCACCATAACACAAGTATAGTTAACAATACAAAATCCACAGCAACACCGAGTCCTGACCACTGCAGTAAGGTCCAACATCCGAGACACCCCCAAAACACTGCCTCTCCTCCTTCGACGGGGTCATGATCTTACGTGTCCAGTTGCTGGTAGTTGCAACAAGCTGCCCCTGCAGGTTTTGCTTGCTTTTGTCTATATCATAAGTCCATTGAATGTTCACAGAGAAATGGGATATTGTCCAAACCAGCTTGACCACTTGGTATGGAATCAGGCAGTATGCCCTGGTTTGATTATTCACAGCAATAAGATTCACAGATCCATTTGTGCATCAAAGTCCAGATAGCAGCATGTAAATGTGAGTAGTTTGGTTATGGGCTGGTGTAATTGTGCCCCCAGTAATATGTACATTCCCAGCAAAACACCTTATACACAGTACACCCATTGTCCACCCCTGGCATAGGCTCCTCTATAGTCACAGGAGAGGGGCACATCCAAACATCTTCTATTTATTTACACTATTTTACACACCCCTCCATTGATTCCCAGTGAGCTCCTCCCCTTCTCACTAGTTCCATAGGGCTTGTGGGGGCCACCTTAGTTGCCATTCCATTTCCAGGTACCACAGTAGCTATTACACAGGTGCTGGCCTCCTAGTTGAGCATTTTGCATTCCCATACACATCTTCCCTCCAAGGTCAGCCTTTTGAAACCATCCCCCACCCACATCATGAGGTTTTCTATTCATTAAAACACAACAATGCTAGCAACAAGACAAACACCACAGACAAACAACACAAAACATAGATCCATGGTATTCTGAGTTATTCCTCCGCTGGCGCCAGCTTGCTTGTAGAGTGTCTGAAAAACAAAAGAAACAATTTCCACCCCCCTGGTAGAGACAGATTATTGCTTAATAATAAATAATAAATAATAATAATACCACTTTCTTTTACAAATTTCCTTGCTAATTGCAGGAAAAACAGAAGAATTACCTCCAGGCTGTCCTTATTTTGTTCTATAGTCAGGCTAGTGAATTACCTCACTCACTGGTCATTTATGAAATTCATGAGATGGTGTACCTCAGTTTCCCCTCTTGTACAACAGACCAAGTTTGCAATAGTTTCTCTGCTGTACCAAGCTTTAAGTTTATTCTCAGGTAATAGCTCACACACACAGACACACCCCCTTAAGGTTAACCTGTCCCCCTTATTTTCAGGCTTGACTTGTTTTTTCAGCTTCCTTTCCTGGAGGGCCATAATCTGAGTCTTCTAGTAGCTTGTTTACTGACTGGATGTATTCATTATTTGCAGCTCCTTTGTGCCAATCAGCTAGGTAATTTGCATTTACACAGAGGCTTACTAGCTTGCTTCTGGATCCAAAGCTGTTAGCAGCTGAGACACTGTCTTAAAAGGGAAGCATTTTACTTCCACCAGAGTTCTGATTACTTTCATTTCCTGCTCCAAATCACACAGAGATCTGACAAAGAAAGCACAACCTATTGTGGCCTCTTTTGGAGCCCTAATAGGATTTTAATTGAGTACCATGTTTTATTTGCATTTCTTTTACCCCTTCTCCAATAGACACGCCACACGTCCTGGGAAAATGCACATTCCTTCCATATAGTTTAACCTCATAACATTATATTAGCCATATTAATTTTACACAAGGTGTAACTGCCTCCCCCATGCCCACAGGGTTTTCATGCACACCCACCAAAGCAACAATCTGATCCCCCAGAGCCACCCCAAGGCTCAGTGTTCCCATCATTCCTCCACTTTTCTTTTTCTTTTACCACACAAAATTCTCTTTTGCCTAACATTTCTTGCACTGTGATTACTCTTTTACACAACTGTACCCCAATTACCCTGCCATCTTGTACAACTAGACACAACCAGGGGCAGCCAAGTTAAGTTCCAGTAGAAACCCCTTACATCCTTTTGTGATTTTGATTACATTACCCAATAGTCAAATAATTTTGCTCAGATTCTCTCTCCGCCTGCTGCCTGCAGAAGCCCCTTATAGAACATTGCTGTGGGAAAAGGGCCCATTTTCCCTCAGAATAGCTGTAAAGGCTTCTGTGGACAGAAGCACAGTAGTGGTAGTAGCCACTCTACCTGACCTCCTTGGAAAATTTAATTACCAAGCTTCCATCCAATGTGACTGCACAGAGTTGCACATACAGTTACATTTATATAACTGGGTTTTATCATTAAACAAAAACTTCCTTCTTGACATCTCACATAAGTATCCAAAGTACCCTCCATTAAAACTTCAGAAAAAACAAAAGAGTGTGGAAACGAAGGTTGCACTTTGAAACTTTTTTTTTTTTCTTTCTCTCCACTCCCCCAGGACCAAGTCCCAGCTCCAGTCTCTAAAGGTCATCTGTTAACTCTGCTTTTGACTATAAACCCTTTTGTGCCAAATCATCTTTCACTATCCCTAACTAATTTACAACCCTTCAACAGCCCTTGCTGAAGCAGCACCAAACTTGAAAGATTACTGGCAGCTTCCCATAATGCTGCCCTTACTTCAAACCTCTCAAGCAGACTGAAGTGCCTCTTTTCCCTGTGAGGCATTCAGTCCCCATGGGCAGGGACCTTCTTCCACTACCCATATACCAAGGAGGGTGGGCTCCTCAGCCACCACCCATACCTCTGGGTCCCCTAACACTTCCTCCATTTCCTTTTTAATCTCATCCCAGGCTGACCCCTGCACCTGGTATGGGTCCTGGTTCTTCCTTATCCATTTATCCAAAAAATCCTTTACCCTGGCTTGCCAGAACCCGCAACTACCATCACGAGAGTTCGTGATACCCCCTCCAAGCAGCTGCGCAGATTGTTGGGGAGGGGGACTTACAGGCTGCCACTCACCTATCCAATGCGATGTATCCGAGTCTCCGGCACCATGATGTTAGGGGGCTTATTCCTTCACCCACTTACTTCCTTGGTCCTTCTCGCATGAACAGAGAGCAACAATACCCAAAGTCCAAAGGTGCAAACAATTCGATTTTTATTGGGGTGAACTTCCAGCAACCATGATTCCAGTTTCCTTCCTTAGTATCCTCCTTCCCAGCTCTGACACCACAGAGTCTTACACCTGTGTCCCTGTTCCCATTCCTGCCCTTAGTCAAACATTATTCCAATTTCCTTACCCCCATTTCCCCCCCTTTAGCAAAACATGATTGCAATTTCCGCACCCCCATTCCCTGTTCCCATCCCCCGCACACACACACCCATCCCCTCCCACCCATGCCTCCTCACTTCCTCATTGACTGCAGACTATATAGTAAAACTTGAGTTCTGCTTAGCTATACCTTAACCAATCATTTTCCTGAAATTTAACTAACCAATCCACGGTATGCATCTGATGAAGTGAGCTGTAGCTCACGAAAGCTCATGCTCAAATAAATTCGTTAGTCTCTAAGGTGCCACAAGTACTCCTTTTAATCCTAACATATTGTAACATGATTAGGTAACCAATTATACCCCACCACCTTAATTAGTTTACACCCAGCAAAATTAATTATACAGCAGACAGGAACAATCACAGAACCAGACAGAGATTATACAGACAAACAATAGCAAAGTGGGAACTATAATGACAAAACAATACAGAAGTGAGGATTTCACATCCCAGCTATTGATAAGTGAGTTCTTGCCAGACAGGATGCTATCAAACTAAGTTTCCTTTTACATTTTCTAGGCACTTCCCTTTCTCTGGAGGTGATAGGAATACAATCCTGTCCTGATAGTGCCTAACAGCCCAATAGCACCTTATTTCAATGTGACTAGTTTGGAATGTGAGGCTGTGACCGGTCGCTTCCTAGCTTATGGCTGCCTCTGCTGCTTAGCCAAAGGCCTTAGCCTAAGAACAGGGCCTCAGACTGTCACAGTAAGAGAAGGCCCTTACACCAGCAGACAGTGATTTTGATTCTTTCTTTTATACCTCTAGAACTAGCCAAGTGATAAGAATACACCTAAATTCTTAAAGTACAGGCCTTTGCAGACAGGCCTGAATATCTATATCCTAACACAAGGGCAAAGGGTAAAATATTTTGTACCTTGAGGAAGTTTAACCTAAGTTGGTAAAAATAAGCTTAGGAGGTTTTCATGCAGGTCCCCACATCTGTACCCTAGAGTTCAGAGTGGGGAAGGAACTTTGACACTCATACATTCAAATATTATGGAATATTTTTTACACTGTACACTAAGAGCATGATTTTCCAAACAATTACAACTGTGTATAATCCCACTGTAGCAATAAGCATTTGGAGGATGGATCCTTTCATCCACAGACTAGCAAAAAAAATGGCTTTCCTTTTCTTTAATCATTTTTCATTTTCATGTTTGCAAATAGTTGTTTGTTAAAATATATATTCTAACATTTTTGCAACTGGATGAAAGAAAGAGAAACTCTTCAATTTGACTGCAACTTTTCATGTGAATTACTAAATTTTTTACGGATTTATTGAAGTAACTGCAATAGAATCAATT
Source organism: Eretmochelys imbricata (assembly GCF_965152235.1). Lineage (NCBI taxonomy): Eukaryota > Metazoa > Chordata > Testudines > Cheloniidae > Eretmochelys > Eretmochelys imbricata. The sequence goes on along the minus strand of NC_135575.1, from coordinate 51,666,690 downwards.
CTCTCATGGATGCAACTCTGCTGTGTGCATACCCTCTATATATCACACTACAATGTAGAGGGAACTAAAAATCTAGGGATAAGTCAGGAAAAATATATATATCAAGTTTACTTCTGTCATATTTTTGACCCTCTTGTGTTTACTTATCCCAAACATTTCAGCTCCTCAGGGTATAAACTATGCTTTTGTGATGTGTTTGTACAGAGCACAGCAAAAGAGGGTCCTAGTCTATGACTGGGGTCCCAAAGCACTATTGCAATACAAATAAATGGTAATAATGAAGTATTGAGTTTACAGGTCTGGTTGGTTGCAGAAATCAAATTATGAATTCACAGCCAAGAATTTTCACACAAAGTGTTTTTATGCTCATCCACTTTGAGAAAAGAAACATTATATGATTTTATCTGGTTAAACACTTAACCAACAGTTTGAACAGGATCAAATACTTGCAGGAATCTGTTTGGGATTAATTCATACAGTTAAAAATAAAACTCAGGAAAAAAATCAAATAAGAAATGTAGGGGAAATTGCAATCTGTTCATGATATTTCACAAGAAGAAAAATAAACTTAATACACTGAATAAATAATTCATTATGAATTATTCACCTAAGTTTGGTACATATAGTGAAATGTGCACATCTCTAAATTTGAAAATTCATCATGTAGTTCTTTCATGGAGACTCCTTGTATACTTAAATCTTGCTTTGTCTGCCCATTTCTTTTTCAGAAAGTGGACTAATGTAAAAGGCTCTTCAGTACAGTATCTGCTTTCAGAGAATGCAAATAAAACACCCATCTGGCCTGTGTCAGCTGACTCACCTGGTGGGGGGGAGGAGGGAGGGAAAGAGGTATAAAATTTCAATGTAAGTGCCCAGGCTCCAGCCACAGCCTGAATGTCTACTCTGCAATTTTACAGCCCTCCAGTCTAAATTCCAGAAGCCTGAGTCAGCTGACACAGGCCAGCAGTGGGTGTTCCATTGCAGTGTAAACATATGCTAAGAACAAACATCCATGTAGATTTTCATGTTCAGAAAGCCTGGAAGAAACATAGGAAGTGCTTGCCTGTGAGTATAGATCTGCAGAAGGACTGATTGTAGTTTTCTTGATAGAATGAATAAACAAACTTTTTTCATAGATGGAAGACATCATCTCAGGGGACATCTCTCCCTAGGTCTATTTAAGTCAATGGGAGTTTTCCCATTGGTTTGAATGGCATCAGGATCAAGCATATGATCCTTCCTCACTCATGTCAGCTCTTTACTGTGCCAGTATAAAGTGGTTATAGATGTACTTTTTAACTACCCATACATTTATTTGCTATAAATAAGGTCAGAGCTAACAATGAATCTGCAATTTTTTCTAATATTAAATCTGCACTGTAAGAGAAAATGATGATGGAACAGATATAAAGCGAGCACAAAGTCTTCTTTTTTTCCCCAACAGCAAAAGTAGATATTCTTTTGTTAAAGCTAGGTAAATATTGTAGGGAACATGGGGCTGATTTGAGTTTGGGCCTGGATAACTTCATTTGGTCAAATGTTAAATTAAGGTTAGTATTAATAAGCAAAGCTACTTTAGCTGAAAGGGTGCTGGAGTAGGCCATGCACTCACCGAAACTTGGCCCCCTCTACTTCCCTGGGGCTCCTTTTCTCTTGTCATGCTTATTATCACAATGGATGCATAAAAGGGTAATTATTTAGGTAATTTAGAATGGGACAGGATGGAAGTCTGTTGGAAACCTTTTCTCTCATGGGCCTCTCAGATTTCCTGCATATGAAGACGACACCTTGTGGTCACCAGCACTTTTGTGCAACAGAATATCCTCCTCAGACTGGAATAAGCTACTATGACCTCAGATCAAGATACCACATTACTGGTCCACGATGAGCTACAGCCAACATGCTGGAATATCTAATTGGAAAAAGGTGGTCCTTGAGGTGGAACTAAGGGACACAAAACAATGCAGAAGGAAAGCGGATGATTTTCTATCACAACTAATGACACCTGAAGTTGTGAAGCTGAAGTTCTCCTCCCTTTGGAGTGGCCATCCAGAAAAGGACATGTGACAAACTGAGTATCAGCTAAGCCAAGTTTGAAGAGAGAGAAAAGATGAACTACTTCCATACATGCAAAATGAGCTCAAGTTATTTACACCATCTGATTTTTTAAACCATTAAATAAGACCGTTCACACAATTTAGATACTGCAAAGCCTTGTCTACCCTTGCAGTGGTGCCTAGAGTAAGTGTAGTTATGTGCAGGCAGGCTGCATCTGTGCTGCGGTGTATAGCTACACGCAGCACTGAAAGGTTCTGGCAGGGGGAGGCAATAAGGGAAAGGGTCTGGCACTTTGATGTGGGAGGCACTGCTTGGGTTTTTAGAGAGTTGTGTAAGGTATACATGCAAGGGACTATGCTTTACTTGCCTAAGCAATCCCTCACCATCTACACTGCTGTTTATACCTATGCTAAGTGAGTATGTAGTGTCTATACTCTATAAGCCACTCTAAGTGTAGACTTACCCTAACACGATGATGATGAGGAGGAGGAGAGTGGTTTTGTATGGATTTCTCCCACATTCCAATAGAGCACATATGCATCACTAACTGTTTTCACTTATAGATACTAACGAACCCCAAGTCTTTAATTAATTAGCAGGACATTTACTTTTATTTTTGGGGTGGGTGGGGTAAAAGCTTGTCATTGCAAAGCTGCTAAGGTCCCGATTTAATAATTATTTCTGCATCTGTATACAAGTGAGAGAAATAATTAATATGGGAAGGGGGAATAAACTAAGTAAATAGAGTCTAACAAAGGTTGTATGTTCCAAGAAACTTAAGGTGAAACAATCCAATGGCAAGTGTCAGCTTCTGCTTTTAACACACTTTTAGCTCAACTGATTAGATTAAAAGAAAGGCATTCCTTCCTTAACTTTCCTGTGAAGTGTCAAAGTAATTTTTGTGTTAGCCTTATAAACTGATGTAATTACCGGTACTCCTAATAATTGGCAAGCCAGATCAATTTGTACCATTGATCTATTGATTGAATTTCAATTGTATCCTTAATTTGTATTATATTTGATTAGTTTAGGGAATCAAACTAATTAGGGAAATTAGAAGTAAATGAGTTAGTGACGTATTTTCTTAGATTCATATTTGTTTTCCTATTCTTTTAATAAATCCATGAAAGGACAATAGACTGGTTCCTGTCTCAAAACTTCAACATGGAAAAACAATCTATTTAATGGTAAACAAATAAGTTAAATAGCTCCTGGACCCATATTTTATTATTTGACTAAAATCCAATTACCACTAACTACAGTGTTATTTTGTTATCTGTGGGGGAGAGGGGGAGGAAGAGAAAAATTGACTTATTTTTCTTTAGCATTTTAACCAACATCAGTATTAAATCAAATGGAACATATTCAATGATTAAAATGATCACAAAAGACAGACAATAGCTTTCCTCTGATTGCCTGCCTCAGCTGGGTAGCACTGCAAAAGTCATAAAAGTCATTTGTATCCACTCATTACCATGTCACCTCATTTCATGCCCATGCTAGATAAGTAGCAATAAGCTCTGGGTTAGCATAGTCCACACTATCAATGTTAGTATGAATTGTAATAGCACCCAGCTGTCAAAGATTACCCTAGACAATTATTGAGATTTAGGAGGGGCAGTCTTCTTCTGATTTAGCACACATTCCTTAGAATGTTCTCTCATTTATTCTAGAACAGAAGTATAAAGCTAATTTTATGAATCGTACTCATGAATTATTTTCTTCATGTAGGATACCATAATGCTCCCAGTAGAATGTTCTTCTTGCACTTTAATTCAAGGTAATGATGTTGCTGCATCTTATGCTGGCACTTAAAATTCAGTTTAATGCCACATCTACAGTCAGAACTCCTGTGTGATTTCCAAAGGCATTACATTATCTGAAAACCCGAGCTGAGAAATGAGCAGCTTTGATGTATTAAAAACTTTTCTCCCTCATAGTCCCCAGGGTTACTGGATGAACAAGGCATTAGCCTTCTATATATATAAAATCCATTTGCACAGAAATCTACTCAGAGTTTGATAAGAGGTATGAGTAGGTACACCTAGGGGTGCAAATCTATAGTAACGTCATACCTTTTAAAAAATATTCCACCATAATCACCTATACAAATTGAAAATAAATTTCCCCTATTTGCAGCTACTGACAGTGATAAGATGCAATTAGGATGGCTTTTTTCTTTTGTTTTGCTTTACATTAATCTACTTATGATTAATATTCCATGAAATTTACCATAGGACTGATTTGTAGATTCCAAGGCCAGAAAGGACCATTTGATGATCTAGTCTGACCTCCTGTATAACACAGGACATAGTACATCCTCCAAAATAATTAACAGAGCATATATTATTGAAAATAAAATCTAATATTGATTTTAAAATTGTCAGTAGAAAAATCCACCATGATCCTTGGTAAATTGTTCCAATGGTTCAGTACTAATTTAATGCACATTCAAGCCAATGGGCATCTTTCCACTGATTTCAGTGGGCCTTGTATGAGTTTCCATATTAAGCCAAATCCTAAAGTCCCCTATTCATTTATTTTTTCCTCAGACCATATTCACCCAAAACTCCCTATGACTGTGCATGGAATGTTTCCTGAACAGGAGACTGAGTAAAAACTGAGCATTAACCTCAATTCTAGACCCCCAAACTGTGGCCAACATATGCCTAGTACCTCTGGGCTATGGCACAAGAGAGAGGAGTAGAAATATGGGGGCAAAGATGACTGTAAACCATGTTTGCATCATCCCAACCCTGGGGATGTCCAAAGGTGTCTCTGTCCATTGGTGTAATTTAGAGCTGCCTCAGTGGGACTGGAGTGAAAAAAAAAAGTCAATCATTTATTTATGCAAGTATTCATTTCTAGTGGAGCAGCGGGATTTGGTGGCAGAATGCTTCTCAGGCCTGGGGGAAAAGAAGTTAAATGCAGGCTGGATTCTGTTTTCAATTACTCCAGTGTAATCATAATGTGGTTCTAAATAATAAATGGGCATGAAGCCTTTGATTTTGTGAAAAATAAATAATATTCAACCTAGAATTTTGTATGACTTTCCCTAATACTTTCCAATTTTGTGACAAAAGGGAGGGTCTAGTTTGCTTTACTCTGGAGAAACTTAAGCAATATGTTATGCTTGTCTTTCTGGAATTAAATTAAATAGAGGAATTGTTATTTAGAGTTCTAATTTCCACACAATTCACCAGTCAGTTCACATAATTTATTTACCAGAACAAAGCATGAGGTTTAGCAAATGGTTGATTTAGGACCATTTTATTTTATGCTGTTATTGAACATAACAGTAATACGGCTTCAAATGTAATCCCATGCTTTTATCACATAATAAAAAGTTATAATATATTAATCATGCTTTGATGATTATGTCATAAATAACTATGTCATTTATTTAGAAAGTAATAGTCTGCAATACCCCTTTAGAAGATAGCCAGGTCTGATGGTGGTCACTGAGAGATCTGTGTCATGGTTCCACCTACTCCCTTCCTAGTGAGAAGATCACAGAATCATAGATTCGTAGACTAAGACCAGAAGAAAACACTATGATAATTTAGTCTGACCTCCTGTATACACAAGGCATAGATTTTCCCCTTCCCCCAGAAACTGGATTAAACATGTTTTTTTTAAAAAAGATCTCTAATCTTGTTTTAAAGACTCCAAGCCATAGTGAGTCCAATACCTCCCTGGTAATCTGTCCCAATGTTTAATTACCCACACTGTGAGGAAATTGCATCTTATTTCAAGGCTGAATCTGGCTAACTTTAATGTCTAGGCATTGTATCTAAGTTAGCCTTATACACAGTGAACAATTCTCCTTGTCATCAATAAACTGAATAAACCGAGCTACTAAAGCATCAGATGATAAGGCTTGTTTTCCAGCCCATGGATCATGTGGAAAACATCTCAGGAATAAACCACACCTTTGACTTGACTCCACTTAGATGGATTGATTACACAAGAGAAGGGATGCTCCTCTCTTGAGGATTCCCACTAATGCCAAGAGATCTTTAGGCATAGGGAAAGTAAAGTGACTAAGTCCTATTTCTAGGGAGAGTCCCTAGTTCTCATATGATGTCTTGGAATCCCAGAAACATTTTTGGGGACACATGAACGGTCAGCTTTTTAATTTCTTCAGTCAAAATATTTGTATGGAGGGGAGGTTGAATGACTGTACAGTATTTTTCACAACATATTGCTATATTAGAATTGCTTTGTTAATCAGGAACAAACAGTCCAGAGAATGACTTTTCAGTTTGATGAAGAGAAATGTTGAATGAGTGCAGATATCATCAAAATTGTGCTTTTGTGAAAGAGAATGTTAATGACACTTGTTCAGGACTTCATGGAAAACTCATTCAAAATGCTAAATTACTCAAAAAAAATTGAGAAATTTGCATTTGTCGCAGGTGGGTGAGAAGTTAGTAGTGACAACAGCAAATATTTCAGAAAATAAAATAGAACTTTGTATTCCGAATGAATGCTTCCCAAATCTTAAAAATGTTACCCAAAAGGGTCAGGAGAAAAGATCATTCTGAATAATTCATTACTTAAGTTAACTCTCAAAATCTGATAAACACAAATCTTAATAATTTCTTGTCCAAATATAAGGGACTGGTGGATTTAAATCAGGGGATTTTAAGTTCTCACAGTCTCTGAGAAGATCCACGGGAAGCAATGGAATTTGGGCCAACTATAATGCATGGCTGGCTTCATGTTCATTCATGATGCCAGTGCAAGTACTATGATTTCCTCAGCTTAGACTGCACAGTGATTACAGTGCTTTCTGCTGTATATTGATCCATGCTAGGCTATGACTCTGCAGATGCACAAGAGTACATTACAGCATTCAGTCATCTACCACAGAAGTCACAGTAGTTGTAGAATAAGAAATCCTAGCCAACTAGGTTGAAATTCAGTGGAACAAGCATATTTGCCTTCTCTCTATTCTTCTTTACATTGCCACCTCTATCACCCCACCAAAAAAGTTTTGTATCTGGAAAGTTCACATTCTGTGAAAAAATATTTACCTTTATTCAGACTGCAGTATCTTAGTCTCTTAAAGAAAAGGAGTACTTGTGGCACCTTAGAGACTAACGAATTTATTTGAGCATGAGCTCAAATAAATTCGTTAGTCTCTAAGGTGCCACAAGTACTCCTTTTCTTTTTGCGAATACAGACTAACACGGCTGTTACTCTGAAATTAGTCTCTTAGTAACCCTATGTAAAATAACTGGACTCCTAACAAAATAGGTGCTATTAGTATTAGTAAGACAGGCAGAAGCTGTTCCAATATAATGAGTAACTCTTTCCTCAGATAATTTAATGTAAGACAGAAATTGTTCAAGCAAAGATTTGACTTCACAGAAAAGATAATAATAATCATCTGTAAAACATAGCTGGAAAGACATTTTCTAATACAAAAGAGTCAACAGATCCTGGCTTATGTAAAACATATTGGAACCATGCTCAAGTAGCACATTTCAGCTACCACTAGCATATTATGGGCCAGATTGTGACCCTTATTACATGACTTTACTGTTGGAGTGAAAGGGAGAAAGGAGACAAAGGGAGTAAGGAGCCATCCCCCAGTTGCACCGCCCATGTAGGAGCTGTCCAGAGTTTCATCCCTGATTTTGAGGATACCAAGATACTTCTCTTCCCCTCCCACACAAGGTCTCAATAGAAAGGGGGTGAGGAACAGTCAGAATCATGTTGCTGTTCTCTGCATCCCAAGCACCTGCCAGCAGAACTGGCTGGCTTCATGGGGGATGGCTGGGTGGGGGAAAGAGGGAAATTCTGCACTAGGAAGATTCAGGAGATGTGGGCTAGATCTTTAGCTGGTGCAAACTGGTGTAGTTCCAGTGAAATCAATGGATCTCTATGCCAAATCACACCAGATGATGATCTGAGCCTTTATATCTTTTATGACTCCTGATGCACCCTCTGGGGTGGATGGAGCCACACTACCCACAGTGTGAGGATGTAGTAAAATGCTATTTCCCCCCTGCCCCCAAATCCCTACTTCAAATCTGATTTAATCATTTCCCTTTAGTAAAAGGAACGGTGTGGCTTATGTTACTTCTTATTTTGAAAACAAAGGTACAGAGGCATTCTATGTGGCTGTTGCGAGGGGCTTTCCAGGGGAAAAATTGCATCCTTTTGGAATATGGCCTGTTTAGGATTGGCCATTGTGCTCAGGAAGGAATAAAAGGAAGGTAAAGGGGCAGTATTAAAAATTAAATTAAATTAAAACGAACTCTAACAAGACCTATGGACTCATAATTTGGAATAAATGTTTGTGAGTTGTTGAAGACCTTGCTGGGAATTTATGGCTACACATTTATGGCTACACAATTTATAGGGAACACATACAAAAGCAATAAAAAGAGAGACAGAAGCACTCTCAACTTCTGGCCATCTTCTGTCAGTCAAAAACATTAACTTCCTTTGTTAATCATTTTTATTCACTCTGCAAGTGAAAGTATAGATGCCACTAAAATCAATACAGAACTGTCTATACTTCAGAGCACTGAGAAGCTTAAAGTTGTTGAAAGTAGTGACCCTTGGTGCACAGGAAACCCATTTTGTTGCTGAAAGCTGTGGCTTTAGTTGAACATGTTTTAAATAACTGGATTAATGTAGTTGTAACTTTCTATGTAAATCACGATTACATATCTCTGTGCATGATTTTTAGTAGCATAACTAAAAGGTACGGTTTTTAAGCAATTTATGCATCCTAGAGAATAAACACTTCAGAATTTGTCCCATCAGCACTCACTGTGTTCGTAATGGTCTTAAAAGATAAAACAAAGGTAGCAGCTGATTTCAAGGGTACACCATTAAATGCTTCAATCTTGTGATTCAGAAAGATTAGCCTGCATAAAAAATGCATACAAATAGTTTCAGTATTTTGCACAAAAGACCTCTTTCCCGACTCTAGATCTTTGAGATGCAGAATACAGCAGCCATTCTGAGGCAAGGAATCTAGAGCGAACGTCTCTATCAACCTGTTCAAAGAGGTTAGCATTACTTACTCATAAGCTAGGGTAATCTCCCTCAAATATTCTGGAAAAGCCTATGTTGGACTTAACACCAAATGAACCCTGAAAAAAAATCCAATTTATTTATTTATAGAACCTCCAACATGTGTCAATCAAAGTAAAGGATAAATGAGGAACACTAACTCCAGGAGGTTTTGACAGGCAACATCTCTGAACTCCATAACACTTTCATATAAAGAGTTAGAGTATAACTAAAAAATCCAGTTCCTAAGTCCTGCTTATTAGCACTTCCAACCAAATGTGCTTCACATCCAGAACTGAGCAGTGACATTTTCACCTAATGAAAAAGATGTCAATGTTTCATTTCTTATTAGGTTCCTCAATCTGAAGAAATGTGCTACACACTAGTCTGGACAAATTCTGACTATTGAAGGATAACTTACTTTTCCTGCAAGTGTCCAAATTTCATATTCCGCAAATAACATTTATATATAATGTTCTTATTTGTGGAATATGAAATTTGGAAGCTTGCAGGAAAAGTTATATAACTGAAGCAGTGGAAACTTAGAAAACATCAAGTGGCAAACAATCTTTTTTACTCTCTAAGAGCTTAATCCTTCCAATTTCTGAGTTTGTTTCAGGAAGAGTTGAACACCTACAACACTGGTTGACTTCTCAGGTGATGTTCAACATTTATACGAAGAAGTTAATAGAAGTCAGTGAGAGTTAGAATAAAATAAAAATTGGGCAAAAAATCAAAGATCTGTCAAAATTATGGGGAGGGAAATCCTTTTCACTGCATTCTTCAGTTGGCCAATTGCACTTTCTGAAAAAGGCATTAATAATTTCCCTCAGTAGTTGACCTAGTTATTCTTTATACACATCAGTAGCAGGGAAGAACAAGACTCTGTTTCAGAAGTAGTGGAATGGATCTCTCTCAGAGCTTTCATATATGTGATGGGGCTGCAGTTCAGTAAATGGTGGTGGTGAAAAACCCTTCCCTCCTACCTCAAGGTGCTAGATTCTAGCCCGCACATTTCCTTCCTCCTTCCAGCACAGGAAATGGCATCCAAAAACTCAAGGTGAACCCCTTGCCATTCTGCAACTATAGATGCTTTCAGCTCCAACGTCCAGAAATGATGTCCACAACCTTGTGGTGAAACTCCCCTTTACAAAAACTGTTTCAATTTCTTACCAATAGGTTCTGGTCTGAAAAAGTGTGTCCTCATGCCCTGAAAAATTTTGTCTTTCAGAAAAAAAAAAGAAGAGAAAAGAAAAAGAAAAGAAAGCTGAACATTTTCAACCTCAAACCAAATTTTGAAAAGTTTCTTGGTTTTTGAAGAAAAAGTCAAAACTTTCTTGCTTTGTTTAAAAAACAAAACAAAAAACTATTTTCTGTTAAACAATGTTGACAGAAAAAAAAAAGATCAGTCCTAGACATGGTCCTTTTTTTCTATTTCTTCATGTGCCGATTATGATGATTATCCTTTTTTCATCATTAGTTGGCTTGAGATTCATTGGCTCATGCATCTCAAGCAGCCCATCTTGGAAATAATGTCACTATTTTATGCAATACTTTTTTTTTTTTGCACACCTTGACTTAAGAAGGCACTAGCCTTCTGTTACTTCCCTTGAAAATCATTTGGATTTAAGTAGTGAGGCCTCTTCTGTATCTCAAGCAGAACTTTGGGGGAGGGGGACCTTCCTCTTGGCTACTTCTCCATTTTGTTGTACTGAGTAACCACTGGGGTCACAGCTGAGCCAGTATTAGGATATAAGTGGCAATAAGCCACGTCTGGCCAATGCGAGTGTCTCACCTAAAATTAGATATGAGTGATATTTGCAGGACACTTTATTTGCCAACTAGTAGCCAAGCCCTACCATGGATTTATTGTTAGTTGAATTTCCTACCTGGTGGCTAGGATCTTTATTTGTGTTTGGGTGGTGCTACACAGAACTCTTCTTCAGGTCTATACAGGTAGGTTGTAAGATTTATTAATGTTTGCAAACTTTTACAGGGAAACCTGGCTCAGTTTGTAACTTAAGATGGGCTGATTTATTGTTTTCCTTTTGAAAAAATCAGAAATGATTTTTGCATGGCATGGCACAAAAGTAGGTGAAACACAATCAGTTCCAGGGCTGGGCTTTCCATGAGGCTAACTGAGGCGGCCGCCTCAGGTGCCAGATTGTGGTGGGGGGGAACCGCTAGGACCCAGAGTGTAGAAAATTGTGTCTGCTTCTGGTGCATATGTATTCTCTCTGCTCTAGATGCACAGAGATGATAGAGTGCTGTGCTGGAGGAAGGAGGGCACAAGAAACATAACAGGTAGGCAGGAGAAAAGGTGAGAGGGAATAGCAGAAAGCAGCAGGAGCTCCAGGGAGAGAGAGGAGGAGGAGCCTCTTATGTACCTCTCTAGCATCCCCAGGATCCTGCAGAGATTAACACCAGCTTCTCAGGGAGCTTCCTGTTTCCTGCTGCTTCCCTGAACCCACTTGAGGAGAACAGGCAGTCAACTGAAGTAGTAAGAGCCAGTTAGGCCCTTAAGACTCTGATAGCTTCCCTCACTCAGGCCCTGATACCAGCCTGTGTATTTGTCCCCTTCAGTTGAGTGTTGAGAGTCACTATAGCTGGTACAGAACAGTGAAAGAAGAAAACGCCCCTCTGGGACAGCATTCAGAAAAAGAAAGAAAGCAAAGGAAGCTTTTCTATCTAAGCAGGAAGGAGCTCTCCTGAGATACATAGACATAAATGTTCACGGTGAGCCTTCCGGCCCCAGTGAGAATGAGAGTGGTGAGGAGCTTTTTTTGTCCCAGGCAGTTCTCATGCAGTTCCCATTCATTGAACTTGGTGGTCAGTGATGCAGCATCAGCTTCTAGTGAGGCTGCTGAATTTTTTAATGTAATTCAAAGCATCCATGTATTCTTCTCTGCATTAACTCATTGATGGCAAATTTTGAAGCAACATCTGGGAACATCCTCTCTGACTCCAAAATCACTGAGTGTCACACAATGGGAAAGTCGAGTGGAGGCGATAAAGCCTATCAAACACCAAATTGGGAAAATAGTTGATGCCATAGTTGCCATTATGGAGGATAATGCTATGACAGGAACGCTTCATGGGGGAACAGTGGCAGAGGGAAATGGAATCACTAGAAACATACATAACTTCAAATTTCTGTTTGTCTTAGTGGTGTGGCATGACATACTGTTTGAAATAAACGTTGTAAGCAAGAGACCCCAAGGTGTTGACCTTGATATATCTGGAGCAATGGAACAACTGGACAAAGCAAAGTCATACCTACAGTCTTCAGTCAGATGAGGGATTTCAAAATGCTCTGAAGAGTGCACAGAAGTTGGCAGGGGAACTTCACACTGAAGCTATTTTTCCACCCATTCAAGAATGCAAGAGTCACCAAAGACGATGACATTTTGACTATGAGGCACAGGATAATCCCATAAGAAACCCCAAACAACAATTCAAAGTTGAATTATTTAACCAGGTGCTAGATTGTGCAATACAGTCAGTTGAACGTTTCATGCAGCTCAAGGAACACAGCAGTATATTTGGGATGTTGTATGATATTCCAAAACTCCTCACTATGCCTGAAGAAGACCTACACCAGCAATGCAGGGCACTTAGAGACAGTGTTGACACATGATGACATGCGTGATATTGATGCTAGTGATTTAGGTGATGAACTGAAAGCCCTTTCAAGATACATTTCAGCAGGATCAACTCCAAAGGCTGTTCTGGAATATATGTTCACCACCCTCTTTCCAAATGCTTTTGTTGCTCTGTGCATACTTCTAACACTTCCTGTAATGGTTGCCAGTGGAGAACTCAGTTTTCCAAGCTGAAGTTAATAAAAACACATCTATGCTCCATAGTGACACAGGAGAGGCTGGTCGGCCTTGCAACCATCTCAATAGAGCATGAGCTGGCCCAGACTGTGAACCTTCAGCAGGAAGCAGTTCAAATCTTTGCAACCAGGAAGGCACAGAAAGCACTGCTTTGATTATTCAAACAGATAAAAATGCCAGTGTTTACTATGCAGACAAGAAAAGTTACATTTGAAAGTTAAGTGTTACTTAAAATTTTTGAACAAGGCATTTTAAGTTGTTAGTTCTCCTTTATTGGGGTAGGTAGCAGAGCAGTACCATGAGAGGAGTGGAACAGGAAGAAGGCAGAATTGAGACCTTTCAAAGTTTTGGCCCAAGCGAGGAGGCATGGGGGTGTCATTTGAGCTCCCCACCTCAGGTGCCAAAATGTTGTAGGCCGGTCCTGATCAGATCAACTGAGTTTCACTTTGAATTGGGTTTGAACACAAAACTCAGTACAAAACTCCTGCTTTGTAAATATACTTTACTTGAAAACAAAAGTTAAACTAAACACTGTGAATTAAAACTGCCAAGTTTCACATAAATCTGGATAATGTCTCCACAATACATTTGCCTGTCAGTGAAAAGTATTAATACGTATGGCTGTGGCTTCAGAATAAAATGTAAGGATAATATGCATTTCAGCAAAAGGCTGTGTGTGTGTGTGTGTGTGTGTGTGTCCATCCTGTTCTGTGTACAGAATCACCCTACGCTAGCTGGACAGGTAACCGAAACTTTCACTTATTACAGAGGCTAAAGCAAGATCCGCTGCAGTAAAGTGATTTTGCTTGTTGTCTTAGTTAAGAGCACATGGAATTTTAGATACTGTATTTTTATACAATGTAACAAAAAGTGAACTAAATCCTGAGATCCAGACACATCACAAGCCATTTTAGCGCTAGTATAGTAGCATAACCATTTTGTACGTGATTTCTCATCTATTACTTCATTTATATTACAGATAAGATAGCCAGGAAGAGTCTGATACCATCCCCTGAAGATAAGGAGAGTGTCAAGAAGCAACCAAAGAGGACACATATATTTGTGTTGCAAAGATTGCAGCAGATGTGAGAAGGTGTACAAATATCCTTGCTGTTCTAAATTCCTGGTCCTACTCCAGAGCCGGCACTGTTAATGAATAGAAGGTTGGGGAAAGACAACTTTTTTACCTAAGACAATTTGATTAGCACAATGTAAACCAAAGAAAAGTAATTAATTACATGTAGTCATTAAAGCTCTGTCTAGCAGAAAATGTGTAAATGGAGGTTTTGCAAAAATCAAACCTATAATTATACTGATTTCTTTCGAAAATGTATATGCACAATAGTAATAAGAATAGGTTTCAGAGTAACAGCCGTGTTAGTCTGTATTCTCAAAAAGAAAAGGAGCACTTGTGGCACCTTAGAGACTAACCGATTTATTTGAGCATGAGCTTTCGTGAGCTACAGCTCACTTATGTAGCTGTTGCTCATGAAAGCTCATGCTCAAATAAATCGGTTAGTCTCTAAGGTGCCACAAGTACTCCTTTTCTTTTTAGTAATAAGAATAGCAACTTTTTGGGGAGGAAAATAGGAGGAAAGAAGGGGAGGGGAAGGGCTTGATTTATAATACTAAACCAAACTGAGCTCCATTTTCTCTGAATTATACAAAATGCCCTCCCCCTCCCCACCCATAGTTCTAGGACAATGGTGGTTAGGGAGGGAGCATTAAAAGGTTATGATTTGTGCCCTCTCTACAAAGTAGATAAATTTTCAATAGGAAAAAAAAAAACCTTTTGCCTTTATTATTCTCTTTATTAACTGATGTGTATGTTTAAGATATGCATTGTAATATGTACTTGTAAAATTTATTTTTCTAGTAATTAGTATAATTGAGTTTTGGTTTCTGCCATCAGCACTGGAAATATTTCGGAGTAATATGACACTGTAAATTTTCATCCACTTCTAACTGGAGAATCAAGTTGTTTGAGGTATCTACTGGGTGCTACATTGGAATGTAATATGTGCTTTGAGTATACATTTATATAAGTTTCCATAAAATGCTCTAAGATAAAATGATTGTTTTTCCTTCTGCATTATGACAATTGTGCACTAAGAGGAAGAACAAGAGGCTGTTTTTTTTTTTTTTTTAAAAAAACCTCCTTACATTTAAAGATAATAGATTGGAATATTGCATTATACATACTATGGATGTTTTACAATTTCATAGATGTAATTTATAGTCTATCAACAAAGTTTTGTTTTAAAGTCGTAAACAGAGTATGGAATAGAAATTTGTAATCATGGGTTAAGGCACCATCTTTACTTCTGATAAAGCTATGTCAAAGAAACAAGTTACAACACAGATGTTTTTTTTCCTGCCTTCATCACAAGACAGTTAAAATGTATATTATAGTTTTCAACCCTCCATGTCTGTTTGGTAATGGGGGCTGTATAAATACCTAAGTATCTGAACGCCTCACATTTTTAAATAACATTTATCCTCAACACCTCTGTGAGGTAGGGCAGTGATATTATCCCCTTTTTACAGAAGGGGAACTGATGCCCAGATCCTCTAAGGTATGCCTAACTCCCTTTGAGGTTCTGGGCCTTGATGACTAAGGGTGTGTCTGCACTGGAGCTGGAGGTGTAATTTCCGTCTTGGGTATACATATCTGCATTAGCTCTCATCCACCTAGCACACTAAACATAGCAGTGTAGCTGTGGCTGCATGGGCGATGGGATGGGCTAGGTCCCTGGGGTTTAAGACTGGATCGTACTTGAGGCATCTAGCCGGTTATGCTGCCAGGAGCATAGACACCACTGCACCACTATTTTAAGCATTGCCGCTCAATCTGAGCTACAAATTATATCTCCAACTCCAAAGTCGACATACCCGAAACTGACTTGTCTAAAGACACACAGGAAGTTTTAGCACAGGAAAGAATACCCTCCTGGTTCAAATGAATGCCAAGCTACTGCTCTAACCATCCTTCTTCTCATGGTAGAGACCATATATGAATAGTATTACTTATTACCAAATATAGCACACATATTTCCCCTTTAAACAAACAAATGTATTTATCAAAAGATGTTTTGCTTTAAATGATCAAAGGGGTGTGTGTGGTTTTCTTCTTTAAATTTTGCAGAATTAATATAGATGGGTCTAAGGTATAACACCATATCTACACTCCTCTTCCCAGAACTTTAGGAGGCAGGAAGGTTTCAGATTAAAAGGGTGCCATATCAGAAACATCTCTGGTTTTGGTTTATTTTGTAAAACAAAACTCCCAAGCAGTTTTGCCTGCAACCATTTGCACAACTGGAAATTTGATAGAAGTGGGAAAAAGAGAGATTTCACTTTCCAAAACCTCTTTTGGGGAAGGAGGGGGGTCGAATGGAATTTACGGATTACTTACAAATTGCCTTCTTTATGTATATTATCCTAAAATATTCTTATGTAAAAAGATATTGTTGCTTTCTTGCATTCATTAGCAGTGCAGGATGCAAAAAGGACTATGAGTTTAGAATAGAAAGGGTATTTGTGCACCTCATATTTGTTACAATCTTTGAAAAACAGTTGGAGATATATATTTGCTAATTACCTTCCTTGCTCAGCATTTTGCAACCAAATTACAACTAGGTCACCTGATCTGATTGTGCTGATAGCATAGATGGGTCTTATTCAGCCCTAAAATGACAAATAATTGTGACACAAATGATATTCCTAGAGTTAATAATATAGTACCAGATAACAAGCAGGCAGAAATAAGAATTTTTTTACATTTACCAAAAAAAAAAAAAAACCCAACCCCCCCACCCCGATTTTTAAATGTATCATTGTAGACTAGAATTATTTAGACAATAAGCTCCTATTTAGTGAGTTCAAGTTCTCAGACACTAGTTGCCACAGCCTTATAAATTGAGTACACTACGTAGAGTCTTACTGAGCCCCTAAGGACCATGCACAAATACTCAGAGTACAAGAATTATAAATCATCATTTTACAGGAACTGCACATGAGGCTGCCAGGCCAACAGCAGACAGATAAATAAATAAATAAATACATAATTAAAGTGAAGTATTAAAAAAGTGTTTTCTTGAGAATTTAGTCAGCTCAGACAGACATTCTCCAGAGAAACAAACACTTATACAAGAGAGAGCGGTCCAAATATATTCCTGGTAGAACTGCATTAAAATAAATGGGATAAAATCAACCCACTGGACCAATCAGTTACATCCATTGTGTATGAAATAATTGCACTGACTTCATAGGAGTGCTAGGCCTATGCCATAGGGTTAATTAACAAACTGAACTCTTCATGCTCTTGCCATCTACACATTTTAAAAATACGTCAACTGTTTTACTAGCCCACTGCCATAAAACTCTTGTATATAATATATTGTAGCCTTGTGGGAACATCAGCCCCTGGTAGCTGTGCAACACCATCATTATGTCTGATCCTTGCAAGAGAAAACAGTGGGAGAAAAAACAAAATAAATATAAATTAACGGACATTATTGGGCTGACTGATTGTCTAGTCTGACCTATGCAGTGTTGTTGTAGCCGTGTCGGGCCCAGGATATGGGAGAGACAAGGTGGGTGAGGTAATATCTTTTATTGGACCAACTTCTGTTGGTAAGAGAGACCTGCTTTCAAGAAGAGCTCTGTATAAGCTCCAGAGCGTGTCTCTCTCACCAATAAAAGTTGGTCCAATAAAAGATATTACCTTACCCATCTAGTCTGACCTGTGTAACACAGGCCATAGAATTACCTAAGTGATTTTTGCATCAAGCCCCTAACTGCTGGATCAACTACAACATATTCTTTAGAATTATATCCAATCTTGATTTAAAGACTACAAGTTAGAGAGAATTCACTGCATCCCTATGTAAGTTGTTCCAATGGTTGATAACCCTCACTGTGAAAAATGTGCACCTAGTTTCTAATCTTATTTTATATATCTTCTGCTTCCAGACTCTGGAACATGCACAAGCTATTGAAATTTAGCCTATATTTTGGACTTTTTTTTTTTTTTGAGAGAAAGAGAGAGAGGTGAAAACAACCACAGCAGCAGAAGCGACTTCAGAAGCCATTTGCCAATTATGGGCCAAGAGGTAAACTGAAACCATTGAAACCAAGTAAGTTATTCCAGATTTGCACCTGCAGAATTTGGTCTAAATCATTAAAATTGTTTTGCTCAAAGGAGGGATGACCAAAATGTAAAATTTGCCAGTTCAGATTCCAGGCACTTCTGTGTATCTATCTAAGCTTATTGGGCTGAGGGGCTACAGTATTGACATATCTGTTTTTCTCTCTCTCCATTTGTGTACATTCAGTGACCTTATAAACCTGTCTCATGAAACTCATTTAAAATCTGTTTTCACCCGTCATTCATGCCTTCTATCGCAGAGGCCCTCTCAACAGCTACTAAGAGGCTTAACATGCAGCCTCCACATATAGCATTCTTTTATTTGAGAAATGGCAAGACCATTGTGCACCCCTAAAATGATTTATGTAGGTTTACAGTTGTTTTGTTGCCTTGCTCTTTTATTTATTATTTTTGTCATCTTGAGACATAGGAATTTGGAGCTACATATAGTGGATGCATCTTGTTTAGGAAAATATATTATCTTTGGCAAATTCAGCAGGATTAAGTGAACCAATCTGGGTGGTGTTGAGGAGACACCATGAGTGAAGATGGCAGTAAAAATGAAATCCTTTTTTAGAATACACCTTTTTCGTTTTTTAGTTTTCAAAAAATATTTTAGATTATGTTCTACCTTTGTAATATAATAAATATTGGCATAGTTTCATTCAGCAAGTTTAAATGAATTTTCTAATTTAGGGTCAGATTCTGACACTTTTGCTCCCTTTTCTCTCAGTGGAATACTTTCGCATTTATTTGGAAACGTCCCATTGATTTCAATGTGTAAAGCACTATTCTCCATGGGGAATGGTAGTGTCCAGATCTGGATCTTAGACTATAGTATCTTCAGAGTAGGGACTGGCTTTGATTTTATATCCATCCAGGACCCAGACTAATAAGGCTTTGATCATGATTTGGGCATTTACTATAAAAGTAATACATAATAATTTACCTTGTGACTTTACAGTACAGAACTATCATTTCATTATGTTGTGGATTTCTCTAGAAAAAGCTCTGTTTTTAACCCAGCAGTGCATTTTGTGCCTCTAGTTGACCCTTTCTTTTAAATTCTTTGATTAATATAAACATACATACTGTGAAAAGTAAGCCAAAGTACCAAGAGCTTGCAGTTTCTAGAAAAGACTCAAACTATGGCCACACTTAAAGTGTATGTGCAGTTTTTAATGAAAATACCTTTTCAAAATAAATGCATTAATTTTATGACTCTTTACTTGGAGATTTCCCCTCTATCTCAAGAACTGTAACCAGAATAGTTACAGAGCTCTCTTCTCCTTCGGGAGATTACTGCCACGTAGGGCGAATTCACAATACTGCTGAGATCTTGCAGGGGGGAAAAAAAAAAACCCACAATCAACCTTACTGCAGGAAAGATGAAACATTAAGGCTCCCAAATTGTATGTTGGAAATCCTGGTGTTATTCTCTGCTGCGTATGGATATGTTTCTGTTAAAAATAATTTTATTTCAAAGCTATTGGAGACACCAAAATCTTATATTACCTGCAGATAACTTCTATCATCACAAGAAAGTAGAAATGATGTTACATACTGATTTTAGTTGCTGTTGGAATAAACTAGCCGGATGACTCTCATAAGGTTCAAATTATTTGCCTGTTTCTCCCCTCACAGCAGTTTGATACCGGTATAACTCCACTGGGCCGGATCCTTGACCTTCCTTTCCAATTGCTTGTTGCTACTCTGGCAGCAAAGTAAGAGCTGGAAAACTAAGCTAATGGGGCAGCTCAGGATTCCACTGATGTACAAGAATCGTTGTGTGGCATAAAGCCAACATCAGTTCTATGCCACCCAGTCTTTGCCCTGGACATAGGGGAACACAGCATCAGCAGTTAATGGGAGGGTTCTTTAGAGGACCGTTACTGTTAGCATAATTCATAGCAGCCCCAGGCTTTCTCCAGGATTGGGAAACAGAATTGTGGCTTATAGCCACTTTCTATCTACCATTTTAGGTTCTATGCAGAGAGCACCTTGGCAGTCTAGTGGTTTCAATTGAATTACTCCTAATTTGCACTATATCATGTTGAATGTTAGCTACAGCTAGAGCTGTTTAAAGTTTTCTGGAGGAGGGGGGTAATCCCCTTTTATTCCCCCTTTTTCATATGCAGCCCATGCCAAATGGCAAAGAAAGAAAAGGGGGGGGAGTGGGGGGGAGGGAGAAATGGGGAGGAAAAATATCTGAACATTTAAAAACAGAATTTTTTTTAATAAAAATATACATGAAGTAAAACTGAACTGAATTGAAACCTGTGGAACAAAAAGTGATTCCTAATTTTTTTTAAAGTGTAAATTCTCTATCATTTTTTGAGTTGGCTCTGCGCTGTCTACTCCACCAAAGGGTGAACATCAGCAGATATTCTTCAGGGAGGGACAAGGATACCTAGATATTCCTGCCTGTGCTGGAGGAGTATTTTACTATGCCCACTAAATGGTGCCTCCCTCTTGCTATAGATGAGCACACCTTCTTCCCTCCCACAGAAGAGTTTCTTCCGGGAAGGAGCTACTTGCTAGTGCCCTCTGACCAAGTGCCCAGGCTGCTATCCAGCCCTTACCTGGGCCACCATGGATTAGGACTCTTTACACCCTCCCCCACCATTATATGGCAACCTAAGGTGGGATGAGTGGGAAATTATTCTGTAGCTTATGCGAGTGAGTACTACTTGAAATGGACGCCACTTTTCAGAAATCTGTGCAGAGTTACATTAACTGCATGAACCATAGCAGTTGACAAGGAATTGCTCAGGCTATTGTACACTATATTCAAACACTAAATTAACACTGCAGTCTCCAAGACCATCTTCAGACTGGAAGAGTCATAAACACAGTATGGTTCATATACATAGTAAGCATCATGAATGTCAGCCACTTCCATTGCATCAGTCATGCTTGACATAGCTAGCAATGCAGGATTCTCTGCAAAAGATGTTCACAGTCATCAATGTGGAAAAAAATAGGAGATTTTGCTTAAATATGCCTCAAGTTCTCACCACAGAAATCAGATACATGAAGTTACTGCCCCTTGGCATTAACGGTCCTTAGTGTAGATAACTGCAGTTCACCTTAACCTGTTCATAAAATACTTTGCTATCTTGACATTTGAACCTCTGGAGAAAATACACACTCCAATAAACTGATGCTAGATACTGATTTACTTGTGTCAATCCTGACAATCTATTTACCTACAATGTTTTCAGAGTGCACAGCTTACAAAATCTCATCTGTGCTTTGTGACTTATTTGAAGAAAGCAATCCCTGTGCTTTGCTGCCTTAATACACTGGTGACACTTGTATACCTGCAGAGTTTTCGGATCTGAAATTTGAAACTGATAATGGTCCTTTTTACAGATTTAAGCCTACACATTGTTAATGTCACTGATGTTGAAAGGCCAGTCTTAGGGGGTTCAGTTATCTGGATGCTATTAAAGTGTACAGAAACATTCTAACACACTATCAAGAAAATTTGAGAGCTGTGGTTGAATGTAAGGCTGTACTGAAAAGGAATGTTTTTAAGTGCCATGCTAGACAGATAAAGCCTTCTTGTTTGAGACATGTGATTTCAGAAAGGGGTATAACCCTTGACCAGAAGAACAATGGTAGTAGTCACACAAGCACTCAAACCAATATATATGACCACTGTACATTATTTTAGTCAATGTAACTCATGATCTGTCTGCCACATTTATTCCAAATTAGGAAATATTTGTGGATCCCTCGGATCTGCAGTCTCTATTAGTGGATATCTGTGCCCCAATACTGTTCAACCTAGACTTGAATATGTTAAGGTCAAAACCTACTGCTTACCTTGTTTGATTTTATTTTGCCTGGACAGTGGTTCACAATTTTTTTTTAATATTTTGACTCCATATTACATCAGAACCTCCTATTTAGCTACAAACTAAACAAGGAGCTATCTAATAAAAAATGAGTGAGTGACCACAACCCCCCAGTCATAAATATAAAGGGAAGTGTAAACACCTTTAAAATTGCTCCTGGCCAGAGGAAAAACCCTTTCACTTGTAAAGGGTTAAGAAGCTAGGATAACCTCGCTACCTGACCAAAATGACCAATGAGGAGATAAGATACTTTCAAAGCTGGAGGGGGGGAGAAACAAAGGTTCTCTCTGTCTGTGTGTTGCTTTTGCCGGGAACAGAAAAGGAATGGAACTTAGTAAGTAATCTAGCTGGATATGCGTTAGATTCTGTTTTGTTTAAACGGCTGATAAAATAAGTTGTGCTGAATGGAATGTATATTCCTGGTTTTGTGTCTTTTTGTAACTTAAGGTTTTGCCTAGAGGGATTCTCTATGTTTTGAATCTGATTACCCTGTAAGGTATTTGCCATCCTGATTTTACAGAGGTGATTCTTTTACTTTTTCTTCAGTTAAAATTCTTCTTTTAAGAACGTGATTGCTTTTTCATTGTTCTTAAGATCCAAGGGTTTGTGTCTGTGTTCACCTATGCAAATTGGTGAGGATTTTTATCAAGCCTTCCCCAGGAAAGGGGGTGTAGGGCTTGGGAGGATTTTTGGGGGCAAAGACGTTTCCAAGCGGGCTCTTTCCCTTAATATATTTGTTAGATGCTTGGTGGTGGCAGCAATAAAGTCCAAGGGCAAAAGGTAAAATAGTTTGTATCTTGGGGAAGTTTTAACCTAAGCTGGTAAAAAAAAAAAAGCTTAGGGGGGTTTTCATGCAGGTCCCCACATCTGTACCCTAGAGTTCAGAGTGGGGAAGGAACCTTGACACCCCCTATAGACTGGTTTGTGATCACTTTAGGAGTCAATTCTCAGGCTGAGAAACTATGGCCTAGAATCATAACCACAGCTACTTCTGCATACTCACAATGAATGAAGTCAAGTCTAATAGAACAGTTTCAAGGATGTTAAGTGAGGCTTAATTAATAATTGTAAAACTATAACTATTGTACATGCCCATTGAAAATAGAGCGTCCGTATTTGTGTTCTCTTGATATTCAGAGCAACAGTGTCTCCTTACTACCTACACACGTTTCTCAGCGAAATAAAGTTTTACCAGATTACCGTATATTTGAATATGAATGCTTGGTGCTGCCTCAGCACGGGGCTGGATTTTATGACCTCTTGAGGTCCTTTCCAACCCTACATTTCTATGATTCTATGATGAGCAATTGACTTGTGACACTATGAGCAGCTGACACACTGAAGTGTGTGTCAAAAGAATGTAAACATCTGTTTTTTAATGTATTCATGTTGATTTGCACTGTTATGTTTTAACATGGACAACATTATTTTGAGTAATTCATACCTACTCTTTTGCTTTTGACATCTGGAAACAGTTTAATATTCTCTGAGTTTAATAGCATTCTAATAGAATCTATCTTTTCTACTAAGCAACAAATATTTTACAAAAAGGGAAATATGCAGTGATACAAATATAGCTACATGTCATTAGAATATGTTTCACATTTATTAGGCAAACTGCATCTTCCACTCCTCCAGGTCTTGTTGAATGCCCTTTCCAGGTCTCAGGCTTCGAGTTGCCACCTGGCTCAGAATGGAATCATTTGATTCTCCCACTTCCAGATGGGGCCATGGTAAAAGCAGTGATTGCCTTAGCAAGTCTGATGTAGGCTCAGACCCCGCATTTCTGTTCCCTGTGGGAGCAATGATCTAATAACCTGGAAATTAGAGACCAGACAGCCTTTTTCAAGCAAATTATTATTTATTGGATAAAAATCATGTTACAGAAATTGTGTCTTAAAATAAACCAGCCTATCCTGATACCTGCCTTTCCTCAGGGTTTCCCATTCCCTGGATCTGGCGTAACTACTCCAGACTCCTCCTCCTCAGAGCCTGTCAGATTGTTTCCCTGTCAGAGCTCACTGACAATTGAGCCCCCTTGTTTTTAGAAGAATTTCTGTAACTTTTTAGCTTTCCCTTTTGTCTCTTGTTCTCAACCTGGCAAAACAGCTGGGTCATTTCAACCTGGAAGTAAGCAAAGTCTTATAACTGCCACCTCAAGTGTTCGGTTGAAGATTACTTTTTTGCGGAGCCATTGTGTCCCCTTCCTGTCCATTCTTTCTACTGCCCCCTATTAATCTAAATCAATGCAAAAACAGTGTGATGGAATTAAAGGCCAGAAAAGACCACCAGATCATCTAGTTTGATCTCATGTACATTATAGGCCACCCACACGCTAAATCAAACAACCTGAAGTAGACAAAAAGTACTACAGCCCTCAGGAGACTAAACTATTGTGTGCCACAAACTGAGACCAGGAGGGACTGAGGTGTACCATTGTCTGAGGCTCCTATAATGGCAGGGAATTGCTTAAGTGAGAAATACCCAGATGATCCTGGCAAGTTATCTGCACCCCATGTTGAAGGAGAACCATCCCCTCCCAAAGATCACTGTCAATCATACCTGCAGAAAAATTCCTTTGTGACTCCACATATGGAATAAGTTAGATTCTGAACATGTGAATAAGAACCAGCTAGCCAAGCACCTTAGAAAGAATTCTCAGTACCACTTCAGAGCCCTGGCCCACTCCATCCAGTGTCCCATCTCCAGCTGTGGTCATCTCTGAGATTTCAGAGGAAGAAAAACAAAAACCCAGAATACTCTGGTGAGAAAAATATCTCTTTCTGACCCCTAGAGGTGACCTGCTGAAACCCTGAAGCATGAGATTTTAGGAACATAAGACATGAACTGGGAGGGACCCACAGGTCTGCCAAGCCCTGCTGTCCATATATACATTCATACACAGCAATCTTTTAAACCAATATACAAAACTTCCCCTCACTAACCAGGTCACATATAGTGTTAATACAATTGTTACAGCTCAGTAGCCTTAGATTATTGTGCAGTATCTCCTACAGTATTCATAACAATATTACATATCAGTTCTACTTCCATCACAACATATTTATATGATGGTATACAAAAGTGTGTCACACTTTATAGTACCCACAAAAGCTTACGGCCAAATAAATGTGGTAGTCTTTGAGGTGCCATCAGACTCCTTGTTGTTTTTGTGAATACAGACTAACCCGGCTAACCCCGATACTCTACTTTTAGACTGATATAACTTCAATGCAATTACACCACTGTGAAACTGGAGTAATGTTACAGTAAATTAGATCTAGAATTCAACTCTTGATCTGGATCTCAAACACTTGTAAGTTTGCATCTGGTGTTGTGATTCAGCTTGTTATGAAGATATATCCCTGGAGGTTTTTAAAAACAGGCTGGACAAACACCAGTCGAGGAAGGTCTACATTTACTTGGTACTGTCACATTGCAGATGGAGGGACTTGATACCTTCTAGAGGTCCCTTCCAGCCCTACATTTCTATGATTTCATTTGCAACATTAAGATCTGGATACAGTGTTCAACAACCCCATAGTTTGCTGTTGCTCTGTTGGGGACCCATATCTAATAGGATGTCATATTAATTTACACTTACAATCCTCTGGGCACTACAAAGAGATTTAAAAGTGTCCTGTTACATGAAAACCTGATCTATAGGTATGAAAACAGACAGTGGCTGCCACATGATGATACAAGACTATAGAGGTATGCTCATTAGAAATTTGGCATGAGAAGTATGATGCTGCACTGAACTCTGTCAGGCAAGCATATATTACTGAAAAAAGAACTCTGAATGAAAAGAAAAATGTTGGAAATTTGCTTTTGTTTCCGACACCTGTTTGTTTCCTGGGGGGCTCCAAATGGAACCTTTATTGCTTTTTTCTAATCCATCTTGGAGCTGACAGAGGTGCAAGTTGTGAACTACAGCTTGCATGCTGTGCTAGAGAATGACAGAACTCAATAAAAACAATTATTTCAAAGCCTATATCTCATCTATTATTAAACCCGTGAAAAGAGTTTTAATTTCCTGTGCAGTTACACAGTGAAATGTCATACTTCAGAGGAAAAAAAGATAATTGCTTTTGATCAAAAATGTGTTTTTATTTTACATTTTGGACAATCCATGTAACTCAGGAGCTCATTTGGAGCTGGTGCCCTTCTCATCACTTCGAATTAGTATAATTCTGCTTAGCAAACTCTTTAGATATTTCTATTTTTTTCTCACAAAGAAGGATTGATAAAATATTAATGTTTTGCAGCTTGAGATGCCACAAGCAAACATTGTCTTTTTAACATTGTGTAAATACTTTGCAAATGTATAGTAGCAAAGAATGATTAATGTATGTTGGTTACCTTGACTAATGTTTATATGTCCTGTATATGACAAAACAGATTCTCTATTTCTTTTCTACTTATCAGTGATTATTAAACAATCTACAACAGTGAATCAGTCACTTTTGTTCCTTTACAAATATGACATCAATTTATTCTCCTATTGGGGATAAACTCACGGCAAATGAATCTTTTGGGAAAAAAACAAAACAAAAAACTGTCCAAACCGTTGCAGAACTTCTCTGCGTAGTGACAGAGCCATGGAGCCCCAGGGGAGTTGGATGATGCATAGAAGATGATGATTCTGACATTTAGACCTCTCATAACCAGTCTAAGCTAAATGGTACATCATTACTGAACTTAATTCTTTCACTCTGCCCTCGTGTTCCTCCAAACATCTGGAATATTCATTTCACAGAAAATTAATATTTCCACAGTTCTACAGAGGGAATACATCTTTACATTTTTTTCTGCTCAGTATTCAAGTGTTTGTTCACTTGGACTAAATACTAGATAATAGAAATACTGAATAAATATTTATAGGAATTTAGGAAAGAGATGTGATAAATAATGAAACCATTTCCTTGTATCTGGCACAGTTTGAATTGTCTAGGAGTCTCAGATCAGATTTTGAGAGCCAAATTATAGCCCTAGAAATACCTGTGCAACCTCCATTGTCTTCCTATTCTGTTTTAAGTTATACTTGTGTAACTCCACTGTCTTAAATAGGGTAAAGTGCCATCATGTGCCAGCAATGCCCCTCTGCCATGTACATTGGTCAAACTGGACAGTCTCTACGTAAAAGAATAAATGGACACAAATCAGATGTTGTCATAAATATAAAGGGAAGGGTAAACCCCTTTGAAATCCCTCCTGGCCAGGGGAAAGCTCCTCTCACCTGTAAAGGGTTAAGAGCTAAAGGTAACCTCGCTGGCACCTGACCAAAATGACCAATGAGGAGACAAGATACTTTCAAAAGCTGGGAGGAGGGAGAGAAACAAAGGGTCTGGGTCTGTCTGTAGTCGTCTTGGCCAGGGATAGACCAGGAATGGAGTCTTAGAACTTTTAATAAGTAATCTAGCTAGGTATGTGTTAGATTATGATTTCTTTAAATGGCTGAGAAAAGAATTGTGCTGAATAGAATAACTATTTCTGTCTGTGTATCTTTTTTGTAACTTAAGGTTTTGCCTAGAGGGGTTCTCTATGTTTTTTAATCTAATTACCCTGTAAGATATCTACCATCCTGATTTTACAGGGGGGATTTCTTTATTTCTATTTACTTCTATTTTTTATTAAAAGTCTTCTTGTAAAAAACTGTATGCTTTTTCATTGTTCTCAGATCCAAGGGTTTGGGTCTGTGGTCACCTATGCAAATTGGTGAGGCTTTTTATCCAACATTTCCCAGGAAAGGGGGGGTGCAAGTGTTGGGAGGATTATTCATTGTTCTTGAGATCCAAGGGTCTGGGTCTGTAGTCACCTAGGCAAATTGGTGAGGCTGTTTACCAAACCTTGTCCAGGAAGTGGGGTGCAAGGTTTTGGGAAGTATTTTGGGGGGAAGGACGCGTCCAAACAGCTCTTCCCCAGTAACCAGTATTAGTTTGGTGGTGGTAGCGGCCAGTCCAAGGACAACGGGGGGGGGGGGGGGAATATTTTGTACCTTGGGGAAGTTTTGACCTAAGCTGGTAAAGATAAGCTTAGGAGGTTTTTCATGCAGGTCCCCACATCTGTACCCTAGAGTTCAGAGTGGGGGAGGAACCTTGACAGATGTCAAGAATTATAACATTCATAAACCAGTTGGAGAACACTTCAGTCTCTGGTCACTCGATTACAGACATGAAAGTTGCGATATTACAACAGAAAAACTTCAAATCCAGACTCCAGCAAGAAACTGCTGAATTGGAATTCATTTGCAAATTGGATACTATTAATTTAGGCTTAAATAGAGACTGGGAGTGGCTAAGTCATTATGCAAGGTAGCCTATTTCCCCTTGTTTTTTCCTACCCGCCCCCCCCAGACGTTCTGGTTAAACTTGGATTTAAACTTGGAGAGTGGTCAGTTTGGATGAGCTATTGCCAGCAGGAGAGTGAGTTTGTGTGTGTGTGTGTGTGTGTGTGTGTGTGTGTCCAGGAAAAGGAGGGGGGGGTGAGAAAACCTGGATTTGTGCTGGAAATGGCCCACCTTGATTACCATGCACATTGTAGGGAGAGTGGTCACTTTGGATAAGCTATTACCAGCAGGAGAGTGAGTTTGTGTGTGTGGTTTTTGGAGGGGGGTGAGAGAACCTGGATATGTGCAGGAAATGGCCCACCTTGATTATCATACACATTGTGAAGAGAGTTGTCACTTTGGATGGGCTATTACCAGCAGGAGAGTGAGTTGTGTGTGGGGGGGCGGAGGGTGAGAAAACCTGGATTTGTGCTGGAAATGGCCCAACTTGATGATCACTTTAGATAAGCTATTACCGGCAGGACAGTGGGGTGGGAGGAGGTATTGTTTCATGATCGCTGTGTGTATATAATGTCTGCTGCAGTTTCCACTGTATGCATCCGATGAAGTGAGCTGTAGCTCACGAAAGCTCATGCTCAGATAAATTGGTTAGTCTCTAAGGTGCCACAAGTACTCCTTTTCTTTTTGCGAATACAGACTAACACAGCTGTTAGCTGGTTAAGATGGTTTTATAGCTGTTATGCATCCCTATGGTAGCATGTAGTAGCAAATCTGTTCTTCTTTTTAAAGTATGTGAAAAGGAATAGAACCCAGCTCACTCTTTTCCAAAGTTGTGTTGGCTCCTAGGGCTAGCAAAAAGAGATATAGTAAATCTTATTTCAGTCACTACAGCAAGATAGAACAGAGAGAATGCAATTTACTCCCACTAAGTTATGTTTCTGTTTAAAGCCAAGAGTCAGATTAAAGGTTTTTGTTTTGTTTTTTAAAGAAAATGCAAAAGCACATATTGTTTAACTTAACGTAGCATACAGTATAATCTCGCTCTCATTATTTTATAAAGATCATCTAACTATCAGCAGAATTTATTTAATTATAATTGCTACCCGTTTGTTATTGTTATAGGTAGTTGAAAAATTGTCAGCATTTTTTGATAAACAGATTTGATTTATGAATTAATTAATTTATTTTGGGGGACAATTTTTCAGTCAGCTCCAGTTATTAGTTAAGTGCTGATAGAGTGCTTGGCACTGTACAGAACAAAAAAGAGACATGGCCTAAGGTCTATGTAGCTATAGAAATGTAGAGGAGATGTAACAATTGCATTTTCTCTGTACTACATATTTTAATATAAAGGGAAAAGCTGTGGTCTCCTTTCACATCAAGGAGATAGCCACATGGAAAAAAGTCATACTATGTACTCAATATTTACTTAAGTCCACACTCTAGCATCCTGTCCTGCCCTAACTCATGCAGCTAACAGAGTAGCAAAGCAATACACACACTGCACAATCAAAGAATGAAACTATCACAGATCTGTGCAGTATGGGATTTTTGTTGTGGATAAAAATATCAAACTTAGAAGTGTATTACTGACATGACACATTTCTTGCTATAAAGTCAAAACCAAAGATATACTTGAAAAGACCAAGAAAATCTTAAATTAAAGGGAGAAAGGAAGAGAGGTTTTCAATTCTCTTCTTTCCGTTTTACTCCATAGTTTTCTCTGCTATTGTATCCTGCAAATTAATAACATTTTATTCTTCAAATCTTTCTTCTAAATCCCACAAACTGTTTATCCTCATTTTTCTTCATTGTACCTATGTTTCTGTGCAATATTAATAAATATGAATTAAAAACTGAATTATGAGAGAAGCTTTCACTATTTGGTTTGAGGTTTTATTTTTTTCTATGGTATCCATAACAGCATAAATTATCTCCATTGATCATGTTGAATTTCATGTACAGTGTGCAGGGCTTACCCTCAGCCTTCATTAGTTATTCATTTTCTGGGCCTTCATTAGAAGGAGCCATTTGAAATAGTAGAATTTAATGACATCACAATGTACTTTTGTAAAAGCAACCATTACAGATTAATCACCAATAAGACACATCCTTTCTAAAAGAAATGTTTACTGAATTATTAGTGCAAAGGGCAGTGTTCTTCAAACAAAAAATAGAGTTCTATGCCTCTAGCCACTGACATTTGCCCTCTCTAAACAGCCATTATGTGGCAGTGTTAATGTTATGGACAGCCATTTGTTCATTATTTACTGTAACTAACTGACATTATTATATTGGGCACTCTTAAAGTTCAGGGATGAATGTATGCTGTAAACTGGTGGAACTCTTGAGATTTAAGATATAAAACTAGCTGGCTGCATGCCACAGTATTATATTGTTAAATCAGTTTATTGTTCAAGACACTTTAGATATAGCAGTTGCCTTGCATTTGTCACTGAGGTTGCTCACCATAAAGCTGGCTACAAGGATGAATGATTGCTGCTTTAACAACCTTCTCCTCCCTTCCCCCCATGCACAGCCTATCTTAGCGACACCCATGTAATCATCAGTTCCAGGACTTTAGAGGGTCTTTTTCTTACACCTTGTTAGACAGCGTTTGTTATCAAGACAGTTTGCTAACAAACAAAAGATTCTCTCCTGCCCTGGAAAGCTAAGTGATATTTCAGTGGAGGCTGACAGTGAACAACAGAGCCTTTTGTTTCAGCTTCAGGTTGTTGGCTGTCTTTAGTATTTTGGGGGCCCTCTAGGAGGATTATCTATTGAATAGTTATGCAAACACAGTCACGGTTAAAAGTAGAATTTTCACAAGCACCTAAGTTATTTAGAAGCCAAAGTCCCATTTTCAAAAAAAGTCACTTAGTGCCAGATTCTGAAGGGTATTTTGGTACGTAAAGATGAAGAGAAATACCTAATGGTATTTTTAAAAGCACGTAGGCACCAAACTCCCACTGGTCCTTAGGATCCCAAGTCCTATTGAAAGTGAATAGATCCTAAGTCACCTAGGAGCTTTGATAACATTTACCCAATATATTTTTCTTATGTCTTTCAGACAAAAAGTGACAATCATTTTTAAGCTTTTCCCTGCTTTGCCACTAGTATTTAGTATCTCAACAAGACATGAGGGACATCTTTCTACTAACCACTAGAATTTATGAATACAAAGGTGTTCCAACACCTTCTAGAGACAAGGAGTAACAACAAACCATATCATAACAGGTCCCATCCTCAGAATCTCTTTCAACAGATGCCCTCAATCTCTCATCCCTTCCTGCCCTGTTTCTCAACTGAAGACCAAACATAAGAAAAGGGATATTAGACAGAAATAGACATAACAGCAACAGACTCATATTCAATCTGTCTCCCAGACTTTGCAGGATTCAAAAGCCTATTATAGTTAATATTTATGGAATGTTGTTATCAGATTACTTTTCATGTGCCCGTGTAAAATAAGTTAATATTTTAGTCCATTGCTTGCAGACAGAAGTATAGATCACAAAAAAATGGAGACAACCATTACCACCCTTCCTAGCAGTCTTAGCAGAGACACAGGGACCAAATGGGCATGCAGTCTGAACTTCTTGATAGTGACCTCCATTTATATACACATTTCATCCAGAAGGATCTCAAAGCCTTTTATAAACTTTAAATCTCTTAAATTCAGTTCCTCAAGATCAGCATTGAAGGAGTTGGGCAGAGCAGCACTAAGTAAACTTGAATTACGTTGCCCATGCTGCATCCATATTCAATAGGCATACAGAATAGTTCAGTCTTCATTG
The DNA here is from genome assembly GCF_965152235.1 of Eretmochelys imbricata. NCBI lineage: Eukaryota > Metazoa > Chordata > Testudines > Cheloniidae > Eretmochelys > Eretmochelys imbricata. The sequence goes on along the minus strand of NC_135575.1, from coordinate 51,634,660 downwards.
CTGTCAATCTTGCACATTTGTTAAACACTAAAATTTGCAAAAGGAAAAAAAATTCGTATACTAAATAGTTTAGAGAAATAGATCGAAATAGAGATGTTTTAAACTACACGGGTAACCTGGTCATAGAGCATCATTTTGTCCAGGTTTCAATTCTGGCAGTGAATCGCTCCAATGATCTGCAATATCATTACTAGCGACTGACCAAAATCATATAATTCAAATCTGGATCATGAAGTTAAGGTTAATGCTATGCAAGATGATAATATTTGTAATCTGGAAGGACAAGTACCGATACTACAGTGATGGTGAGAATTTATTAGGCAGCCACAATGCTGGATTTGAGGAAAAAAGGAACTGACCACCAGCTGAAACTAGGCAGATACAAACTCAAGGCCAGAAGTGACCATCATGATCATAGAATCATAGAATCATAGAATATCAGGGTTGGAAGGGACCCCTGAAGGTCATCTAGTCCAACCCCCTGCTCGAAGCAGGACCAATTCCCAGTTAAATCATCCCAGCCAGGGCTTTGTCAAGCCTGACCTTAAAAACCTCTAAGGAAGGAGATTCTACCACCTCCCTAGGTAACGCATTCCAGTGTTTCACCACCCTCTTAGTGAAAAAGTTTTTCCTAATATCCAATCTAAACCTCCCCCACTGCAACTTGAGACCATTACTCCTCGTTCTGTCATCTGCTACCATTGAGAACAGTCTAGAGCCATCCTCTTTGGAACCCCCTTTCAGGTAGTTGAAAGCAGCTATCAAATCCCCCCTCATTCTTCTCTTCTGCAGGCTAAACAATCCCAGTTCCCTCAGCCTCTCCTCATAAGTCATGTGTTCTAGACCCCTAATCATTTTTGTTGCCCTTCGCTGGACTCTCTCCAATTTATCCACATCCTTCTTGTAGTGTGGGGCCCAAAACTGGACACAGTACTCCAGATGAGGCCTCACCAATGTCGAATAGAGGGGGACGATCACGTCCCTCGATCTGCTCGCTATGCCCCTACTTATATATCCCAAAATGCCATTGGCCTTCTTGGCAACAAGGGCACACTGCTGACTCATATCCAGCTTCTCGTCCACTGTCACCCCTAGGTCCTTTTCCGCAGAACTGCTGCCGAGCCATTCGGTCCCTAGTCTGTAGCGGTGCATTGGATTCTTCCGTCCTAAGTGCAGGACCCTGCACTTATCCTTATTGAACCTCATCAGATTTCTTTTGGCCCAATCCTCCAATTTGTCTAGGTCCTTCTGTATCCTATCCCTCCCCTCCAGCGTATCTACCACTCCTCCCAGTTTAGTATCGTCCGCAAATTTGCTGAGAGTGCAATCCACACCATCCTCCAGATCATTTATGAAGATATTGAACAAAACCGGCCCCAGGACCGACCCTTGGGGCACTCCACTTGATACTGGCTGCCAACTAGACATGGAGCCATTGATCACTACCCGTTGAGCCCGACAATCTAGCCAGCTTTCTACCCACCTTATAGTGCATTCATCCAGTCCATACTTCCTTAACTTGCTGACAAGAATACTGTGGGAGACCGTGTCAAAAGCTTTGCTAAAGTCAAGAAACAATACATCCACTGCTTTCCCTTCATCCACAGAACCAGTAATCTCATCATAAAAGGCGATTAGATTAGTCAGGCATGACCTTCCCTTGGTGAATCCATGCTGGCTGTTCCTGATCACTTTCCTCTCATGCAAGTACTTCAAGATTGATTCTTTGAGGACCTGCTCCATGATTTTTCCAGGGACTGAGGTGAGGCTGACTGGCCTGTAGTTCCCAGGATCCTCCTTCTTCCCTTTTTTAAAGATTGGCACTACATTAGCCTTTTTCCAGTCATCCGGGACTTCCCCGGTTCGCCACGAGTTTTCAAAGATAATGGCCAATGGCTCTGCAATCACAGCCGCCAATTCCTTCAGCACTCTCGGATGCAACTCGTCCGGCCCCATGGACTTGTGCACGTCCAGCTTTTCTAAATAGTCCCTAACCACCTCTATCTCCACAGAGGGCTGGCCATCTCTTCCCCATTTTGTGATGCCCAGCGCAGCAGTCTGGGAGCTGACCTTGTTAGTAAAAACAGAGGCAAAAAAAGCATTGAGTACATTAGCTTTTTCCACATCCTCTGTCACTAGGTTGCCTCCCTCATTCAGTAAGGGGCCCACACTTTCCTTGGCTTTCTTCTTGTTGCCAACATACCTGAAAAAACCCTTCTTGTTACTCTTGACATCTCCAGTCTGACCTCCTACACATTTCAGGCCACAGAATCTTTGCCCACTCACTCCTGTAATAGACCCCTAACCCCTGGCTGACATAATGAAGTCCTCAAATAATGATTTAAAGACTTTAAGTCTTCGATTAAGGATAAGGAGTACTTGTGGCACCTTAGAGACTAACCAATTTATTTGAGCATAAGCTTTCATGAGCTACAGCTCACTTCATCGGATGCTGTAGCTCACGAAAGCTTATGCTCAAATAAATTGGTTAGTCTCTAAGGTGTCACAAGTACTCCTTTTCTTTTTGTGAATACAGACTAACACGGCTGCTACTCTGAAACCTGTCAGTTAAGGATGTTTCTCTAATCAACAGAGGCTGGTCCAATAAAAGACATTACCTTACCCACCTTCTCTTTCAAATTAAGAACATATTTTTAACAGTGAGGTCATTAACCACTAGAACAATTTACCAAGGAGTATGGTGGGTTCTCCATCATGGGAAATTTTTACATCACGATTTCATGTATTTCTAAAGATATGCTTTAGTTCAAACAGAAATTGATTTAGGAAAGTTGTATGGCTGTGTTATGCAGGTCAGACTAGATAATCAAAATGGTCCCATCTGGTTTTATAACCTATTAACACAAAATTGCTATGCAAGCTACTGCATGTAAATCTATCATACACATTCATAGATTTCAAGGTCAGAAGGGACCACTGTGTTTATCTAGTCTGACCTCCTATATAATGCATGCCATAGAGCTTCCCCATAATAATTCCTTGAACATATATTTAAGAAAAATATCAAAATCTTGATTTTTTTTTTAATTGCCAGTGATCGGGAATCCAAAACAGCCATTGGTAGATTATTCCAGTAGTTAATTACTCTCACCATTAAATGTTTATACCTTATTTCCAGTCTGAGTTTCTCTAGCATCAACTTCTAGGCATTGGATCATGTTATGCCATTCTATGCTAGACTGAAGAGCCCATTATTAAATATTTGTACCCCACGTAGGTATTTACAGACTGTAATCAAGTAATCTCTTAACCATTTCTTTGTTAAGCTTAATAAATTTAACTCATTGAGTCTATCACTATTAGAAATGTTTTCTAATCCTCTAATCATTCATTGTGGTTCTTCTTTGAACCCTTTCCAATTTAGTAACTTCATTCTTGAGCTGTGGACACCAGAACTGGACACAATATTTCAGCTGTGGTTGTACCAGCGCTAAATATAAAAGGTAAAATAACCTCTCTACTTCTACTCAAGGTTATGTTTATGCATCCCAGGATTACATTAGCTCTTTTGGCCACAGCATCACACTGGGACCTCTTATTCAATTGATTATATACCCTGACTCCCAATTCTTTCTCAGTCATTGCTTCCCAGAATAGAGTCCTCCATCATGTAAATATGACCTTCATTCTTTGTTCCTGGATGTATACATTTTGCATTTAGCCATATTAAAACATATATTTTTTGCTCACACCTAGTTTACCAAAAGATCCAAATCACTCTGAATCAGCTATCTGTCTCTTTCATTGTTTATCGTTCCAACTTTTGTGCCATCTGCTAACTTTTTCAGTGATGATTTCATGTTTTCTTCCAGGTCATTGATAAAAATGTTAAATAATGTTGGGCCAAGAACCGATCTCTTTGGGAGCCCATTGGAACCACGCCCACTCATGATAATTCCCTATTTACAATTACATTGAGTTTTATCAGTCAGTTTTTAATCCATTTTATGTGTGCCACATTAATCTTTTAATCTAAATGTTGTGCATGCGGTAGCATGTCCAAGCAAGATTAGAACACACATTGAGTGTGGATAAATTGCTGACATTGTCCCATACTCAGTAGGAAGAAAAACTACATTCTTGGTGTCTTGTCTGACTAGACTGCAAATACATATTTAAGGGTGATTAGAAAAATTAGTCATTGAAACAAACTACCATGGGAAGTGTTGGATTTTCCTCTCTATTTCTTCAAATCAAAACAGGGTACCATTCTGGAAGATATGCTTTAGCCAAAACACAAATTATTAGGATCAGTCTAGAATAAGAGAGTGAAATTCGATAGCCTGCATTATACAGGAGACCTGACTAGATGAATTAATGATCCCTTCTGGCCTTAAATTCTACTAAACTGGAAACTATTTGGCAATAACTAGTTAGCACAGGGTATGCTTCCCTCTAATCCCTTCTGGTCACCTGGCCATGTCAACACTCCTTATCCACTAATCTGGTGCTAGGACCCCATTGACCTCCAGTCATATAGGGGTTAATAGAGGGAGCAAATAGGGGTTTTTCTTCTCACCCTACCAGACATTAGTAACCCAACCCTATTCTTGTACTCTGCTTCTGATACCAGTGTATCAGGAAACTGGACTCACTATTGAACAAATACCTGCAGTGGACACCTGTCAAATCGTGACATGTATTTTACAACATAACCTACCCACTTTGGCCCTGGCTCCTGAGAGGAAATTGAAAAATACCACTCCACCCACCTCAATCTCTCTGTGAAGGGAAAATTCCCTTCTTAGCTTGAGAAAAGTGACTCACGTGATGCCCACAGCAAGGACAACACCACCTGGTCCTACTCTAATCCCAAGGGTGGTTGAAGAAGATTTTCATCCCAGCACAGAATTGTGTTCTTGGGCAAGGGCAAGGCTTTATAAATCTTGGGTGTCCAGGAACCAATGGGCTTATGCTACACCTTTCTATGCAACTGTCATAAATATAAAGGGAAGGGTAAACCCCTTAAAAATCCTTCCTGGCCAAAGGAAAAATCCTCTCACCTGTAAAGCATTAAGAAGCTAGGATATCTCGCTGGCACCTGACCAAAATGACCAATGAGGAGACAAGATACTTTCAAAAGCTGGGGGGAGGGAAAAACAAAGAGTCTGCCTGTGTCTGTCTGTGTGATGCTTTGGCCAGGGACAGAAAAGGAATGGAGTCTTAGAATTTAGTAAATAATCTAGCTAGATATGCGTTAGATTATGATTTCTTTGAATGGCTGAGAAAATAGCTTTGCTGAATAGAATGAATATTCCTGTCTGTGTGTCTTTTTTGTAACTTAAGGTTTTGCCTAGAGGGATTCTCTATGTTTTGAATCTAATTGCCCCGTAAGGTATTTACCATCCTGATTTTACAGAGGTGATTCTTTTTTACTTCTATTAAAAGTCTTCTTGTAAGAAAACTGAATGCTTTTTCATTGTTCTAAGATCCAAGGATTTGGGTCTGTGGTCACCTACGCAAATTGGTGAGGATATTTACCAAACCTTCCCCAGGAAGTGGGGTGCAAGGGTTGGGAGGATTTTGGGGGGAAAGATGTGTCCAAACCACATTTCCCAGTAAACCCAGATAAAGTTTGGTGGTGGCAGTGGAAATCCAAAGGTAAAATAATTTTGTACCTTGGAGAAGTTTTAACATAAGCCGGTAAAAGTAATCTTAGGAGGTTTTCATGCAGGTCCCCACATCTGTGCCCTAGAGTTCAGAGTTGGGAAGGAACCTTGACAGCAACCAATCTGCCACAGAGCCCCCTCCTTCTCCCTTCAAACTGATTGGTGGGGGAGGGTATGCAGCAACACCAAAGGATGTTTGTTTCCCCAGTTGTTCCAGACAAAAACCCTCCCTCCCTCTGAGGCTGTAGATGGGGAGGTTGGGGCATTAGCTTTGATTTAAAAACTGAACATCATCACATATAGCACAGGTATCAATTAGAAGCAAGCCTGGAATGTGAATATTTTTGCCTGTCCTAACCTTACAGGTTTAAAATAGAAGTGATTAAAAATATAGTATAGTAATCAAATGTTTTTATAGGAGCCCGTTATGAATCATGGTCACTGGAGGGTGAAAAGTTGTGTTAAAAAGTATCAGCAGCTTCCAAGATGATGGGCTTTCCATGGTACTGGTTTAAAAAAATTCACAGTAATTTCTTCTGAATTCACCAAAGACACAGGTAGTATGGCTTTATGTACTTAAGGAGTGCATCTTTTTGCATAATGCTGAACATGATTGCATACACTCCATTAAATACTTGGATTTAAAAAAAGTATTAACAAACAAAATTAATCACTATTCCTATTTAATCACAATGGAATGATACCAAATACAATGCAAATTTGTTCTTTAAAACAGTCAAACTTATTTTACACTTCTGCTTGGTTTAAACCATGAGGGCTTTATTTTATTTTATTTTATTTTTTTAAATAAAGCATTCTATGCATGCAATTGTGTCGACCATGGAGTCTGTATTTTAAAAGGACAACCCCAGTAAAGAAAATATTTTTTTCCTTTATGAGCTGTATATTTTTTTTTGCTTTGCTGAATCCAGATGAAGATTAAACTTGTCATTAAAAAGGCAGATTTATTTTTCTTTTATTCAAGTTAGAAAAGAAAAATATATTCTGGTAATGACCACTACATCAGACTGCTTGATACAGTAAAGGAAGGAATAGATATGGTTATTTGTTGTATTTTATAGGACAATAAATTAAATTTAGATATTTTTATATCTTCCAGTTTAATAACATCTGGAAAGATAATAGTAATAGTTAGCACATACACTCAAGTTCTGTATGCAAATTTTAATCTTCCAAACACCACTGAAAGTCTGATCTATAGCTTCACATTTTACTGAAGAAGAAAAGGGAAGTCAAGTCAACATCTTCCAAATGGATGCCTGTAGTTAGGCACCAAAATCCATACTAAGGCACCGAAATTAAGGTGGTTTGACTTTCAGAGATGCTGGGCATCCCAAAGTTGATTCAGAACGGTGAGCATTTAGCATCTCTGAGAAATCAAGCCACTCTTTTATAAATGCCTAAATATCTATTTAGTTGATTAACTTTTCACACCCAAATTTGAAGATTTTTGCATAAGGATATGTATACATTGCAGCTGGGAGCATGCTTCCCAGTTCAGGTAGACATGCTGGCTTCACTCAGACTAGCACACTAAAAACAGCAGTATAGCCAGGGGTAGCAAGGGTGACAGTTTGTACTCAGGCAGCTAGCCTCAGATGCTGTCCCTGCTATCCCCAGCTGCATTGCTATTTTTAGCACACTAGCTCTAGGAGAGCTAGCATGTATCTGACTACCTGAGCTAGGAAGCAAGCTCCCAGCTGCAGTATAGATATACCTTAAATGACTTGCCCAAGGCCACATGGTGACACAATGGGAGAGCTGGGATTAGAACTCACTAATTCCTGACTTTCAGTGAAACTTCTAGCTCACTAGAGCACACCACTGAAATATGGCACAACAATATAAAATAAGAATGTAGGTTCAGCCTTATATTTGAATTGATTATCATTTGTTGATTAGCGTCTGTGAGCAGGTGAATTTCCCACTTGCTCTAAAATAAAATAAAAAAGTGCATCCCTGTGTTGAGTCAAAACTCACCCTCCTTCCTGGGGTTTGACTTTATGAAAAAACAAAACAAAACCCGATCAATAAATTAACAAAGTCCAATCCAAGCTGTTTCCCCAAGCTTTGCTGCCCATTGCTTTTCAGTCCTCTATGCCACTCAAAGAGGTCATCTCATCAGGCAGGCCAGCTTTGAAGTCTGTTTTCTCCTTTTGTATACCCTACAGCTGGAAGGAAATCCCTCCAGGATGGATTTTACTAGCAATTGTGGGGTGGGTCCAGGTGAGACCATAAATACTCTCCTGCCCAGGGGTTCATTCATTACAACACTGTCACCTAATAATCTTTTGGTTAAACATTTTAATTTTTTTGGTTAAAAGAAAAAAAGATCACAATTAAATTTTCTGGTCAGAGGTATCTGCACAGTGAGGCTCAGGTGAATAGACATTAAGGATTATTGACATAATGTACACCTAATTTAATATGCATATTACTTTCCAATTAGACTTTTATTTAAAACACAATTTTTGGTGAATAATTCCATCTGAAAGTGCTTCTAACCTGTGAAAAGTACAGATAGGTAGTTGCATTTAAAACAAAACAAAACCAAAAAAAACACCTTTTCAAATTTAGACTGGCATTTTTGAGTAACGCTCAACTATACTCTAGCCTGCTTTGTTAGTGGTTTACAGTCTCTTACCCCACGTTCCTATATTACTGCTACTGAAAACACTGCCACCTTTTAGCAAAAAGGGCATCAAACAGCAGTAGGCTCAATAGTATCAATTTAAATTAAAATCTTCCCTTTTCCAATGCATCATAATAGTATATACATGGAATGAAGCAAAAATAGTTTGTTTGTTTTTTAAAAATGTGTCTTTTACAGTTTTTAACAATCTATTGGGTAAATATATTTCTATAGACTTCTATGTTTTATATATGTCATTCTTCCCAGATGTAAGCTGACAGATTTTAGATGACTTTTTTAAAAAAAATTAGCTTTTATGATTCATTGTGCCGGCTGCCACAAGTGTACTGAAATTTAAAAGTGGAATTTTTAGCTGAAAACTTCGTTTTTCAGCAATATAAATATCTCAGTCATTTTAAACTTGGTTACATTTTATATATTTACATATTCTGCTTCTGAAAGGTGACAGATTGGAAGCCTAGGTGGCTTAAGTTTTCTGTTTCTCCACAGAACAGGCCTGGCTCAGAGAGGCAGCAGGATGTACATTACTCGCACTGTCCCACTAATATATCTATTCTTTGACTTGAAGGTACTTCTGATAGTGCTAAGTGGGTCAGCTTGCTAATTCAATCATGTGGTTCTTTGATGAGACCACCAAAGAGGGTATGAATTATTACTAACTGCATTGGGTCTCTCTGTAATTTGGCCACCATTTTACTGGGAAATTGATTGAGACCATCACACTCACTTCACAGAAGGCTATTTAATAGCTATCACAAGGTAACACAATTTTAAATCACTACTGACCTAGGGAGGGAATTTCAACAACATCTAACTGATTTAGGAGTACAAATTCCATTGAAGTCTAAATGTGCCAAAAAAGGAGGAAAAATGTGTCTCATATTTTAGTTATCTAGCAATTTTAGATGACACTGCAGTAGAAGGTACATTTTCTTCACATGGAAATATGATTTTCAGGTTGACATAATACAAAGCACTTGATCTTTTGAAAACATTTTTTCCTCACTAATGTTTTAACGACACTATCACCACAGGTGCGGATATGATAATAAGGTATTTTTTTAATGTTAAAATGATTGAATCCATCCAAAATACATTTTGAAATGTTATCCATCACATGCATGGAACAGGCATGCTCATGGATGCCTTTCAACCCAAATATGTTCTGGGCCTTTCAGTAACTGGATAGATTTCAGTAACTGGATAGTAACCCATTTCTTTCTTGCTTTGACAATGAGCCAAAGAGTCATACTGAGAACGGAATTTCAAGTCTATTCTTATTATTTCTTGTGCTCAGTACTTGAATGTGGTCATTAGTATGCCAGCAGAAGGCAAACAAAGATGATGGTGGGAGAAATATTCAGTATGAATGAAGAGTGTTTCACCAAATGAATACAACAAAAGATTACAAAATGCGAGGAGCGTGGTGCCAGTTATGCTTTTTTTTTTTTTTTGTTATTCTCAGAAGTTAAATTGTAAAAGAAATTCTAAAAGAAACATTTATTTATTCAGAATTGAAGAAAAATGAAGAAGAATTAAAGAAGAGAGGAGGAGGGGACCGGGACAAATTGCAATGTAAGGTAAAAGTGAAGGAGCTGCGGAACGCCTACCACAAAGCGCAGGAGGCAAACCGCTGCTCTGGTGCTGTGCCCACGAGCTGCCGCTTCTACAAACAGCTGGACACAATACTCGGTGGTGATCCCACCTCCACTGCGAATACCCCTGTGGATACTTTGTTGGCTCACGTGCCACTCAAAAGTGGACTGAGCCAGGAGAAGGAAATCTTGGATGAGGCAGAGGATGATTTGGAGGTCAGGGATGAATGCAACCAGGAGCTCTCTTCTACCCCAGAGGAGCCTAGCCAATCACAGCAGTCAGATCTTGGCAAAGCGCAAACAGGAGAGGAGGCCCCTGGTAAGTGGATCTGATCTGGGGCATTGCTAAAGCGAGTTGTGGAGGGGAAGGAGGGTTGCAGAAAGCAGGCTTGTCTCCCACCGCATGCCTAGTTTGAGCAGTAGAACAGGCTATTGATAAACTCTCTTATTTTATGGGAATCTGCCTCAGATCTCCAGGAAACTCTCGTGGAGCTACTGGGCAATCCGCTGTCGCAGGTTCCTTGGCAGAGCTGCTTTGCTTCTTGCCCTGTTAACAGTAACTTTCCCCCGTCATTGTGCTGTCATGGGGTGGGGGACGAGAGGGGAGAGACCGCATAGGGGCCAGGGTGGAAGCCGCAGGCTTGGAGAAGACTCTCCCTTGATTCCCTGCTCACCCTCAGCAGCGAGATAAATTCCATAATGATTACATCCTGTGGAAAGTGTGGGGACAGGAATGATTATCAGCCCTCTCCCCCCACTACAGTGCTGGCTCTCCTCAAGAGCCATGTGCCCAGTGTACAGCAGGGTCTGGGAAGAGTGATTTACCCTGCCCCTGAACTTACTCACCATTTTGAGGAGGTCTTGTGGCTCATGTTTGCTTGGCATGGGTCAGCCAGTTAGTGACAGGTGTGGGAGTACTGGCTGTGTTTTAAAGCACTGAATCAGTATTGTCTGTGTTGCAAACAATACTGCTTCTGTAAAAATGTTGCATTTAACTTCACAGAGATGACCTTGGGAGCCCAGCCTCCCTCTTTGTTATTGGCGGCAGAACTAGGTGACCAGATGTCCCGTTTTTATAGGGACAGTCCCGTTTTGGGGGACTTTTTCTTATGTAGGCACCTATTACCCCCCCCCCCCCCCCCGTCCCATTTTTTCCACAGTTGTTATCTGGTCACCCTAGGCAGAACACCTGTGCAGAAGTAGAAAGTGTTCAAGAAGAACTAAGGATGACTTTCTCTGTGAGGTTATGATGCACTGCACCGCTGAGAAACAGGAATTGAAGGAGTAGTAGGACAGTGAGAAGAGAGACCAAAAGGAGAATGTGGCACACCAGAAAGAAGCCATGCAGCAGCTCTTAAACATTATAGAGAGCCAAGGGGACATGCTCCAGGTGATACAAGTTCTTCAAACCAAGCAGCACCTCCCCTGCAGCCACTGTCACAGAACTCTTTCCTATACACCCCCCCACACACCACCACCACAGTTATCAATCTCCTGGCTCCACTCTCTACCCGCAGCATTCCACTCCTCCCTCCTCACAGTCCAGCAGTGTGGACTCCCACTACCCACTGCACTCAACACCCATCCCTCTGCAGTTTGGCCCTGCTGAAGTACAGCACCTACTGCATTGTACTCCAAAGGAGAAGGTTGGATATGATCCCTGGACCTACACAAATCTGTAGGCATCACGGAACCCCTCCTCCTCCTGGGACCTTCCCTTCCCCCATCCCGCTCACTGCTGATGATTTTTTTTCATTTGACTCTCTCTTCTTGTTGTTTTTTTTAATAAAGATGTTGTTGTTTTTTAATAAAAGAATTGTGCTGGTTTGAAAGCAATCTTTATTCTATTAAATGAAAGCAAAAAGAGCACTGCAAAGCAACATACACTTATGTTAAGCCCCCGTCTTGCATCAAGTGCACCAATCACCTCCTAGCATTACAAGCACTACAATCCTGAGCATAGCAACAAATATTAGTGGCTTTAAATTGCTACCTCAAGGCATCCCTGATCCTTATCCTGGTCCCCACACTGTGCCTCCCTAATAGTCCTGGTCTCTGGCTGTTCAAACTCAGCCTCCATGTGCTGAGCCTCTGCTGTCCAGCCCTGAGTGAAGCTTCATCCTTCCTTTCACAATTATGATGGAGCATACAGCACGCAGCTATAAGCATAGGAATACTGTCATCGGTCAGGTCCAGCTTCGCATACAGGCATTGCCAGCGGGCTTTTAAACAGCCAAATGCACCCTCAACAGTTATTCTGCACTTGCTCAGGCTGATGTTGAACCATTCCTTGCTGATGTCAAGGAGCCCCATGTATGGCTTCATATGTCATGGCATTAAGGGGTAGGTGGGGTGTCCCAGGATCACAATGGGCATTTTGACTTCCCCTATGGTGATCTTCTGGTCTGGGAAGAAAGTCCCTGCTTGCAACTTCTTGAACAGGCCAGTGTTCCAAAAGATACGTCCATCGTGCACCTTTCCGGACCAGCCTGCGTTAATGTCTGTGAAACACCCATGGTGATCCACAAGTGCCTGGAGAACCATTGAGAAATACCCCTTGTGATTAATGTACTCTGTGCCAAGGTGGTTTGGTGCCAGAATTGGAATGCGTGTGCCATCTATCGCCACTCCGCAGTTAGGGAAGTCCATTTGTGCAAAGCCATCCACAATGTCACACATGTTGCCCAGAGTCATGGTCTTTTGAAGCAGGGTGCGATTAACGGCCTGTACACTTCCATCAACATGACTCCAACCATCGACTTTCCCACTCCAAACTGGTTAGCAACTGATCACTACCAGTGTGGAGTAGCCAGATTCCACAGTGCACTTCTCCAGTGACAGGGCAGCTCTCATTCTTCTGTCCTTGTGCCAAAGAGCTGGGGCAAGCTCATACAGTGTCCCATGAACGTGGCTTTCCTCATGCAAACATTCTGCAGCTGCTGCTCATCATCCCAGACGTGCATCATGATGTGATCCCACCATTCAGTGCTTGTTTCCTAGCCCAAAAGTGGCATTCCACTCTGGTCAGCATCTCTGTGAATGCCACAAACAATCTTGTGTCATAGCTACTATGTGTGGCGAGATCCATGTCATACTCCTCTTGCCTTTGTAGTTTAAAGAATAACTCCACTGCCACTTGTGACGTGTTGGTCAGAGCGAGCAGCATATTGGTCAGCAGTTCAGGATCCATTCTTGCAGTCCGAAAGAGGCAGGGCGCACAGTACACAAACCATTGAAAGATGGTGCCAAATGAGGACGGAAGCACAGGGATTGCTGGGGCATTGGGACAGGACCCAGGATGCCCTGCGACCCCCTCTGCCTTCCTACAAGTCTTAGTGGCGAAAGAGAAAGAGGTGCTCTCTGTGGGATAGCTGTCCAGACTGCACTGCTCTGAATATCGCTGCAAGTGTGAACATGCTATTGCGCAGGCAGCTGTCACTGTGAACACACAACAGCGGTTTCCCTTCAGTGCTCTCGGAGAGGGGCTTTAACTGCCGGCACTGTAACTTTGCCTGTGTAGATGTGCCCTGTGAGCTGCTCCAACTTAAGCAAACTTATTACTTCTGATCAGTGCACTCCAGCAGTACCACCTCCAGCTCCCAGCATAGCCCCTAGGGCATTTTCCCATTTAGGAGAGATTTAACACCTATTTGCACCATTGGAAGAGCCATGATCTGGTGACCTTTTCTTATTAATATCACCTAATTTACACAGGTAGTTCCCACTACAGCTAAAGAGAGAATCTTCTTAGAAAGAAATTGAGAAAAAATGCTACCTTCTTACTTCACACCTAATGAAGTACAGAACTAGAAGGAGAGCGATTCTATTTTGCCTTGTATATCATCAATAGAGTTGTTAACTAAGTTCCAGACACATGAGTGCAGTATCTGACGGAGATCCAATGGAGTGGGTGAAGATATACAAAGGAAGAGGGACAGATGAAGGGGAAAAAACTTTAAGGAAGGGAAATACAAAAAGTAAAACTTAAATCAGAAGAGAAACAGATATTGGGGCAGGAGGAAGGAGCCCAATAGATAAAAGGAAAAGAAGAAAAAACAAACAAACAAAAAGCAGGAGATATCAAGTAACAATTGTGATCTCTTTTAAAGAAAATTAGATCTCAATGCTAGAAAGATAATATGATGGGGCGGGGGGAGGGAATGGGAAACTTGAATATGGATGGGAGATAGGCATGGGAACCTAGTGTTCCTACACAGGGATAATGCAATAGTCTACTTTGGGGGATTTAATATTGTTTTACCACAATTTTACCATTGTTGATACTCTCTGAGAATATTTTCACATGCTGCATGGGAAATGTGCAAGGTCAGTTAGAGCCTTGGAGCTATGTGATTGTAGTGTGTAGTTAAAGGAATTTCAACAGAACACAATTTGCCACTAGCAAGTTTGTTTAGGACAGAATTTCAGAAAAGTGCCAGGTAAGGTTGGTTTTATTAATTTTAAATGCTTAGTTTTGGAATAATTTCCAGTGCTTTAAAATCCAGGGAATTGCACCCATGATTTCTTTGAAAAGTAGGGATCTGTTCTCTGTAACAAATGGCTACATGCCCCCTCCCCGCCCCGCCAAAAAAAAAAAGGCATTGGCATGATAAAATGAAACTGACTCAATCCAACAAATCAGTTTCATTTATTTAGTCTTCTGATTCTTTACAGCTAGAAATATTTTAATTTTATAACCTTGTTTTCTAAAAGCTTTTTGTTGTTTACATGTTCAATTATACAGGTGTTCAGATGGCAAACCATTATGTGCAGGGATATTAGACAGTTAATTGACTTTATTTTGATTTTTCAAATACAAAAAAGACACATCCAAATGGTCTGGGAACCTTGCCATCACCTAAAATCACATACAACAGGGCAAAATACAACAAGACTCCCTAGTAAGCTTCAACCCCTAACAAAAAAAAAAAAATCAAGCTTTATTCAGATGATAGAATGCAGTATTGGCATGCCTATTTATCCAGCTCAGACGCTACCCTTCTGTGGTCCCAGATACCCTAGTAAGAGGTGGGCCTCATGGTATTTTCTGAAGGTTAACCATATATTGTTGGTCAAAGCAGAGAGTGAATTCTCCAGGGAGAATGTCCTGCCTGCAGTTACCTCTCTGTTATATGGAGGGGGTTCCAACTTAAACACATCTGCTGAATAAAACTGTAGCAACAGAGCATACGAAGAGAGCCAGGAAAGTCTTCAGTAGGCAGGTCTCTAACCACACACAATTTTACAGTGCAAAACTAACTTTAAAAATTCTATCCAAGAGCCAGCTGGCCCACCATTGCTGATTACAAAGCACAGGAATCATGTATCCATTACAAAGCATGCAATTTGTGTATGAGTTTCAGGTTCCTAATAGACGAAAGACTGAAGATGGTATACGTAGAACAGCATGTTACAACAGTCTAATCGTGAATTGACAAAAGCATGAACCTGGGTCTAAAAGAAAGGACCATATGTTAACATGGTCTGGAGTGGATCACAACTGTGAATGCCAAACTCAGAGCAGACTATCAAGAAGCAGGGCAGACTCCCACCCCCACAGTGGCTCTATGTTCTATAATTCCATTTAATCAATTCAGCGGTATGTGTGAACTCCTGAAACACTAACATTCTTACCATGGAGTCACAGATGGTCCCCTTGGCCATTCCAGTCTATCTTGCGACCTAGACAAGCTGGACTTAGTGATAGATGGTTGCAATATACCAAAGATCACAAAATATTCAGGTTGCTCACAATCCCAAGAAACCAGTCACTCACAATTTGTAACTTCAAATACAACACTTGTAGCCAATCCTATAGTAAACTATCTAAGGATTTATAAACTAAGAATATAAATGTGAGAATTATTTCAAGGTTAAATCAGGCAAGCATATAGACTGTGATTCATTTGTGTATATGGTTCAAAAGGTAACTAGACTAGATGATCCAGTGGTCCCTTCCGACCTTGAATTCTATTATTCTAACTCTGGACCATCATTGAATCTGTCAGCATTAAACATATTTTAGGGGTAACCCAGTCTGACTCTGGGGATCTCCGCTTCTGTTTTATAGCTCCAGCCCTTTGAGTCCAAACTGCAAAAGATGAAAACATTTCTTATCACTATTCTTTATTTCCTTCTTTCAGAATTCAAGATGATCCCTAGATTATTAATGGTTGTTCTCAAAGGTGAGCACAAGCTCTCTGTCCTGGAGGCTATATCAAGCTTGTCCATTACTTCCGGTTGTTTCTCCCACCTCACTGACAATGTTTTAGACTGCTGGTACACTGATACCATTGCCTGTCATGTTTGTCTCATTGTCTCCTTGTACTCATCCAATCTGTCTGGATTGATCTGTTTTCCCTGGTCTTATACTTAGACTGTATGCTTCTTGGAACTTGGATCATCTTTTTTTTTGTTATGTGTATGTACAGCATGTATCCTAGTACAATAGGATCCTGGTCCATGACTGGTGCTCCTTGGTGCTATGGGAATACAAATATCATTCCTATATCACCTCATTTTATCAGGTTTGAAATTCAGCCATTTCTTTCGCATCCATAAAACAATGTCCACTAGATTCTGGTTGAGGTATTAGTTTATGGTGCTGGAGTGAGGTGGAAATGTAATGCTGAGTGTGATCAGCAACCGATGCCTTTCTCACTATACCCCACTCCCAACTCCACAGTGATCCTGTACACACACCGACTGTAGTGGCTAATTGCCAAAATGACTGAGGAAGCAAGGTCAGGCAACTAGATCACACACCAGCCAAAAAAACCCAAACAACCAACCCACCCCTCTCACATACTCACTTAAATAAAACCAACCAACTAAACAATTTGGGGGTCTTCCTCCTTCCCATAGCTCCTTGCTACAACTCACACCTCATCTCTGTTCCCTACCTTTTTCCAGCTCAACAGGTCACTTCCTAAGCAAGACCTTGGGTCACAGGTTCCCATGCTTCCTCCTTTTCAACCCCCCCACACCACGTCATAAGCTCTTATGTATTGCCACAGTGAAAATCAAGAACTGGCCAGCTACCTCTGTCTCTGTTTTCCTTCGACTTGAATCCTTGGTGCTACTTCTGAGCAGGGCTAGATAAACACAATCTGGGTCACAGCATTGGAACCCCTCTGTCTATACTCTTATTGTGGGCCTGCCCTAGTACCCTGGATCTGCAACCAATTTGAGGTGGTGGTGACAATAAAGGAAAGTCCTTCCCTCCCAAAGAGGCATTTAGTTGCGGATTGGTCCTGCTTTGAGCAGGGGGTTGGACTAGATGACCTCCTGAGGTCCCTTCCAACACTGACATTCTATGATTCTATGATTCAGAGGCAGTAGCATGAGCCCCATTGACCCCTTTTATGAGTAGCAATTGGATCCACTCTCCCTTTGCCACCAGCAAACCCAGAAAGGCAAACCCATAAGCGACATAGGATGAGGAAAAGCAGCACTTCAGAAACCAGCTTGGGTGGGTAGGGTGGGCCCACTACATTCTTCTGCCAGAGTCCTCTCCTGGGGTGAATAGTCAGGGTGTTTGAGTTAACCCCAATGAGATGCCTGTGACAGTACATAGCTCTTGTTTCAGGCTTTCTATAGAATCCAGAAGTCATCACTGTTGATTATGCTCAAGTCACATTCTCAAACTTTTCTTTCCAGCCTTGAAGAACAGAAGCTTACTTTTATTTAGCACACTATACATAAAATAAAATGAAATCACTGATTTAAATTACATGACTTCAGGAGCCACCACTCCTAGCATGGATCTGTGGTGATTTTGCTTAATCTGGCCCTGATAAAGCTGCTCAGAGTCTTTGGGGCAAATCTTACTTAGTCCCCAAGAGGACTGGCAGGGATTGAGCTTGCTCTGATCTCATCTCTGCTCTCTTCTTTCAATGGAGGGAGGCACTCTCTAGGAGGCTTAAGGACCACCAACCCCTCCATCCTTCCCCAGACTGCACTCTGTAGTCCTGCTTTGCTGAAGTGGCTAGTATACACCAGACGCTACTACCCATTCCTCACTTTCAACTACTGCTGCTTTCTCCTTTTCTCTGGTGGGAAGAGGAAAGATGAGAGAAATGATGCACCTGGCACAAAAAATGTTTTGTTTGTTTAAAGGAAGACAGGCAAATGGATTTAATTGATGGGAGATATGCAGTAGCAACTCATAGTGAATGCTAACGATTAAGAGTGACAGAATGATGTAACCCCTATAACACGTTGTATGAGGATGCACTCAAACTCAGTGGGCAATTTACCAACACAACCTTTTGGGTTCTCCCAACCAGGAAGGAATAGAACAAGTCAAAATCAGCCCTATCAACTCCTGCATAAAAAGCAGCTGGCAGCACCACCTCATGATCAGTGTTATCCAAGTTTGCTGACAAATCTAATAGCTTCAGGATAGACATCAAATCATTATGCATTGTAGGAGGAAATCGTCAGCCAAAGAATAAGTGTGGTTTCTGTATCATACTCACACCCATAACCATATCTGTGACCAGGGTAATGGATAGCTGAAGTATGCATATACTGTGAAAGTGTCTTTCCACAACTTTCTCTGCTACCTTATCCAAAAAGGGAAGAGTGATAACAGATAGATAATTAGCTAGATTGTTCAAGATATCACTTGGCATTGACAAAGAGGGAATGCAAGCCTTCTTCAAAGCATTATTGTGACATAGGTGTTGACTCGCATGTTCTTTGGTTTAGTGTACCAGTGTTCAACTCAGCTGAACTGGAGAATTAAAGTAGGTTAAGTGAAGCCTGCATATAAATATGCAGAGTTTGCCCATTAAGCTTTTATTAAAAATATATTTTTGTAATTGTAAGTGTAAAATAATTATTTTACCTAAGAAAACAAAACTGACATATTCCAAAGGAAATGGTGGGCATTCTAAGTACAAGAAAGAAAGGAAGAGCAGAGAAAAGGAGGAACAAACAAACAAGGCCTGACAAAGCCACTTTCAAAGCAACTTGTCAATGACAATTAAAATCAAATTATGCCTGATAACAGGGACCTTTCTTATTAGAGGTTTTTGGAGAGGACTTAGCTTGCATCGTAAATATCAGTTCAAATAGTTTCAGCACATATTCTGTGGGCACTAACAAGATATGGATTATTCACAGTCCTAATGAAGAGTGGGAATTGAGTGTAATGACTGACAACTCACAGAGAAACTTCAGCCAAAACATAGTGTAAATAGAACAGTAAACCAAACTCTGTCTTCATTTACACTCTGAGCAGCCTCCCTCAAGTCAATATCAGCATAAGGCAGGGAAGAAACTAGCTCATAGTTCCATACATTTATGGACATACACATTTATTATTATTTGTTGGTTGTATTTTTGAAAGGCAAGTGAGATTGGTTTTAAGTAATACACATCACTCCCAAACAGGCGTTATTAAAATCTTGACAATTGCCATTTGGTGTCATATGGTATAAAAGTTTTTATTCCTATTTGTTTAAGGTGAACCACACAACTAATTTGTGGTTAACATATTGTGGCAGATCTTACAGAAAAAAATTGAGAAATGCTGGGGTTTATTTTTTTTTAATTCCCCCCCCCTCCCATGACAATTCAGATTGCCTCAGTATAATAATGAGCTCTAGCATCAATCTAAAATCTGTACCAATACAAGGCCATTTTGTTTTTCTAATGGGTTGAAAGCTAGTGGACCTAAAACTATCACCAGTACCAAATATTTGCCATGCCTGCAGCTGAGTCATGTGCAATTTTATTGGCACTTTTTAAAATTCTGATTAGTACTAAGAGGTTTGGAATTTTTAAAATGGTCCTAACTGAGATGTATTGGAGGACAAAGTACCACGGAAGCAATCAAAGATGTAAGAGAAATGCAATTTACCATTCAGTTCAATACTTTAGCATATAAACAATATAAATATGCCTTTTCCTCATTTAAACAAAACAAAGAAATAGCAATAGCAGCTGAAACTCACAGTAAGGGAAACTTAGCTATCCTGCATGCATTTATTCAGTTATATGTTTATTTACTCATGGGTCTGCGACACAAAGACCACAGTGACGGGGACATTAGGAATGCATAGAGGAGTTTCAATATACATCATATGTGTAGATTTTTCTCTTTTGTAAATCACTATTTGATATGTGTTGTTCTGAAGAATGTGGTTATATAGTGTTAATTGTGGTGTGAAAGGAAATAGTATTTCAAACAACATGATTACCCTGGTATATAATTCTATTTACTTCAGAGTAAATGAGGATAATTTGGATCAAAGGAGCACGAACATCTGTCCCATTGAAAGTAAAGCAGGATAACTAACACATAGGCGTATTCATTGCAAATACTCTGTCTTTTTAATTATCAGCAATAGTCAACATATTAATACTGACAATAATGCCCAGATAATTGCATTTAAATTGCAAGCCACTGTTTAGCTCATACTTTCCATTCCTCTTCCCTTCCATCCTTTCCAAAACGGTGATTTGCTGATGGCTATGTTAGCTATGGCTCCAATAGTTTTATTGGAGATGAGCACAATATCAGTCCTGACCATATTCAGCAATCTGACATACGGTTTTATCTATGTTGTTTTTGTTTTGTTTTTAAAAACAGCATGATTTTTAAAAAAAAATGCATACAATTTATAAAAATCAGAAGGAAAGCTGAATAATGAAGTGTGATATTCTAATTAACACTAAGCGATCCTTCAATGAAACTTTATTAAGGTCAAGTCCTGATTTTAGGACTTCATCCTACATTCTAAGCTCCCACTGATTTTACTTGTGCAGGATGAATAGATTTGTGAAGACAGTGGGCTATATTAAGACATGGTATCACTCCTCTTCATCTGCTTAATGTGAGTAACATCTCTATTTCTTGTTTATATCTTTTATAAAGACAACCTCAACTGTTCAGTTTTACACCAGACACATGAAACTATCTTAGTTTTAGTAGTTAGATTTTTTTTTTTAAAAAAAAAGCTCTATATGCATACACACGTGCACAATCTGAATGACAGCAGACAATGAGTCCATGTACTTTAGGATCTCCCATACATCTGAGAGATTATCCATGATCATCCCATATCAGATCTAGAAAAAACTAGCAATTCAGATTCATCATAACATCATTCAGATCTGCTCCGTTTGACATTCCCAATTCAAGTTCCCAAAACAAAATTCCAAATACTAAAATATTTGTACCACTTAACATTCATTATTCATAGTCATGTACAGCACAAATAGTTGTGATAAAATGTTACACTTGCTGACAGTAAGTATGTGCATCATCCAAACACTCCTGTTTCACAAACACGTTCATCTTGTAGATACTCAAATACAGGTAAATATTTGGAAGTCAGTTAGAAGGGTGGGATCTCTGCCCCTTAAATAATTTTATATTTTCTGTATAAATAATTTATCATCATCAGCCCCATCATGTTTAATTTGGGGATGTGAGGAGGATCCAAGCAGCATTTTTAGAAAACACTCACTAAAACGTGTGCCCACAGAGATTTTTTAAGCATTAAGAGATGTCATACAAGAGTCTTCCAAAGACTGAGGAATTAGCAGCTAGAACTGGAATTGAAGGTTTCAACTAAACCTAAACACAAGCATTCATTACAGGGTATCTTCCATTCCAAACATTTCCCCCCCCCCTTTGTCCAACAGTGGTGAACATCTTTCTCTCTGAAAACTACACTAATTTTAACAACCTTAAGATTTCTCAATCCATTTCTTTTCTCTTATTAGAAGTACTATATATACACACTAAGAAAAAGTGAGTATTTTGTAGGCAAAACCTTAATGGTCTGATCATTTTGAATCAGGGGTTAGTGTTACTAAAAACACTAATCATAACTACTTATTTACCTTGTAACAACAAATTCTTATTATTTCTTGAGTTTTAGTTAATAAATTAAGATAGTAGTTGATTAAAAACAAAAGAAGACCTCCTCACCTGCAAAGATTCACTCTTCTAAAGTATATGTTCAAAAATTTGCTCATTCTGAACTTGAATTGCATGTTATATGGAGGGGAGGGATAGCTCAGTGGTTAGAGTATTGGCCTGCTAAACCCAGAGTTGTGAGTTCAATCCTTGAGGGGGCCATTTAGGGATCTGGAGCAACAATTGGGGATTGGTCCTGCTTTGAGCAGGGGGTCCCTTCCAACCCTGATATTTTATGATTCTCTGATAAGATTCTGAAATGTTTCAGTATTTTTTATTGACCTCTGATTCATTATTAGAATTGACCAGGGCTTGTATGAGTCCATTTGATTCACTTCTTTCTCTATATTCTTTCTTCAGGTGACCTCATCTACATCCATAATTTTAGCTCAAATAACTATACTGATGCCTCTCAAAGTTACCTGTCTACAAAGTCCCCCCCTCCTGTCTCAAGCGACATATGACCAAATATTTCCCCAGCATGTCCTCCTATGCATCTAGATCCCCATAAACATCTTAAACTTAATGTAAACAAACAAACAAACAAAAACAAAGAAAACCCATACTTCCTATCCTAGTTCTCAACTTTGTTTTCTACCACAGATAACTACAGTATCATCTGTTATAATCAGGATCACAATGTATGTGTCATCTTCATCTCCTGAATCCTCCTGCCTCTGTATCCTGGCTCTTGCGAAGTCCTGCTACCACTTCCTATACATTATCAACAAAATCCATCCCCTCCTCTCCATCTCAATTGATAAAAGTCTTATACATACCTTTGTCATTTTCCACTTCTCTTCTCTGGTTTCTCTGCTTTTCACTACTTTCTCCTCTGGTAAACCCAAAAGCCACTCTTCTTCCTTTGCTACCACTCACTGCAAGCACATCAGTTTCTTTCTAAAATCCCTTCATTAGTTTCCTTTCCTTTTGAGCCCTGAAATTAAAACTGACCCTGCATAATCCTGTCTATGACAACTGCACTTTTGTTTTCTCCTTACTATTTACCCTCTCACTTCCTAAGCTCTCCTTAGTGCCCTCTCCTTATTACTTCCTTTGCCTTCTTTCCCTTTGATAGGCCAAAAATGGAACCTCGGCATAAACTGGAGTTAGAAACCCCCTCCCCACCATTCAACCCCATGACATAGAATGGCTGCTAGTGCATCCCTGAGGCAGCATTAGAAACTGTAGTCCTAATGCATTTCCACTATAGGGCTCAGAAAGAGAAGATTGGTGACGGATCCTTCCTACACACTCCCACCTGCCCTTCTAGGTTGGCATGCAGGAATTTATCATTAAGTGGAGCTCCATATAACACAGGGATATACATTGCTGTATTAATGTTAATGGAATAAATGCGCCCAGAGAGCTTGTAAGTGGAGGGCAGCCTCCTGAGTGCCCCTGATGTCTTGAGGTCACTCTGCAGGCACCCCCTGCCTCAGTTTCCTTCTTATACAGGCTGTCAATCAAAATATCATAACAAGTCTTCTCTGGATCAGCAACACTCCACCTTAGGGCTGGACACTATCATTCCCAAAATAGAGTTCTCAAATTTCCAGCATGTTCATATTCTCAGTATTTCCCACTAAGAGTCTCCCAGGCCTGTTCCCTGCTGGTACCTACTCACTCCCAGCAATTTCTAGAGCCTCTCTCAATTTCCACCCAATACTTCAGTGTTCCATGTTGGTGTCTATTGTCTCCTAGCAGCCATTCCCTGCCTTGATAGGCCTCCATTGAAGTCTTTCACTCCAGTTTCACTAGTTGTCTTTCTTCCCAGCTTCCTGCTGCTCTTTACAGGGAAATCAACAACTCCTTAACCAGCTGGTTCTACTAATTAAACCCCACACTCCATCCCAGGTGTGATGGACAGGGTTAGCCAGCTTCAGGCTTCTGGCCCTTAAAAGGGGCATGCCACAACATTACATATTCAAAGGTGTTAACGTGACCCTTCATTGGTCTGTGTCCAATGTTTCCAAATTAGCAACAACATTTCAGATTGGCTCTGATGTATTCTGTTTCATACAGGCTGTGGACTCTTCGGACAGGGATCATGTCTTAGTCTGTGTTTTGTAAAGTGCCACATACATTTAAAGCACTACATAAGTATGCCATATACTTAAATTCCAATTCATATTACATTGACAAGTCTAAATCTAAATATTTCTCACCAAATTTTTGAAATCCAAAGAGTTTCAGGGGTTGACTAGTACTGTCGCTGATTTAGCCTTAAAAAAATAAACGATGAGGGTGAACTTTCTGGGTTCTATCATAACTAATTTCCCTCACATTTTCGTTCTTACATTTAATTTCTCAGACTTTTTTTTACTGAACAGTAAGTGACAATATTTCATATATGCAGCTTGTTTAAGCAATAGGAGGCCAGAGTTTTATTTAAAACATATAGAATAGAATATTAGATCATTATTTCAGAGGTGGGGTGGTATGTTTCAGATTATCTGCATGCAGTTGAATTCTGCAGATAGCTACCCACCTATAAACTATTAGTAAAAATCTTCCAGGTTTCTCAAAATAGAATAGGATGGTAATTGGATTCAAAGGTCAACTGTTAGAGGGTGCTGATTAACACTACCACTTATGATACCTCCTAGGTGTGTACACCTCTGAATTAATGATATTTTTTGATTATCTCTGTGTTGAATTCTCCTCTGAATATGGGGCTATATTAATCCACATGGACTCATTTTAGTTCTTACCTGGGCAGCAGTCATTCCGCTGAAATCACATCCTGTCATTTTGATCAAAATGAGATTTGAAACTAGGTCCCAGAAATAAAAACTGAATGAACAAAATTGCACTCCACTTCCAGGTTGGACAATAACCCATCATAATTCTAATCCTTTTTTAGTACTCCAGTTTGCTTAGCTGTATTTTCTGCAGAACTGCTTTCCCAGTCACATTTTGGATGAACCAAATGCTAAACATTCTGCATGCATGAATGCACAGTGTAAAAAAAAAATTCTCCAGAGATGATTTTTAGGAGCATTTTTTCTTCTTTTAAATAGCACAATTCAAAATTGCCTCTTTATTTTTCTAAACCAGCCAGTCTGGCATTCCTTGTTAAAAAGATACTATAGCATTACACAACAACCACACACCTAGTGTAGGTTTCAGAGTAACAGCCATGTTAGTCTGTATTCACAAAAAGAAAAGGAGTACTTGCGGCACCTTAGAGACTAACCAATTTATTTGAGCATAAGCTTTCGTGAGCTACAGCTCACTTCATCAGATGCATGCCGTGGAAAATACAGAAGATGTTTTTATACACATAGACCATGGAAAAAATGGGTGTTTATCACTACAAAAGGTTCTCTCTCACCCCACCCCACTCTCCTGCTAGTAATAGCTTATGTAAAATGATCACTTTCCTTACAATGTGTATGATAATCAAGGTGGGCCATTTCCAGCACAAATCCAGGTCCCCCCCCAAAAACCCCACTCTCCTGTTGGTAATAGCTTATCTAAAGTGATCACTCTCCTTACAATGTGTATGATAACTACACCTAGTGTAGTAGCACTATTGTTAAGATTGTTATGGCTCATGTATGTAAGATACTGTAGTACTTTATAAAGGATTAAAAGAAAATCACATGGAGAATTTTCCTAGTGATATTTCATTAGGAGTCTGGTGAGTCAGCAAAAATAGGGTTTCAAATAGTGAAGAACAAAACTAAAAAACTAAACAGGTTCAGGAAGCAGATAACCATTAAATGCACAGGGAATATATTCCAAATTACAATTCCATTGTTTCTAAACTTTTATGACCTTTTTTTAAAAAGCTACAATTAAATTTCATTGCATCTGTGTCCAAGTGGATGGGACAAGCCTTTGTTTTTTTTTCCTAAAAGTAATTTACATTTTCAGAAGTTATGTTCTAGATTATTAAACTTTTCCTGTTGTGGCAACAGTTAAAGGACTCAACCAGATAGGGTCTCCATTGTGTAAGTACATAGTAAATGGCTGCACCTATCCCAAGGGTGTCTCAGCAATGCAAATGCATAACAAAATAAACACAAATAAAATGAATTACTATGATAAATTTAGTAATTATCTATGGAAGTTACTAGTAAACCATTTAATTAATTGCCCAGTTTGCACATTCAAATACAGTAAATGTCCATTTGATTTCAAATGTACTTTTTCACATGTGCTTTTGTGTACTGCCAAGGGCTCTGACTTGAAATAATTTTGGCTTTAAAGGTGAAAAAAAAGTTATGCACCATTGTTCATCATTATCTTTAAACTGGAAGCTGACTGACAGGGAGATGATATATAGAAAAAACAGGTTTCAGAGTAGCAGCCATGTTAGTCTGTATCTGCAAAAAGAAAAGGAGTACTTGTGGCACCTTAGAGACTAACAGATTTATTAGAGCATAAGCTTTCGTGAGCTACAGCTCACTTCATTGGATGCATGCAGTAGAAAATCCACTGTATTTTCCACTGCATGCATCTGATGAAGTGAGCTGTAGCTCACGAAAGCTTATGCTCAGATAAATTGGTTAGTCTCTAAGGTGCCATATAGAAAAGAATTAGTCAAAAAGTGAGCAGATCAATCTTCTTCATTCATTCATTCTAATTGTTATTTTTTTTTTTTTTTTTTTTGCTCCTGAGGGTGTCAGTTGGAAAATCTTGAATTGATGAAGCACAGTTAGTAAAAGTACAGGGTTGGTCATGGGGACAGGTGAGCAGGGAGTTCACCTTAGGAGCCAACTTCCAGGGGGGCGTCATTCTGCTGTGCCACTGGGCTTTTGGGGCTGTATTTTTTTTTTTTTTTGACAGGGAGGGAAGGGAAGTGGAGGGGAGGGGAACACCAAAAAATGTTTTCTGCCTGGCTATCAAAACAGCTAGGGCTACTCCTGTAAAAAGCGTCTCCCTAGAGTTTCTCCATGTCTTGACCTTGATTAGGAAGTGACTCTTCTGGGGAAGACGAAGAAACAGTCTCCACGTGTATTCAGCCTTTAACTCATTAAATATATCTCCAGAGAATTGATAGAGGAAGTTTTATAAATCTAAATAAAAATAAATACCCCCGGGGATGGTACAGCACTAAAAGTTAGTGACTAGAGCTAGTCAGGAAAAGGGGAAAGAAGATTCATCACAGTTTTCAGTGGATTTTTTTCTCCTGTCTCCTGATTAGTTCTAATAGCAGCTCCTGATCTGGTCTAGATTTTAATGGATAACCTATTGCTGAATAGTCTTGCATCCAATTGTCAATACCATAAGCTGTACAGTTAAGATGAGATAAGGTGATTCAGTCACAAGTGAGCATTAGGCTTCTCAATTTTTTCTTGCCTTGTTTAGCGTTATAATGTTAACAAAACTGGAACATATATTTAGTGAGAACTCTTTAATTATACCTGGGTATGAGACTATTTTTATAAAAACAACATGATATCTGATCCTGGATGTCAACAACATAAGAAAATTCAAATATGTGCAGAAGCTTATCTTGGTAAGTCTCTTGTTCAGATAATATCTTTGATAGACTCAAGTTAATGAACTCCTGTGTGGCCTTAAAGTCAACAAACTTAGCATGCCTTCATGAAGATGTATTCTGTATAGTTTAGCCTTCTTATAGTGAATATTTGAGGCCCTTTTTCTGCATAGTTACCTATTTTGTACAGTATTGGGGTAGCCATGTTAGTCTGTATCCACAAAAACCAACAGATTTATTTGGGCATAAGATTTTGAGGGTAAGTGTTTTTTTACCCACAAAATCTTATGCCCAAATAAATCTGTTAGTCTTTAAGGTGCCACCAGACTCCTTGTTATTTTATACAGTTATATCTTTGTTTTTATGTGAATCCTATACAGATTATCAAAAAGCCAAACCAACCCTCCCCTCCCAAAATAATCCCAAAGAAAAAACCCTCCTCAGTGCATATTAGCATCTGCACACTTTATAACCAATGCATAATGCGGCATGGGCTCAGTAAAGAAACATAGAAGATTGTTACAAGGAGAAGGGAGAAAAATTGTTCTCTTTGATCTCTGAGGATAGGAAAAGAAGCAATGGGCTTAAATTGCAGCATTGCAACAGAGGTTTAGGCTGGATATTAGGAAAAACTTGCTAACTGTCAGGGTAGTTAAACACTGGAATAAATTGCCTAAGGAAGTGGTGGAATCTGCATCATTGGTGATTTTTAAGAGCAGTTCAGACAAATACCTGTCAGGGATGGTCTAGATCAGGGGTCAGCAACCTTTCAGAAGTGGTGTGCCGAGTCTTCATTTATTCCCTCTAATTTAAGATTTTGCGTGCCAGTAATACATTTAAACATTTTTAGAAGGGTTCTTTCTATAAGCCTGTAATATATAACTAAACTATTGTTGTATGTAAAGTAAATAAGGTTTTTAAAATGTTTAAGCTTCCTTTAAAATTAAATTAAAATGCAGAGCCCCCCAACCGGTGGCCAGGACCTGGGCAGTGTGAGTGCCACTGAAAATCAGCTTGCATGACACCTTTGGCACGCTTGCCATAGGTTGCCTACCCCTGGTCTAGATAATACTTAGTCCTGCCATGAGTGCAGGGGACTAGACTAGAAGACCTCTGGAGGTGCCTTCCAGTCCTATGATTTTATTTATAGCTCAGTTACTTCATTCCTTCACAACTCTTGGATGAACACCATCTGCGCCTAGTATTGTTGTTTATTTTATTCTGTGGGTTCCACTGAGGTAAAGAAAGTATTTAGTTTATTTGCAATTTTCTTATCCTCCTTAATTACTCTCTTAACTCTCCAACAGAGACTTTTTGCTTCTGATATTTGAAAGACTAATTGTTCTTCAAAATTTCACTTCCTTAGTTTACATTTACCTGCTAGAGTTTATATTCCTTTCTATTGGCACTAGTTGGCTGCACTTTCTGAAGAAGAGTAGTTTGCTTGAATAACTTTTTTGTACTTTGCCATTTAATCACAGTGTTTCACCCCTTCCTTTCAGCTTCCTTGTTCATGTATAAGTACTGTCAGAACAGCACAAGCACCAAAAACAAAAAGATGGCCCATTAGTCTAATTGCTTATAATCTAAGTGGTTCCACTACAGTTAATTTGTGAACTAACTCCTTTGTGTTACCTAGGACTGATTGAGAAAAGCATCACCTTTTGTACACTCTAAGAACTAACTTTTTTTTCAAAAAGTAGTTATTTAAGGTGTCAAGAAATTGCTTCTCTAACTCTTTATGTTACAGAAGGAACTCCTGGTTTTATGGGTTTATGGTCCTTCTAAAACATGCATATTGTGACTTGCTTCTCTCTCTCTCTCTCATAGAAACAGAGAGATATTGTAAAACCATTCTCAGAGATTCCATGGTGAGATGATCAAAAAAATCTCTGTGAAAAAAATGCAGGACATGCTTTCCCCTCTGTTTTAAAAGGAAAGACAGAAAAATACAAACCCAAAGGAAATTATTGTTTTAAGCATTTCAGGGTACTTGTTTCTTTGGCTTAGACATGAATGAGATTATGTTCTTAAAGCTAGTGCCAGACACGTTGATTGTCCCACGCCCCAGTTAATTGTCCAACGGCAAAGCTGATAGATATAGAATCCTTATTTAGATAGAGGAGTACTCACTCCAGTGATTAAGATGCCTTATTTTAATCAAAACCTAGTGCACCTCACCATCCTTTACTTCACTAATGAAAGCTGGATTGTTTCCAGCTGAGTCCCTTAGGTCACATTTCACAATGTTCAGGTGAAGTGTTGTCCAGTCATTCTGGCAAGCTGGTTCCTCAGTACACAGAATTGGAAGGGCGGGGGGAAACAAACCCCCAAACAGTATGATAATCAGCTGTTAAGTAGCGTGGTCACTTTAGGAGATCAAAAAGTGGAAAGTAGCCAGAGAGCTCCCATTTCTTTTTTAAAATCAACTTATGTAAGTTGTAAGATGTAAGTAAGGTCTAACCAAAACACAGTAATATCTTCTTTTGTAAATTATATCATATTTGATATAAAGTGACTTCATGGGGCAGCAAAAAGTAAATTATCCAACAAGGCACTTGCACACTAGTCTACACTGATGGGCATACCTACACCCACCATGTCAAAAAACATCTCTCTACGCATGCGAAGACCTATCCCCAAGGTTGAGAACTCTCCTCAGTTATGAAACCTCTTCCACTCAATATTGTCAAGCCCCCAAAGCTCAGAATACTCCTCCCAAACACACACTGAAGAAAAACTATTACCATTCTGGGAATATAGAGGTGCTATTTTTAATAGCAGAGGGAACCCGTATAAATATAACAAGGACATACTGAAACATTGTGGAGGTGATGTTACTTCTATTAATGATATTGGTGAAACCATTACTAGAATAGTGTCCACAACTTCTAAAAAAAGGACTTTGAAAAACTGGAGAGGCTTCAGAAAAAAAGAAAAAAATATCAGTGGCCTGGAACATACTGCTTATAATGGGAGAATTAAGAATATCAAGTCATTTCCCTTATCAAAGTGAAGGTTAAGAAACAACTTGAATGTAGTTGACGTGAACATACATGAGAAGAAACTTTTAATATCATATAACACACAAAGTCATAACATGATCCAGTGGCTGTAAGTTTAAAATACACCAATTCAAACTGCAAAAAGGTGCAAATTATTAGACATGAGGGTAATTAGCCAGTGGAACAATTTAACTAGAGATGAGATGATTCTTCCATCATCTGAAGTCTTTGTTTAAAGATACGATCTCTTTCTGAAGGACATGCTCTAGTTCAGTCAGAAGTTATGGGCTTGAGGCAGTACTCATTAAAAGTGAAATGCTATGGCCTGTGTGATGCAGCAGGTCACACTAGAGGATTATATTGTTCCTTGGTGTCCTTAAAAATCTATGGAAAAATATAAAATTGAACAAAATGGATATCACATTCAAACAAAATAGGTTCCATTCTTCATGCCATAGTGTAATATATTTCATAAAAAGCTGATATAATGTTTGAGATGACTATATCACAGTTTTAGGCTCCACAGTGATCCAAATACTCCCATTCAGCTGCCACCTAACCCTGCGGCTATCTGGAGGGTCAATAGAGGTTCAGATGACAGGGACAATCAATAAAGATACCAAGGTCTTATACAGAATTTTTTATCCATAGATATCACTGTGCTTTAGAAAGGCGGTCAATCTATTCAATCTCACACACATACCAGTCTGAGTAACCATTTGAATTTTAGATTACTTAAAAGAGTTAAGCTTTAGAATGTACAAAATGGTGGGAATGCAAAATGTCTAACCATTTTCCTGTATTGGTACATATGCACTATATAAAAAACAAACAAAAAAAAATACACTCTCTTAAATACTATTCTCCAGTTTGGGTTTCCCAAAGAATCAGTGTGCAAGCTTTTTTTCAGTTTCATTTCCCCAGGGAAATTATAAAATCCCAGAATTTAATTTAGGTGTAGAGTATGAACCCAGAACTCAAAAAGCAAAACAGCCCAAACTACTGTGTTTAGCTTTTTTTCTTAACTCAAAAGAAATATTACAGAGCAACACCACAGAATTTCACATATTCTCCACAAGTAACCATACATCAGATCAGGTTCACTTGAAGTTTGGCCCTGTCTCACTGAAAGGTTTGAGAACCTTGGCTAATATTTTGGTAAAGTTGTCCCAACCTTTGTAACGTAACCAGGTATTGGGTAGGATTCATTGTCTATTTTCATAACAAAGGTTTTGCATATCTTCATGGCGTTTGATTCATGGAATCCTTTATCTGAATCTCAAAACATATGGGCCCTTTTCTTTCACCACATCATATGGGTAACTCCCACTGAATTTAATGAGATGTTATGAGTTACTAGCATCCTATGGCAGGAGAAGACGACCCTCAATTCTAGTAATATATCTGCATTTAGTTTTATCTTTTCTCTTAAGAGTATGTGCCAACTGTGTTGCAACAGAGAAGGAAGGTTCTGTTTGCCGCATGATATATGTACACACTTTAACTTCAATTAGTAACATTGATCAAAAGGTGAATCAATCCCTATACCTTCTATAATTCTTTATTCATGTTTCATCACATATCCCAGGCATAAAGAAAAGACCCATAGATGCTGATAATGACATACCACCTTGCTGGTAGCTCAGTCATATCCCATATGCTGATACTGAGAGAGATAGCTGACAGTTATTACAGGACATCAGTTGCTATCATCCAGCCCTGGACAAAATCACACATGGGTTCATTCAGCATTCCTGTCATATTAGTAAATGCACTCATTGATTTTTCCTTATTTAAAGCAGTCCCCTCCCTTTAGAAGTCCTAATTATCCTAATTCTAGTTGACACAAATTATCAGCACAGGTTACTATGATGGAGTCTACGAGTGCTGTTACAATTAAAGTTGTGTTAGCATTGCTATTTAGAAATCCATTCTTCAGGGAGTTTCTATTGCAACTCTTACCTGTTCAAATTCAGTAGGGCTAAAAACAGACTTTGTAGGTGTATGTATGTATGTTTAAATAAACGTGACAAAAGGTTTGATTCCGCTGTTCTAAATATATTTTGAGTGATGTTATAATTAATATTTGTTTTAAAGGTATTTAGGGCCTTTCATTTGAATCAGAACACTTCACAGAAAAGAACACACAAAGCAATGGTTCAAAAAACTTACTTGAGGTTGTTGTGGGTGCCTGCAGTTTATACCAGTCCCCTGACTAACATTGGCAGGTTCAAGAGTTATAAATCCAACTCATGGAAAAAGTCTGAGGCTTTTCAATCTTATGTCATTATTGCTTGATAATCTTACTTTTTCTGGAATACATTTTTGCAGTTCGTGAAGAATTAGAACTAACATTCTAAAGAATTGTACGTTGTATTGAACGTCACATGTTAATTGGTGAGATTTCTCAATTATAGGGTAGAGCTAATGTGCTAAGAAGAATCTGTAAGAAACAAAGGCAAATCTTTATTTTGGAAATATAGAAAACAAAACAAATGAACAAAAAACAGTTGAAACATTTTCCAGAGTCCTAATTTGAAAAATCATTTTACATAGAAAAACAGAGATCCTGAAAAAAAATCACATTAAATCAAAATAGATTTGTATATTATTTTTTCTTTGACTAGGACAGCCTTTTCTAATCCATTGCTGGTTTCTTTAATTATTTTGATGATTTTGTACCTCCCATTTCAGCATGAATATTTTCTCACATGATAGCAAGTATATTGATTCTGTTACTTTAAACAAATCTCTTAGACCACCTTCAAATTTGTACAGTTTCCCCCCTCCCCAAATAAAAACCATCGACAAAAGCAGTGAGGGGGTGGAGGGATAAAATTCCTTATAATGAGAATAATCTATGGTGTTTTTCTGCTGTGGTTAAGGCTATGAAAGCTCCTAGAAATAAATTATTCTCTCTGCACAGTGATTTTTTCCCCTTATAGATTTTACCATGAGTATTATATTCAGCAAACTTGTGAATTACAAGAGCACATAGTTTTTTGGAGTGTTTTTCAGGACAACAATAATGGTGCAAGAATCATTTTGACCTCCGAGAACTACAATGAAGAAACTGAAAATGGAGCTATTTCAGATCTAGAAGTTTTTAGAAGACGTGCGCTTAATATTTGCATTCTTGCATAAGGATTGTTTTTAACTTCCACATCTTGAGTAAAAAAATAATAATAAAAAAAATCAGTTGTGCTTTTGAATACATTAGTGAAGATGTGAAATAAAATTTTCAAAAGAACCTAACTAACTTTAAGTGCCTATGTCCGATTTTCAGAAATGATTTTGGCATCAAGAGCCAGATTTTTTTTAAAAAGTACTTATGTACCTAAAGATGCAGATTGGCATTTAGCTGCTTTTGAAAACCCCACTAGGTGCCTAGCTCCATATTTCTGCACCTAAATAGCTTAAAAAAAAAGTCTGGTCCTTAGCCCTTAAGTCTTACTAAAAGGCAATGATACTTAGGGTCCTAAAGCCACTTAGGTGCTTTGAAAAATATTTACCTTAATAATACGCAAGTTTGCTACTTAATTTTTCCCCTCTTTCTTTAAAAGCTCAGCTTCACATTTCCCTCTCTCTCCTGTTGGTATTTTGCTTGCATCCTTAACAGGCTTTTACTCCTTTCAGGCAAAATACTAAAAAAATAAAATAAAATTGTCAAGGTTCCTCCCCCACTCTGAACTCTAGGGTACAGATGTGGGGACCTGCATGAAAAACCTCCTAAGCTTATCTTTACCAGCTTAGGTCAAAAACTTCCCCAAGGTACAAAATATTCCCCCCGTTGTCCTTGGACTGGCCGCTACCACCACCAAACTAATACTGGTTACTGGGGAAGAGCTGTTTGGACGCGTCTTTCCCCCCAAAATACTTCCCAAAACCTTGCACCCCACTTCCTGGACAAGGTTTGGTAAAAAGCCTCACCAATTTGCCTAGGTGACTACAGACCCAGACCCTTGGATCTTAAGAACAATGAACAATCCTCCCAACACTTGCACCCCCCCTTTCCTGGGAAATGTTGGATAAAAAGCCTCACCAATTTGCATAGGTGACCACAGACCCAAACCCTTGGATCTGAGAACAATGAAAAAGCATTCAGTTTTTTACAAGAAGACTTTTAATAAAAAATAGAAGTAAATAGAAATGAAGAAATCCCCCCTGTAAAATCAGGATGGTAGATATCTTACAGGGTAATCAGATTCAAAAACATAGAGAACCCCTCTAGGCAAAACCTTAAGTTACAAAAAAGATACACAGACAGAAATAGTTATTCTATTCAGCACAATTCTTTTCTCAGCCATTTAAAGAAATCATAATCTAACACATACCTAGCTAGATTACTTACTAAAAGTTCTAAGACTCCATTCTTGGTCTATCCCTGGCCAAAAAAATTACAGACAGACCCAGACCCTTTGTTTCTCTCCCTCCTCCCAGCTTTTGAAAGTATCTTGTCTCCTCATTGGTCATTTTGGTCAGGTGCCAGCGAGGTTACCTTTAGCTTCTTAACCCTTTACAGGTGAGAGGAGCTTTCCCCTGGCCAGGAGGGATTTCAAAGGGGTTTACCCTTCCCTTTATATTTATGACAAAAATAAAATAAAATAAAATAAAAAGGAACATTAATATGTCTATAGAAACTTTTTTTGTGTTGGTCTTTAAATGTCCCCCTCCCCCCTCCTGCCCTCACTGTGGAGTTCATTTCTTTGTGATTTTTTTCCTCTTAAAAAATGGGGGGTGGGAACTTACAGGGCAGGGAAGGAAACATGAAAAGTTCTACCAAGATGTGATCCTCTGAAGATGTCATTTAGGATTTCAATGGGTATTGATTAAGTGACTCAGTTTACAAGACATAAAAAGTGTTTTTGTTTGATTCTCTTGTTTTATGTTTTTCTACCTGGTTGACCTGCACACCCACACCCTGGAGGCAGACAGAGACACTAGGTTCTTTCCTTTCCAAGCCTCATCAATACCAGTAACAAAAAAAACCCAACAACCTGGAGTCAAAATTCTGCTCTCATCTACCCCTCTGCAACCTCACTATCTTCTAACTATCCCTCAGTTACACTGCCAGATGGTAATGCTGCTTCATAAGTGTAAGTGAGGGCACAGGCTAGCCTGAGAATATTCAATAATTAATAGAATAAAAATGGAATAACTGGTGCAAATTTTCTATAGCAGCAAATCCCTCCAACTAGAAGGTAAGGATAACAATTTTGAATAGTCACCTCTAACTCAGTTGAGAGTTGTCAGCACTACTGAAAATCAGGCCCTACAGTAGGTTTCTAAAGATAGGCACTCAAAAAATGAGGAACTGAAGCATTTGAAACAGTTTTTGAAACCTGATCCTAATTATACTGATGGACTAAGCTAGATATAGAATACAGACTATGGTTTGGGATTTGAATAAACTGTGCAATTATGAAAGTACTGAAGAGTTTTAAAACTAAAGCACAGACATTTTCAAAAAGGCCTCAACTGGACATTTAATTTTTGGCTTCCAATTAATATTTAAGGTACATTGTATTGGTATACCGAAAGACGGACAGGACACACTTGATATGAATTTTAATAAGGTCGCAACATTACTATATAGATGTCTGGGACTACCAGACAGACAAAGTGTACAGTTCAGGCAAATCCATGTATATTCAAATCATTACCTGGGGCTTTCACCAGCTCCCCTTCATTTTCCATCTAGGTCCCCCCAGCCAACCCATGGCTTGGACCTTACCATCCACCCCCCTCGTAGGAGGGTTAAGGTGGGCAAAGAGAACAGGGAAGGGGTTCACTCCCTGCTGTACCAATTATAGGAGTCCGTAACCCTCCTCCCCTGTTCTGTTCCTTTATCCAGCACCTCCTTTAAGTCCTTTACCAGGCCATTATTCTGGTCACTGGATGCCTTGCCTATGGAGTACCTGCACTGGACATCCTCCACAAGGAGGCACCAGCAATTTGCTTGGCTGCCTCCCCGCCCTCCCCCAACCCAGTCAGGTTCCTAGACATCTCCCAATAGCCTCTTGTACAGCAGCCCCAAT
This sequence comes from Eretmochelys imbricata, assembly GCF_965152235.1. Lineage (NCBI taxonomy): Eukaryota > Metazoa > Chordata > Testudines > Cheloniidae > Eretmochelys > Eretmochelys imbricata. The sequence goes on along the minus strand of NC_135575.1, from coordinate 51,598,331 downwards.
AGGTTAAGCTTGCTACATGGAACAAACGGGCTTCCCACACCCAGGGCTTGCACCTTTATAACCCTCAGACATCACATTCCTGGGGGTGGGTCATCGCCACAAAGCTGACCACTGTTCACCTTTTGCAGCAGTCTCTGACCTCATTTCCCCATACCCCCTGGCCATAAAGCACAGCTGCCCTCCTTTGGCAAGCCCAGCCAACGTTTGCCCTGCTTTAGATGTGGTGCAGTCAACCTGGTAGTCAACATTCTAAATGCTAGCATTTGATGCCCTCAGCTGACTGGGGATGCAAAATTAGAGGCCAGATTTGAAAGTGTCCCTAGAATTTTATTGATATATGCAGTGTTGTTGTACACATGTTGGTCCCAGGACATTAGACAGACAAGGTGGGTGAGGTAAGTGTTACTGTGACCAACATGGCTACAACGCCTAACTTGTCTCCTTAGAATTTTAACCTTGTTGCTACAGTGTAGGCGTAGTAAGTGTAACTGACTAAGATGGTGGCATTCCAACAATTAACAAAGTCAGTTGTGTAGCAATATTTTTAAGAGACTGCGTAAAGGCTCAATGGATGAATGGAAAAGAATATCCAGAAGACACTAAGAAATATTTAAATGTGAAATAATTAGGACAAAACCTGAAGTTGGGCTGATGACATTCACTATTTAACATTTACAAGTTTTATGAAGGTTAAACAGTCAATAGCAATATTATTTGCGGTATCCGTACCCAGAGATGAAGAAATTTTATTGTTTTGTTTTTTTTAAACTCAAAATGTAGTGGATTGGATACAAATGGAATTAGAAAAATAGAGTGAAAATTGGTAATTAGATGAGGATCAATGGAAAGGTTTTGTTTTAGTAAGTACACACAGTGTGCTTGAATACAAAGTAAAAGACCTCTGCAGTTAGTGATTTATAATAGCAGTTATAAGTTTAGGTACTCTGTGTAAAGAAAATATTGTGACAGAATAAAGACTGAATTGTGGCAAACACATCTAGCCACCAGTTCACTAGTCCATAAGCAAAGAATTTAAACAAATACTTAACATTAGACATATATTTTAGTCCCATTAACCTCAAATGACCTTAAAGGAAGCAGCAAAGTGACAATATGGGAGCAAGAATAAGAAAATGAGAAATGTCATAGTTTTCATCAGAAAAATGGCAATGCCTATCAATTTTGTTGAGCAGCAAATATAAATTATGATACATTCATCAGTTGGACACTGAACTAGTATGTACACTAAGACTGAAAAGACTGAAGAAGGAACTTTGAGTAGCATTTTTTAAATCTTTAGTGTTGTGGTTTGAGATATCAGAGACACACAAAACGGGCTGATTTTATGAGCACAATTATTGCAAATGCCTTTAGCAATAAGGCATTTATGAACATCAATGTCTATTTTAGTATGAAGAAAAAAGAAAAGGAGTACTTGTGGCACCTTAGAGACTAACCAATTAGCCACAAGTACTCCTTTTCTTTTTGCGAATACAGACTAACACGGCTGTTACTCTGAAACCTATTTTAGTATGGTATGGGTAAGAGGTGGTGGTACAGGAGTACAAAAATCAGGCACAAAAATGTGCTTACACATATACACACAGACTTGGGCCTCAGCTTTATGAAAGTCAAGTGTAATTTTGTGGATGGCAAAACATTCTTATAAACTCATCATCTCAGATGAAAAGTTTAGAAACCTGAAGTTGGTGTGGACTTCCAGTCCTTTCCTCAGTAATTCACCAGACATATAATGAAGAAGGTCCTGACCCCAGGAGCCAGTGTTAGAGAATTTTTCCCCACTTTTACAGAGGGACAGAACTTCAAATCCCACCAGTAGATACTGTGGGATGAGACTAACCAGAAGGACCCAGTGAAATACCACCAAAACAGCAGGCCCCTCTTCACAGGAGTGAAGAGACCGTCATTATTCTATAAAATACACAGTATTTTAATTTCTGTAAAGTACTTGTGCAGTAATTATACTTTTCAGCAGTTTTGTTTCTTTTTAACAAAAATATATAGAACTATATATTTAGAGTCTGACAATATTTACAGAAGTATACATTTTGTCTATTAAATCCCACCTTCATTCATGACTTGATTAATAATATACCTGCCTATTCGTTGGTCTGCACAGTTACCCAGCCTGCAAGTACAACTAACTGTCTATGCCTTCTTAACAGGCTGTCCCTATCAGGCAAATGATCTAGGGCTATATCATGTCCTTCATCTATGTGCACAACTCTCACTGATGTTCAATATCACAAAAAGAGTTAAAACCAAAAGAACAACAACATTCAAAGTTAAGACTGATGCATAATCCTTGTACTGAGATAGAAGACAGAAGTTAGGAATTGTTGCAATGGATCAGACCAGTGGTCCGTTTAGGTTAATGTACTCTATCAGTGGCTGAATGAGACTCTTCAGAGGTAGATATAAGAAACTCCATACTGGGTAACTATGCAACATACTGATAGGGGGAGTTTTTTCATGGTTTCCCAGGGGCTAGAGGTTTGTTTATACCCCTTTTTAAAATCCTGTCATATTTAACTGTTGATGTCCTTATTAACCATATCTAATCCTTTCTGAATGGCACCTAGCTTTTGGCCTCAGCAAAATCTAGCAACACATAGTGGAGTCCCAGCTCTGAACTCCCACAGTATTTTGAATGAGAATGAGTTAAGAGTTGACTTCACTTTAAATTACCTGCCTTCTATGAGTAAATATCACAAGCATAATCACAAACAGTAATTTTATATATACACATATACATATACCTATACCTATACACACACACACAGTTTGTGATTATGTCATATATAATTGTGAATTATTATATATAAAAGACAAGGTACATTTTCAAATATTTTGCAATGAAACTAGACTTTACATCAAAGCCCTGTTTTTTACCTGGTCAGTTCATTGCTCCGATGTAGCTCTGTCATGGCAAGAGACATATTATTGACATGCTGTGTACACCAGTTTTGAATCCGATGCTACAAATATATTTAAGCCTTCACTGCTGTCGGGCACAGCAGCATACTAATATATGTATAGCTGGAGAATTTGTTTTCCCTTTCTAAAATGTTCATCCTTACAATTTAAAAGATTTAATGATACAACACTTCAGCTCACAACAGAATTCCTAATAGACTTCTCTGCCTTTTTGCTCCTCTGTCTGACTGATGACATATCTGAAATTTTCTGCTCCAAAATCTGACTCAAGTTTTTATCTTGGAGCTAAGTAGCCTTATTTATTTATTCATTTTATTCTGCTATGACTTTTTTAGCTCTTTACTCTTCCAGGGTGAAAGTCCCCTCAAAGGAAGTGGATGTAAGTACTGTGTAAGTCTGGTTGTTTGCTTTTATACAGATATGAATTTCATCCAATATCAGTAAGGGTGTCAGAATTGGACAGGTTTGAAGTGACGGACAAGTATGAATCCTGATCCTAATGAAGTCAATCACAGTTTTGCTATTGAGTTCAGTGGGACCAGTATTTCCCACCAAAAGTGGACATTTCCATCATACCAACTCTGACACATGACACAGGATTGGCTCTTGTCATGCATTACTGTCTGCCTTCAGCAAACATCACCAGATCAAGTTTTCACTATCCTAGCCATCATATTGGGGAAGTCATAGATTTTACAGCATCCTGAATGCTCATTGTTTTGTTTTTCAGCAGCATTAAAAACAGCTATTTCTAATATTTCAAATGTTGGGGGAGGGTTCTTTGGATGGTGGGGGGGCAGGAGAGGAAGGGTTACCCTCCTCACACCCTGAATCTCTAAATACACCCAATTCACGTGAAAACATTCTTTGTAGAATTTATTCTGAAGGGCTATTTTTCAATAGCTGTGCTCAAATGCGATATTTTTGGTCCACTTTAAACCAGAGATGCACATTTTAAAAGCAATTTTAGTGTAGCCACATGAAACAACTTCTCCCTATTTTTTTTTATCTTTGGCTTCACATTTGTACCATTAGTTATGTTTTCTACAATATTTCTCAGTTTCATTTCCTCTTAAAATTGTTCTTGATCAGTAGTGTTGCTAATAAGCCCGCCAATGGGTTTTACTTCCTCAACTATTACATCTGTTTTCAACAGATTTAAAAAAATACTCTCCCCATGTGCTCATTTTGTTCTCCAGTGTGGAAAGGAGGCTGTCAACCTTGACAATTATACTGCAATGTCTTTTTTATTTTTTAATTTTCTCCCATGTTTTCTAACTCTTATGATCATGATCTATAGAAATGTCTCCCAATCCTTACTTTATCTTCAAACAGCCTTTTTTCCCTTTTTTTAAGAGTTTCATATTTGGTTTATCAAACTTTGTAGTCTGCAGGAAGTGTCTCTCTATTATTCCAATGTTGCTTTCTATCTTATGAATTAAATTCTTCCTTTGAGTTACATTCTTTAGAGCGGTCATAAAAATAAAGGGAAGAGAAACCACCTTTCTGTATACAGTGCTATAAAATCCCTCCTGGGCAGAGGCAAAACCTTTTCACCTGTAAAGGGTTAAGAAGCTAAGATAACCTCGCCGACACCTGACCAAAATGACCAATGAGGAGACAAGATACTTTCAAGCTGGAGGGGTGGGGGGGAACAAAGGGTCTGTCTGTCTGTCTGTCTGATGCTTTTGCCGGGAACAGATCAGGAATGCAGCCTTACAACTGTTAGTTAGTAAGTAATCTAGCTAGAAATGTGTTAGATTTCCTTTTGTTTAATGGCTGGTAAAATATGCTGTGCTGAATGGAATGTATATTCCTGTTTTTTGTGTTTTTTTGTAACTTAAGGTTTTGCCTAGACAGATTCTCTGTGTTTTGAATCTGATTACCCTGTAAGGTATTTACCATCCTGATTTTACAGAGGTGATTCTTTTACCTTTTCTTTAATTAAAATTCTTCTTTTAAGAACCTGATTGCTTTTTCGTTGTTCTTAAGATCCAAGGATTTGGGTCTGTGTTCATCTGTACAAACTGGTGAGGATTTTTAATCAAGCCTTGCCCAGGAAAGGGGGTGTAGGGCTTGGGGTGATATTTTTGGGGAAGACGTCTCCAAGTGGGCTCTTTCCCTGTTCTTTGTTTAACACGCTTGGTGGTGGCAGCATAGGGTTCAAGGACAAGGCAAAGTTTGTACCTTGGGGAAGTTTTTAACCTAAGCTGGTAAGAATACTCTTAGGGAGTCTTTCATGCAGGTCCCCACATCTGTACCCTAGAGTTCAGAGTGGGGAAGGAACCTTGACAAGAGCTATTGTCCTCTTCATCTCAATTCACCATACTATTTAATCCTTCATATCTGTGTACCTCTTCTCCCTCCTATGACCTTTCCCAGTCCTTTTGAAGTCCTCTAATTTTGTATCTCAGTCCATCAAGTCACACTGCTATATTTAAAAATAATTTTGCTGACTGTAGCTTGAACCATTCTTTGAAGATTTGCTTCTAAATCACTTGTCAGATATTCCAACTGGAGATACTTAACCCAGAAAAAAAAATCTTTTAACATAAGGATCAAGCAAACCAGTGATGCCATATCATTAATATTTTGATAGCTCTTTAGGAAGTCCTGTCCTCTCAGAAATGTTTCAATACATATGGTCAGTGGGTAAATGTGCATAAAGGTGTGTGTTTGACTATGAAAGAGGGGGAAGAGAGAAACAAGCATGGCAAGTATTTTATTGAGAACATATATAATTGAATATTCCCCTTTTTATTTTTATGCAATTTGAAGTGAACACATCCTACTGATACTTGAAAAAAATCTTTATGTAGTCTTAGTAAAGATCAGATGAACAGGTTTAAAACAACCTGGGTATCTGCCTAGAGGTAGGTAGACTGGCTATCGCTTCTCGATTAGGCAGGCTGTTCTTTAAACATCATTCCAGTGATACTTCTAGACAGACAATTTTAAATATATTTAAGTAAAAAGATTTTTACCCCACATTTCATAATAGGCTCTCCTGCTCTGCTGGGAATCACAGTGCATGCTAAGATTGCTCATTTACAAAAGAACTTGTTTAATATTTAATGAGAGGCATCTTCTCTTTCTTCTGCTGTCCCCTCCCCCCCACCCCATGTCACGCCTATCACTGCAGTTTTATCTATGGAAATTTATAGTTTAAATAAATACCAAACAAAAAAACATGCATTTTCTTCTATATCAGCCTGGTCAGTAAGAAGAAATCTGACCTTTTGTTTTAGGAGCTGCAAAATATGTATACATATATTTTCCATGTAGAAAATCTCTCTTGATACCCTAGCTTTATATTTTGACCCCATTTGCTCCTTCACTGTCTCTTGGACTATAAAGACAGATCTAGCATCAAATAGTAATCCTGAATGATTTTTCTATTTCCTGATGTTCCCTCTCCCCCCACCCCTGCATTTTTAATCTTAAATGGAATGGAACACTTTAGTGAATATAAACCATTTTATGTCCAAATACCAGCTTAATATGAACTCAAATTAAATAGGACTTTTTTCTTGTTCCCAGATTCTAAAGTACAAGTTATAATGATCTCATTATTGGTCCCTTGTCTAATATACTGTTATTACTCACTGTAATGTTGTGTCCTTTTATTCTTCATTTTGCTAGACTTTATGCCCCAACCCAGAGTTCTTTTCATGCCTGGCTCAGTACTGTTTATAAAACTAGGTCTTTGTAATAGGTCTTCAATATCTTCAAAGGCCTCTGTTTGGTCGGCAGGATGTCTGTGTGACAAGATAAGAACGTTCAATGGGGTAGTGATGAGAACTCTGTTATATAAAGCAGAAACATGGCTGTTATAAACAGCCGAGGAGACGAAACTAACTGGTTTTCAGTGTCAAAAGTTAAAGTGTATTCCTAACATCCATTGGCTTGATTTTGTGACAAATGAGGAGATACTTAGATGATCCTGACAAGCTGCAGTCTTGGACCAATTGAGAATAAGATGATTTTAATTCTGGGGTCACGTTAATGTTCAGAAAAAGGTATATTTTTACAGAAGGTTTATAGAGTGGAGATCAAAGGAAACAGAGCATGAGTCTGACCACAACTGAGGTTGGAAGACGAAATTGAGGGATTTAAGAAGCCTAAACTCTCCCATACTGATTCTTGCCAAAAGACGACAACTTGCATGGGACCATTCAAGATCAAAGTCCATTCTCTATGCCATCACAGCTACATCATAGCCATGTGAATCTGCTGCTGCTACTTCATAGATAGATCTATCTGAGCATATACCCCATGCCACTTTTAGATTCATAGGAATAGAAATCTACAGTCTGCTGACCCAGAGTCTCCAGACCAATGACTATGGCTGGAATTGCAAAATTTTAAGCAATAAATCATGTGACTTCTTAAGGTGGAATCATTCACTCAGGGACTGCAGGCTCTTTGTCATTTCAGAACTCGATATATGGAATATCTTAAAAGCTATTGCAACTAAGCAGATAGTTCCATCTTTAGGGGTTTATTTCTACCTGATGCCTTGAGAAAAACCCAAGTCACTATATTATAATGTACAGCTCTCAAATGTATAAAGTTCAACAGAATCTTTATATTCAGATGTTTGTTTTAAACTTTCAATGAGAAAGTATTTTCATATTATAACAAGTCACTAGGGAGAACAGAGAGCTTCTTAATAATGGCACTAAATTCTGAAAAGCTCTGTGGCCTCTGTTAACAAAGATGAAATTTCAGTTCACAAGAAACCAGATTTCTGTATATTTGCAGTGATAATACAGCTAAAAGGAGACACATTCAACTAGTTCTATTGAAGTTGCAAAATTAGTTGATGAGGTTTAACATAGTTCATTCTTTATTTGTATAAGTGCATTTGGGAAAATGGACTCGATATATGGACTATCATCATTTTTTCCAGGCATAAAGTAGTTATTTTTTTTCTTTGAAGATTTGTATCCTATACCATTTAGTTCGTATATTACTATTAACTTCTCCCCCCTTCCGTGTGTGACAAGGAATTGGGTCTCCTTTTAAACTATAGACCATGTGGTACAGTCAGTGCTTAACTGTTTAAAAATACAGATTCTTCACTGGTTGGTCCCCAGCAACACAGAAACAGTGTCAGGAGTGGCTTAGATCCTTTCTTAGTGATTACAGAGAGTAGTAGATATTGGACAGTTGTTCTTCCTCCACAGAGATACAAAGGTTCCACAGAGCTTGGGATCAAACCTTTTTTTCAATAGGGAAAGAAGGCCATTAATGAGAAAATATGGCTTGTGGTATCTTCTACCTCAAGTATTTGTATGGCATCCATTACCACAGTACCTGAGAGCCCCCCAGTCTTTAATGTATTCATCCTCAGCATCATGAGAGGTAGACAAGTGATATTACCTACATCTGTGCAGGCCAAACTCCGATCAAAAAGAAGAAATGCTAATATATATGCCAAAATCACACAGGGCATGGTGGAGAGAGAGGCTACAACAGGGACACACAGCAGTGCTGCATGAAAGTTAAGGAGCTTAGACAAGCCTACCAAAAGACAAAGGAGGCAAATGGTCACTCCGGGTCACAATGTTTTTGCCCCATCAGGTATTGGGAGCTTAACTCAGACTGCAGGAACTGTGAAAGAGTGCACCAGTCTGTAAGTCGATGCTAGCCATGGTATTGAGGACACACTCCGCCGACTTAATGCACTTAGTGGGGACATACACAAAAGTGTATAAAATTGATTTCTAGAAATCGACTTCTATAAAATCAACCTAATTTTGTAGCGTAGCCATACCCACAGACTAAGTGACTTGCCCAAATCTTTCAGTAAGTCTATAGCAGAATAGGGATTCGAACTATGGTCTTCTAAGTCCCAGACTAGCATCCTAACTACTGGACAATACTTTCCCCAGCCCTCTGCATGCTTGATGAAATCCAGTTGATTTCTGACACTTCAGACCAGTTCATGAACAAGATACCAATATCTAATAAGATGTGGCTAGTATCACTGCAGACACCACACAGGGCCTGATAGGGAGAGTCTAATGTCATTCTCCTGCAACCTGCCCAGCATGCTTGAGAAAGGTCAGTACCCAGCTGCCCTATGACACAGAAAGGATGACGAAAACATAAGGGGCAAAATCCTGGCTCCATTGGGTATGTGTACACTTCAACTAGGAAAGTGATTGTCAGCCCAGGAAGACAGAGTCGAGCTAGCTCAGCTCAAACTAGTGCACTAAAAAAAAAAAAAGCTTGGATGTTGCAGCATGGGCAATGGCTCAAGTAGCTGCCCAAATTCGGATCCAGGGGGTCAGGTGGGATTGGACATGGATATTTGGCCTAAGCTGCCAACAGTGCTGCAGCATCCACTCTACAAGTCTGTGTACCTGTAATTTGAGTCACACTTTTCAGCTGCAGTGTAGATATACCCATTGATTTCAAGCAGGCCATTATTTCAATCAGCATCTTTTAATGGGGGAAAGAAGTAGGGCGATATTGTATAGAATACTTAAGGTTTTGAGAGGCAATCAGATGTCCCCCCAGGGAAAACAACAACAAAAAAACAAACAAAAAACAAAACAAAAAACCCAGTGAATTCCAGGTTTTGTAAATGACAGCTATAACAAACAATAAGCAATTATTAACAACAGGTATAAATAGCCACAAACATTTCTGGTAGAATGAAGTCAGAGGGTATAGCTGAACTCCAGCATATCTGACAACTCTCTCCTTATTCTCCACTTTTTCTGCAACAGCTATCAACTCGAACACTTCACAGTAGTGAAATTCATTTTTACATATACACACTTAAAATTTACTGGTCTGAATTCCACATCATATCACAGATTCTCTCTTACTTGCTGCAGGAAACCAGGGCTAGGTTTAGAGGCAAGTAACCCAGGCAACTCCCTGGGGTGCTGTGCATGGGGGAGCCAGTGTTGGGCTGCTGTTTTTCTTATTAGCAAATTTATCATCTTATATGACAGAGATAATTCATGTATGCAAATTGTGCATCAAAGTTGTGAAATGAGCTAAAAGTTCAAAAAAAAAAAAAGTATTCAAAAGTTTTAAAAAATTGAGGGGAGAAGGCACTGAAGATGCTGCTTGCCTGGGGCATCATTGTCTCTAGGGCTGGCCCTACAGAAAACTGTCCTTGCAAGGACTGTATCCCACTTTCCTTTTTTTGTTGTGGTCTCATTCACTTTATTCAATGTTTACTTTGTCCTATCTTTAATATTTTGGTCATACTTTATGAATGTTTTATAAATATAAATTTATATTAAAGGGCTAATTAACTAACAATTAGCCATTTATTAGAACAGAGTCCAAGAGGTTGTTTATAATCCATGTATTAACAGGTTATTTATAATCCAGGGTTATAAGTATAACATCTTTTGTAATGTTTATTGACCATCTATAACATGTCATTCATGTCTGTAACCTTATTATAACATCTACTAGTTGTGACAAAGTTTCTCCTCTACCTTGGTGGGTCTTGCGCTTATTGGCGGATTTTCTCGCCTTGGAGCTTCACGGCAGCCCTCAGTTTGGCCGTTTTTGTGAACCCACAGTCCAGGTCAACTCTTCCTGTGTCTGACAAGGAGTTGGGAGGTTTCGGGGGAACCCAGGCCCGCCCCCTACTCTGGGTTCCAGCCCAGGGCCCTGTGGAATGCAGCTGTCTAGTGTGCCTCCTGGAACAGCTGTGCGACAGCTACAACTCCCTGGGCTACTTCCCCATGGCCTCTTCCCAACACCTTCTTTATTCTCACCACAGGACCTTCCTCCTGGTGTCTGATAATGCTTGTACTCTTCAGTCCTCAAACAGTATGCATTCTCACTCTCAGCTCCTAGCGCCTCTTGCTCCCAGCTCCTTACATGCACACCACAAACTGAAGTGAGCTCCTTTTTAAAACCATTAGCCTGCCTGAATTGATTCTAGCAGCTTCTTGATTGGCTACAGGTGTTCTAATCAGCCTGTCTTAATTGTCTCCAGAAGGTTCCTGATTGTTCTGGAACCGCCCCTGTCACCTTACCCAGGGAAAAGGGACTTACTTAGCCTGGAGCTAATATATCTGCCTTCTATTACTCTCCTATAGCCATCTGGCCCGACCCCGTCACATAGTCTTAACTCTCTATTAACAGAATCTTAATATAAAGAGTAGTATTTCTAAAGTGTGTGATGCCATATATTATCTAAGCACAGCACACAACAATTTATTTAGCTTTCAACTAATCAAAGAGTGCGATATAAATTTCTCCACAGTACCAGGGTTTACTCCTCCTTCCCCTCTTATCTCAGTCTCATCCTGCTCCTCCACACGCATTTCATACTCCTTAACATCCTCAACAGAAGCACTGTCAATTTGTTTTGTCTTTGGTCTAGCTTCAGGGCCTGAACTGGCAGTGCATGTTGTATAGGTGGACCTTTCCAGCCAGGGAGAATTACACTGAAGTTAACAGGGCTCCTTGCTGACACCGAGATCTGCTCATGTGTAATACATTGTAGGATCAGGGCCATAGACTGCAGTTATCTTGAGGCAGGGACCTTTTCTTATTTATGCCTGTAAAATGCCCTACATAGTTATGGAGATATATAAAATTATCAACAACATATTTTTCTCTTTCTATGTAGAATCCTTCTCTTTGCAGTTGAAATTTAGTTCAGGTAATAGAAATCCTGACAGCACTTTCAACTACTTCATAAGTATCTACTGTCAAATGACATTTTTCATACACTATTTTACTTATTCTGCATTTGTTATTTTTGTTAAATTACATCAAGATGAGCTTTGAAATGAACGACAATCATGTTCCCATGGAATTATCAGACATCTGTTGTTGTTTTTTACTCAAAGGCATTTTTCTAACCTCAGCTTTTTAAAAATCCTGGCCCATCCCTCTACAAAGGGAAACAACACTAAAGTGATATTCCTCAGAGGATTTTTTACTGCACAAAGCATAGATTGAGACTGTGAATAAATTAGTCTGTGATTACAGTTCAATGAATTCAGAGTAGAAGTAAAAGGATTTCCCCTCCTCCTCTGTGGATTGTGTGATTGAAAATGTGTACAGGAGAAGCTGGCCACTGGCTGTTAAAGCAGGGTATAGTAAATTTAAACATCATTATTCTGCAATGCTTCTTCCTTTGCTGCTTGTCACTACATTCCTTCAAGCTTGAGTTTATTTCAGTGGCTTTTCTTCCCCATCATCTGCAAACTGAGAAAATCACCACACAATTTCAGTGAAGTATAGGACTTCTTGAGGTAAAACATGATTGTATGTATTTACCTTCCTTTCCCAAGGAAAAGTCAGTCCTCCAGGTCAAGCTCAGTGTAACAAAGCCCACACGTTTCAAGTACTTGTATATATAATTGATAAACTGGAGAGAAAGACGGGGTAAATTCTGAAGTGAAGTCATATCATCCATCCCAGGATGGTGAATGTTTGTTGTTGGTGTTTTTTTTTTTTTTTTTAATTAGTCAAGAGTGCATTAATTACCTACAGTCACAGACACCCTCAACCCCACTGCTATAAATAATTGTATGCTTTACAAGTTAATAAAACTCTTCCATTCACTCCCATGTAACTAATATTTGTCACTGTATCCAGAGTAAAATGCAAGAATGGAACAGGCGAACCTAGTTAGCATAACAGGATACTTTGTTTTCCTAGTAGCGTAAAATATGTCTGTTATAAAGGCTGGGAACTGGTCTAGATTTCACTCTGTCACTAAGTATTAAACATTTGTGTTCATGAACTCCAGAGTCGACACACTGGTTCAAAGATCAGTATAATTCCTTATAATGTTAACTGTAGTTTCCACAAAATCCCATAAATTAGATGGTTACATATAAATTATTAGGACAATATTTATAGCCTTGCCAACAATAGCACAGTTATTCTCAAAACATTATTAATAGAACCACTGCTACCTTAGCATGGTTGTTAAGTAGTGGTAGGCATATATATAAGATTCTGTAGCAAATGAAAACTGCAGTTCAGTTTCTATTATAACTAGTCAATACTTGTGATTTTTTTTTTTGAGAAGGTAATGAAGATCTTCCATGAACTATCCTTCAGAAAGAAAGGAAAAAATGGAAGGAGGTAATTATAGATTACCTTGCTCTTGTCAGCAAGCTTATTTAGCTGAAGCAATAGAATAGTAAGGACTTAGTGTGGGAAGATTTGCCTTTACCCAAATCTGTAGATATTGCTTTGTACTTGAGTGAAGGGGTAAGTAAGTAAAGAATAATATTTAAAAAGAAAAAAAAAAGACCACCACAATTATTGATTCAGGCCAAACCCTACTTACCTTACTCACATGAGTAGTCAGATGGAAGTCAATACATCTGCCTCTGTGAATTACACATGAAGTATCTGGCCCTCATTCTTTAAATAAGGAATTCACATCTTTCTAATAGTTTTAGCTTAATGCCATTGTCTTAGTTTCCTCTGCCTTGCAAGCAGTGCACTAACTAAACCCCAGTGATCCTCAAAACTGTCTGAGCACTGTCTAATCTTGCATTTCTCATATTCTACTTCTAAGCAGGTGGAATCTAAGAAAAACTACACACATACCCCCCCCAAAAGTCACATATGCTAAGGTTTGGATTATTTACAAAATGTAATATCAAAACAATACTATACGAATCCCCAGCCTAATCCTTCTTTACAGGCCTTGCTGCTCCTAGTGCTCGATATTTCCTATCTCAAACCCTAACTTGCTGTCACTCTGCCACAGGGGGGTCTTTCTCCTTTATGCCTAGGTGGGGTAATGAACCAGCTGTACCAGTAAGCCAACAAAATCCACACAATACTTTCCCAGCAGTAACACCACCTGTTAACAAGGTGAAATGCTTCAGGCAAACACTGCCATCATTACATTGCTTTTGTTAATATTCAGGACAAAAATACCTTTACTTTTCTGTTGATCTGGGGAAGTGCCTATGATAATAAATGTCTGAGCTTTCATCAAAGGTTTGGGTTTTCTGTAAGCCTTTATATATGTGCAACAATATTGTTTTGATCTATTAGTTGTCCTGGAAAAGATTTAATGACCAGTCTCACATGCTTTCTATCCGAGGATAAGGCTATTGGTGTTAAATGTTGTTGGGACACACAAGAAACCTGTGATTAGTTTCCACTGGAAAAGTCTCTCCAGGCTGGTGAGGAGGTAGTGGTGTGGTCATACTGGAAAATATTTTCCCAGGAACCATTCTCTATGGCATGCTGACATTCTTTTTGCAGTGTGACTCTTTTGATAGCTGCTTTTAACTACCTGAAAGGGGATTTCAAAGAGGATGGATCCAGACTGTTCTCAGTGATAGCAGATGACAGAACGAGGAGTAATGGTCTCAAGTTGCAGTGAGGGAGGTTTAGGCTGGATATTAGGAAAAACTTTTTCACTAGGAGGGTGGTGAAACACTGGAATGCGTTACTTAGGGAGGTGGTGGAATCGTCTTCCTTAGAAGTTTTTAAGGTCAGGCTTGACAAAGCCCTGGCTGGGATGATTTAGTTGGGGTTGGTCCTGCTTTGAGCAAGGGGTTGGACTAGATGACCTCCTGAGGTCCCTTCCAACCCTGATATTCTATGATTCTTTCCACTCTGGTTTTAGAGCTACATAAAGAAGCAATTTGACCTTTACATCCTTTATAATAGAGATAATCAACATGAACTGGTTCTTACACAGAAATAACCCAACTCTGTTGTCTAATGTCATCAAACTGAAGCCCTCTGTGATTACCAAAGTCACCAGAACTGGATTATTTCATGATAAACAGAAAATCCCATCGAGCTAAACAGAGACGTACAGTATCTGATTTAATGGTTCAGGATAACAGGATACAATGTGAAAGCTCTTATAATGAGAAATACTGCGATCATGTTGACTATATGGGGACACAAAGAAGTATTTTCCATAAATACTTTATAACTGTCTTTAGAGATTGTGAAGTGTTATGATTTAGAAGAGCTGACTTACTGTATACAAATAGCCACGTCTGTTAAACTTTATCTAAAGAATAATTCAGGCCATCCAAGTAATCATTTTTACAGTTGTTTGTACTTTTAGGTGATCCTCTGAAAAGAATCACTCTTCACAAATATTTTCTTTTTAAAGTTTTGCTGTTATCTGGCCCTGAACTGAGCTTCACAATCAGATATCCAGTTTAGAGGAATGAAGATCCAATCTGAAAAACGTTAATTAAAAACTCAGATCATACTTAAATTGACCCTTCCATTATTTTTTTGCCTTTAATAACTAAAATAAAATAGATTAAATAGATTGTTTCTGCACTAGATGGGAGGAAGTTTGTGGAAAAGAAGGAAGATAATATGGGCCAGAGTACATTGTAGATTAGAGAGATGTAGTAGGAATGGATGGGGAATCTATGCATAGACTGACACAGACAATGATAGGGAGCAAGTCAGTGTCTCTGTTGGAGGCGAAGGGGAAATCTTACCCCTGTATCTTACTTTGTGCACAAGCCATTATATAATTATTTGCTTAATATATTTCAATGTATTTAGTAAATAAATAAGAAATGCCTTTTTGTACACAAGCATCAGCAATGACATCAGCACAGCTCATAAAACAACATTTCACAGGAATAATCTCATTTTATTCCCTGCAGAAATACTGTGCAAGAACAGGGATCTACCACTTTTCAGGTGAGTGCCCTAACCACTAGGCTATGGGATAATCTTATTATGAGGGGCTCACTCAGCCTTTCCTGTGGAAACTCTTCCACTGTGGATACATTAAAATATATAGACATTGTAGTTCCTGGGTCACCCACATCCTGGGTGAATGCTTTAACTAAGAGGATATGGAGTCAGTCTCATGCTTGCTATCTCCCACCTGGCCCAATGGCTAATCCCTGCCACACTCCCCGTGAGCAGCCTCAACAGGAGAGAAGAAGGGTGTCCAACAACAGAATGTGTCATATCCCAATGGTTAGGGAACTCACCTGAGATGTAGCAGATTCCTGTTCAAAGCCCTTCTCCTCATCAGGAGGGATTGTGGGGAGAGGGGGCTGGAACTGGGCGTTTTCCACACCCTAGGTACCCTAACCACTGGGCTAAAAGTTATGAGGGAGCTCCTCCTCTGTAAGCGCCCAATTCCAAAAGAGGGTTTACAGGTGAGAATCCTACGTAGTGGGAGGCACCTTTCTCTGGCCCAGAATTATGCGCCTATCCAAGAGAGGGGTGGGGTTTAGGACATATCCCTCTCGTCAATATCTCCCATTGGCTAGTTTAGACTGCTCCCAACTCAGGCTTTTGTTAATCCCATTCTGAGGCATCTATCTTCCTACTTTCATTGTATAGGAAGCCTGATCATTTAACTCAGGCTTTGTGAATTCCAGTAATTTTCTAGTAATTTCAAAATTAGGAGTGCTGACACTAAGCATTCCCACACCCAAATTCCTTTGTGAATCTATCCCTTACTGTAATTTTAAAGCTATGTTGTATACCTAATAATCTCAGAAAATGGAACAACGCTAGAGCGAAGAGCCCATTGTTGAATATTTGTTCTTCATGTGGGAAGTTATAGACCATTACTAAGTCACTCCTTAACTTTTTTATGTTGAAGTATTGGCTAGATTGTAGGGGAATGTTGAGAATCTGGATTCCTTGGTTAAATTCCAGATTCTGAAAGTGAGTGTTCTCTAGTGGTTATAAATATCCTCCTTCCCAGTAGCTCCAACTGCTGATTCCTTCATCTGGTACTAACTCTAGTCCCTAGAGGCTCCAGATCCTGTCTCTGAATTCAAGTCAGGAAGCTTCCTCCTTCTCCTTCGCACACCCTTGGTACCAGCAGCCGGAGCAGTGAGAAAATAGGAGAGCGTGTGCTTGCTTTCAGCTCCGGTGTCTAGAGCCACATTAGGCTCTGGCGATTTGGAGGAGCAATTGTAGGGGGAAGTCCTGCTCAGTCCCTGAAGCTCTGGGATAAAGTATCCTCACCTGCTTTGTGTATATGATACCTGCACAGTCCAGCTGACAATTAGGAGCTGTGTTGGAACAGATCATGTTCAGCAAAGATAGAATCTTCTGAGAATTTAGATGCCAAACTTTAAGAAGCCTCAGCTAAGCATGCATGAACTCCAATTTTACAAAGGCTTATAACTTGGCCCAATTTGGGCCAATTTTCATGGGTACAGCAAAAAGCAGAGCCTTGACACTAAAGTGTTCCTGCCCTGCCCTTCCCACATTTTAAATCCTTTCTCCAAACCATGGAGGCACTAGAGCTTCTCAGTGAAGCCATTAACATTTTTTCTTCACATTGGCAAAACCTAATATTTTTCCCTAGCATCATTCTCAGAAATAATTGGACCCTTTCAGTTGAAACTTACAAACAACAAAACTCAGCCTGAGGCAGACATGAAGGGTTTAAACCTACACCACTGAAATCTAGCAAAGGGTTTTGTAATGGAAAATATTTGGTAACCTTAACTTTAGGCAATGAGGTGTGTTAGTCACACATTTTAGGACCCGTCCTGAAAGTGTAACACTTTCAAAAACATCAAACACATTTAAGTGACAAGTCCCACTTTCAAAAGCCGACTTTTAATGAGACTTAGACTCTTAAAGGCCTACGTCACTTTTGGAAATGGGTCTTAGAAGTCTTTGAAAATGTTATGCTATTATATTTGAGATATCAAAACAAAATAACATTGGCAAAATTCAATGGTAAAGGATAGTCTTTTTCCATTCTTTCTGAAAAATAAGATTTTTCCACTACACTAAAATTTCTCAAAGCACAATTCAGACAGTTTTTCCCTGGTTCCAATCCATATTTATCTAGTTTCGTACTAGAGCTGATCTTTTGTCAACTTTGCACCCTTTACTGGATTTGTATTCTATGTGTTTCTTTCTATTCCAGGGAATGAGTTTCCAGACTTGCAACTGTGAAATACTACAGGATGTATATGCTAGTATTCTTTTCAAGGTAGCTTATCCTCTGTGTACTGTTCAACAGTGAGAAACAGCTCTTAAATGTAAAGGCCATTTCCTAAATAGTGCTCAGTGGCAAGGTGTTCATGAAATAACAAATTCATACAGTTTCGTCACTAATGCAACAATGACAAAGACTTATTCTATTGCAGGCATTCCCAAACTTCCTTGCTGGATATACCAATCAAGAGAGTCTCTTATGAATCATGTCCCCTCCTATTCACAATTCAAAAAGTCCACCACCACTCTTCCATTTGTGATCATGTATCACATCGCTCTTGTGGAAACTACAGATCCTGCTTTTTTGAAAAGTATTATTAAGATCATTACATTTATTTTGAGCTATCTTCTAATGCATTTAGGGAGAGGGAGGGTACTTAGCTCTCCATAGTCACTTGTTCTGCAAAGCACAGTTTTGAAACCTGTTCTTTCAATTGCAATAGGTGATTATGCCTTTAATATTGGGGAACATTTATCACATACAAGTTAAAATCTCATATTAAAACATCGTGAAAAATGTCACTACATAAAGATGACAAGACTGTTGCAGTATCACCACTACTCTGATGTTCTCAAGTAAAACTGGGAATTTAAAAGTCCCCAGAACATATTTTAATTTGAAAGAATATGCTTTAGTTTCAGAACAAAATACACTTTAATTAATGTAATGATGAGCTGTTTGATCCTTCTTTTCCTTATTTACTGCCTAACAAACATAACCTAGCATAACAAATGTATGGACACAGAAAATCATTAGTAGGCAGCACAGTAGAACGCAGGTGACATTCTGTAGAGACTCTCAGAGCAGATCACCAGTGCTATTATTTACAGTTATGCTGCATGTTCAGGTATCCCATGTGGTGGAATTACTAATGCTGGCTAAACAACCTTGACACTCCTTTATTTTGTCTTTGTTCCTTTACTACTACTTTTATCCCCTTTGAGCCAGAGGCACGACTACATTATCATCTGTTCGTCAAGCAATTTATTGTACCAATCCTTGAAAAAACTCAACGAGATTATTAAAAAAGTTCTGTATTCACCACCTTTCTGATCATCTATATAATGATTACTATTTTCAAGCTAGTCAGCGACATCAAACATAGCTTGCTAAGAGTGTGGATTCAATGCTAGTCTGTTAAACCACCATCCCTGCTTAAGGAACTTTATTGCATTTTCTTAACTAGTTTTCTTTCAAACTGTTTTAAGTATTTAAAATCTATTTCTTTAGAAACACATTTTATTGCTGCATTGTGTCAGACAGAAACGAACCAATTTATGTAAATGAATATTCTGCATACTGGAGATAAAAAAAATATTTTTTTAACAATTTCAGACATCTGTGACAGAATTTCTAACGGAAAAGACTGGATTAATCAAATTGAAAAACGTAAGAAAACTAATATATGATCACCCTTTTAATCCTTAAATTAAATGTAAACTACTACTTCAAAGGGCAGTAGTAATTTCACACCTTTGAAGTTTTAAATCACTTTTCTGCTTTTAAACTCAAACAAATAGTATATTTTGTTTAGCTATTTGATTTGCTCTTAATTTTCCTGATAATTTCTGTTTTAATAATTATAATTTGAGACTATAATCCTATTCCTCTAGCATAGTGGTTCCCAAACTTTAACAGCCTGTGAACCCCTTTCACTAAAATGTCAAGTCTTGTGAACCCCCTCCTAAAAATGAATATTTCTAGGGATTTTCTCCATTACCTGAGTATAATTTATAAAAGCCGTGATCTTGGAAATAGAAAATTTGTTTTCATGACATGCTTATTACACACTATTTATTATTATTTATCATTACAGTATTTTTATTACATTATGAAAACAGCAACATCCTTCCAAGATCTCACTTTCATAGCTCATATCGCTTTGAATAAGCCTGTTATTAGACAAGGCTTCTATGTTTCATCAAGGAGTATCAGATGTGAAACAGCATGAAGGTATTTAAGAAGCCAACTCAAAGAGTTCAGGTCTTGAGCATCCAGGTCTTGAGCAGCGCAGGCAAACAAACAAAGCTTAAACTTGTTCTTCGTAATAATTTAAAAAAACAATACTAGCTGCCTATTTAATTTTAAAAACAGCAAAAAATATCCACCTTCCTTTCCATTTCTTATAAGGATACTTGAAGTTTAAAGCTCCTCAGTGTGATAGATATGCTTGATTTAATCGGCTTAGCTCTTGGAAGTCCAGGGGCTCCAGGCTGCTGGCCCCATGCTGGGGTCCCCAGGGACAGCTCTGTCCGCCATTAGGGAATTGTATTCCCCAAGAACCTGCTGTAACACTTTGCGAACCCCCAGGAGTTCATGAACCCCAGTTTGGGAACCACTTCCTAGCACAACAGTTTATGTGGCTGTGTCAAATTTACTATCAAACTTCTTGAGATACAGTTGCAGAAAACGTTAATTAGAAAAGCAGGGTATGTCCAAAAAGAATTTAGATTTTTACAACAGAAAAAATATCAAAGAAAAAACACATGGACATAACTACTGCAAAAATATCAGGTTTGTGGAAATGACAGGACATCTTCCACTGAGAATTTTAGCCATCAGAATGGTGAGAATTAATTATAGTCCCTCGGAGCTATTATGTTTATCATTGTTTCATCACCACTGATCTTTCTAAAGCATCCATTTACAGGATTTCTTTTCCACAATATGCTTGTCTGATAGCAGACCGTTCAAATAAGAGCGGGGGGGGGGGCGTGCAATCACAGGGTGACCATTTTGTTTTTAGGTTCTGCCAGCTATAATTCCCTCCTTTCAAACTGGCTGATTAACAAGATTGTTAATCAAGTTGTGGCAGATCACCATGTGGACTGCCCCAGACCTGGGACTCCATTTCCTTTCATGGAAAAATTCCAAATATGAGAATATGAACATGGCATTACTGTTGTATGCACAGCTCTAAATTAGAGCTGGGTGAATAACTGATTTTTACAGTTCACACGCAATTCTACAAAAGGAAAAAAAAATGATTCAGGTTGAATTAAATAAAGACATTTTAAAAAAAGTCAGTAAATTGAAATTCCACATTCCAAATCTGAAACTGTGATGAGCTGCCAAAAATCTTAACAGGTTCCCTCCTCACCCCACGAAGGGGTCGTTGCCCACCCCCGCCCCCTGCCCTATCCTCCCCCTCCCTGTCCCCCATGACTGCCCCCAGAACCGGGCAGGAGGGTCTCATGGGCCACCGTAGTGGGTGGCCAACCCACCCCTAAGAGCCAGAGGAACTTGTCAGGGGACGAGGTGGGGAGTCCCAGAGGTGCTTACCTGGGGCAGCTCCCAGGAAGCATCTGGCAGGTCTCTCTGGCTCCTAGGGGCTGGGTAGCGTAGCTGGGGGGGAGGGGGGAGGAGCACGGGGAGCTGCCACTCCCCCACTGATCCCATCAAAAGTAGCACCTTAGGCGCTGGAGCATCTACGGGGAAAATTTGGTGGGCGCAGAGCACCCACCGGCAGCTCCCCGCCCCGCGCCCAGCCCCAGCTCACCTCACCTCCACTCTGCCTCCTCCCCTGAACGCACTGCCCTGCTCTGCTTCTCCGCCCCCTCCCCTGGCTTTCTGCAAATCAGCTGTTTGCCAGGAAGCCTGGGAGGGCTGATAAGCAGGCGGCAGCTTCCCGCTCAGGCCGAGGGTGGCGGAGGTGAGCTGGGGGAGGGAGCGGTTCCCCTGCACCCCCCCGCCCCCTCCGGGTTACCTGCTGCGGTGCAGGTGGCCCTCCTTGTGTCCCCCCGCCCCAGCTCACCTCCGCCTCCCTGGGCCTGAGCAGGAAGCCAAGGCCTACTTCTCAGTCTGCCCCAGCTGATTTGCGGGAAGCCTGGGGGGCAGAGAAGCAGAGCGGGGCGGCGCGTTCAGGGGAGAAGGCGGAGCGGAGGTGAGCTGGGGTCAGGGGTGGGGTGAGGAGCTGCCGGTGGGTGCTCTGCACCCACCAAATTTTCCCCTTGGGTGCTCCCGGGCTGGAGCACCTGTGGAGTCGGCACCTAAGGTGCCACTTTTGGCCAGTTAAATTTAGAAGCCCTTTTAGAACCGGTTGTCTCTCGTGGAACAGCCAGTTCTAAAAGGCCTTCTAAATTTAACAACCGGTTCTAGCAAACTGGTGCGAACCGGCTCCAGCTCACCACTGCCTTTAGCCCAGTAGATAGAGCACTCACCCTGGACATAGGAGACCTGGGTTTAAGCCCCACTCTGCCTGATGTGGAGAATGGATATGAAGTTGATTATCGTATGAAATGGCCTAACCATCAGGCCATAGAGTTATATATTATATTCCTCTCTCTCTCTAATAAGGACTCTTCATTATGACAAAGAATAATAATTAAGCCAGAGCGAGAGGAAAAATGACTCTATAGCCTGGTAGTTAAGGTGCTCACGTAGGTTGTGGGAGACACAAGTTCAAGTTCTTGATCCTATGACAAAATTATTTATACACAGTGGAACAGCTTCAAACAAAAGAGACAGAGACCTGTCCTAGAATAGCCCAATGGCTGGGGACTCCTGCACTTGCAAGAAAGTTCTAAGTTTAAATCCTTTCTCCACATCAGGCAGAGGGGGGAATTGAATCTGTGTCTCCTGCATCCTGGAGGATGTGCTTATGGTTATAAGGGGAGAAACCTCCAAAAATGGCTGAAAACTATTTGCCAAATTCATGAAGTTTCAGCTCAACTTAAAAAGTGCATTTTCCCAATGAATAAATTATATAACTGAAAAATTTTGACCAGCTCTGCATTAGGTAATACCACAACCTCACATCACCTGGGTGTTGTGAAGATAAATTCATTAATTTTGTGAGGCACTGACATACTATGATGACAGCACCATCGAAAAGCCTATGAGGAAATTATGTTGTATTAAATGCAGGGTTTGAATGGTGTACAGTAACTACAAATATAAATGTAAATGGAATCCTTTCTGCCATATCATATGATATTGAGACAAAACACATCTGAAAGGAGCAACTAGCTCACAATATAAGTCTAGTCTACAACTAGACTGTGAGGAAACAAAGAACCCTCATAGGAGGAAAGCATAGAAAAGCTGTGGCGAGACATCGAACCACAGCAGAAAACATTGTCCAGCAACAGAGGGAGTGTGTTCCACAGGCCACAAATATGACATTTTGCAAGAGCATGCAAATCATCCAGATCAATGAAACAATCTAACCATCAGATGGAATATGAAACTACGTGAAGCTACCCTTAAAACAACAGACACTACTATGGTTTCTAGTATCTAAAAATCTATCTAACGGGACAAAAATTTAAAATGGAGTCTGGCACAGTTATCATTGCAATGAAAAAGCAACAAACAACATACAAAAACAACAACAAAAGCCTTGAAAATACTTACAAGATTCTGTATGAGCCAGTAACACATTTGTAGGGAAAGAAAAAGAAGAAAAATTTCTTCAACAAATGCTATGCATAATAAAAGCACTGATAGGACCAACCGCAATATGAAAGTTATACCTAGTAGAGAAACTTGATAGCACTGAATTTAAAAAGTAAAGCATACACATCCACAGCTGGAAGAGCAGATGGAAGAAGTACATAAGTAAGGCTAGTGTTATCAGCTAGTCCCCCGTTCCTACCATAATTACATGACATCCCAATGTCCCTGTTAGGAAAAGAGAATGATTGTGTATTTCCCAGCTAGACAAACCCCCCATACTGTGGGTAGAAATGTTTGTGGTGCGAGAGCCCATAGGGAAAAATCTGCTTTTACGTGGGCCTCACGCAATTAAAAATAAAAGCACATGCAGAGTAAGACATACACTTCCTTCAACTGGCTGGACATTTCTTGAAGATGAGCAGACATGAGTTGTAGTATTAGAGACTAACATATTTTCAAAGCTAGATGTCACAGCATGCAAATCCCTTTTGCTAAAGAATATACCCCATTCACTACATTCAACTCCATATATTACTCCTGGGAGAATTCTGTGCCACAGCAGGGGCGCAGAATTCATAATGTCTGCAGATTTCTTTACTCCCCCCACACAAAAATGGGGGAGCAAATAAATCTGTGGGAACATGCGCCCCTTCCCCAGCAGCCTGAGTGCGTCTGCCCGAAGCAGCCGGCAGATATGTAAATCACAGAGGGGAAGGGAGGGGGGTCTGGGCGTGCATTCCTGGAAAGATGTTAACGGAGTGTGCCTGCATGCAGACAAGTGAGAGAGACTCTGTCCGTCTCGCTTAGGGTGACCAGAGAGTTCTGATTTTGGGGTGTTTTTCTTATATAAGCTCCTATTACCCCCCACCCCCATCCTGATTTTTCACATTTGCTGTCTGCTCACCCTATTCTCGCTCTCTAGTGCGGTGCCACCAACTTGGAGGGGTAGGTCTTTGTGAGGCAGACTCTGTCCCCTGAGGCAGAGCAGAAACGTAGAAACTAAGCAGGTTGTCAGTTCATTGTTCCCATTCTTAGTCAATTCCCCTGGAAGCCTAAAACACATGTAAAAGTTTTAAGTTTTACATTGCCAGAGTGGTGTAAAGGAGCCTTCTAGTCAATGACAGTAAGGGAATCCTCCGCTAGGAAGATCTATATGCTTTCTCACTTTTTTCCCTGTGTCAGAGTGGCACAATGGGATTAGATTACAGCTCAGGATCTATTTTACTTACACATTTTAAAAAAAAATGCAGGACAATGATTAGCAAAAAATGATAGGACTTTCATGTGTGAAAGTCTGACCAATTTAAATGAGATTTTACTTTTCTTTTATTTTGGTGTTCTGTAATGTAATGGTTATCAAGTATTTGTAATTTAATTTCATGTGTTTAAAAAATGCTGAACAGTTATTGTGATTTTTTTCTGTGTGTTAGTTTAAATAAATTACCAAAATAAGTGAAACTGGTGTGATTATATTCCATTATTTTGACAAATAAAATATGCAGAATTTTTATTTTTTGGCGCAGAATTCCCCCAGGAGTAATATACAGAAGGCATAGTTTTAGTGAGTTCATACTCAGCATATTTTTAGTCCCAGAACATTTTCAAAAAAAAATTCTGACATCATGACAAGACTGTTTGAAGTTATTTGCTGTGAAGACAGTGTGTCTTTATAAGGAAGAGACGACACAACTGTGCTGTTTTAAGTCATGCAGTTCTGAAGTGCTTTCAACATGCCTGTCTCATCCTAAACAAGAACTGTTAATTTTGGAAGGAACAAATAATGTGTTGAACATATAATTAGCAAACAGATAACTCAACCTGATACAAAAATTGAAGGCATTACTTATCTGTTTCCAATTACACTGAAAATTTCTATCATCAAAACCTGTAATAGATCTTTGTAATGGTCGTTACATGTGGACCTGGGGAAGAGTTCACAACAAAAATATTTAATAAAAAACTGACATTGCCACCTGTTTTATAACAATATTCATTAGTAAAATCTCCAACCACGGTAGCAGCTATTGCGTTTCCACACCTCCCCGATTTAGTAGCAGTCCTCACACAGAACCAGTCAGCAGGTGGCCAGAAATTTCACAGAAACAGAATAGCACTATGCCTGTTTGGGAAAGGAAGATCTAACAGTTACTTAAATGATTCAGTGCATATCTGTTAGGCTTAGATTTTATAAAAGAAAAAAGACCACACACCCTTAGGGTCACTTTTGGGTTCAAACCCACTAAAATCACCTTTAATCCAGACTGCAAAGATTTCAACCATGGTTGTTATGATTTTCTTTCAAAACCACATCCAAGGAGCAATCATAGCAGCAGACATTATCAAGAGCTCCTTTTAAAGTGCCACTAATGGAAGAAGCAGCAACTTGAAGGACAAAGAAAATCATTATCTATATCAGAGCAATTCAGCCTCAGGCATCCAAGTTCAGCAAATTAGAGATGCACCGCTAAAGGATGAGACTTGTCAGAAACTTGTAGAACTCTTCTAAAGAGTAAAGTCAAAGGACTAATTCCCACAGACCTTCCACTATGTAGACAGGCCCACAATGACTTCATATGGCGGATGGACTGCTTATGTAAAGGGCAACACACATTTATTTGAACAGTACTTCAGAAAGAAGTGTTTTCCAAAATTCATGAGGGACACGCCTAAGTGCAGGACAATAGCACAACAATCATTGAGGTGGCCAGGGCTGAATAGGCAAATTCAGAGCCAAGTAGAAGCCTGTGATGTATACAACATGGAGAAGCATCTACTTTCAAGAAAATTACATGATAGTGAGTAGCAACATACTATTTTTTTCTGGAATGGAAACAGTTTTGTAGTCCATTATGTCTCTAGATATGTTGAATTAGCAATGTTTCTAAAGAGTTCACCAAACACTTGCAAGACATGGTATTCCTGAAGCACTGATAATGGTCCCCAGTTTACAGCATCAGCATTCATAGCACAGGATTTTGATTCTGTACTAGAAGCCCACATTTGTACCAGAACAAAGGTGAGGAAAAAGAGTTGCACAGATCTTTGTGGTACAGAAAGCAGTGGACTGCACAAAAAACTCAGGGCATCCTGGTCAACAGCACTCACTACAGGGTTGCCTCAGCCAGTCTTCTGACAGAAACAATACTTTTGTCAGTGGCATCAATAAATCTTAACCCTAAGTCGTCCAACTTGGCAGAATTCTGAAAGAACGATGCTGCAATAGACGTTTGACAGCAACAAACTGTTAAATGTTTGCTACAGAAAAATAAAAAGTGTTCCTAGAGCTGAGCCAAGGACAGAGAGATATCTTTAGATCAGTTCTGCAATCCCCAAATCATCAATGCTGTAGGCTACAAAAGGACTTCATCACAGAAATCAAGTCCATCTCCACTATACTCCCATACAACCAGGAGGGACTACTGAGCTTTCTAGTACTTTGCTGGAAAGCAAGTCCCATGCTTTTCAGAGAAATCCACAGCAAAGATTTAAGTAGTGAGACGATGGTGTGGAAGGCGAATACCACCTCATAAAATATTTGACCTTTACAATAAAGAGACTTTTGTATTAAGTTTTAAGGAGATATCCATTTAAATTGTTTTGAAAGGAAGATTTAGATCAGGGTGAAAAAATTTAAATTTTCTCTTACACAGCTGTTGTTTAATAGTTTATTTGCCAAGATAATAGGCTTAATGTTCTAAAGAAAGGGAGATGTGATGTTAAAAACTATAAAGTTTTTGGTTCTTCATTTCTTGGAGGAAACCACAAAGTGTTGTGATGAAGACTTTAATAAAGTCAGAGAAAACTTCTGCTTCAGAGGTATCTTTTCCAAGAAGTATGCTTGCTAAGTCTCATTGAGTTTTAAAGCAAATAAAAACAAATTTCTATTAATAGGATAGTTTAAGAGCCTTCCCTTTCTCCCCCCCACCCATTAAGTGCTATTCATAACTCCTTGTAAACTTGCTCTTCCTTATAAATATTTGTGGGCACTTCTAGCACATTAAATATAATGCAACCTACTTATATCTGTGCCTTTTTATAGTGTAAGTGTTAAAGAACTAATGAAAAAAAAGGAAAGGAGTACTTGTGGCACCTTAGAGACTAACCAATTTATTTGAGCATAAGCTTTCGTGAGCTACAGCTCACTTCATCGGATGCATACTGTGGAAAATACGGAAGATGTTTTTATACACACAAACCAAGAAAAAATGGGTGTTTATCACTACAAATGTAATAATACCACCT
Source organism: Eretmochelys imbricata (assembly GCF_965152235.1). Classification (NCBI taxonomy): domain Eukaryota; kingdom Metazoa; phylum Chordata; order Testudines; family Cheloniidae; genus Eretmochelys; species Eretmochelys imbricata. The sequence continues at coordinate 51,570,796 of NC_135575.1, read as the reverse complement.
TGATTATCATACACATTGTAAGGAAAGTGATCACTTTAGATAAGCTATTACCATCAGGAGAGTGGGTGAGGGTGCAGGGGGGGAAGAGAAAACCTTTTGTAGTGATAAACACCCATTTTTTCATGGTTTGTGTGTATAAAAACATCTTCTGTATTTTCCACAGTATGCATCCAATGAAGTGAGCTGTAGCTCAAGAAAGCTTATGCTCAAATAAATTGGTTAGTCTCTAAGGTGCCACAAGTACTCCTTTTCTTTTTGAGAATACAGACTAACACAACAGTTACAATGAAAAAAAGTTTAAGAAGATATTTATTGTCTTTTGGGAAACAGCAATACAATCTTTCTTGTACCTAGAGTGCATATTCTTAACTGCAGCTGCCTTAATAGCAACTGTTACTCCAAGGAATCCATAATATTACGACAATACAGTATTTTGGAGCATACATCATACAACTTTATATATAAAGTCAAAAGTATTTAAAGTAAGTTTGACTGTACTATCAATGACGATAAATTTATTTAGTATCGGGGTAGCCATGTTAGTCTTTATTCACAAAAACAACAAGGAGTCTGGTAGCACCTTAAAGACTAACAGATTTAGTTAGTCTTTAAGGTGCCACCGGATTCCTTGTTGTTTTTTATAAACTTATTTATTAACCTAATGCCATAGACAAAAACTAAAACCTTGGATGAGTCCATACAAGTACGCCATGAGGAGGAGAATTCTCACATATCCATAATCACTTGAAATTCTTAACAGAATTAGTAATACATTTAGTAACAGTTATCCTTAATCCTTCACACATTGCAGAGCAAATATGCCTTTGACTGGCGGTCTACCTGCAATCTAGACCAATCTCTAAATTTGAAGAAAGTATCACATAGTATGCCTATTACTTCCTTATCCGGTTATGAAATACCAAACTGAATATTAATTTTCTAATTAGAGCAATATTAAAAGACTGTGTAGCTCCTCCTAGTTCATAATCCTCTCACATCTTGGAATACTATATTCATACCCATATATACATACAACACACACACACACCCTACTTATGACCAACATAGACAATAACATTCAACCTAGGGGGTTGAGTGGGCTTGAGAGCCCAAGTTCCAGAGCAAGCTGCAATGTCAACATTGTTGCTTTTAGCACACTACGAGGCTTGACCTAGCAGAAGTCTGACTACCTGCTCTGGGATGTTCACTCCCAGCTGCTGTGGAGATATACCCTTGATGTCCCAGATGGTCTACACTCAGACAACCGGAACAAATAAACCTTTATGTGCACTTCAGGAGAAAGGAGTTCCTGCCAACAGCTGGAGCCAAGACGCAAAATTAAGTTAGTGTCTGGGCCAGCACTATCTTATCTGGATATACTGTCAGATATTACATGTTTTAGCCAGAACTCCATAGTTCATGAAATACCTACTCCCTGACTCCACCCAACATAACCACCACCCTTCTTGAAACACTACTCGGACTTTTACAAATATCTGCCCTCATACTGTATTTGCAACCACATTTGGTCATGAGGTTCCACTAGTCTGTGTGGTATGTAAGCTGTGGACATACAGGCCTATGAAGACTTAGTGTCTTCACACAGGTAACCCAGGGTAAAACTTGGCAGGTTTAAACAGGGATTGAGATAAAGGTAATCCTTAGAGGTACAAAGATAAAGGCAGGGATTGTCATCCTTTCTGGATTTTTGTTTGCAAACTCAAGAAGAACATATTCCATAGGGAAAATAATTCATAGTTGAACAATACTATTAAGCTCCAGATAATTTAAAATGGTGTTTGAAAGTCTGAACAGTGCAGAGATAACACCTTTGTTTAATAAAAATTACTAAGCATGTTAAAAGTTAAAGTGCATTATAAAACCTCCCATACAACAGTATGCCTTAGTTTGGACTTAGAAATCTTTGTTTGTATGAAAATCACATACATCATGGACAGTAATCAGACATAATAGTTATTTTTGTTGCTTTTACCAGTTTGTGCCATGACCTAAACGTGAAATAAATGAATTGTTGTTATTGAATACTTGCTAAAATACAACAGGGGACATTAATGAACATTGCTACATTTTGTGAGGAGTGAAATCTAAAACCACCAGTGAGTGGTCTGGTTACAAACAAGAGGAAATTGTACTCATATCTATAGATCAAGATGAAGAGATGCAATGAATATCTACCATCAAGAATCTATATGGTTTACACAAAAGGACTTGTTCATACAGTGTTCTACCATAATGGCCTATTGAATTTAAATTAGCAAAGCTTTAGAGAAGAACATTTTTGCCAATAATGGAGTTCACTGATAAAATTCTCTGTAGTTGTGATAAGGTTGATACTCTAAAGCTACTTTTATTAATCTTAAGAAGGAAAAGTTTGATATGAGGTGTTAGGATATAGATATTCAGGCCTGTCTGTAAAGGCCTATACTTTAAGAATTTAGGTGTATTTTTATTACTTAGCTAGTTATAGAGGTATAAAAGAAAGAATCAAAATTACTGTTTGCAGGTGTAAGGGCCTTCTCTTACTGTGACAGTCTGAGGACCTGTTCTTTGGCTAAGATCTTTGGCTAAGATCTTTGGCTAAGCAGCAGAGGCAGCCATAAGCTGGGAAGTGAACGGTCACATACTTAAGTTCCAAACTAGTCACATTGAAATAAGGTGCTATTGGGCTGTTAGGAATACAATCCTGTCCTGATAATGCCTATTACCTCCAGAGAAAGGGAAGTGCCTAGAAAATGTAAAAGGAAAGTTAGTTTGATAGCATCCTGTCTGGCGAGAACTCACTTATTAATAGCTGGGATCCTTATTTTTGTGTTGTTTTATTATTGTAGTCCCCATTTCCCTATTGTTTGTCTGTATAATCTCTGTCTGGTCCTGTGATTGTTTCTGTCTGCTGTATAATTAATGTTGCTGGGTGTAAACCAATTAAAGTGGTGGGACATAATTGGTTAAATAATCATGTTACAATGTTAGGATTGGTTAGTTAAATTTCAGTAAAATAATTAGTTAACATATAGCTAAACAAATCTCAAGTTTTACTATAGAGTCTGCAGTCAATCAGGAAGTAAGTGGGGCGGGGGGAATGCGAAGAGGGAATGGGGGTGGGGAAATTGGAATCATGTTTTGCTAAGGGGGGGAATGGGAACAGGGACACAGACAAGGCTCTGTGGTGTCAGAGCTGGGAAGGGGGACACTAAGGAAGGAAACTGGAATCATGCTTGCTGGAAGTTCATCCCAATAAACATTGAATTGTTTGCACCTTTGGACTTCGGGTATTGTTGCTCTCTGTTCATACGAGGAGGACCAGGGAAGTAAGCGGGTGAGCATAATTTGATGATTTACAGGTTTTTACAGACAGGTATGTCTGCAAGTATCAATATGTAGATTAGCTCTGATTTATGCAGAAGGCTGTGCACTGTTATAAACTAAATTTGTATAAAGCTGACTATGGCCTCCCCAGTCCTCTCTTCTTAATTGTTTTCCTTTCCCTAATTTTTATTTAAAAATTTTCAAGATATTGAAAGGTACTGTTCTAAGTGGATGAGGGGTGGGTGTTCTTTTTAAGTTGGCCACACTTACATTCTGAGGGACATTTGTTTTAGCAAATAATCAAGTTTTGAGCAAAGTTTGTTCTCTTTTCCATTACAATTGATAAAATAGTTAACTTATCCAGGTAGTGTAAAGCAAAATAGTCAATATTAGAAGAACAGTGACTAGCACCAAACTTAATATTTTTAAGAAAACAGATTTTCCACCAGAAAATGCTGTTTAATCACAATCAAAAATGTTTCACAAGATCACGTCAATTTCAGTGCAATTTTTGAAAGTAAAAAGTAAAAAAACCCAACATTTAATCTTAACTTTATCATTTTGTTTCAACTTTTACATTATATTACACAACGCTTGAAAATTATATTGTATATTAAATATTATGTGTTATTATGTTTTAACATGTCAAAAATAAAGTGATTTGACTGTTCTGTATCAAAAGCTTTTGAAATCTTTGTTCTGTGATTTGGGCTTTTCACTCAGATTTGAAACAAAACAAGTTCTAAACGGTCAGAAATACAGTGTTTTAGTGTTAGACACTGTTAGAAAATGGAAAGGTTTTATTTATTTTTTTAACATGGAATCCGCACTACAAACAATGTAATAAAAAGATAGTAATGCACATTTCTCAGGTCTGACAGCTGTATTTTTGCTAGCCATTTGCTAATCCCCCCCACACACCCCTTTGTAGTCAGATATAAAAAAAAATATTGATTGTATTATTAGTAAATAAAAGCAGTCTTTACTCTAGAAAGTTATTTCAAATAAGAGAGATTTACTGAAATCTTACTTATTAGCTTATTCCTTTGACCTATGGTAGACTATTGTCAAACCAACATACTATTAAATAAAACAAAAACACTATGATACACAATCACATAGTATATCTCTAAAAGAAGAAACCTTCCCATCAGCTATTCCAATCCTAGTTTTCCATTTAAAAGAAAGCAGTCAAGCTCACTAAAATTTCCTAAAGAGAAAGATTAAAGATGTTTACTTGTCTAGCATAATATCTCTAAGGGTAGAAGGACAATGAGTTAATGTTTTACATAACATATATAATGGACAATTCAGAAGGGAAAAAAATGCCATCCAGAGGCCAGACCATTTGTGTTTCAATAGATAACTTGTCTTCAGTATTATCCTACACATATGGGAAAATTTACACAGCAATTGATTATATTGTTTTGTTTTTATAGATACTGGGCTTATTTCAGAGGAGGATTGTTATTTAATAGAGCTGGTAAAATGGTAGATGTTTAGAAAAATAGGATTTTCTGATTTTTGGGGTGATTTTTATTATTTATTTTACTTATGAAACCAAAAACTTTAAAAAAATTCATTTTATCATAGAACAATAAAAAAAATTTCCAGAGTCAAAAACAAAAATATTTTGAGTTTATTTTTTTCCTCCCAAAATATTAAATGTAGAAATTATTTGTGTAAATCTTTGTTTTTGTAAAAAGGTCATGTTTTGTCAAAAAGTTTTAGAATGAAAGAATGTCAACCAGTTCTCATTTATTATTATTTTTTTATTAAAGTAGTGTCCAGATACACAAACCAGATGATGGTCCCACTGTGCTATTGCTGCATGGACATAGTAAAAGTCAATATCTGCCCCCAAATAACTTAACATTTGAGTTTATGACACAACATAACAGGTGAGTGAACAATCAAATGGGAAAAGAGGGAGGATGACAGAGCAACAGTAATATAACACTATTTTTGTAGACTTGTGCACAGTGTATAGGTATAGGGAGTGTTGTGATTTTTTCCCCATTAACAAGACGTAACACATCAATAGTAGTAGTCTCAGCTCATATCTGCTAGCAATTATCAGCTGGTAGCGTTACATAGCCATCACCATTGTAGTAAATATTTTATGACCTGAGCAATAGTTTAACATGTTACCTGAAAGGATGATTTCGAAGAATCAGTCTGATGAGCTGGAAGCTCATTCCTTTTGTCACATGTAACAATTATGGAATGGTTAGTGAATGAAATTATCTTCAGTGAAATGTCTGGACGGAGGCCATTATGTGACTTGTAGTGGTCATCTTAATAGTCATTCAAACTAAAAGCACTAGACACATTATAATAAAATAATATTTTACATCCATATCTCTCTATGCATAGTACAAAGACAGACAGGCATCATCCCCATGAGAAAAATGGGCATATTGCAGAATTTAAGTTACTTGACTAATGCCACAAAGTGAGTCAGGAAGAAAGACAAGATTTCTTGACTCTTAGTGTGGCAGTGGAGAGGGAAAGGTGCTGTCCAACTTACCTTCTCTGTGACCAAATCAGACTACCATAATTACAAAGATTATCAGTGTGTGCCTATTGAAAATACCAAAATATCCAATTGTAAATATAAACGTTATTGACAAAGATAGGAGGAGGTTAGGAAGGAAAACTCTTAATACTGCCTTATGGATTCTACTCACAAAAACTAGGTCCTGATCAGAAAGTTAAGGCTATAACGTCTGACTGCTAGGAAAGTGACCAAATATTTTATATGTATCCAAAGACTAATACTAACTAAAGATATTTGATCCAAGGGTAGGTATAATAAAATAAATAAAGATAATAAAGGAGCTAACAAAAAAAATCACTGCTGGAAATGACTGTTTAAGCACTTAGAAAACATCGTTCTTTAAGATACATCAGCCAGACAATTGAAAAGAACCTCTACCAGGCTTAGACAGATTACTCAGCTGGAAACATATACATTGTGTCTGCTGATACCCAAAAAATCACTCCTCAGAAAATAACTGAATGCTTAAGTGCATTGAGCCATTGTTCAATCATGATTGCTGTAATGTAGCTATTTCATATTTATAAATTTTTCACCTAACTGAATCATATAATTAACTCTGGAGTAGTCAATAAAGCAGTGCATCATGTTTTACAGACACTATAGGTACATCAATTCTAGTCCGCTTCCAGGTTACTTGTCCGTGTAGTGCTAGTGGGGGTAGTCAGTAATTGCACTGAGTGTCCACGTATGCGGTGGTGGGCATGGGTAGAAGCTCTGCACAAGAATATATCTGCATCTGCGCTGCCCCCCTTCTGGTATGTGATGGTGGCATTATTATTGCAAGGGTGGTATCCCACAGTCCCGTGCATCACAGGAGACACTTACTGAAAACACCAAAATATCCAATTGTAAATATAAAAGTCTAGGAGCTGCCTTGCTGCATGTTACTCATACTGTATGATACCTTTACACATTTGGCGATTCATGCACTCCCAGCACTACAACAGAGTCCTGTGAATGCCAGCCTCCTCAAAATCTCTCAGTATAGGTGAATGTTCCTGCCAATCCAGGCGAATTCCTGGAGGATGACATACTCTGACCACATCTTCATGAGCACCTATGTGTGTTCCAGAGACCAGGTGGCTTCTCTAAGATCAGGATCCATGATCACCTGAACAGATCAATGGATTTCAGCAGGAAAATGTTCTGAAGTGCTCAGCACAAATTGCTATTACCACGAGAGAGAGAGAGAGAGTGAGTGTCCCTCTGTCTGTCTGTCAAGGACCTTTACACCTTTGGGTGAGAGTCAGGCAGCAAAGGAATCAAAGCGTTGTGGGAATGGCCCTATAGGACCATCAATATACATTACTTGGTACACACCCCTTGCCCCCATCCACACTGAACTATAAAACAGGTACATGCATAATAGAGGCATGTACATACCCACACCCCACACGTGTGCAAGCTTTCACACACTAGATTGTCCTTCAGGAACGTGCTTCTGGGAGTTAGATCTGGACAATGGGGGGTTATGACACAACAATACACATGTATGTTAAATCATAGTAGTCTAAAAGATTTTTTTTTTCACTTTTAAGAAAAGGATGTAATGCAGGGTTTGTGAACTTTATATATTGTTTAGTATATCCCTAATGAAATCTCTTAGCCTATATTCATTATATGATCAATTTTATAGGACTATTCAGACTATAACATCAAGCATGCAAAATGTGATCCAAATAACTTGCTCAGTCCAAATGCAAGTTACTGAAGTACATTTATATAATAAAAAGATAACCAATATATGCTTATTAAAACAGAAATATGCAACTATATGTTACTATCCTAAACACCCCACTATGGATCTAGTACGATGCAGCATTAAATATGTCTTATTTAAGGACACAAAAAGAGCTTCAGCAGTGCTAGTATCCATCCTATCTTAAAAATGTCTTTTAATTATGTTCCCTGAATCAATATGTTATGAAAGAGAGGAGGACAGCAATAGCTGCTTAATGGACCAACAGTAATAGAGTGTAAACAAACTGTGGCCTCCTCCGAGTCCCTGAAAACATGAATTTTAAAAAATATTTTGGGGTCTGCTTTTAATTTTGCTAAGACTCTTTCCAAAGCATCCACAGTTCACTGTACGCTCCTCAAGAGAGTCAACCATTATTTTAATTTATTAATATTACTGAGAGTATCCCTAAACCAAAAAGCATGCACTTACCACAAGCCAATTAGCAGTACCCCAAAATTTCCCCAATAAGCTGAGTCATACGGGCTGTGATAAGAATATCAATCATGTTGAAGACAAGTCATGTAGTGAGAACAGTAGCAGTAATAAAGACTGTCACACTGACTACACTGATTCTTCAAAACTTATAAAGCAAACGAAAGCCATCACTAATTAGTCAAAAAGAAAAATCTTTCTTCTTACAGTGCAAATTTTGTTCTAGTTCCATAAGTGACCACATACAAATAATCACTGTATGAGTATTCATAAGCATGAGTGAGCTCTCTACAAAGGAGACACTCAATATCTGCTTGGAGTTTTCTTGCATGCACGGCATAATGCACATGTGTCTTTGAAAGAAAAGTGGGCATCTTGTTACTCCAGGTATGTTCAAACATTTCAGCATTAGCATCCAAAGACTACTCTGAACTCTGCTAGTTCAGATGATATAGAATAGTTCCTACACATCCAGGGAAAAAGGTAGCAGAGCTTGTACTGAAAGAGAGGGAATACTTACTTTACATTATCAAAGTGGATTTATTTCTACTATGTCAGTCACATCATGTTTGTGTTAGAAACAGGACTCCTACACCAAAACGTCCCCTATTATTGTCTAAGAGTTTAAACAGCAGATGATGTAATACAAGCATTTTTGTGGGGAGAGGGGTTTGAAGAAATAAAATATTCCATAAATTATCCCATCATACTATTTTGGGCACTGTGAGGTAGCAGCAGTGGTTTTGCCCTTCCTCTGATTTCAACCATAATCCACTGTACAGGGCTGTTTATCCAGAAATCCCATTGACTTGAGGTTTGTCCTTCACTAGGTGTAATCCAACAGAAATATTTCACTTTTTATGCCTTATTTCTTAAAAACAGTGCTGTGATAAGTATGACTCATTTAGAAACTACCATTTTTAAAGCAATGATTTACAGGCATCAGCATTTAAGAGTATGTACATTTATGAAAGAGCATATAGGACAAGATCCTAAACCTTTATTTATATGTGCATTGTTAGGGCCTTACTGACTTGACTGTTAGTCTTCTGGTAGAGACTGTGTTACAATAAATTATCAATTAGGAAGGCTTCAGATTCTCCTGCTAGGGTCCCCACTCATACCTTTTGCAACTGCAAATAGTCCTACATTAGTTTCACCATTAATATATTTGTTGTGCTCCAAAAGCTTTGTTTTAAACATGATTTATTGTCCAGAGAGTTAAAAGAAAATGTCTACTCTCCATTCTCAAACTGGAGAGTAGAGAGAGACCGAGCATGTATAAACATACAGACTTTCAACTAGACCGTACCAGACACATACACACTCTTCAGCTAGAGACTAACAAAATTATGTACAGTATATTATGCATCATTCACTGAGCAAGCATCTGTATCCTGAAATAAAATTTGGATTTTTCTCCTCCAGAATGCAGTTTGGAAACAACCTGAATCATAAATATGTGAAGATTAGAAAGTACCCTCAGTATTTATACATTACTGATTTCCCCCTCTCCCCCTTCCTTTCTTTAGAATTCTATGGATCAGGCCAAGATAATTAAGTCCCACCCAGAACAGTCTTAAGTTCTGGTTGCAATATAGGAGAAACATTTAAAAGGATTTGTATATTTCCTTCTTAAAATCCCTTCCTGTCATAATTTGGTGATATTGGCTTAAATTCTGTCTCCATTTACATCTATATTGCTCTCACTAAAATTCCTGAGTGTAAATTATGGCAGAAGTTAATACCAAGTAGAGATGTCACAAATTCATACTCAAACAAATATCTAATAGTGTAACAGTAACAATTAAGATTTGATAAGTTACAAATCTGAATAAACTATGATCTTGGGATCTCACAACCATTTCTAATAGAGTGATCCATATTTTTCTGTGTATTTCAACCTGTTGATAGGGATAGCAGAGAACTAAATGGATGAGTTACTAAAAGGAGATCAGTACTAGCTGCTGTGGCTGAAACTGGAGCATTATGATTCTTTGGTAGTTTTATCCCTTCAAAATGTGTTTTCTTCATGGGTGATATTTTGATAATATTCTTCCCACCCATCTTTATCTAAATTTTGCTGAGATAGAAACTGTCTTCTACAAACACAAGTATGAAGGCGCAGAAATGTTGGCAAACAAACAAACCATGCTCCTCACTTTCCAGCATTTATCATCACACACTGTTGGTAGCACAAGTGAGATGAATGCCACATATAGACAAAATCATAGCAGGAAGCTCAGAAAACACTTTTGTGGGGAGAAGGGAGGATTTGCGGCCAGGGAACAGAAGTGACAGGATGGAACTCTTCAGCACAGCCAACACTGTCCTGCCTCCCAACTCACAAATACTCCTTCCTCCTCTTCAAATTTGTCTCTAAACTCTGCCTCACATCCTGCTGCTGCCAAGTCCCAGAAGTTCCCTGGCTCAAGAAGAGTGGGGAATAGAAAGGATGGCCTCTTCTACTGACAACATAGAGGTAACCGAAGAATTGAGGAAGGGAAGGAATGAGCAAAGGGTGAAGAAAATCTAAGGCATAGGTAAAGCAGGTCAAAATAGAACCAAAACTAATTTGGAGCACAGCTCTAGAAATAGGTCTGTATTTTTATTTATCGACCAAAGAAAGTGCTGATCAATGTAATCTAGCTCAAAAAGCTTCTCCTCCTCCCCTCCTATTTTAGAGTGAATACCAAGTAATTTCCCTTGAGGAAAATGTGTTTCTCAGAAATAGCTTTACATTTTTTTTTTTATTTATTTTAACAAAACACTTGATACTTGTTCATAATCCTCTACGGGTTATGAAATCTAAAATTATATTCCTCTAGTCTAAAACAATTCGAGTTGAAATGCATTTCTCTGATGGGCAGAAAATTCTGCCTGGAAATCTTTCTATGTTTTCAGATACAGGGACTCAAAAGGGTTTTTATTTAACAACACCTCAATAATTACCTTTTCTACCTTCCCATCTTTCCACTATTGTTTCTGGCATATTAGTTTTCAAGGTCTCAAAGTTCACAGCACTTTTTTTCCCCCAAGAACAGTGATAAACTGCTCGCATCATGAATAGTAATGTTATTTTCTGCTATTGTAGCTGAATACAGAGACATATAGGCTACCTGCTTTTCAATATCGTACTACAAATTCCTCGGAGTTTTGTGTCAGCACCAGCAGATTTAGCAACGTTGAAGAATTTTTTTTTATGATTTTATTTATTTAAAAACTATCCTCATCAGGATAGCCACATGATATGCAGCAACTCACTGTCATGAAGATAGGATGCCTATCATCCTAACATATTAAACAGGACTTAAATCAAAAGTTAAGAAACAGCATAAGTTGAAATGTTATTTAGACATTGTGTTCTAAATAAAGAGGCACACAGCCTAAACAATTTTATATTTTGCATTTCTTTTGAATTTGAATGAGGAATATAACATTTCATAATTAGTATTAATTAAAATCTCTCTGTGTGCAAAAAAGAGTATTACTATCCCCATTTTCTAGCTGAAAGCATAGGCACGCTTTTTTCTGTCTCTAAACATATCCCGTAGACAAATTACAGCTACCTTATGTAATAAAGAAATATTTTTAAAATTCAAGGCAGATCCAGCTATATGCACAAATATTTGATCCTGTTGAAGTCTTCATTTAAAAATCAAACACCTTCCTCAATACACAGAATACAATGCAAACAAGAATTATTTTGACAATGTAGGATAGAATTTTTTCAGGTTAGCAGAATAAGTTATCAAGATCAATCTGTATAGCAGGCAAACTTTGGAAGCAGAACAACATTTTTAATTTGATTAAACTAAAAATATTCTATATAATTCAATCATCACATGTGATACATATTTAAGAAGAACATCTCAAACTTCACAGCAATACAAGTCTAGGTAGGTCACTAATATAAAAAGTCATTTTCATTACACATGATCCAAATACAGCACCCTTTTTAACCTCACCAAAATTGCTTTCCACAACATACCAATAGTTAAGAAAAATAATGCTGGACCTTTGAATTACTAGTCATGATTTTGATTTTTAAGATAATAGCTACAGAACAGTGTTAAAGCCAGAGGCTCTATATTCATCTCTAGCAGATCCTGTTAACAAGGGATTTTCAATCAACTTCTCAGTTAAAGAACATATGTAATAGGAACCCACTGACCCTTATTTCTTTCTGTTATCACCTCCTCAGCATTTATCCAGCAGGCTATTTGCATAGGTTCATGGGTATTAGGAAACCAGAGTAGGTTTTAGATTAGGCAACTAAAATTTTCTATAATAATCCATTTTTAACATTTCTAAAACGTTGATCTTAGAATGTACTTTGGAAGATTTTCACATTTTCTACAAAGTTATAAGCACTTAAAGACAAGTGTCAAAAAGTTATATTCAGTTATTCCTGGTAATTAGCTAATACTAAATTTAAAAAATGGGGCCAAGTTCCTGGTGGTTGTGAGTGAAACTATTAACTTCAGCGGAACTGAACCCACTCTACACCTGGGTTTTGTTCCTTTACAGGCAGCTGTTCCTTTACAGGGCTGATATCTAAACCTAGAGCCATAATTAGAAAAGTGAGTATAAGAGACTTGTTTACTGCTTTCTAGAAGAATGTTTGGCTAGATTTCAGAAAACGAGTAATGTTCGGTAAGCGACAGTACTGCAATTCAGCTTGGTGAAAATTAAACGCTGCTCTGTCAGCTTTGTGCACTATCATTCTTAGGGAAAATCCAGCCCACACATTGTCATGTGTAGAGGTTCCTCAGGCAGTAGAACTGGAACAGTACCACTACAGATGGGATGTGCGGCATCCTCACCATGCAAAATACAGTGTCTCACTGCATGTGAACTCCCACAGGGAAAGGGTAAATGGGGCACAGCTGGGCCAATTTTTTATTTTTTATTTTTAAAGTATTTCACAGAAAACTGCAAAATTCCAAAGCTGTTTCCATTTCAAAGGATCTAAAAGACCCATTTTTCACTTTGTGTAGAAGGTGTTTTAATCAACATTTTATAATGAAACAAATTTTTTTTTGTACTGAAAAGCTATTTTTCAATATAAGTGAAATATATAAACTAACTCTCTCTCTCACTCACACACACACACGGTTTTGATTTAGTCAAAATTCAGCTCTAAGATAAAGTCTACTACTGTGTGGGTCTCACTGAGACTACTCCAGCCACTGGACTAAAATATCCTCCTTAGAGTAATTCTAAAGCCATTCCATTGCCTTTCTATACATCTGGGTCTAAGATTTAGACTTTAATGCAGAACTTTCATGAAAACTGTGTGAAAGTATAAATGGAGAATAATCTTGATTGCTCTACTAAAGCTATAGTACATTGGCCATCAATGCTGACCCTAACCCCCAAAGTGATAATCAATAAAGCAATAAGATATTAACAGAAACCAAAGATAGATGTAGACTGCAAAATTCAGATCTGGGTTTTAAACATTTAAACCTAGGGGAGTTCAGATCTGAAACTTAGGTTTGAGCTTTTTTCTCCATGGACAAAAATAGTAATAAGGTTCATATGTGGGTCTCACAAAATGTGAGGTTCATATGTGGGTTTTAATACTACCAGGTTTTGCTTTAAAAAAAAAAAGTGTGTGTGTGTGTCAAAATTGACAATGTTCCCAACATTCAAACCATTTCAGACACATTTCTGGCAATGTGGTAAGCAATTTAATTACAAACTTCATTCAAATGAATTGTTAAGTTTGTAAATATTTCTCAAGACAGCATCTGTGTGTCTCTCTCTCTTTGTGTGAGAGATAAGCTTTTGAGTTGGCGTAATAAAAGATATGACCTCACCCACCTTGTCTCTAATATCCTGGGACCGACACAGCTACAACAATACTGCATACGTTTCACATGGTGCTTTTCAGTTGCTTTTTTGTTTGTTTTTTACCCCTTTAAAAAAATCTGGATTGAAAAAAAGTCAGGAAATAAGTATTGCCAATCCCTACAGTTAGAACCCACAAAATCACAAGATTGGCCTTAAAAACATGGGATTTTGGTTTTTGTTTGTAAAAAATAATAATAAAAAAATACATTTTTCAATTTGTCTTCTGGATGTTGAATTCCCTCTGCCCACCCTCACTGTGCATGAGTGGAACAATTACAGTTTGAAAATACAACCTTAAAAGTATGCAAAGTGCACACACACAAAAATGCTGGCCCTAGGTCCCCTATGCACCTGCTCTGACACTTCCCTCCCTCATCTTCTCTCCAACTGCCCAGAGAACTCTCCATCCCATTACTTCCACATGCCCCCGCGAGCAGATTCTCTCAACCCTCTGCTTACTCACAGCAGGCTCCCACACTGTCTCTTGACTATCATGGAATCATTGAAGATGAGAGTTGGAAGAGACCTCAGGAGGTCATCTAGTCCAACCCCCTGCTCAAAGCAGGACCAACCCCAACTAAATCATCCCAGCCAGGGCTTTGCCAAGCCGGGACTTAAAAACCTTTAAGGATGGAAATTCCATCACCTCCCTAGATAACCCATTCCAGTGCTTCGCTGCCCTCCTAGTCAAATTGTTTTTCCTAATATCCAACCTAGACCTCCCACACTGCAACTTAAGACCATTGCTCCTTGTCTGTCATCTGCCACCACTGAGAACAGCCACGCTCCATCCTTTTTGGAACCCCCTTCAGGTTGTTGAAGGCTGCTATCAAATCCACCCCCACATTCTTCTCTTCTGCAGACTAGATAAGCCCAGTTCCCTCAGCCTCTCCTCACTAGTCATGTGCCCCAGCCCCCTAAACATTTTCATTGCCCTCTGTTGGACTCTCTCCAATTTGTCCACATACTTTCTATAGCGGGGGGAAGGGGGGGAGAACTGGACTGGATCTCCAGATGTGGCCTCACCAGTGCCAAATAGAGGGGAATAATCACTTCCCTCGATCTGCTGGCAACACTCCTACTAATACAACACAATATGCCGTTAGCCTTCTTGGCAACAAGGGCACACTGCTGACTCATATCCAGCTTCTCATCCACTATAACCCTCAGGTCCTTTTCTGCATAACTGCCACTTAGCCAGTCGGTCCCCAGCCTGTAGCATGGGATTCTTCCGTCCTAAGTGCAGGACTCTGCACTTGTCCTTGTTGAACCTTGTTGACTACATCCAGAAGAGGAAGGACCTGCCCAAGCTTTTACCTTCTTGTACTCTTGTACTCCAAGGGGTTGGAGAGGCCCCTTCAACTGAGCTCAGAGATTAGGCTAGTTCAGTTCTGGTGCACTGAAGTTCTGCCCTGCTCAGTGAGCAAAGGAGTGCCTGAGTATTGCAGGAAGCACAGATGGTACAGCGGCCTCTGGTGTCCACAATGGAAAAATTCAGGTAGCTTGGACAAAATTCCTCAGCAGCTATTTATGTTTTATCTGAAGAACACCCCAAAATTGCCCTAGTAACACTCACAATACTGCCAAGTTGTTAGCAATACTGGGATATGTTCAGAAAAAGCATCTGAAATTTGTGGGTATTATTTGAAATGGGGATTTAACTCTAGAACCTTTGAACATAGTTTATTTTAACATATTTATTCACCAACAGAACTAGATGGTCAGATTTTTAAATGGTACAGGTCCACTCATGTAGGCATTTTGCATGTACAAGTACTTACCTATCTTTGTGTGCACAATACTCTAACTCTATACACAAACTGGGACAATGAACATGCAAACAAATACCCAACTCACCATATTTTCCACATAAATGCCCAATTTGCATGTGCAGTCAGACTAATTTCACAGAGTAGTGGGTGTCCCTTGTCCATTACATCACTGAACTGTGTATGTGCTTTGAACTTTTGTAATGTCAAGGCACAATGCCAGTACAAGATTGAATTTCACTGGCACAGCAGAAAGGACAGCAGCGTCATCTGTTCTTGACTCAAGGTAAAGAGCACATATTTGGATACTGAAAATTTCTTTTCAGATGCATTATTTTACTTAAAACAATAAAATGTCCAAGCAAAGTATCAACACAACCTATGGCAATTATATTCTCATTTGTCTTGTTATGACTTTCTTAATTCGCTATTTGCAAACAGTGTGTGTTTACTTCTTGCATATTTCTTAAAATTAATCCTAATGATCACACACACTTTTTTTTTTTTGGGGGGGGGGTTTCATTTGAAATTTCATTTGAAATTTGGGGTGAGGGATAGCTCAGTGGTTTGAGCATTGGCCTGCTAAACCCAGGGTTGTGAGTTCAATCCTTGAGGGGGCCATTTGGGATGTGGGGCAAAAATTGGGGATTAGTCCTGCTTTGAGCAGGGGGTTGGACTAGATGACCTCCTGAGGTCCCTTCCAACCCTGATATTCTATGATTCACACAGAAGCAGCAATTTTGGCTAGAGAAAAGCTGTAGAAAAAGAGTCATTCCACTACCTAGATTTTACACTCAAACACCAAAATTACAGATATAGACAGGTCAAATAGTGATAGAAGAAGTCAGGAATGTATGAACTCAAGTTGCATCTTTGTAAGTGATTAAATGTCCACTAGGTACTGCACACTGAAAACTTCATTCTCTATAATACAGGCAGCTCAGAAGGCCATCAGAAGCACTAACACATTCAAAACTAAAAGTGGGGGGAAAGGAAGAAACAGCAGTTGCTTATTTGAGACCCATTCTCCCAGTGCTTTGCAGCTGCTTTCACTCAGCTTGACCATGCAGAGCAGGCAGACCTAGAACCTAAATGCCCCGGAATGCCAACAATTATTTGGGAGAGGCATACAAGCCAGTCTCCCCAACTTTGCAGACAAGGACTGATGTTCAGAACCTAGGAATGCAAGTGGCTAGGCAATGGTAATCAAAGTGGGAATCTCCACTACTTCATCCTTCCTAACAGCATCCACATCTTGCACTGCCCCATCCCTCTTCACAATAGGGTCCATAGGGATGTATCAGTGTTTTAGGAGGGAAGCTATTCAGAGCCATCCATGTGATTTCAGACTGGAATTTGGGGCAGCTGGGGCAAGGGAAGCAATTTTAAAGCCAAGAGCATAATAGTTATTGCTTGTTAGCTATTAGTTTGATAATCTGGCAGCACATTAGGCAGCTGTTTACCACAATGATTTGACGGTACACCCACAGGTTTACTGATATTTACAACCTGTATGCTATAGTTAGAAGATTTTTTTTTAAAATACAAACATTAATCTAGCCAAACTGCATAAAAGCACACAATAAGTGAGTCACACCACAATGGAAATATGCATACATATGAACTACCTAAAATGAAGAAAAAAATCCCACCAGGCCATGTGATCCTTGTTGTACCAATAAAATAAAAACCAGCAGGATCTTATTAAAGGGAAAAAGGCAAAATACCACATTTATTGTGAATACAGAAAGAATCCTAGTAAGCAGTTAGTTATAGTTATAACATTCCATTCAATCTCATATTTATTCACACATTCATTCATTCATTCATACACACACACACACACACACACACACACAGGTTCTGCAAGGTTGTTATCATAGTTACCAGCCTTAGAGTTGCTCATGCCAAGCCACTGGCAAGGTGGCCTGGACATGAGGAGGGAGCAGGGCCTCGTCAGATGCTCATCTGATGCTCCTGGAAGTTGGTTTGCAGAATCAGACCCCCAAAGTTCTCACTTTTTAGAGTCTATTTTTATAGGAATTTCTTCCTATGCCAGTCTATGGGAATTGCTTCATCATGCTGTTGCTGAATCAATCAGCAGATGGCACATTCCTGACGGCTCCAAGATGTTATCTTGTTCTTTGGTTCTCCCATCCTTGAGGCTGTTGGGTGGATTCCAGTCTGCCCTCCGGGGGGTCCTCTGGTTATTTCCACTTGACGCCTTCTTCAGCTGATGGACACTGGATTCTTAGGCTGGCACCTCCCTGATCATTCAGTTATTATCCACACCAAGCATCCATCCACATACATCCTCTATCTCTATTTTAATCACAATTGTTAATACAACAAAAGGGCGGGGAGTCTCTGGGTGCTGTTTCTGTTGTTAGAGTATTGCTTTGAGTCTCTCTCTCTGTGAATTGCTTTGAGAACAGACTCTTGTCTTAGAATGTACTAACACAATTAGCAGCTTGCAAGTTTCACACATAGAGGGAGAGAAAGTACCAAAAACCAAGAGACCTCTTAATTAGTAATACCCTGGAATTTAAACTATGGGGAATCAAATTCATTTGTGATTTTAATACAGAACTTCTTTAATATGATCCAACATCCTTTCTCCACACATTCCACAATAATCCCTCACACCACATTTACCTGGTGATGTCCTTTTTTCTCTGCCTCTTAGAAGGACCTATGTGCTGATCCCAGTATCTTCAGTATATAAATTGACCTTCAAATTCTGGATTATCTTTGGGGTTGGAGAACTCAGTGATTCACCTACACATGGGCTGCAGCACTCAGTGACTCCCTTTTTCTGTTATTCAAGGACAGTAGACAAAATGCAGCCACTGCCTGATGGCAAATGTGATAAAATGGTTTCTTCTAACAATTTTGAATGCACTGCGTATTTTCAGCCAATCAGGGAACTAGAACCAAAATCACATGAATTATGTGACTAGTTACAATTAACCAACCTAGCCTTGAACCAAAAAGGTGAAAAGGGTGAGGCAAGAGGGGATGGAGGATTGGTTGGCGGGTTTGGAATGATCATCTTTCTTTTCAGAACTCCTTTGTTTTTTTGGTTTTTTTTAATATTTATATTTGTAGATACTGAATATACATGTTTCTCAGAGAAGTAGCTGCACTAATGATTAAACCTAACTGAAGAAGTGAACTTTTGCCTGATTAAGAGCATGATAATTGTGCTCATAATCAGACTAGGGCCCCAAAACCTGCAAGCATTTATGCACTTGATTTCAATGGGACTACTCATAGCAGTAAAGTTAAGCACCTGAGTAAATGGTTGCAGACTGCAATATGATCTATGAAATACTGTAACCTGAACAACATATACCTGAAGACTACCATCAAACATTAATGGATTAATTGTTTCTTAACAGAATTTTATGAAACTGATTGTAAACTGTACTTGGATGTTTGTAAAAAAACAACTCATTGTAGTCTAACTTTTGAGTCGTGTGTTTTCATATGCAAGTATGTCCATTTTAACATTACTTGCTATTGACTGTTTGGTTTTTGGTTGTGTTTGAACCTAAGTAATAAGGAACCTTTTCCCAAGTACCAATTATAAAAAAACAGATTATTTATTTAAAAAAAATATTGTGCATTATTCATGTATCCCACTTCCCTGTAAATCAACTGTTTGTTTTTAGAATGCCATTACTTCAAGCCCATTTCTTGTTTCATTAATAGTGCAGCAGCCATGACATTAAGCATCTTTCAGCATTTCCATTAGAAAACCATATTTTAAAGGTTTTATTATTTTAGCTGTAGCAGTCTCAGACTGAAATATGCAAGATATCACTTGTAGATAGTTTTATAAAGAAAATTATATAGTATTTGTATTACAGGATTGGCAACTTAAATAAGCATTTCTCAACATGGGCGTGTTTTAAATAACATATTATCATGGGTGCTGTTACATTACAGTTAGAAATGAGTTCCAACTTTCCATTTAAGTCCACTAACGCCTTTTTCAGTTGCACCTAACTTTTCTATAATTTTTGGTGTTAAACTAGAAACCTCAAACTTGGCTTAAAATCTAAGATTCATGTAAAGTTTGAAAGTAATTGGTTTGATATTATTGTGAAAGATGATGTCAAAGTCCCTGATCTAGGAAAGTATTTAAGCATATCTTAACTTTTAAGCAGAAGGGGCTAGATCTGAAAAGGGATTTAGGCCCCCTACATTATAAATTTAGATCCTCAAATCCCCCATTCAGCTGCTGCCTAACCCTATAGGTGCCTAAACGTGCACCCATAAAATTCCCTAAATTCCTGCTAGTGCACATGCTCATTGTTCTGTAGGTCCTAATGTCTGGCACCTAGTTCACTCTTAAACCCCAGCAGGATTCACAAAGTAGCCATTCCCCAGTTTGTCTTGCCTGCAGGGCCCAATTTGGCACATGTGCTCAGAGTACGCCTCACAGATTAGGCTTCAGACAAAGTGGTGATGCTGCTGCTCCCCTTTTTTTACCATATGTCAAAGTGGTTAGAGCACTCAACCAAGAGGTGGGAGATGTAGGTGTGAATCCCCATTCTGCCTGATGTTGAACAGAGGACTCATATCAGGTTTTGTACCTTCTTGGAGGGTGCCCTAACCACTGGGTTATAAGCTATTTGGGAGTAAGTTGTTCTGAGTGTGTCCTCTTGAAGTTCTTCCAGTTTGTATAAAGGTTGTATGGAGAGCGAAGTGATTTATTGCAATATTCATTAGGCCAAAGAGACTGAGAGAATAACTCTATAGCCTAGTGCTGTAGGCATTCACCTGGGAGATGCTGGTTCCATTCTGTCCTCCATTTAATTATTTATACAAAGTAGAACAGTTTCCACAGGAAAGAGTGAGAGAATCCCACTGCAGAATATCCTGCAATGTGGTGGCTAAGGTACATATGGCAGAGGTGGGAGTTAGAGCTCCTGCCACACATCCAGCAGACTGGAGATTTGAACCTGTGTTTGCTGCCTAATGGGTAAAGGGGAACCTGGCACCACCTCCTTGGATTTTTGCAAGAAAGGTTGACCTGGCTTAGGTACTTGACTTTAGGAAAGGGTTTACATCCACAAACGCCAAGTGGAGGGCAGCACCTAACTTTGTTTGAGTTAGGGGGCTGAGGCCCCCCTCCTATATTCAGCATTTTCTATTGGCTAGCATTTAGGCTGCTCCCTACTAAGTGTGCTGGCTTTCATGAATCACATTTTTAGGTGCCTAAATCTCCCCATGCATTGTACATGGAACCTAGACACCTAATTTGGGGCATTGGATCCCACTAAGCAGCAGAGTCTTGCAATGATGAACCTAAGTCTACTTTGTGGATCTAGTCCATAAGGATTCATGTTGAAGATAATGAGACTACTCATATGCTTAAAGTTAGGTACATGATTAAAATCTTGCTGAAACATGATGCAAGAGAACAAACTCATGCACCCAGAACATTTTTTCTCTTTATTTGTAGGGGAGGGTTCGGTTTTTGTAGATCTCTGAATATAGTAATTTATAGTATTAGTTATGCTCAACCATGTTTTAGTTTAGTGGTACTCAAACTAAAATTCTTAGCAGTTCAAGCTATCTCCCAACCTAGTTAAGGATACACGGATAAAATAAACTTTTGCCAAATTTTAACGTTAATACATTTAAAATTATAGAACCAACTTTCTTCAACTTTGGCTTGTAGATCAGGTTGAGTTTTAGCATTAAAGACATGTTTAAAGAGACAAAGGTAATCTCGGACGACAATGTTATTGGGCAGACTGGCCCTTTTTCACCTTTCCTTCTGTGTTTACAGAAACATATCTAGCAGTGCCATTCACAGTGAATCAAGACCAGCATTCTGTGCCATGATTCATTAGTATCATCATTGCCACACATTAATTGTTATCTGACATTTTGTAACTTCCAGCCTCGTAGACACAGTGTGACATAATGAGTATAACCTTTAACATGTTGCTTCTGGGCTAGTGAGTATCACTGATGGACTTCATACCATTGCTTCTTGAACTTGTCAGTTTTAAGGCCTCTATGGCTAGCAATGGATATAAGCTATGAAACGCTAACTCCTCCTCTGAAATAAATACAACTACACAGCTGTGATTGAATATCACCACTGTTTATGGAAGAGTGACTGTAGTCACTAGATATGAGTCGCACTGTAGCATGCTTTCACGGTTGTACTGTTACTAGTTCATTAAATAAACTCCACACCAGTACTCAGCTGGTGCAGTGTGATATCAGAAATGCTCACCTATTCAAACATGGTCAAAACACAGTGATGTTTTCATTTATATAGTTGAAAATAGTGTCTATTATTTATGTAGTACCTTTCACCCAAAATAATCCCAAATGCCTATATATAAAGAAATCACTTAACTCTCCATTGAATCACGAAGATCTATTTGGTGGAATGGGTCACCTATAAAACAGCATAAAGAGAAACTACATAATAATTTAGGAAAGGAAAGGAAAGGAAAAATATTATATCCAATTGAAACTCCAGGGGAAAATAGGTAGGAAAAATGTAGTTACCAGCATTGGAATTTGTGAACAAACAAAAACAAACAAACAAATTAAAAACAACAAACAACAACAACAACAACAACAGATTCCATACTAAAAGTACTATGGGATCTTCAACAGGAACAGCAGTTTGAAATGTTTGTTTTATATCTCATCTACTTATAGGTTTCCAGTTGACTCTAAATAAAACTCTATCTAGGTTTCCCAAATATTAAGTAGTTGCATTATAGATTAGGAGTTCACATAGCTTCTGGAAGTAGAGAAGAATTTAACCAGAGCCCTGCACTAATGTTTCTAACTCACAAAGATTTGCTTTATCTTTAAATTCTGTAAATCAAATTGCCTTTGCTGTTATTTAGATGGAAAAGCAATGGAATCTTGGGTATACATCCAATACATCTGGCCTATCGGAGTTTCTCACAGATCTAGAAAAGGAGTACTTGTGGCACCTTAGAGACTAACCAATTTATTTGAGCATGAGCTTTCGTGAGCTACAGCGTCTGATGAAGTGAGCTGTAGTTCACAAAAGCTCATGCTCAAATAAATTGGTTAGTCTCTAAGGTGCCACAAGTACTCCTTTTCTTTTTGCGAATACAGACTAACACGGCTGTTACTCTGAAACCTGTCACAGATCTAGGAGAGGGCTGAGGAAATGTAGATGAAATATAGTAATAACTATAATAAAATATTGTTTGAATACACACTTGTTATATAACACTGAAGCAGATGTTTGATAACCAGAAAGAAAAAAAAGGTTAAAGAACAACTTACTCTGTTTAAATATCGGGTATTCATTTTGATTGGAAGGCTCAGAGTTGAAGACTCACAGAAATCTGATAAATGTGATAACATTAAAGACTTTACTGAAACCAAGTGAAAAAAAGCCTTGAATATTTTTTAAACAGACATACAAATTGAAGTATATTCCCACTAAGGAATTTGGAAATCAGCCATGGTAGATACGGGTTAGTAAGTCAGAAATTTATTCAGGAGACATAGTTAAGCACCTTGAAAGTCAATATGTTCATTTTGAATTCAGTCTTCCCTTTAATGGTCACCTAGGGTAACGTTCCTATCAAATTGATGTGATGGGAACTGCACAGTTAGACTGAATGATGCTGTGTTTTACATTGTTAGATGTTGAGGCATACGTGGGAGGTGTACTATAGAGATCTGCATACATTAGGGAGCATTAACCTTGTGGTATAATACAATATTCTTCAGCAATGAAAGAAGGCATGAATAGAGGAGCTGTCATTGCATTGAACAACTTGGAGTGCACTCTAAAATCAGAAAATAATAAAACAACAGGTCTCCAAAATATAGGAAATTAGAAATCATTTGACACACAAGCACCTGTCTAAGAATGAACTTCATTAGACAAAAAATAACAGTGGCAGGTATTGTGAAGTAAATTGCAATGAATAATTGCAGCTAAATTGTAGATTTTTTTTTAGAAAAAACCCTCAATTTCTTATTCATCATTCTCTCAATAGCAGTGCTAGTAGATTTTTTTTTCCATCAACGCATAAACACTATTTTATTCAGCTCTAGAACTCTCCTATACTGATTACTAGAGCCAGCATTTCAAGCTCACAAACACTTTGACCCCTATCCATGATTCTGCCCCTGCAAAAGTAAAGGGCAAATTAAGCTTTATTTTTTAAATGAAATTTCAATCCATTATCCTTGCAAAAATGGCCTTGAACACATACTAATGTTATAAACTGATCACTGAAAGTCTCTCATTATGTGCTCCACTGACCATAGGTTATTCACAATCTCCATTCTTACTACACATCTGGCCTATAGAACCTGTAAAACCTCTGCATGAGCCCTCTAAGTTTTGGGGCACCAAAGACCATTTCACAGCTGTTGGGAACTGTGGTGCTGCCTGGACTGCAACTACCATAAAATCCCATCCAGTCGGCTTACTGTAGGTGAGTCAAATCCTCTACTGATCAATGGATATATCTAACCTGAAATAAAAAATACACAGCACAATCTCAGCTGGCCTAGATCAGCTGACTTGGTCTTGTGGGTCTCAGGATATGGCACTAAAAAATTCAATGTAGATGTTCCGGCTCACCCTGGAGCCTGGGCTCTGAAACCCCATGAGGGGGTTGAATGTCAAAGCCAGGCCTCCAGCCTGAGCTTGAACATCTACATTGCTAATTTTAGCTCCACAGCCTGAGCCCTGTGAGTGTCAGTAAACTGATCTGGATCTGAGACTCAGTGCCATGTTTGTTTGTTTTTTAAATGTCAGAGTAGACATATGCTCAGTGTCCGGTTCCCCTGCTCCAATGAATATTTAATTATTTATACTCAGTGGAACAGATTCAACAGAAAAGATTGGGAGCAACCCACATCAGAATACAAGATAGGTAAGTAGTTAGGCCTCTCACCAGGGAGACTCAGGTTCATATTTCTATTCCAGAGCAGGGATTTGGATCTGGGTCTCCCCTGTCTGAGGTGAGTTCCCTAAGCAGGTGGACACCACCACCTTCTCCCATTTGTGAATCTACCCCTTAAAGATACTCAAAACCAAAACATTTCAAGCCAAACAAAAGACCAAAAATAGATATTTTTTTTTTTCAAATTCAAAAGTCTGAATAGAATGTGGAATCAGATTTGACCTGAACTTTTTTTTTTTTTTTTTTTTTTTTTTTTAAACTACCATGGACCTGAAAAATCAGTTGGCTCTATTTGCTACTCCAGAACTGAAAATGGCTCAACCATGGCTTGAGCTCATATAACAGAACCAGCCAGACTGAAATGGAGGTCTGGAGAGAAAACTCGTGATTAAATTAAGAGTTGAAAATAAATATTAGAGTGAATTGGTAAGGGGTCCTGAGCCACAAAAAATTCACATCCACTGCTCTGTACTACATCTTTATAATCTTTTTCTATTCTCTTCCCTATCACCCATTGTTCCCCGTTCTTGGAACCAGCTAAGAAATAACCACAAAGAAAGGTCAAACTAGAGCAGCACTGAGGGTTGATTTATTGGCATCCCTTACTTACACAATTATACTCACACACAAAACACATTCATGCTGGCAGGCTGCAGATGCAGGTATTGGTTTCGATTTCACAGGTGGCTGAGGATGGCCAGGTGACAGCTGCCCAGAGATCAGCCGCTAGGTGACGAGAGTCCCCGAAGTCCCTTCAAATCCACAGGAGGGCTCTACTGCTTCCGGTCCGGTCCCAATTTTAGCGTGTTGTTACATTTCTTTGTTTATACCCCTGAACTGTCCGCCCATCTTGAGATTTATACCTTCTCCAAGATAATACCATGGTTCCATAAAAGGCGATATTTCCTTCTTTGTTTTGTCATTGGCTGTCTCTCACACTCTCTCACTCATTCCTTACATTAATTGCATGAATACAATTGGTACTATAGAGCAATGCAGCTTTAAGCAAGCATCTAACATCATTGGGGAGCTTCTGCTGCTTGTAGCTTTATAACAGCATAACAGGAAACTGTGCAGACTGCACTCGAAAAAGAAATTGTGCATACTGCACCCAACAGAGCAAATGGGGGGGCCGCGTCTGGCTACTCCCATCACCATCATCACAAGTATAACAACTAAAATTAAGCTTTACTTACTGTTGAATAGCAACTGAAGTAAAATTAAGTGGATTCCTGATACTGTAAATTCTCTCATGATCAGGCCACTGAGACACACATAATAGTGAACAAGGAGTCTCAGTTTTAGACATTTTATGTAACAAAACAGAGAAAGTTATCAGCTCCTGGTTCTCAATTTTTACCTTATAGATAGTTCAGTCACATGGTTCATTGTCTTTGCTTGTAGGAGTTTGACCACCCTACACCTTTAAGCGGGTGGTGGGGGGTGTTTGGATGGCCTGCCGAGTGAAGGGAACAATGCTTTATGGCTGGTGGGAGGAGAGATGAAAACTGCTGCAAAAAAGGGGTCAGCGTAGTAACTGACTCATCCCCTTGGAATGCAGGGTTTAAAAGGGGCAGCTCGTCACCTCAAGCCTTCCTTTTTACATGGACCAAGGCTGAAGATGGATCAAGTTGGCCAGGGTGATTCTGTTATCCTCTGGGAGGATGGTGGGCCTGGGGTCTTCCCTGTTCAGGCTTTAAAGGCCTACAGGGTATACGGCCGAAGGGGGAAGGCCCCCTTTTTATACACAGTGATGGGAGTCCCCTGACAGCATATCAATTTGTTACCGTGTTGAGAAAGCGGCTGATGAGGTTTGGGACGGCCAGCCCAAGAATTTGGTCCCATTGATTCAGAGTCGGGCAGCATTAATTTGTTGTAATTGCATTACAAATGTTGAACAACCAGACATGCAGACGGTGGTGTGGATCTGTGGGCACAGCATTGTCTTTTGGGCAAATAGGCATGCATCCACGTTGCCTGAGGGTTTGCAGCTGGGCTTTGGTGGTGAAGCAGTACTCATCTGTCATGTAAGAAGGGTCATGTTATGGGATCAACTAATACTGTTGCTGTATGCTGTGCAGGCCTGTCAGCGACCACCAAATATAATTGTGGTGCATCTTGGGGAAAATAATTTGGGAATGCTAAAAGGGGTGGAACTAATGCTTACAGCAAGGAGGGACTTGGGGCTGATCCTTGAACTTTTTCCAGGAGTTAACATTTTTTCATCAAACATGCTTCAGCATAGGATCTGGTGGGGAGGAGCCATGGTGGACAAAGCAAGGAGGTATGTGAACAGCGAGGTGGCCAAATTCCTTGGGACCATAGTAGGGACAGTAATTTCAAATCCTGAAATTATAGGGGCAACACAGTTATTTTGGGAGGATGGGGTTCACCTGTCCGACTTAGGTAGTAGTAATGTATACTTGAATCACAGACAATAATTAAGATTCAAAACAATTAATAATAAAATTATTAATTACTAAGATAATTATTAATAAAAATTAATTATTAAGATACAGAACAATTAATTTCAGAATCACTTCAGGGTGGATGCCAAAGGTATGGGATCAGGACTCCGACAGAGAGGAATGCCATAGGTAGATGGTAATCCTCCCTCCTCCCCTCTAAAAAAAGCTGTACAGTAGCACCAATCCCATTTTTCTGTCAGTATTCTAGATTTACTTATGCCAGCTCTGATTTTTTTTCTGCATTTATTTACAGTTTTGATCCAGGATATACACACAGCGTTTCCCTACACAAAATAATGAAATTCCACAGCAGAAGCTTTATTAGCGGTAGAAAACAATAAGCTATCATAAAATGCATCTAAGCTTCAACTGCTTGCAGCCAGATTGACTATTGCCGTCCACTGAAAGAATTCCCTTATCCCCCAAACAGAAAAGAGATTCACAAAGGTCTGGGATATTCTCACTATGAAGAAAATTACCTATCAAAAGACAGATAAAAAGTATACGATACTTTTCCATATGGAATGTGTTTTACATGCTGTAGAAAATCCCACATATGTTAAACCTTCCCTCTTTAAATTTTTTAAACCCTGTCTGAATTAGTATAAAATTTGTTAAAATACGAAGTCTCTCAATCTGCATTAATATAGCTAATAGGAGGGGATAACAGTTCTTATAAAACAATTTCAAACTGTTTCATGGATTCAGTTGTACCAAATGTTGCCGACCCCTGGTACAAAGAGTTGTTGGCTAGCTGAAGACATATTGACAACATATCTTGGTACTACTGCACTGCATAATAGTACATTCTATAAGCGGCGAGCTACAGGACGGTGTGGAATATGACAGACTCAAAGACATAGTTTGGCAGCACAGAGCTGGAATGATGTTGGAGAGGATGCCAAAGTAAAATTTCATAAAATTCATAATTATATCTCAGTGGTGAATGACAGAGACAGGAAGTAAATACTCTCAAAATGGCAGGAACTAAACACTCTATGTGTTGCATTTGGATTGTGCAAGTTTCATGAGATGGAGGAGGATAGAGAAGACAAATTTATCCATCCCAACAAAATGTAGATCTTAAAATCTCAGCAAACAAGAACACTAGTGTAAGGGGAATAACAAGATAACATTGGCTTCCCTAAGACTCATATATTTCACAAAACTAGATTGGGCTCATCGTTTCTTCCCCCCCAAGAACAACAAACTGGTTTAGTTTTAGCAAATTTAATTATCCAATTTGGTGGTGCATCGCAATTCCCCTCACCTCTGAAAACAAAATATTTTCCCTGTAGTGTTTGAAATCCAAACACGGAAGCACTGAAAATAAGAAAGTGAAATAGATTATAAAAAAATACTAAGTAGATAAATATATATTTTCTATAGCATTATTAGGATCTGAAGACAATTTGTACAGTATAAGGCTGTAAACTTGACAGTGTCCCTGTAATCTGTTTTTAACTGTTTAGTCTTTGTGGTGTGTGCAACTGGCACAGAACAAGTAATTAGAGTCGTCTGATCTCTTTCTCGGCCAGCATGTACTGTTCCCAGATTCTGCATTTACCTTATAATGCATTTGTTTTGCCCTGTGTCCCTTACTGGGGGAAGATTTAATTATCTCAGTTTAGGTCTAATATGCTGGAGGTGGCTGCCTTCTCTAGCTTCATCCTCACTGTTCTGTCCTAAGGTCTTCCTTGCTAACATTTCTTTCAGGTTCTCGGTCAAGATAGTTTTTGGCAAATTGTCAGTCCTTGGTGCCACACACATTCTGAAAGCCTTGGCGAAACACTTGATTTTGATTACTGAGTCATTATCCTGAAGTGTCAGATGCCATTGTTTTCTGTCACAACTGGTAAAGCCATGGCAGTGGTAATTGCTACCCCAAAGGATGGTATTCACTGCCTAATTGCCTCGTAGTGGTTATTCACAAATTCTAAACAAATTGTGATAATGAAGCAGTATTAGAGAAACAGGTATTATTGTAGAATACTTAATGGTAGGAACCGTCTAATTGTGTTTAACAAAGAAATGTCCTCTTATGGCTGTGGATTTTCGTGTTTTTTCCCCTCAGGTAGAAATTAAACTTTTACTTTTAAGAGTAATATAAAAGTAAAAGTATATTATATATCTATATATATAGTGCACATTCACACAGAGAGAAGGAGAACGAGAGTGAGCGGGAGAGAGAAGTCCCCCATTTTTACATCAAAAGAAGATTCATGCAGTCATCTAGAACTTTATCTGCAAAAACTTTGAATTAAACTGCTACAAATATTCTGGATTGTCACCAAAAAAAAAAAATACACTGGCCCAAATGTTCAGCTGCTGTAAACTGACTGTATACTTCCTGTAAAGGCTGAATCCCCACTCTGGCACTTCAAGTGCAGAAGGTGAAGGCCCACAAGGATTTTAAAAATTAATACTTGGCACTCCAGGCTTGTATTACACTCCCAAGGTTACAGCTTTTCTTTGACCTTGCCTTGGTACATGTTTCTACCACACAAATGCAAAAACAAACAAACAAACAAAAAAACCAAAAAAAAAACAAAAAAAAAAAAACCCACTCCTTTGAACCCAAGAAGGAGCACTTGGGAATTCCTCCCTGTGGGGTACCCTTAAGCCCTTTCACACCCGTCTGGGGAAGAGCTGAGAAAGGAAACGAAGGAAATTAGCTGTTGCTACCAGCTAATCAAACAACATTCACAAACCTCTTAGGGCAACAAAAATCCATTCCTGTTCTTAAAAAAGGTAAATGTTATTAGAAACAAAAAGGAAGAAAATATATCTGGAACTTAGACTTTTGCTAGTTTTTAAAAGAGCAATTCCAAAAATTAAGTACCAAGAATAGCTTTCTTGTGGTCCAGCTTAAAAGTTACAAGCAAACAAAAGCACCTGGGGTTTAGCACAGAGGAGCTCCACAAGCCAAAATACAGAAATAAACCTGATTGCATCTATTTAAACATTCCCATTCCTATTATTTCTTCTACATATGGAAGATCAATTTTTATACCTGGTTCAAGCCTTATAGCATTGCTGCTCCATGTCTCCTTCTCCAGAGAACAACAGAAAAAGGGAAAGGTTATTTTTCCCCCATTTTAAAAAGTTCTAGCCTTCCCATTGGCTCTTTTGGTCAGGTGCCCACTCCTTTTCTTTTATCTGTGGGCTTATTAACCCTTTACAGGTAAAGCAAACAGAGAACAGACACCAAGAGGGATTTCACAGCTAACTGGCTGGGTGGGTGTCCATAAAAGGGAGCTACCCTTCCCCCCCTTCGTTTATCACACTTCCACTGAAGACTGAGCTATTCCCAAGGTCTCCCCAACCAGCTGCACCCAGGATGGGTACACATCTGTTACACCAACACTATAATTGCACAATTGCTCAGAGCTAAAATGAAGGTAGTTCTTTCAAGCACAGGCTTGGAACATCAGGTTCACATATGCTGGGGTCCCACAGATTTGGGCTGAGCGTGCAATGTAGACATACCCTAAAGTGGCTTAACCATGACAGCAGCCTTCCTTTAAATTGCATTGTTTTCATTCATATTAGAATATGCCTGACTTACCCAGCTCCTCTGAGTTGCACTTATTGATTAGACAAGTAAATTACAGTAAGAATGAATTTTTCATCCTACATTTTGCAGTACTCATTTTGCCACACCAAAGATACCCACAATTGGTGTCCCCATTCTCATTGCACAAAACACCCAATTGTAAAATAAAAGGGTTTCCAAAGTTCTGAAGAGTGTGTGCTTAGCTTTTTCTCTACTTAATTATTTGTTTAGACATATTACACCATTTTGAAAAGTCCAAGCAACATTCAAACC
Organism: Eretmochelys imbricata; assembly: GCF_965152235.1. Classification (NCBI taxonomy): domain Eukaryota; kingdom Metazoa; phylum Chordata; order Testudines; family Cheloniidae; genus Eretmochelys; species Eretmochelys imbricata. Next base: position 51,539,863 of record NC_135575.1, on the reverse strand, counting down.
CCTCAATTTTCAAGGTTTTTTTTTTCCATTTCATTTAAGAGTATATGTTTAACATTTCTGGTCATAACCATATCTGAAAATAGGTTCCAACACTGCTAGCAGTGTTATTGTGAGAAGGATATTATTTATTGTTTGTATTATAGTAGTATCAAGAGGATCCAGCTGAGGTTTGCAGTCTATTGTGTTGCAAACTATAAGAAATAGTCCCTACCCCAGGACTGTACAGGTTGTGGTCTTGCAATTGAGGCCTAACAGCGCTGCATTAATCTTCTTAAAGGTGCAGGGATACACCTGCATGCAGTGAGTTGCAGGATCAGGTCCTAAAAAGAAAACAACCAAGGTGGAAGAATGGAAATATTATTACTTTAATTTTATAGATGGGGAGGTATAGAAAGATTAAGGCTTTGGGTGAGCAAAACATTTAAACAGATGCTTAAACTTTAAGCACCTAATTCCATCACCATTCATCAACAATTCTTATTATAATGATCATGAGAGTAGTCAAATTGATCTTCATTGGGGTTACGCCACATACTTAAATATATGTAGGCATACATAATTTGCCAAACATCACACAAGGTCTCTTAAGCAGATAGGAGAACTGTTACAATATCGCTTCAATCTAACTCTAAGAGTAAGTCTACATTGCACACTAAGCCTGGACTTAGACTCAGGGTTGAGTCCAAGTCTCCCTTTCATCCACATACAAATCAACTTGACTTGAGTCAGCAAGCACTTAGGATGTGTGTCCTAGGATCCTACTAGAAGGGTGGGTCAGACCCCAAATTCTACTGTGACTCAGGTTCAGGTAGTGTCATTTTGCAGTGAGTATGCATAGCCAGCCACAGACCCAAGTCAGAAGGTCTGCATAATGCAGCATAAAGAACAGAAGTACTTGTGGCACCTTAGAGACTAACAAATGTATTAGAGCATAAGCTTTCATGGGCTACAGCCCACTTCATCGGATGCATAGAATGAAACATATAGTAAGAAGAAATATATATACATATATACATACATATATATACACACACACACACACACACACACAGAAGGTGGAAGTTGCCATACAAACTGTAAGAGGCTAATTAATCAAGATGAGCTATTATCAGCAGGAGAAAAAAAACTTTTGTAGTGATAATCAAGATGGCCCATTTAGACAGTTGACAAGAAGGTGTGAGGATACTTAACATAGGGAAATAGATTCAATATATGTAATGACCCAGACACTCTCAGTCTCTGTTCAAACCCAAGTTAATGGTTTCTAGTTTGCATATTAATTCAAACTCAGCAGTTTCTCCTTGAAGTCTCTTTTTGAAGCTTTTCTGTTGCAAAATTGCCACCCTTAAATCTTTTACTGAGTGGCCAGAGAGGTTGAAGTGTTCTCCTACCACTTTTTGAATATTATGATTCCTGATGTCAGATTTGTGTCCATTTATTCTTTTGCGTAGAAACTGTCCGGTTTGGCCAATGTACATGGCAGAGGGGCATTGCTAGCACATGATGGCATACATCACATTGCTAGATGCGCAGATGAATGAGCCCCTGATGGAGTGGCTAATGTGATTAGGTCCTATGATGGTGTCACTTGAATAAATATGTGGACAGAGTTGACAACAGGTTTTGTTGCAAGGATAGGTTCCTGGGTTAGTGTTTTTGTTGTGTGGTGTGTGGTTGCTGGAGAGTATTTGCTTCAGGTTGGGGGGCTGTCTGTAAGCGAGGACTGGTCTGTCTCCCAAGATCTGTGAGAGTGAGGGATCATTTTTCAGGATAGGTTGTAAATCTTTGATGATGTGCTGGAGAGGTTTTAGTTGGGGGCTGAAAGTGACAGCTAGTACTGTTCTGTATTTTCTTTGTTGGGTCTGTCCTGTCCATAGGACCTAGTCACATTAGCCAAGCCATCAAGGGCTCGTTCACCTGCACATCTACCAATGTGATATATGCCATCATGTGCCAGCAATGCCCCTCTGCCATGTACATTGGCCAAACCGGACAGTCTCTATGCAAAAATAATTGTTAATCTCTAAGGTGTCACAAATACTCCTGTTCTTTTTGTGGATACAGACTAACACAGCTGCTACTCTGAAAATAGTACAGCATGTGCATGTTACCATAGCTGTGAAACCTGGCTCCAACAATTGTAAACCCAGGTTTATAATGCATTGTGGATGGTCAGGCACAGGCTTGGGAACACCATGTCCACAAACCCAGGTCCCAAAGACCCATGCGTAGTGTACAATGTAGACATACCCTAAAGTGTCTTAACCATGAAAATAGCAATTCTTTAATTTGCACTGTTTGCATTCACACAAGAGCAGCATTTCTCAAATGAGGTCACTGTGGCTTGCGGCTACAGCCTCCTAGGCAGTAACCGGGGAGAGGGAGAAGCAAAGGACTCTCCCCCAGGGCCACCCACAGAGGTTGGGCCCTGCCCCATCTGGAGCCACAAACCCCAGAGGAGCAGTGAGCTCTGCACCTTCCTGGGGGCAGTGAGGCTCGGGCTTCAGCCATGGGGTAGTGGGCGGCAGGCTCTGGTCATGGGGTTTTGGGCTCTGGCCCTGGAATATTTTAGGAAAAATTGTCAGAGTGGCTACCAGCAACAGTTTTTATCGGTGGCTGCGCTCTGAGGCCACCAAAAAATGTGTTGTGAGAATCCCTGCACTGGAGTATCCCTGATTTACTCAGTGCTCATTACGCTCACACATCACCATTGTATTCACTTCCTTTCTTTAAAGTGTATCCTTTGTATGTTCAGATCTCACATTACAAATATTGAACTAAATATGTGCAACTGTTGCAAAGTTCATATCCATGGAATCAATGCAATGCAAACTGACATGTACTGCAAATAACCTTGTATATGTCTTCCTTCCTATGCATTAGTAAATATTCAATCATAAGTGAAAGTAGCAGGCAGCAAGTATTTTGTCTATTCTGATCATTTGGGAATCATGATCATCCCATGATGAACGGGGGTCCGCGGGAGTGGTTCCCTCGGCCCACTCAGCAATATTGTTGGTCTATCCGGCTATGCTCTTGGCCCAGCAGAAGAAGCTGTAATGTCTCGGGGCCTTTCCTTCTGCCCCTCCACCCCCACGAACATGATACAGTTCTGTGGTGACCTAGAATCCTATTTTCGACGTCTCCGACTCAAGGAATATTTCCAACACTCCTCTGAACAACATACTAATCTACAAAGACCTTCCTACCAACACTACAAAAAGAAGGATTCTAGGTGGACTCCTCCTGAAGGCCGAGACAGCAGACTGGACTTCTACATAGAGTGCTTCCGCTGATGTGCACGGGCTGAAATTGTGGAAAAGCAGCATCACTTGCCCCATAACCTCAGCCGTGCGGAACACAATGTCATCCACAGCATCAGAAACAACTCTGACATCATGGTCAAGAAGGCTGACAAAGCAGGTGCTGTTGTCATCATGAATAGGTCGGAATGCGAGCAGGAGGCTACTCGGTGGCTCTCCGGCACCGCTTTCTACAGGCCATTGCTCTCTGATTCCACTGGGGATTGCCAAAGGAAACTACAGAATTTGCTCGGGAAGCTCCCTGGAAGAGCATGGGATCAGGTCCGCGCGGGCACGCCCCTGGAATCCCGACCTGGGATATTCTATCTACTACCCAAGATCTATGGACAGGGTGCCCCATCATCTCAGGCATTGGCACCCTGACAGCAGGATTGTCTGGCTGTATGGACTCCCTCCTCAGGCCCTGAGCTGCCGGCGCTCCCGGCTGTCTTCGAGACACCACTGACTTCCTAAGGAGGGTGCAATCCATTGGTGGTCTTCCTGAGGATACCATCCTGGCCACTGTGGAGGCCCTCTGCACCAGCATTCCATGCAGGGATGGACTGCAGGCCATCAGGAACACTGTCCCCGATGGTGTCGCGACATTGTCCCCACATTCCGCAGACGTTCTTGTTAAACCTTGGATTTGTGCTGGAAATGGCCCACCTTGATTATCATACACATTGTAAGGAGAGTGATCACTTTAAATAAGCTATTACCAGCAGGAGAGTGGGGTGGGGGGAGAAAACCTTTTGAAGTGATAAACACCCATTTTTTCATGGTCTGTGTGTATAAGAACATCCTCACTGCATTTTCCACTTTAATTATGCATCCAATGAAGTGAGCTGTAGCTCACGAAAGCTTATGCTCAAATAAATTAGTTAGTCTCTAAGGTGCCACAAGTACTCCTTTTCTTTTTGTTAACCAGTAGATGGTGGTCTGCAATAGTTAAGTCAGTCACTGTCAGAAACAGAGAGCCGTCTCCTTTGCTTTTCCCAGCTTCCAGTTTTAGAAAAATATATGAGCTGTACCTAGCACAGACTAGAGAGAAATTTCTGGTAGCAGAGATACAGCGTCTACATCAACAAAAGAAAATTAAAAAAAAGATACAGGAAGACCAGTGTGAATAATCCACAGATAGTGGGGATTATCTTCCATTGTGGTTTTTCATTATAATTTGTGATTCAGGTACTTTTTCATTTTTGCAATCTACCTTAACACATCTTTAATTACAATACCTCTTCTGATCATTATTAAGGGAGTAATAGTGGCCTCAAGTGAGTTTCAAGCTTCCCCCTGAGAGACACACTCTTTTAAAAATGTATTTGATGGATATTAGTGTTTATGAAACTGAATGATAGAGTAAAGGGGAGGGGGAGGTTTTCTATGAAAGTTCTAGATCCCTTGTCAGAAAGGACTGATAATTGCCTTTTACCTAGTAGTACTTTTATGGTGTGTACAGATGTCTACTGTAGACTGAGTTCAGACTAGAGCCAAGATTTTTAAAAACAGGTACCTAAATTTAACTTTATAACTATGTATTTAAATAAGAGGCCTGGCTGTCAGAAGTGCTGAACATCTGAGAGCTTTTTTCAGTTTTATTGTGGCCTGTCACTGACATGCAACAATACTTTGTGTTGAAGGATTTTATTTATTTACTTACATTTCTTATTTTGGAGTGGGGGGGGAGTTTTTGGGTCTCAGACCAAAAATGTGAAAATTGCACATATTGGTAATTGGACACAATGTAAACTTTGACAAATATTTACCAAGTTATATATTAGAATCTATTCATATTAAAACTCTACCTCTGAGTTTTCTAGGCATTCATATTCCATACATATACCACAGAAGCAAAACCGTCCAAAAGTTTTAAAAATAATAAACTCATTCTGTGTACCTATCATTATGGAGTAGACTGAAGAGGTCTGAGAAATTCATAATAAAAATATTAAAACTACTCACAATGCAGAAGTGGGACAAGGGGGTTGGTTTGCACATTTCATGAATATTGAAGAACTAGAACCATTTTAGATAAATTTTTGCTTAGTTACACTAAGTTTTTGAGGTTCCTTTCCTCATGAATAAAGGGACGGTCTATTGAATAAGGAAGGCTTCTATGTTCAAAAAATTAATAGTCTAATGTGTATATGTTTTTGATATGAAAGTAAATATTTTACATTGTTAAATGTATTGTTGTGAACATTTTCATCAATACCCAATTAAAAAAATAGAGCGAGTAGAAATTTTTCAGCTGAAAAATTTTCCTGTCAGAAAATGTGATTTCATCCAAATGAAAGTTTTCTGCAGGAAAAGTTTATTTCAATTTTATTTTATTTTTTGTTAGGAAATAAAAAATAATCATTTTGAATTGGCATTTAAAAGCAAAATATATTTCATTTTGAAATGTCAAACTTGTATTTCTATTGGAAATATGGCAATTTTTCTTTTTGATATTACCAAGTTCAAATTTTGGTAACATTTTTCAATCATAACATTCTCTATTCTATATTTTGATTTTTTGTGTCTTGATTCAAGCTGAAAACAATCAAAATATTACTATTACCCATAGGAGAAAATTCTGACCATCTCTAAAAAGAATGAAAAAAAATACCCAGACTCTTGAAAGCATAAATATATTACTTTACTTTTCACATTTTAAAAAGGGTAAAAATGGAGTAATTTTAAGTGCTATTAAAATTGCCATTTCCTCTTTAATTTGTTCATTTACCAAAAAAAAAAAAAAAAGTTTATCTACCATAGTTCAGGGTAATCTTCCATTGTTTAGTGTGGCATTTTGATATCTGAACACGGTTGATCCTAGCCAATCCTGGTGATACTTTTGTTCTGACAGGTCTGTTCATCCACATCTATACTAGTACAATTTTGATATATCTCTTTGGTTTAGTTTATTATTTATGTTATAGTGACAGTATATTGATATTTATGTGCAGGGAATGATGGGAACTCTGTGCCACCCCGCCTCCCATAGTGCCACGTAGTAGAGAGGAAAGCAAGATAGTCTAGGGCTGGCTACCAGGCTGAACATACCCTTTAGGTTGCTGTATCCCTAGCAAGTCTGAGACCAGTTTAACCCCAAAGATTATGTGAGGGATGAGTCCCCCTAAAAATGTAATTGAACCTGACTAATTTTAAGTGCTTGTAGCTTTCCTGCACCTAAGCAGATTGTGAGAAAACTGTATATTAATCAGAAAACCAGATAACATCTTGTGTTTGTCTTATTTAGGCCAACATTGAGGAGCTCGGATGTTCATCCCAACTTTCTTACAGAAGAACGGTCAAAACTCGGGGCTTAGAATAGAGACAACATAATAACCAAAATTAATAATAAACTGGCACTAGTTACTCAAACCCCATGGTTTCAAAGCAGTCTAAAACCATTGTATAAAATAATAGCTTAAGTAAAGTAAAATAATTCAGGATCTTGAAGGGGTCCCCTCCCCCCGTGATTATTTAAGCCAACAATTAAAAAAAAAACATCAACACCAATTAAAAATAACAATATTACTAGACTTCAAGCACTGCTGTTAATGACTCAGACTGCAAACTGAAAAATAAAGCACAAGGGGACAGATCCTCAGCTGGCATGAATCTGAACTCACCCATTGAAAATCTGGCACAAAGACTTTGTTTTGTTTTTTAATTGAAATGATTTGCTACATGAGTGAGCAAGATGTTGAATATACATCCTGTGGAATGTGAAACATGAGTAGTGACAGGCAGTTTATGAGTCAGCCGACCATCTTTATTCAACAGCTTGTCATAACCCTTTATTATTACAATGGTTGCCATTAAAAAGTAATTATTTACCAACACAGTGGTACACAGACCTGTGAATAACTGCAGTATTTCAGATATAGTGGAGTATTTGGAATATTTATTTTATTTTGGCAATGGTGACCACTGCATAAGCAGTCATATATACCAACATATACACATCACTGCTAGAGCAATGAAAGATACAGAAGTTTACAGTTGGTTGTGTGAACATCTTTAATTTTGATCCACATGGACTGACAAATTTGTTTTAAATGTCAAATCAGAATGAGCCAAAAATCTCAAGTTGATTCTGAGAACAATGAAAAAGCATTCAGTTTTCTTACAAGACTTTTAATAAAAGTAGAAGTAAATAGAAATAAAGGAATCACCTCTGGATGATTAGGATGGTAGATACCTTAGAGGGTTATTAGATTCAAATCATAGAGAATCCCTCTAGGCAAAACCTTAAGTTACAAAAAGGACACACAGAAAGGCATAGCCATTCTATTCAGCACAATTCTTTTCTCAGCCATTTAAAGAAATCATAATCTAACACATACCTAGCTAGACTACATACTAAAGTTCTAAGACTCCATTCCTGGTCTATCCCCGGCAAAAGCAGCATACCGACAGACACAGACCCTTTGTTTTTCACCCTCCTCCCAGCTTTTGAAAGTATCTTGTCTCCTCATTGGTCATTTTGGTCAGGTGCCAGCAAGGTTACGTTTAGCTTCTTAACCCTTTACAGGTGAGAGGATTTTTTCTCTGGCCAGGAGGGATTTTAAAAGGGGTTTACCCTTCCCTTTATATTTATGACAGGATCTCACAAAACTGGGCGACTGGGCAACGAAATGGCAGATGAAATTCAACATTGACAAGTGCAAAGTAATGCACATTGGAAAAAACATAATCCCAACTATCCATGCAAAATGATGGAGAATTAATTAGATGTTCCCACTCAAGAAACAGATCTTGGCATCATCTTGGATAGTACTCTAAAAACATCTGCTCACCATGCAGCAACAATCAAAAATGCTAACAGACTGCTAGAAACCATTATGAAAGAGACAAAGAATAAAACAGAAAATATAATACCACTATATAAATCCACACCTGGAATACAGCTTGAAGTTTTGGGTCCCCCTACCTGGGCTATATATATGAAAAAGTACAGAGAAGGGCAACAAAAATTATTAGGGGTGTGGAACAGTTTCTATATGAGCAGAAATTAAAAAGACTGGGACTGTTCATCTGAGAAAAGAAATGACTGAGGGGGGATATGAAAATATATACAATCATGAATGGTGTGGAGAAAGTGAATAAGGAAGTGCTATTTACTTCTTCACATAACACAAGAACCAGGGATCACACAATTAAATTAATAAGCAGCATAAGAAAATACTTTTTCACATAGTGCATAGTCAGCCTGGGGAACTCATTGCTGAGGGATGTTGTGAAGGCCAAAAATATGATGGGTTCAGAAAAGGAGTAAATAAGTTCATGGAGGGTAGGTCATTAACGGCTATTAGCCGAGATGGTCAGGGATGCAACCCCATGCTCTGGATTTCCCTAAACCTCTGATTGCCAAAAGCTGGGACTGGATACGGATCACTTGATAATTCCCCTGTTCTGTTCATTCCCTCTGAAGCATCTGGCACTGGCCACTGTTGGAAGGATATTGGGCTAGAGGGACCATTGGTCTGACCCAGAATGGCTGTTCTTATCACAGCAGCACCCAGAGTTCCTATAGTGCACAGCAATACAGACCTACCCCCTCCCATCTCAACATGCCTTCCTCTAGCTCCTGACCCCATTCCCTACACCAGGCTTTTGAAGGGGTGACAACTGTAAGTAGATCTAAACAATGCCTGCACCAAGAGATTTCTCTCCTGGCCAGCTGCACAATTTTACAGCTCTGACATGCCATTATACAGGTGGCATAGTGAAAGGGAGAATCTAACCCTAAATGCATATATACAATCACATTAAAAATAAAGGTTTGTTAACTTAAAGTTAAGGCTGGTTAAATCCACTTGAGTCCTCATGATATTATCCTATACGTACTACATGAAACAGCCTCATTACTGGATGGGGATGGTACAACTGAGGATAATAATGATGCAATAAAGGCCAGAGCATTTGATAAATAGTTTTATTATGTATTTGAAAAGAACCAGGATATAATTTCCAGTTGATTAACAACTAAGGGAGGATGTTAAGCAGCATCTCCACTTTTCACATGAACACTTTTCAGTCAGCAGACAGATAATTTGATCCCAAGACTCCTAAAAGTGTTGGTTGTGATCCCTGGATTGTGGATGTTAATATTTAATAAATCTTGCAAAACCAGAGAAATCTCAGGAGACTAGAAGAGTGTAAATGTTGTTCCAATATTCAAAAGAGGCAAGCAGATGAGCTGGTAATGATAGGCTGATTAGCCTGACATTGATCTGGGAAAATAATAGAAAAGCTGATACAGGATTCAATTAATAAAGAATTAAAGAATATAATTAATGCCCAGAAACATGGTTTTACCCAAAACAGGTCTTGTCAAACAATTTTGATTTCATTCTTTGAAGAGATTACAAGTTTAATCATGTGATAGCATCTATCAGGCAATGTTGGCCCCCTGCTGGAGGCACCAGCACAGCCTTTTGCCTAATGAAACCTCACTCAGGTTGGGCTACCAGTGAATTTTAGTCCTCAAAGTACCTACCAGGGCTGGGAGATTACAGAAACCAACAGGGAACCAGCAGATTGGTTAAGAAGTTTACCTGCTTCCAGTGCTGAAGTGAGACTGGGACAGAGGAGGCGCTCTCCCATGTTAAATCAGAACCCCAGGACCTTGACTTATATGCTGTGACAAAATGCCTGTCTTTTACATTGTTTAAATGCATAGACAGCCACATGGCAAGTTGGTGGTTATTTAAATATTTAAAGACCATCTACTGAGTTTACGGTCGAAGCCACCCTTCTACAGGCTGGCTGCCACACCTTGTAAACTGAGGCGAAAGAGTGCCTGCCACATCACATCCTGATGCAAGGTGGTGCAACAGCGGCAAATGGAACCTCTTATTACTTGGTTCTAGAAGTGGGATCCCAAGACCACCCTCCCATTAAAGGTTGGTTGAGCAGCGAGGAGGAGAGGCTAAATCACTGGCCCTCCTCATGGAAGCGATCCAGCCTTATAACCAAAATGGAAGTGTTCTACACCTGATGGCTGCAAGCCAAAAACAGGAGGAGCAACAGAGGCAAATTCAGGACCTCTTGTTAGAGATCCTGGAAACCCAGCAAAAACAGCAGAAGTTGCACTTCATTGTGCAATAACACTGATATTTTTCTTCTGCAAGCGTGTATTTTGCAACATGGTGTTTGCCACTCACTCTAGAACTTAAACATATCTAGATAGACAGATAGATTTAATTAAATGTTCTTTATCAGAGTTTCCTTTTGTCATTGTTTAGTTTGTTGCCCTCCATATAGTCAAATACTGAAGGAGTTGTATTCTGCTCACATCATCATCCTCCTTACCTCACCATTCACCTTTTAATTCTAATCCAAATTATATCACCTGTAAAATAAATACTTAACAAAATGGGTGAATATTCTTTGGTCTAGGACAAACCAATCAAACTTTTTTTTTTTTTTTTTGCGGTGGGGAGGGGCATTTTCTTTGTCAGTATTGACTACATTGTGCTCAAATTTTCCTAGGAGTGCAATATTCTTCAAGCGCTTTGAACAAAGTGTCAATTTTCCCCCTTCCTCCCACTTCATCATTTTTAACTGCAGATGTAAAATAATCCTTCTGGCCTTTCTTCTGCATAGTGTAATAGTAGGGAACATGGATATTTACACGGACTCTCTCACTGTTGTGTTTACTCGCAAGTTGTGTGTTATATTCTTTTGAAAGTTTGACTGCTTTTTTAGTGGGGTAAACTTCATGAACTTTGCACAAAAATTGCTAAATTTCACACTGAAACCATATAATATTAACAATAAAAGCTCAGACTTTTGGTCACCCAAGACTTTTGGTCTTCAGTTGCTTTCCATGCACCCCCTCCACCACCTGGCAGTATAATGGCATGCACATTACATACCCAAAGATTGTTAACTGAAAGGAGTTACATTTTATGCCAACTTAAAATACACATTGCAATACAATACAAAGTCTGTCTTTGATTGAGCAATGCCATTATTCAAAATGGCATTATTGAACTTTTTTTTTTGTTCAGCATAACTTGGGTGTTAGTAAGGGTATCCAGTCATGCTAGTAGCCTTACTAATCTAGTGCTAGATTTTCAAAGTGTTTCAAGCATCACATTTTATCTGAATGTAGATGATGTAACTTCAATATATAGTTTGACTTGCATGCTTTTGAATGATAATAGTCTGTCTACTTATATGATAGATCTGTTTATTTAGAAAAGCACATGTAATGTTTATAACAAAAAATGTTGTTTAAACTCAGTCCAATGGGAGGCTTCATGATTGTGCTGATGCTTTAAAAATTGCCCATTTCCTTATGGCCAGATTCTGATACCCTCACTCTCACTGACTTAAGCTCTCATTGAACAGAACTCCTTACCTGATTAGTCTCATCAAAACTTGTCTGATTACTTGTGAAGCTAAATGTTACTAAATAAGGGTAAAGGTACCAGGACCTGGTCCTTTGATAGCTAAATAAGATTGCCAATATTCAGAGTATTTCTTAAAATGACAATGGAATATTTCACATACTAGGTAACTGTACCTATCGAATCTGGGAAACAACAGATTTTGGGAGTTGGTAGAGAAAATTTGTTCAGTCAAATAATAAATTCCCTGATAAATACAGATTCAGGGCAACAGAAACAGTTTGTGAATTTGGGTATAATTTAGTGAATAGCATCTGCTTAATAAAAAATGAGAAAAAAATCAAAAGGAGTAAACCGTTCATTTTGACTTTTTCAAATTTTGTTTGATAAACATTTCATTTTAAAATTTAGTTATATTTGTTTTTAAGTAAAAAATTTGAAGAAAAAAAATAAACCCCCCAAACGTTCAGTTTGACACAAAATGATTTAATTTTGTTTTTATTTTTTTGTTCCAGTGAGCAAAAATAAAAATAAAATTCTATTTTCATTTGAAAATTGAGTAGTTCAGCCACTGAAGCTAAAAATTCTAGACAGGAGGTCCCGAGCTTTATCACTGATTCACTGTGTGGCTTTGGGCAACTTATTTCATCTTTTGTTTCAGTTTCTCCATCTGCTTAATGGGCATACTACTCCTCATAAACCTATTTAGAAGTGTTGGGAGTAAGAACTAGAAGAATTCTTCTTCTTATTATTATTATTATTGGCACATTTTTCAGCATTGTCATTTTATATCCATTTATTCAGTGATGTGGTAGTTAGAGCCTAGTAAATGATTAAAAATTAATAATTTGATTGGCATTTCTTTCTGCTCCCAAAGTGTGTATGAAAAAAATAATTTATAATAATGAATAGGAGAAAAAAGGAAGTTATTTGTGAAATTTGTTTATTGCTTCCAATTCAAAACTAAAATCTGAAATTTAAAATTATTTAGTTGTGATTGGTCTTTGAAGTTGTGATGTTTCAATTCTGCGATTACTCATGATCAATTTTCAATTATGAAGTTTTGCAGAAAGTAAATTTATAGTATACTTTCCAGTTATATCAAAGTGCAAGAGATTAAAATTGACTACTTGTGACCTTTTGTGCTAGTAAAAGGGAATTGTACAAATGCTTGTGAAAAGCAAACACAAATTAGCACAAGCTCTGCTGAAGTAAATTTGTTTGAAAATTAAATAGTGAAAAATTGTTTGCAATGTTTACACAGCTTTTGTTCTGATTATTATATGTACAAAGACATACATTACTATATTTAATAATTCAATTAATCTTCCCCAAGACCAGAAAAAAGTAATGCATCTAGGATATATGTAAAGATCAGAACCAATGTTTATATAAATAAACCACATTCTTCCAGTATCACATTAAAAAAATCAGATCTGCCACATGAACTGAGCACAGCCCCAAGGCGGTCCCTCATTTAATAGCTGAAGGGCACAGATATACTACTAAACAGGAAACAAACATGTACAGAAAAATCAAAAGCTATCAGTAACTAGTAAGCACACATTTTACAAGATGTAACGTACCTTAATTTATTAAAAAGGCCTGCTTCATGAAAACTCTTAAAATGTGAAATATTAACTTATCTTCTAGACTACACAAAGCAAGGTCATTATATTACAAATGTTAGTTTGTAGACTGATTTTTCTTCATTAAGTAAAAATATTAAGTTTCCTACTCAGAAGAGCAGAAGGTCGCTTTCCATAACTCTATATTACTAAAATTGATTTTCAGAAAAGCATTATAAAATCACTTTTCTATCTTAATATTCTACATTGGTCATAATTTTAATGGGAAAAAAAGAGGATTAAAGTAAGGATTGTGTCTCCACTGTCTATCATCGCCAAGTTTCTAAACTGATGGTTAGTCGTAAAAGCTGCAGTCCATTAGCTAAACATCATAGGAATAATAATGGTTGCCATTTTGATTATATATGGAATGTTCTTTCAATATTGAGTCTACTATGTGAACTTCTGTTCTTAAATTGGCAGAAACATCTATGGAGTTTGCTAACCCCAAAGTTCCCAACCCACAGCATTGCATTTGAAAGAATTAAGGGCAGCCAAAGTTTCATGTTATTTCTAGACTTACTTTTAAATTACTTTTAAAGACTGAAAGTATTTGCTGCCCGGATAATCCTCATATTTTGTAATTAAGATGTTAGCCCATTAAGTATTGTTCTCAAATGAAAGACTTCTACCAATGGTAAGGGATGGTACAGTGGTATCCGCTGAAGTATTTAGGTTCTTAAATATGCAAGTCAAAGTACCCGTTTTTTCTATTGTTCTACAGACACATCAGTCTGCAATGACTGCTCCCCCCCGCTTTTCTTTTTTTTTTTTTTTTTTTTTTTTTTAGGGAAACTATTGTGGAAGGTAGACTATTCATACTGGGGCATATACTAAAGATCTTGCTAAATTCTTCACACTTTACTCGAGCAAAATTCCATTGAGACCACAGGCCAACTGTGCAAAGCACTGCAAAAGATTATTGTATAAAACCCATCTGCAGAAAGGTAGCCATTTTTTAAAATGTTTACCTCCTTTAGAACTCTGAACCTGGTACATTCATTTAGTGAAATCTTTTTTCTCCCGTTCAGTATTGGCATTCACATTTTTAAAAGAAAATTAATATGGCTATATATTGGAATTTCAGTTCAATTAATTTGTGGCTTGATGTGCAGGAATATAGCCATTTCTTACATAAAGCTTTGAAAGCACATATGCATTTCTCCTGTTCATTATCTCTATTTTTTAAACTTTTCTCACTACCTAAAAATCACTCTACCTATAAGCAAGGATATAAAAGAAGTGAGAGCATCCTCAAAGCAATCATTCCTGCTTATCAATAAGATTTCTATTACAAAATTTAAAAGGAGTTAGCTATGTCTAGCTGACAATGCTGCCCGCCCACCATACATTCCTCCAGGAATTAGACAAAACTTGCCAGTTCAAGAGCAAGACAGACATATTAAGAGAGTCATTCACATATTCTTAACCTCAGTCCTCATATTTCCTGTTGGTCTAAAGGTGCTTTCCCTGATCCAAAGGAACTGAAACTAGATCCTCAATTGCACATCTTGGATTTGTGCTTCATCTTTGAATAATTAAATTGGTGCCTCTTAACTTTCCTCTGCCTCTAACTAGAGGACAGACATTTGTCTTTCTTTTTCTGTGAGCTGCTTGCTATAATTGTTTCTAGGAGCAGTGCATAAAACATTTTTAGATTAAATAAGATCTATTTAACATAGAAAATAGAAGGTAATTAATGCAAATGCAAGTCAAATGGGACACATCTGATTGAATCTAGAGACTACATAAAAGCTTATCTTGCCAGACTGAACATTTTTGGATTACAGAAACTGAAGGCTATCTACAGCCTCTCCCTGTATTTGGCAAAGTTGCCAGCTTTCTCAGTGCCCTACTCCACCCTGTGTCTGATCTCTTCTCTCCAGCTATTTAATACTGTCCTTTGTTAACCCAAGTCACATCCCTCTCACTGTCTGACTTTCAAATCCTATCTCAAATTAACTTTTAGATAATGCAGAACCCTACCAAGCCTATTTGATGAGTAACTGTTTTCTCTCCTAATCTCTAACATGTAAGGTCGGTAAATCCTGTACTCTATTTTTTAATCCTACCTTGAAATTGCCAATTTTAGTCATTGTAATGATCTTTCAATACAGCATCTGAGCTTGTCTTTTGTTCTTCTCAGACAGCCATATCTGTGTTAGCTGATTATCCCAGACTTCTCCAACACAAGTTATTCATAGAACAAGCAACTAAGGATGTATAAGTATTACACACACATCATTTGTTTATTTCTATCAAATTAGACTCATAGACTCAGAGTTTAAGGCCAGAGGGATCACTATGTCATCTAGACTGACCTCCTGTATAACACAGGTCAATGTCTCCCATCTGTATTTAGAAAGGATTTCACAAAGAGGCCTCATATACACACATTTGTACTTGCAGATGTGATGTGGGTGTACTAGATATGAACAGATTATTGTAGCCACACCTGGTTGCGCTCACTTTTGAAATGTGTACCCTTGAAGTCTAAAGGACTAAGACACAATACACTGTACACATTAACTTGAACCATCTGGATAGTGACAGTAGCTAATAAAGGCTGTTAAATTGTGGTGCTCTTCAAAGCAACATCAACAGGTTTATAAACATTTGACTGAGGCTATTCCCCTGCTTGCATACACACACTCTTGCTTGCTCTCATTGAGCTAGCACAAGTATAAATAGCCATGGTAGCACAGGCCGCAGAGGCTGTATCGAGTTCATACCAACTGGCGTCCGGAGAGTTGTACTCGGCACAGCACAGCCATGCCTCCATTGCCACTACCAGTTCTACTGTGGCTACACTGTGTATACAAGCTGGGGAATCCATCCCTAGTTCATAGTGTAGACGTTGCCTGAATGCCCATCGAGGTGATTTAAAAAAGACAAACAAACAACCATGTAATTATTTTGTCAAACAGTCATTATGTTGTGAATTGTCAATGCTAATTTTTCAAGCATAATATGCTGAAAACAGCCTTAACAATGAAGGGATACTTTAATAAAATTTCTCTTTTCATGTCACAGACTGAATTTAGTAGTTCAGCATATTATGGGTGGTATACAAATGCTTTGTAATATGGTAACATCATATTCAATACAGAGATCCGATGATTATAGGACTATATGTTTTAAAGCTCACTGTTGTAATGATTATTCTTTTGTATGATATTAACATGGCAAGGATTTGTAAACCTGTGAAAACTTCCTAAATAAATAAATCGCTAAAAAGGGGGAATACTAAGTAATAAAGATTTTGGTTCAAATTTATGAGCTTAAAAATGCTGTTCCAGATATTTTGGAAAGTAGCCCATTACTGTTAATTTAATAATATTTAAATACCACAAATCTCAGGGAATAATGTTTCCTTTTCATGTGCTGCTTTCAGTCTAAACAAAATGCTGGATAAGTAATTGCATATGCTGGAAGTTCCTGGTGGTCATAAGAGACTATAGAAAGAGCGCAAAGATTACAAAGACTGATCTAAGACACCTGAAAGGAAGACACTCAGAAAAATGTATTAATTAAGTTAGGTTATCAAAAGGCTGGAGGCACAGTATATTTTTCTCTCCTTCAAAATGATAAAAGCCAGTGTCTGAAGGTCATTAGAATGTGTAGAAGTGCAATACAATCCATTTCTGTGGCTCTACCGCATGCAAGATACGTGTTTGAGCAACCAGACAAGTGATAGCATTATTAAAAGGCAAATGTGACACTGGACTTAAGATTTAACCTGCATCAATCAAAAAACAGTTATGCAGTCTTATTGATATCAGATGGAAAATTTTGGTCAACTTTTTTTTTTTTCTAGTAACTGTCTCATATATGTTGTAATTTCTGTGATTCTCTTTATTTGAAATCACTAGACACATTTGCAGGACTTTGATTTCTTACAAGTTTATTGCACCCTAGCATTGTTCCTCACCTAGTATCATAGGGCCAGATTCTCAGGTGATATAAATTGGCACAGCTTCCTTGAAGTTAATGAGAATCTGGCCCATTATTGCCATGGAGACTACTAGGTCACTAAGATCAACTGAAGTGTAATCTAGTGAATACCTAAGCAACAAAGGTATTTTCTCATATAAATAGTCCAAGTAAAAATGGAACAGAAAAGAACTGCTTATTCTAATTTCTCAGAGGCATCAGTAGCGAAGCAATATTGTGCATATTACAGAATGTCAGGTATTGACATTGCAAAGTTAAATGAGATGGTATTTTAAAGACAGCTAAGTCAAATTAACGTCCTTGTCTTTTCTCTCCTCCGTGGGTTAGGTCAATGCTAACAAGTTGGTACCAACTTTAGTACACAGAGTGCTAAAATCTTCATGAACACAGCTAGGATAATTTGCTTAAAAGCAGTGCACGCTGATCATCAGGTGATGGAAAGTCCCTTCCTCCTGGATGCAAACACAGAAAATAGGAGAGTGAAGAAAAAAAGGTTTAGGCCATGGAATAAAAAAAACTATTTTATTCTCCTTTTCTTAACACTAAAAAAAAATCTGCAATAATATATGCAGTGCTTTGCTGTGGTATCAATCAGTTCTGTTGCAGTGAATGCCTTGACATGGCTCTTCATTTATAGCTTAATGCAGCAGATAGGAATGAAGATATGTTGTTTATCATTTTTAATTAAAATATTAAGCGTGTTGCTCAAAATCTGCTCATACATTATTTATTTGAGAAGTTGGATGCTTCAGACACGTGATAGAAATTCCTTCAAGCAAAGACAGTGAATCATGTGGTTGAACCATCTATCAGGTAAAAATTGGGACCCAGAAGCTGACAACTTTCTGTGCTTTGCTACATAAAGGTCTAAAACTGAGAATACTTGGTGCCAGTTCAGTTCACTATTATGCGTGTCCAAGTGGCATGATCATGAGAGAATCTTACAGCATCAGGAATCCACTTAGTTTTACTTGAATTGCTATTCAACAGTAAGTAAAGCTTAACTTTAGTCACTATAGTGAGGGTGATGGGGGGGAAGGGGGGGAAAGAGAATAGAAAAAAGATGACCACCACTGCGGTTTACTACATCTTTATCAAACTTTTGTGGCTAGGGCTGGATTCACAAATGGGAGGAGGTGGTAGTGTAAGTTTTAGTCTAGTAGTTATGGCTCCGCCCAGGCAGAGTGGAGACGAGGTTCAAATGCTCTGGAACACAGATTTGAACTCACGTCTCACTGATAACTCACCTAACCATAAGGCTATCTTGTATTCTAGAGTGGATTGCTCTCAATCTCGCCTATGTTTCATTGTGTATAAGTAATTAAATATTACTGGAGCAGGGGAACTGCACCCGGGGTCTCTCTACTCCTCAGGTGCATGCCCTAACCAACAGACTGGAGAGTAATTCTCACACACTGTCTTTGGCTATTCAATTATTTCATACAAAGTAGAATCTCTCCTTTTAGAGATGTTAAAAGAGACCAACACCAGGATACCCTATAGCATCATAGTTAGGGCAATCATCAGGATACAGAGAAGAGTCCCAAGAATGTTTAAAGGATGAAAGACTCAAGGAACTTAATCTATGGTGAAAGACTCAAGGAAATTAATCTATTTAGTTTATCAAAGAGAAGGTTAAGGAGTGACTTGATCAGTTTATATATACCTACATGGGGAAGAGAAATTTGACTTTCCAGTGTAGCAGACAAAGCTATAACAAGATCCAATGGCTGGAAAATGAAGCAAGACAAATTGAGATTGGAAATAGGGTACACATTCTTAACAGTGAGCTAATTAACCAATGAAACAATTTACCAAGGGTCATGGTGGATTCTCCATCATTGGCAATTTTTAAAACAAGATTGAATGTTTTCTAAAAGATGTGCTCTAGTTCAAACAGGATTAATTCAGAGAAGTTCTATGGCCAGTGTTATACAAGAGGACTGATGAGATGAGCACAGTGGTCCCTTCTGGCCTTATAATTTTTGAACCTTGGAAAACAAATTTTCCCAATAACCAGCAAACAAAAAATGGGATACTCACATAACTGTACCCACTATTACATATTCTCTCACCCTTCAGCCCCAACTTTTTCCTTTCCTCTCCTCCAGGACCTCAAATCTGCTTCCCCCTATTACTTGCTATTCCCAGGGCTCTGCTGTAATTTTTGCACACATCTCTGCTTCCTTCCTCTCAGCACCCTGCCCAAACATTAATGGAAGATTAAAGTTTTGTTAACCTTCCATTCCTCACACTGCACATGCAGCAATCCTGAGGCTGAGCACAGTACAGCCCCAAGTCCTCTAAACAAGGCCACTGACTCCGTGTCATGTGGAAACGAAAACTATTAAACTCCTCTTGTCATTGTAAGGACAAGGGGAGGGTGGGAATGCAGTTGGGATCAGACTGAGATTGATGAGAAGTAGGAGGGAGACAGCTGAGGAGGCTGGCCTACATCCTCCCATATCACAGACCTGTAGCTGTTTGCAGGCCTTTCCAGCTGTACTGAATGCAGGAAGACCCCAAAAGTTTAGATATTTCAGACATAATAAGTAACCAAACTGAACTAAATTCCCAGACTTTTTGGATTTCATCCATCAATGGCCCATCCACTACATACTTTAGCTTATTACCCGCCATATACTGCAGCAGTTGAAAAAAGTTATTGCGAAGTCAGAGACAGTTGCAATTGCATTCTGAAATTTCGAAACAGTGTAAGGAAACATAATAATGTACTGAGAGTGCTTGGAAAGTTGTGAAAATACCACACTAGACATTTTGGGGGCTGTTGAAACATCTTACTCTATGTTTTTGAATCAGTCAATGATTATTTGAAAGCAGGTAATCACCATTATAGTGAGATTTTGAAAGAAGGCTAAAGGATTTTGAAAGGAGGCTAAAGGAACCTGTCCTCAGGTTCCAGCCAAAATTTGTAAGTCACACTAATTTTGGAATTGCTGAGAACACCAGTGAGATCAACTAAACCCTAATAATACTTTGTACTTCTACAACATCTTCCACCCCACAAAATACATTACAAACATTAAGGTGTCAAAAGACACCAGTAGATGAGGTTAATATTATCTCCATTTTATATATGGAGAGGTTGTGATACACAAACGCTAGTTAAATGGCTGTCTAAATGACTTACCCAAAATCACAAACAAGCCAGTGGTGGAATACAACTTTTCTATTCCCCATCCCTTAGCTTTAATCACTAGACCATCCTTCCTGCCCTAATACAAAGGGATCCAGACAAATTATATAATGCCAGAAAATAAAAACAATTAAATTGGACAAATACCAACTTATCTAATGTATCCTGGGACACAGGGAAAGCAATAGTGATAAAAATTTCCAATATGTGATGATGACCTGAAAGAGAGATTTAAATTCTCTCCAATTTGTGCTAGATTAATTTTTAGGGGGTGTAGAAGTTATTTGTGAACCAAGGTTAAAAGAAGTAAATGTTGACCTAATCATGATTAAGGAGGCAAGGATAACCATGTACATGTTTGGAATGTGTGTATACACACCAAAAAGTGTGAAGTGTTATACTATTTAGGATGATACAAAGGAGGTACATTTGATGTGGTGGGATGAAATTAAGGAAATATTTAGCTTAAGCAACAGAAAATGCACCCTACTAGCGATATTTATTAGACTAGAAAAGTGGTGAAGTTCCTTTGCTTGAGTTATTTAAAAATGGGCAAAGCACTGGAAAATATACCGTCTCCCCAATGCATACCTCTAATTTCTAGAATACTAGCAATATCCTCCTGTTATGTGACTATTTTGCAGCATATGAATTAAGGCACACATATAATATACAAAACACACAACTGCAGCTTACTTCCAGTGACCTAAGTATGTTGACAATGGCAGATAAAGTCAGTGGTTACTTTGGTCTTTTTTAAGTCCCATTCCCTGCTTTCTTTATAGTTACATTTTTAAGAGCTTGAATAGTTTTTACAAGTGGGTGGTGGGAGCTTCCACATTCAACTCCCCCTCCCTACTAAATATATTGCAAGCATGTATGAATATTTTAAAACAAGCAATAATGCACAGATTTACAAGGCTATAGTATACACACACACACACATATGTATTGTTTATCTAATAAATTTGCTCAATCCATTTGATATCTTTCTATAGTAAGAAGTGGTACAATAAAGATTAAAGAAAACAAAAACCCTGACTTTAACTAATTTTGTTATTATCACAAGGGATATAGCATGTATTTTGTAGACTATACTCTACATTTCCTCAGTGTTATAAATATATAGAGATATATATAGGGATTTGTGATGACTCATTGGCTCTGTAGAGAGCTGGTGTGGTCTCCCTCCAAACCAGAGGGTGATGAGCCACTCTCTCAGCCTGAGTGGGTGGAGCCAGGCCAAGCTTACTCCATCCCTGGAAAGTGGAACAGGAAGTACAAAAGCTGGGGGCCTTAGCCCAGTGGGGGCAGCCCCAGGGAGGGAGACAGACACAGGCTGCTGGGATGCCCTGGACCAGGGGAAACCTGACCCAGAGGGCAACCAGGACTGCCGGCTGCAAAGTACCCTGAGGAACTGGAGGAACCGGGCAGCTAGATGAGCCCGAGTGCGCCCGATGCTGAGGGCGAGCTGGAGCTACCAGGGCTACCAGTGGCTGAATACCCCGATGAGTGGAAGGAACAGAGGGACCTACTCGATAGACCGGTTAGTAAGTAGCTCAGAGGCGGAACTGGACAGTGCGGTGAGTTGGTGTTTGGTCAGCATGTTGCAGGCAGATCCCTACTGACCCAGGGGCAGGACACCCTCCCCTCCACCACTATCAGGATCCTGGGCTAGAACACAGTTGAGTCAGATGAGCCTGCGTTCCCCTACCCCTGCCACCCACCTCAGGGTGTCAGAACCCTGAAAAAGTGCCAAGGACTCCCCTGCCTGAGGGGTGCACCACGGACTCTTGCCGGTACTCACGTGTCGTGCCAACTGCGACCGCACACCTCCCTCCACTAATTTCCCAACAAGAGAGAGGGCTGACCAGGGCCTTTCGGTGAGGCAGTAGCTCCCTACCATGCCCAGCAGCTCAGCAGCTCAACTGAGACAATGCTACATGTGGTGGAGAATGCAGGCAGCTCACCCTATCCCTGCAGTAAGGGATTAGAACGAGGTGGCCTCTGAAGCTCCCCTAATTGAAGAATAGATATGCTTCTCAAGTTGCTGGCCAAAAGCCAGCAACAGCAGCAGCAACTAGTACAGCAGCTGGGCACCAAAAAGCAGCAGTTGCTTCAGACCTTGGGAGCCCAGCACTGCGAACAACAACACTTCCAGCAACCCGCAGGCCTGTGGCCTGGTCTGAGTGGGGCTCGACCTGAGGGGGCAGCCAACCCTTCCCCCCTCCTCCCCCAGCCACACCGATCCATCTGGCCAAGGTGGGGCCTGAGGATGACCTGGAGGTCTATCTGGTGACCTTCGAGTGGGTTGCCTCAGTGGCTGACTGGGCACCTTATCAATGGGCGACCCTCCTCGCCCCCTATGTGGAAGGGCCCACTCAGAGGGCTTACCTGGGACTTCCAGATGATGAGGCCTGCATCTATGCCTGGGTGAAAGCAGCAATTCTGGATGCCTTGGACATCACCCCGGAGACATTTCGGCGTCGGTTTCGGGGGAAGGTCTACCCACCAGGCGCCCAACCCCGGGCCATGGCCCAGGAATTAAAGGACAGCTGTTGTCGATGGTTACAGCCCAAGCTTTGGACAGTGGCTGAGGTGACAGAACAGGTCATCCTCGAACAATTCGTACACATGCTCCCAACCCAGGTGAGGGTATGGGTTTTGCAGCACCAGCCCACAACCCTGAGTGCAGCCATCATGCATATGGAGGATTTCCTAACCACAGAGGCCCCGATAGGACTGGCAGCCCGCACCCCACCCCCCGGACAGCACACAGAAGCCTGAAAAGGGGCCCACACCCAAACATTATGGGCCACCCCATACCCGACGACTGGACGGCGGCGTGACTGACCTTCCCCGATGCCCGGAGCTCACACCTCACACCGTATCTGGGCACTTGACCCGGATACCGGGCCCTAGCCAACCCTGGGGTCCAACCAATGACCCAGCACAGTCGGGGCGCCCAGAGGTAGGACCTTGCTTTCAGTGGGGCGAGTACAGACAGCTGCAGTGAGACTGCAGTACGATGGATTGCTACTTTGGTCAGGTGTACACTGGGGAGTCATAGGCCCATCACCAGTCCGCTGCAAAACTGACAGTCCCCATGGAAGTCGCAGGGACCCACATTACTGGATTAATTGATTTGGGCTGTGGGTAGACCCTTGTCCGGTGAGCATTCATCCCAGATGCTGAGGACCACTGGGGAGGTCCGGATCCAGTGCATCCATGGAGAGGTGAAACCATACCTCATGGCTTAGGTCCCTCTCACGGTAAACGGGGAGACCCAGTTAATGACTGTGGTGCTGGTGTCCCCCTTGGCATACCTGGTAGCCTTCTGGGTCAGGTTTCCTCTGGTACAGGGCATCCCAGCAGCCTGTTTCTGTCTCCCTCCCTGAGGCTGCCCCCAACGAGTTGCAGGCAGATCCCCGCTGACCCAGGGGCTGGACCCTCCCTGCCACTGTCAGGGCCCTGGGCTGGAATGCAGTGGAGTCAGATGGGCCTGTGTTCCCCTACTCCTGCCACCTTGCCTCGGGGTGGCAGAACCCTGATAAAGTGCTAAGAAATCTTGCTGGCCCTCCCCTGCCTTAGGGGTGCATCACAGACTGTAGCTGGCACTCCCGTGTCGCACCAACTGTGATGGCATACCTCCTTCTGCTAATTCCCTTTCGAGAGAGAGGGGTGACCAGGGCCTTTCAGCGAGGCAGTAGCTCCCTGCCACCCCAAGCTGCTCAGCGGACCAATTGAGACTGTGCTACAGGCTTAGCATCAGAGTGACTTAGTTCTAAATCATCTACTGGATTTACTGTTCACCATCCTGAGTACATAGAATGAGTCTCCTTGATTCAAATATATGTTGGAAATGTTCCAAAGAATAGTGAGACCTGATGCATTTGCTATGGGAGAGTATACTAACTGATCTTTTCAAGAGTAAGCTCCTACTAAATAATGGTCCAAATCCTCATGCTCACTAAGGCTTATTTATGCTGCTCCAGTGGCACAAGGCAGCCTTAAATCCAGCATAACTGGACAATTGAGGTTTCCCTGGCAAAAGGATCCTTTGCCATCCCTTCCAAGTTCCTGTGGCTTAGTGGTGTTGCCAGCAATTGGAGGCCTGGCCAAGGAGTCACAATATTAGGGCAACCCTTGGCTACGGTAATGGCCTTTGGAACCCATTACCAGCTGATGCAATTTAGAGAGGTCCTGAACTTACTCTAAGTTGCTCCTTGGGATCAGACTGGTCCACAGAAGATTCAGGTGTGTGTAAGGGTTACCGAAAGATATGGCCCATAAAGTTACTTTTATGAGATCCAGCCAACTGTAAATTTATGACCAGACCTGACAGCCCTTTCTAGATGTGTATGCTGAATAAATGTCAATGGGATAATGTGATTTAATACAATCTACATAAACGTATTATCAACACAGCATAGGACAAACCATTCACTTCTCAACCACACTTCGCCATATAAGGTTCAGCAAGTTTAAATCTTAGCTGTAGATTTAATTTAAATCTCAGTTTAAGATTTAAATACCTCTTAAATATTATATCCTTGGCATCAATATTCACCTGCTGCCCACAACTCTAACATAACCTTTAAAAGCCTCTTTTCTTATTTCTTAATTTAGATTTTCCAATCACTCTATATGAAAGAGGGTGTTTCCATACCAATATGTTTATTCAGAAATGTGTACTTCAGTGTTCACAACTATTGCAATTTTATCACAAGACTTACAATATTTGGTATTTTTCTTAAAGCATCACATCCTAGAGTTCTATGATTACATGAGAATCAAAACAAAAGTTTTTCTCCTTCATGGTCATGGAAAAAAGCATTAAAATGTGAACTCAAAACCCAGGAGGCAAATAAAAATATTGCCTATTGTTTTGATATGTTCTTATATTTCATTATTTACAAACGAGTAACAAGTTATGAATTAAATGTATGTGCATGACAGTATTTCATTAATAAAAAGCAAATCATACCCTATGTTAGTAGCTGGATGCTCAGTAACTCATGTCCAAGAAACATTTAGTTATTTATGGAAGTGTCTATGTTGGATTCAGTCAGCTGGGGATGGAATTGGACAGATTCCAAACCTCGTGGGCCCGATTCACGACATTATTTCTATTTGATATCAATGGAGTTAAAATGGTATTTCAATGAAGTAACAGTGCAGTGAATAGGCCCCTTTTATGTAGTGGCAATAAGATTTGAGATTGGAACAGTTTCTGCAGGTGGAACCTGAGAACAGGAAAAACCATGTTGTTTGCTTGTACATACTATGGACAAAGCACATAATTTGTCAGGTTTCAGGTGTCAGTTCTTGCTTTTATGTGGAAATCTATTCCAGGCTTTGGCCTGGAACTTTAAGCAATGCTCATCACTTCCTACACTGCTAACCTCTTAAAATTCCACCAGGAAGTGTTTTTTTGTTTGTTTTTTGTTTTGTTTTTTGGGTTTTTTTGTTTTGCGGGGGGGAGGGAGGGTTGTTGGTTTTTTTGCAGGAACTCAATGCTATTCAGTAGAATTGACCCTACAGGCAATTTGAATCTTAGGGACTATATATTCTTGCTTTAGCTAAACCACTATCACGGCTCATCTTGTATTTACTAGTTGTAACTTTAACAGGGTTGGTCAGACTCTAAAGGTATGTCTACATACAGTGATGAGCTGGAGCCGGTTCGCACAAACCAGATGTTAAATTTTGAAGCCGATTTAGAACAGGTTGTTAAACGGGAAAAATTTGATGAGTGCAGAGCACCCACCGGCAGCTCCCCGCCCGGCCCCAGCTTACCTCCATTCCGCCTCCGCGAGACCGTCCTTTCCGTCCTGCCTGAGCTCTCGGCTTTGGAAGCTCCCCTGAGAATTTTTACTCACCCAGTGGCACTCCGGGCCTTCGGTGGCAGGTCTTTCACTCACTCCGGGCCTTCGGTGGCATGTCCTTTGGTGCCACCGAAGACCCGGAGCGACTGAAGGAACCAGTTCTTCAGCTTCTGGCAGCTCATCATTGTCTACATAGTGACTAGATACCCATGGCTGACCCATGGCAGCCAGCTGGGGCTCTCAGGTTTCAGGCTGTGGGGCTGTTCTAGTGCTGTGTAGGCTTCTGGACTCAGGCTGAAGACCGGGATCTGGGACCCTCATACCTTGCAGGGTCCTAGAGTCCAAGTTCCAGCCCTAGCCTGGAAGTCTACACAACAATGGAACAGCCCTGCAGCCAGAGCCCCGTGAGCCAAAGTCAGCTGGCACGGGCCAGCCGCAGGTGACTAGTTGCAGTGTAGACATACAAATTATTACTCAACCACAAGTATTTTATAACAATATGTGAGATCCACATGTATCTTATTAACTAGTTTGTCAATTAAATTCTGAACTGCTCTTATGGGGTGCATTTGTCGTCAGGGTAAAGAGCAGTAGCAACTGTGGAGGAAGTTCCTCAATTCATTCTGCCCTCACAGGGCGCAATGTCTCAAGATTGCTTGGGGATAGTGTACACTGTACAATGTATGTCTTTCACTCCTTCCTCATAAGGTTCTTGACATCTCCTCCACTGGAATATATTCTTAACAATACTAATGATGCCATTATATTGTTCACCTGCCATTCCCTTTACTGTCCTTCTTGGTTAACATGCTATGCTTTAATTAATTGTTTGACTGGAAAATGAATTAACTACCACTCAAATTCTTGCTTTTATACCCCTAGTTTTAAAATCTACATTACCTGAAAAATTTGATTAAATATTATGAAAAAAACTTTCTCCCCTTATGACCAGTGGTGAGCTGGAGCCTGTTCGCACTCGGGACAACCAGTTCTAAAAGGGCTTCTAAATTTAACAACCGGCCAAAAGTGGCGCCTTAGGTGCTGACTCTGTGGGTGCTCTGGGGCTGGAGCACCCATGGGGAAAATTTGATGGGTACAGAGGACCCACCAGCAGCTCTCCACCCAGCCCCGCCCCACCCCGGGCCCGGCCCCAGCTCACCTCCGCTCCGCCTCCTCCCCTGAACACGCCGCCCTGCTCTACTTCTCTGCCCCCCGCGAGTCAGCTGTTCATGCGGGAAGCTGGGGAGGGCTGAGAAGCAAGTGGCAGTTTCACGCTCAGGCTCAAGGAGGCAGACCAGAGGTGAGCTGGGGCGGGTGAGTGCAAGGAGGGCTGCCCGCACCTCAGCAGGTAACCGGGCGGGGCATGCAGGGGAACTGCTCCCCGCCCCAGCTCGCCTCCGCCTCCCTGGGCCTGAGTGCAAAGCCGCTGCCTGGTTCTCAGCCCTCCCAGGCTTCCCGCATGAACAGCTGATTCGCGGGAAGCCTGCGTGAGGTGGGGGAGGGGACAGAGAAGCAGAGTGGGGCAGCACGTTCAGGGGAGGAGGCGGAAGCGGAGATGAGCTGGGGCCAGGCACGGAGCTGCTGGTGGGTGCTCTGCACCCACCAAATTTTCCCCGTGAGTGCTTCAGCCCCAGAGCATCCACAGAGTCGGCGCCTAAGGCACCACTTTTGATGTCATCAGTGGGGGGAGCAGCTGCTCCCCCAGCTCCCGCCGTAGCTACGCTCCCCCACCCCTAGGAGCCAGAGGGACCTGCTGGATGCTTCCTGGGAGCTGCCCCAAGTAAGTAGCGCTGGGTCTCCCCACTTCACCCCCTGCCAGGTCCCTCTGGCTCTTAGGGGCAGGGTGGGCACCCACTACCGTGTCCCATAAGACCCTTCTGCCCAGTTCTGGGGGGCAGTCAGGGGACAGGGGAGGAGGGTGGATGGGACAGGAGTCCCCGGAGGGCAGGGGTGGGCCACGACCCCCTTGTGGGGTTAGGAGGGAACCGGTTAAGATTTTGACAGCTCATCACTGCTTACAACCAGTAGTTCTTTTCATTATATTAGAGTTTTCTTTTTGGTAGCTGTCATAAATATAAAGGGAAGGGTAAACCCCTTTAAAATCCCTCCTGGGCAGAGGGAAAATCCTCTCACCTGTAAAGGGTTAAGAAGCTAAAGGTAACCTCGCTGGTACCTGACCAAAATGACCAATGAGGAGACAAGATACTTTCAAAAGCTGGGAGGAGGGAGAGAAACAAAGGGTCTGTGTCTGTCTGTATGCTGCTTTTGCCGGGGATAGAACAGGAATGGTGTCTTAGAACTTTTAGTAAGTATGTGTTAGATTATGTGCTAGCTAGGTATGTGTTAGATTATGATTTCTTTAAATGGCTGAGAAAAGAACTGTGCTGAATAGAATGACTATTCCTGTCTGTGTGTCCTTTTTGTAACTTAAGGTTTTGCCTAGAGGGATTCTCTATGTTTTGAATATTATTACCCTGTAAGGTATCTACCATCCTGATTTTACAGAGGGGATTTCTTTACTTCTATTAAAAGTCTTCTTGTAAGAAAACTGAATGCTTTTTCATTGTTCTCAGATCCAAGGGTTTGGGTCTGTGGTCACCTATGCAAATTGATGAGGATTTTTACCAAACCTTTCCCAGGAAGTTGGGTGCAAGGGTTGGGAGGATTTTGGGGGGAAAGACGTGTCCCAACTATGTTTCCCAGTACACCCAGTTAGAGTTTGGTGGTGGCAGTGGAGATCCAGGGACAAAGGATAAAATTAATTTGTACCTTGGGGAAGTTTTAACCTAAGCTGGTGAAAGAAAGCTTAGGAGGTTTTCATGCAGGTCCCCACATCTGTACCCTAGAGTTCAGAGTGGGGAAGGAACCTTGACAGTAGCTAAGAAGAAATTCATCAGAAAAAACTGAACAATATTTTGCACTGTTGAAATCAGCCTTGGCTGAAATGCAGTACAATCAGCTCACTCTACTTCATGACCACTTTGCTTTGTTAATAGACCTAATTAATCCTTACAACACTTCTTGGACTTTCAACAAAAGAGATGGTATAAAAGACGTGCTAACTCTGTTAATTTTATTCATGGATTTCAAACTACCTTTTTCCGCATAAAAGAGACATAGGTTAAAAATCACACATGCACACACACGCAGAACATTCTTAACTAGATTACTAGTCATTTATGATTAAAACTGAAAATATTTTAAATATCTAGTTTACTTGCTGTATTTATGCTGAGTTTGTTTGTTTTTGCATTTAAAAATAAAAATCAACTAGCCAATTAGCTAACCAGCTTGAGCACCGAGGACTGATCATGCATTCTGACCAAGATGGACTTAGACACAAGGAATTTCTACAAAGGTATGGCACAATTGCCATGGAGGCCAAGACCGCCTACCTCTCCAACGCCACAGAGGTTTTTTGGATGATAAATCACTTTGTAAACTCAGATTGACTCTACTCTGTCCCAGAACACCACACCTTTAAATCTGAAAAAAACAAACAAAAACAAACAAACCCAAACACCTCTTATTTAACAGGTATCATTCATATATAGGATGGCCTCAGAGTCCTCATAGAATAAAACAGGATGTTATGTTATTCTGGCGGCTGTCCTACAGACATTGCCAGTATCCCTATAACCATGAGTGATGAACTTTTGGCCGGTAGCAAAATACTCATATCTCTTTTTATATCCACGGAATTTCTGAAATGGTAATTTTATGTATGTTTATTTTGATATGAACCACCACCACCAAAATATTTCTTTAAGGAATATGTCCTACCATACTATCTGAATACAGTTGCTGTGAACAGTGCTTCCGTTGCAAAATTCTTCAGCATGTCAGTTATAGAACATTGCCTACATGGAGTTACTGTCACATTTGAAATGATACCGTATGACTCTGCCTTTAGGGCAGAATACTGAGGTCTGCAAGCAAAGAGTGGCTAGAACTTTCATCACTGCAACCAGACAATTCTGCCTCCAGGGCAGGTCTCTCTCTACCTTCATGGCAGAGTTCCAAATGGCACAGTTACGCAGCTCTGCATCCAAAGCACAAGTGATTCCAGGGGCAAGATTCCCAGCACTGCAGTGATGTAGCTCTGCTTCTAGTATACAACTTTTGGACCATGCTCTGCCTTCAAGATAGGAGCTATATCATCCGTTTCATCATTGTAATGATTTAACTCCGTCTCTGTCATAGACAGCTATATGGAACTTTGCCTGGAGCAGAAAACACCAATAATATTACATTGATATAGATCAATCTTTATGGCAGACCATAACATTTTCATTATAGCAAGCCTGCATGCTCAGGCTGATGTTGCTCTGCTTCTAGGGCAGGAGGGGCCCCTAGGGCAGAAATCTTATCATATACAAGCTCTTATGTGAGCTCTTTTCCCCTGCCTTTTTGTCAACCTTTACAGTACCTTAGTCTGAAAAGCTGCACTATAATGATGGTTGGACTCCTGCTTTGGAAGCACACGGTAAAATGACACTTATGAGTTTACTGGCCAGAGGGCAGATTCCACTTTGGAGGTAGACATGGTGTACATCACAGTAATGACTGAATTATTTAGGACAATATAATGAAGTTCTGCCCTAGAGCAATAGCACTGGAATTTCTGCTTTTCAAAAGGTAGAGTTTTTATTGCTACGCAATGTGCCCTACAAGTTGAGATATACCACTGCAATGAAAATCTGGAGGCAGTGTTGCAGTGCTTCTGTAAAGATAGCTACTCAAACAAAAACAACAATATGAATGAAACCTCATTAGAGATGAGAACGTTTCTGATGCTGCAAATATAGTTTTGAATTAGCGGTTCTTTCTGCTGGAACTGATAGAAATTTAGCCTTAATAATAATAAATAAATAGAGCAAATTAAATAAGTAGAAATAAAAAGAGCAAATACATGAGAAACCAAACTTTAATCTTTCAAATTTGGGAAGTCCTTCTCTGAGACCAAGCTACACTCGTGATTGAAACATCATTGTAAACATTTATTTTCCATACTCAATCCTGAGTGCAAGATTATCCAGGAGCTGTTTGTAGCCCATCTGTTCACACAAGAATCCCCTCCAGCACGGGCTAGATTCTTTCACCCTTACTCACACTGGTTAAGTAGTACCTTGCTCTTTATGGGTTTCCTGGGACTACTTGTGGAGAAAGGTACTAGTCATCCTAACTAAGAGTGGCAGAACCTGGTTAGATATGAGGGCACTGCAACTGTAAAGATGTGTACAATGTTTATTTAACTAGAACCATCTGTTTCTTCATTGATGAAAGACTGTTCAAGGTAGAAATTTAAATATTAATAACTATGGTTAATTATAACTGATTAAAAATTTTACATGTTACAGTTGTTATATTTCCCAGGTTGATCTGCAATTTGAAAGCCATAAACACCATTATCTAACTCAGTTATAACCCCACAATAACTGACCTGTGCAGCTGTATTAGCTGAACTTACAGATGAATCAGCAATACTACAAATGACTCAGTACACAAGAGAATCCTGATTTTTGTGGTTCATGTATCATATTTCATTGGTCAGGAACCTATATCCAACAGGAGACTTTGACAGAATAAATACAGTATGTAAAATGAATAGAGTAAAATAAAACAAAATAAAGCTTCCCTTCTTAAAAGTATAAACAGAACAGTCAATTTTCCCAAAAGTCTCTCACATTATAGTACATCACTCCCTCCAGGTTTATTGCTTTATCTCATCCCACATATTTTAAAGCGAAAGATGCATTGTGCTTACATTATTTGCAACAATCTCAAAGAGTCCAATTCTGTATGTATAGTTTACAAAGAAATTGAAAGTACTGTATCAGCAACCTGCACATAAACAAACAAGCCCACCAACAATATCCTTCAAAGTCATTTTTTTTTCCCCCTTTCAGCAGGAGTGGCAAACCTGTGGCTCCAGAGCCACATGTGGCTCCTTGACTCCGGGGCTGGAGCTACAGGCGCCAACTTTCCAATGTGTCGGGGGGTGCTCACGGCTCAACCCCTGGCTCTGCCACAGGCCCTGCCCCCACTCCACCCCTTCCTGTGCCCTCCCCTCAGCCTGCAGTGCCCTCTCTCCTCCCCCTCCCCAGAGCCTCCTGCATGCCACAAAACAGCTGATCAGGAGATGCAGGGAGGGAGGGGAAGGCGCTGACTGGCAGGGCTGCCAGTGCACAGGAGGTGCTGGGAGCGGGGGAAGGAGGGGTGGAGCTGATGCAGGGCTGAGGACATATTACTGTGGCTCTTTGGCAACATACATTGGTAAATTTTGGCTCCTTCTCAGGCTCAGGCTGGCCACCCTGTCTTCGAGGGTCTTAAGTTATTCTGAAGATATGCCATAGTAAATACTAATTGAAGGTCCTATTGCTTTGCAGTGTGATTCCTCTCACTCAAGCTAGGCTAGCCTGAGGGCAGTAATTTGTGTGTAACTAACTACTACTACAGTAAAGACAAGCCCTTAGAGTAGACAGTGGAGCTGGTCAGCTGTATAATGGGGAATATGCTGTACCCCAGAAATGGACTGTAATAGTGTGAGCCCTGATCACCTGGGCTGGGGAAATTCAGCATTGCTTCTTACTATATGTCTTATTTATATATTTTACAGGAATATCAAAACACACAAACGTGTTAATCTAATTTATGTTCAGACTATGTTATGAGTATTTAACCTGATTTTCAGAAGTAGTGGGCATCCAGAGCTCATGGACTTCAATTTGAGCCATGTCTGCTTTGCAACTGCAGAAAGCAGGCTGTATGCATTTGTGAAAGTATGACAAGTATTCACAGCCCCTCATCAGGGGAGAATCCCAGGAAATGGTGTTTGTTGTTGTATCTTTGAAGCCAAAAAATAGGTTTAATTTAAATAAATGCTGAAAACAAAGTTATGTAGTTCCGTTGGAACAATGTTTTCATCACTGATACTGGTGATATTTCTCAGCAGGACAAAACTCCAGCTCATTTTTATTCTTGTCAATTGTGATTTAGCGAGAACTTCAGTTTCTAATAGTAAGCTGATGGCAAAACCTAGATTTAATGGACAATTTTATTCATCATTTCATACACAGCAAAGGATAGCTTCTCACTGAGTGAAAAAAAAAACCAAACAATATGATATTCAACATGTTGATAAAATTATTGCCAATGGGGTAAGACAATTATTCCTTTGGAAAAAGATACAATAGCTCATTTTAAAGTGGGTTTACTGCATGACTTGTATTTTAGACAAAATAAGATAATACATCTAAAAACATCACACTAACCAGTATTATAAACTTAAAGTTAAACATTTGAAACAGCAAAACTATATTTCTCTCTAGACAAATCTCTTGGTAAGTTGCTAAAATATTAAGTATTTATAATGCCACTAAAACAGTTTGGGCAGGATGTTTAAAACTATTTAGGTATCTAAAGATATAAATAAGCAAAACATGGGATTTAGATGCCTATGTACTTTTGAAAAAATCACACCTGTCTGCATTTTTAGGTGCTACAAACCTTTAAAAATCCATCCCTTCCTTTTTTTAGGAAAAGAGCACTTTAATTACTTAAGAAAAGATTCTGAAAATATATGCATTGCATGGGGTCCCAAGGAAGTTAATGGACATCCATTCAGGAACTCTGGTTCACACAAGAACATTTTTTTTTTTTTGTGCAGGAGTCTTAAAACATACATGGAAGAATGGTTCTGCTTTGACAACTTGCCTTTTTTAAGGTCCTGATCCTGCATCTTCTCTAATGACAGATTTATAAGTGAGTTAAATGGGAGCTGGCTGAGATCATTACCAGGCTCCAATTGTGAACTACTCTAAACTGTTGGGAGTGGTAGAGTAGTTTCACTGTTCTCTCAGTTCCAAAATGTTATGCTGAAAGACTAGACTAAAGGAAGGACAGGGGGACCACAACCAGAGGCCACCAAGCAGTGGGGAGCACATACATCCATAGTCTAAACACGGTACATGCTTTAAACTGCTTTATGTTATCAGTTCCTTTGGCTCAGATGAGTAGGGGAGAAAGAGAGTAGATGGCTGAAAATATTTTACTATCCCTGTCCCTGCTTACCAAAATAAAAGAAGATCTACCAGTCTTCTCAATGTATTATTAAATAACAGTGTGATATTCTCTACCTGATTTACTTTTTAAATATTTGGGGCTTGATTCCCCATGAACTTGCATTTTCTAAAGTCATTTTAACCCAGTGCAAAATGTGTGTAAAAGACTACGATACTGATTTTCAAATGTTTTATATCCAACACTTCGCACAGGTATAGATGACAACCTAAGGTGAAAGGCACTGGAAAATCAAGTTTGTTATGTTTTTAATGGGAGATTTACAAAAACACAAATGTGAATTAGGTGCTCACATTTTATTTACTTTAAATGGGATTTTGGAATTTAACTTCCCTTGTAATTTCATAAATCCTAACCCCACAATATAGCTCTGTTTGAATATTGTAACGTGTACTTGACACATGTTCCTGTTTGGCACAGAGTACATAAATCTTGCTGTTCAGTCCTATATCAGCATGGAAGGAAACAATGTTCAAATTATTATATTTCCCTTACTTTTTGTCCTGATACTACATTCTTTTAAAGAAAATCTAAATAAATATTACATTTCCATCACACTTTCTCAGATAAAAGGCATTACCCCTGCTGAATTTTAAAAGACGACCAACTATTTTGATTTAAAAGACCATGTCCCATGTGGAATCAAAATTTACATTTAAATATAATTAATCAATGAAATGTGCAAAAGAGATTCAGACTCAGCAATACGCATGATGAAGTATTCTGGTTCAATAATTTAATTAAAATCACACTTGCATTGGGTGTTCTTTAATTGTCATATTTGCTAAAATGTCAACTATGGGGGGAAAAAAGGATGAAGGCAGACTAATAAAGAAAAACACACCAGGGAAGAAAAAAAACCTTGAGTCCAAGTTTCAGAGCTAAAATGTCAGAAGGCTTCCATTTCTCCCCATCTGATGGGGAGACCACTGGGACCATTGGCTCAGGACCTGAGTGGCTGGAATATTCAGTGGCTGAATATTTTGCCAAAGGGGCCCCAAGGTCTAGCAATTTCTATAGACCATCCACCTGAACAATCCTTAAAGGTTACTGTCTTTCCCCATGCTGGTGCTGCTAACCCTCAGACTTTCTCCACCATAGAAAGAAGAGTGGTGGGCTCGTTTTGCTCTAAAATAATTATGAAAAATTAAGCCACCTATGGACGGACACAGGACATGGAGGCAAAGAGCAGTTTTAAGATGGGAAAATTTAAAAAAAAAAGAAAAAAAAAGAGAGAATGTTCATGGACATCTAGAATGAATGTGTTAGAAAAGCATATACAAGACCTTCAAAGGGGAAATATTATGGGAAAGTGAGAAAGGATGTTGTGACACTGCACCCCATATTCTTCATATGTGATATACTATTATGGCATAATTCTGATGTATTTTAGTTCATGTGA
Source organism: Eretmochelys imbricata (assembly GCF_965152235.1). Classification (NCBI taxonomy): domain Eukaryota; kingdom Metazoa; phylum Chordata; order Testudines; family Cheloniidae; genus Eretmochelys; species Eretmochelys imbricata. The sequence goes on along the minus strand of NC_135575.1, from coordinate 51,504,156 downwards.
GATATCATTGGAAAGGTTATGATTTATTGAATATGATTATCCTATTTGTATGCATGTATCTTTTTTGTATCTGAAGTTAGGAATATTGACTATATAGCTGTATTACAAATGTGTTTACATCTGGGAATGGAACTAGGAAGAATGCACTCAGTCTAGGTGGCTGGCTGTGAAGGGCTCATTCAGGTTAAAGGGCCATTAGGAGAATAAAATAGGCCTTAAAAGAATCTCCCACTGGGAAGCCTTCCTGAGGATGCTTTAAACAGCCTGACTCATGGTGGCTATGACACTACAAGGTCATGTGACCAGGTCACCTGGTGCTCGACTTCAGCTTGGAATACCAGTGTTTTTCCACTGACAGGCATGGGAACCAAGCTTTGAAACAAAGGGTTGCTGCCATATGCAAAAGGTATTTAAGGCAGGGGAGTGACTTAATTGTGGTTCTTCACTGACTCCCCACCCAGAGATACTCCTGGAAACACCTGAGAAACAAAGACTGAACTGTTGGACCCAGTTTAAGAGATTTTTAACCTGTGAATTAAACACCTAGGGATAGCTGTGCCTCCCCATGCAGAGTTGATCACAGCATCTGTATGTAACTGCAGCTGGGTGTATCCCTACCTGTATGTGTGCAGGCTAGAACCTGGGGGTGTCCCTTCCTGTATGTGTGCAGGCTACCTGTACGTTGCAGGCTGGTCACAGCAACACAGTGTAAAGGGAGCCCAGGCTGGTGGGTCAGAGGGGCTCACTGGCACCCCAGGGGAAACCCATCACAGAATAATTCACAAAGAGGAGATGAAGGTCCTAATCCTACCACTGCAGCTTTGTGGCAGATGAGATGAGAGAAAGATGTCGCAAAGGGCATAGGATTGGTTTTTTTGTTTTGTTTTGTTTGAAATGTTTACATTGCAGTGCTACTGAAACATCTCTGTTTGAGGCCCCATTGTGCTAGAATCTGTAGTAAATGACAATTTCTGGCCCAAAGATTATAATGGCACTTAAAACATACAATAAAATGAACACCTCACTGAAATCCAGTGACAGTTGTGATAAACTTCATATAAATGAGGTGGATGTGCTATGGGAAGGGCAGCCTTTTTTAAAAAACTGTCGTTGGGTGCAATCTGGACTCTTATGGAGGGCAAAATAATTGTTCTTCAGAAGCATTTGTTAACTCCAAAGATAGGTCTTCACCTGCACACTATCCAGATCCACGGTTGGGGGACTCCAGCAGAATGAAGGAAATCAGCCTGACCCTTCCTTCAGTCTGGTGGTAGAATGTAAATTGAGACTTCTATGAGAACATCACTGCTAAAACGAGCCTTAAAGCAATGCCAGTTATTAACCAAATTCAGTTAATCACACAAATAGATTTTACATTTTTGGCAAGTGCTCATAATACTACTATCCTCATAAGAATGCACAGAACATTGAACAAATGTTCTACTTTAACACACACGCATTCACTCTTCAGTTGTCTCTAGTATTTTATTCAGAGTTTAGAATTGTAGCTAGTTAACCAAATATATTTCAAAATATGTTATCTAGAAACCACTTTAAAGTTATACAGAGTCCATGACTCATGCTCTGTTGCTGTCAGTACAGACAATTTTTAACAGTATTTATATACTTTTTTTGTCAAATTATGTTGAATTTTAAGTTGGACCAACAAAAGGACAGTGTCAAGATAATTATGCTTTTAAAAATTGTTCTGACTACATTTCAATTTTTTTCCTAAACGTAGATGGTGGAAAATCTGAGTAATGTTATTTACTGATGTTTCCCAACATTTTGCTATTATCCATATTTTTTTTTCACCTACACATTTCTTGGAGTATAAATATACTGCTTATATCTTTAAGGCCAGGTCTACACAGTTATATCAGTATGCTACAAGAGCAAAGTGCGTCTAATACGGGTGCAGCTTAGTAGTACAACATTGTCAAAAAGTATTTCTAGTCATTTGGAATTGTATCCAACTCAGATTTTTCCATTTTGATCTGGGAAATTAAAACCAAACACACTTCTACATTTGTCCCTTACTGGCATCCACAGCAGTTTTCAACAATTACATTTTTACTGGATTTTTTTTAAAAAAAGAATTATTAAACACCCCTTCAAAAACAAAATAAAACAATAGAAAGCTAGAAAAAAAGTCATTTATTTTATGTTGAGATTTATCTAGTCTCTCCCTTATGGATTAAATATTTATCACAAACCACTTACCAATTAGACCTCTTTTCAACACTCATTGTATTTACCTCGTGTCCCTTTGATGCAGAATGAACAATATTTACTGCACATCTTTGTTAATTTCACAGATCCAGGGAGTACTACTTCATTCACAATTCTCTTCTGTATGTCTTTTATGCAATTATGGTGTTTTTGGAGAAGAACATAGAAATCTAGTTGAATGTGCACATTTAAAAGGGAAGCAAGTGTATTCACAGCTGTACAAAATTTAAAACCATAATACATCTGTAGAATCCTTAAGCTACTGCAAAAGGCCTAGCACCTGGCAGATGAGATCGGAACTCACAGTAGTTGAAAATACTGAATTTTAAATTATTTTTCTGAAACTGCATATGTAATTACTTAGTCAAACTTGAAAATATAATTGCATAAATCATTTCCCCCCCTCCCCCCGAGAAATATCTGCAAGAATGCACAGGTAACATTGAATTAGATGGGTTTCAGAGTAACAGCCATCTTAGTCTGTATTCGCAAAAAGAAAAGGAGTACTTGTGACACCTTAGAGACTAACCAATTTATTTGAGCATAAGCTTTCATGAGCTACAGCTCACTTCATCAGAAGCATACTGTGGAAAGTGTAGAAGATCTTATTATATACACACAAAGCATGAAAAAATACCTCCTCCCACCCCACTCTCCTGCTGGTAATAGCTTATCTAATGTGATCACTCTCCTTACAATGTGTATGATAATCAAGTTGAGCCATTTCCAGCACAAATCCAAACTTGGGGGGGGGGGGGTTGGAAACCTGGATTTGTGCTGGAAATGGCCCAACTTGATTATCATACACATTGTAAGGAGAGTGATCACTTTAGATAAGCTATTACCAGCAGGAGAGTGGGGTGGGAGGAGGTATTTTTTCATGCTTTGTGTGTATATAAAAAGATCTTCTATACTTTCCACAGTATGCATCCGATGAAGTGAGCTGTAGCTCACGAAAGCTTATATTGAATTAGATGTCTAGCATATGCCTTTTTCACAATCTTGATTATGCTTTTCAGATCCTTCTTTTACCAATGCATCTTAGATTTCTAACTCCTCTTTTATTGTTTAGTTGGAACATTAGTGTCATAGTACTGAGTTTTCCCCTTTCCGCCAATCACATTTTACTTCAGTAAGTTTTTTTCAATAAATTTCTACAGTTTCAGAGGTTCTAAAGGTTCAGAGAAGGGCAACTAAAATGATTAGGGATTTGGAACGGGTCCCATATGAGGAGAGATTAAAGAGGTTAGGACTTTTCAGCTTGGAAAAGTGGAGACTAAGGGGGGATATGATAGAGGTATATAAAATCATGAGTGGTGTGGAGAAAGTGAATAAGGAAAAGTTATTTACTTGTTCCCATAATATAAGAACTAGAGGCCACCAAATGAAATTAATGGGTAGCAGGTTTAAAACAAATAAAAGGAAGTTCTTCTTCACACAGCACACAGTCAACCTGTGGAACTCCTTCCCTGAGGAGGTTGTGAAGGCTAGGACCAAAACAGGGTTTAAAAGAGAACTAGATAAATTCTTGGAGGTTAAGTCCATTACTGGCTATTAGCCATGATGAGTAAGAAATGGTGTCCCTAGCCTCTATTTGTCAGAGCGTGGAGATGGATGGCAGGAGAGTGATCACTAGATCATTACCTGTTAGGTTCACTCCCTCTGGGGCACCTGATATTGGCCACTGTCGGCAGACAGGATACTGGGCTGGATGGACCTTTGGTCTAACCCAATATGGCCATTCTTATATTCTTACATTCATTTAAACATACACTGCTGAAAATGAGAGTCTGTACTCTTTAATATTGCTTTACAACTAGACTGCAGCTTTGTCCAACGCATCTAAGGGAGCAAGGCCTTCACGCTGTACAGAGTGCTGTGACAGACTCACTGAGATTGTGACTCCAGACACTGAGTAGAAAGCCACACACCAATTACTCTTCCCCGGAAGGAATGAGAGGAGCAGGAGTGGACAAAGAGGGCTGTTGCAAAATACATCATCCCTATAGGCAGAGGTGAGTTTGGGGGCTGTGCAGCTTTCACACTATGCAGGGCTGGACCCGAAGGCTCAGTCTAACACTTAGAACTAAAAAAAAAAAAAACAATTAAATGTTAGGGGTGGGCAAGTCCACTTGGAGAAAATAAACATTTTTCAGATTTAATCAAAGTTCTAGACAAACTTGAACAAATTGTTGTCTGAAGCTAGAGGACATTTGGATGACAAACGAAAAATGCACTTTCACATGCTTCTGCACTTTGGGGTTCTGACAAGAACTTCAGGGTTACATGAGTGGATGCTCCTCTAATTTTCAGCTCAGGGGAATTTTATCAGGGAAAATTTGTTCTCATGTGATTTCTGGCCCAATGTTGCAGTCAGAAACTTTTGGATAAGCCATAATGCTTACATTTCTCTAGCATCAACCATCTCCGTTGCTTTATTCAAAATGAAATCTATAATTATTCTATGTTCCCCTTTCTATTCATGATGATTCATTCAGTTCTGTCATCAGGTTTGCACGTGCTTCTCAACAAAATGCAGAGTAATCTTAGAGGTAAGGATGAGGTAAGCATTGCTCTTTCAGGATTCTGTCCTTCTCTGAAGTATCTGTTTGGTAGGGTGATCAGATAGCAAATGTGAAAAATCAGGACTGGGGTGGTGGTGGGGGGGGAATAGAAACCTATGTAAGAAAAAGACCCCAAAAATCAAGACTGTCCCTATAAAATTGGGATATCTGGTCAACCTGCTGTTTGATCAGATGTGTTTGAAAATAAAGGAAATGGGTCATTGCTATACCAACATTGGCAGATACTAATGATACGCACACCTTCTCAAATGCATGTCATACAAAGCGATCTACCTTTGATTTTTCAGATCTTTCTGCTATGTAAGAGATCCAAACTCTAGCAACATGTCAATTCTGGCACTGCTCGGAGGAACTATGGTCTGCATGAGTGAATTATACTCATTTATTCATACACCTTTTTGCTGTATTTTCTCCCTATGACAAGTAAAATATTGTTAACATTTTATTGTAAACCATTCAAGTAAAATTCATGGTAAGTTGCTAACACAAGTATAAAATATTCTTCATTTTATGACTTTATTTTGGAATATAATGTACAAAAATACATTAGATATTGTTTATACTAAATGATAAAAAGCCCCCCCTACCATTACCCACCTGGACTGAATGTGAAGCAGACATCCGGTAAAAGTTCTAACATATCCCATTAGTTACCAGTACCCCCTCAGTCATTCTAATACAAGATATAGCACTTTTAACAGAAAAAAAAAAAAGTTAGGGGGCATATACTTCACTGTATTTGAGGTGAGCTTAGTGCAACCTGGGAAGAGTACAAAGCTGCCCCTCACAGTCATGGTGTTTAAGACCTTTAAAGACCAGCAGATAATCTAGTCTGACCTCCTGTACATCATAGGCAAGTCTTGCCATGTATGCACCCAGCCCAACAACCAGAATTAGACCAAAGTAATACAGCCCTTAGGAGATTAAACAATTTTGTGCCACACAAAGAATAGGAGGCACCTGATCTAGGGTCAGATCTGTTCTGGTCTTTCTGGGGTCAACTGTATTTGCCAGGAGGGCATTAATCTAGCCCGGGAGCACTGAGGAGCCAGCATAGTGTGCATACAGTGGTATAAAACCAGTATAGATCCTTCATGAACCATATCTTGTCAGTTTAAGGTCTCTCTCTTTGCACTGGTGGAGTGACTCACTGTGTCTGAAACACTGTGCAGGGTTGGGGTCTATCTTTTTAATGCATTAATAACTTTGTATTCCTTTGAAATATTGTTAATGTCTGAAAAGCACATAGCACTGTAATACTACTATAACTTGCCTGATGGATGCTGCTTTTTCCACAGCAACTCTGTATGATACCACCCTCATATTATTTCAATATAGTTCCCTTAGTGCACTTTCACTACAAAACAACTGTGTTCTGTTATCAGTAGAACCAGCATGTTCTGATTCTGTGTGCATAAAAATTGTTTCAAAGCTCTTCATCTATCTCCTTTAGATGAAAAAAGTTGCCTTCTAGCATGAGTAACAGAATTGAGGAGGGAGGTTGTAATGGTGATTTATGGAAGCAATTTTTCAAATAAAGGGTCCCACCAACATCATATTACATCTTCCTTAGTGAATGCACCATTTAGGGTCATTGGGAATATCTTATATATGCAATTCTTTCTCTGCCTACAGCAGCAAACAACTGCCAATGTCCATCAATTCAGGTATTCAAACAAAATTATACTAATACTTAATCATTTTAAGTAGCATATTCTAATAAAGGGGTTTGAGAAAGCTTTACCCAGAAAGATCTGTGTTACTCCATAATGTGGATTATCACCCATTAAAATAATGAAATCAATAGTTGAAACTACAAACAAACTCTACTGTATGTGTGTGTTTGTGTTTCCACCAAAGAAAGAATCTATTTATAAAAATAGGCCATTTGGATGATTAAGCAGATGTGCACTTTGCCCTATATTGGGACAAATTTCTGAAATGAATAGTCATCTGCTCCTGCAGATGGAGGGCTATGAGGCAGGATTAGTGCTTTCCCATTGCTCATTGTAAATGACCTTAGCACCAGAGAGAATCATGGAATGATCTCTGGTGTCTAACTCTGACCAAAGGAGCAACTTAGAACAAAATGAGTTTTCTTGATTGCATAGTAACTGGGCTACATTGTAAAATTAATTCAATTTGTTACTTTATTAAACAAAAATGCAATAGAAATTTTCCATCATGTGAACTGGGAAGCAACTAAAAGCAGTGTATGGTTTTCAAGTAAATTGCTTCTCCGCAGTTTATTTTCACACATTTAGAAAGTGGAAGAAAAGCCCATACAAATAGTTCAGTAAGGGTTGTGATACCAGGAAATAATTTAGCTCTTTAACTGACTTTGTTGTTGAGCCAGAGAAGTAAACTATATAATTACTGAAATAGGAAGAAAGGCAGTATTAAAATGTGAAAGGATTAGCAATCTGTCATTTTGCTTGTGTGACCACTGGGTCACCATAGCCATTATGTTGTATTATGGACAATAAAGAAGCACATGGGGCAAGGTGTTAATTATACTAAGTTTGACCAAGGACAGCAAAACAACTTCCCCAGATTGCTCTGGTTTAAAGAAAAAGTAGTGTATAGAAGAATTACACGTTGATTTGAATTATCGCCTAAAATGCTAATTTTATTGCTTTTTAACTGAAAGTGCATTTAGATAATGTAGATAATATTGCATTCTTCAGAATGAAAAGTAGGAATTAGAGGAGACTGCATTTAATTCTCAAGGAGTTCACAAACTGTTTATTGTAAACCATAGTACTGGCTTCATTTCTGTCACTGCAGCCCCTCTGCTACCAGCTGGGCTGAAAATTGCAAACGCTCAAAATTGCTGCTGGAGCCCCTTTGCTGAAATACACATGCAGAAACACAGGGGTGATGTTTTCTGGGAACCCTGGGGAATATGTTTATATTTCTATAGCAGAGAAAAATCTCAGAACAGGAATAGTAAAATCTGGAGCACTAGTGAAGTTTTTAGTGTTTGACTACGTTTATCAAAATGTGGACAGACTGATAATGTTATGTACATAACTAGAATAGGAGACAAATTTATATAAAGTCAGGTATATTGTAGCATAAAGAATCCTGAAAAAGCCAGAATAGAAAGTACTAATATGTAAATTAAGTAGACAATGAAGCCTTAATTGATTAGACTATAAAACTTATACTGCTTGAAAAACATCTCTGCTTGAATAGAGACCATTTCCCCCCAAAAAAAAACAATTTACAAGCTCATTCATTTGGTTTTAAAAGAGAAAATAAATAAAAACTAAATAAGGTCTGTACATGCTGTCACTCAGTAAAGAGAGTGCAAGGAGAATTTGAATAGCTTGCTAAGATACATATTAGAAAAAAATAGTTCTGATCCATTACAGTTAATGCTAATTCAACATCTCTGAATGCCTAGATAGTTATGACTGTTAATTCCAAATCAATGTAACACACAGTAGTTGACACAAGTTTGAAATGAAAAATGATACAATTAATTTTAATTATTGTATTGAACTGAAAAACAAAACATCTACAACTACATACCTGTATACAGACAATATACGGTGTAGACTTGTATATTCACTGTTAATTGCCACAAAACAGCCTGCAAGGGCAGAAGTTCATCTTAGCAATACATTCCCAAAGTACTCATTGACAATGAATTATGTGGTTCTAGTACACAAAATATGTTCTAGCAAATCTGCAGTCCATGCTCTTTAACATGAGAAACTAGCGTCAGGCTATAACTTGGAAGTGGGAGAGATGTTCAGCTCCCACAGATCAAAACATTCCTGAGATGCAACATTTCGCTTGTTTAGTTTTGGGCCTCTTTTAAGCAGACACTGAACATCCTACTGGCCAAGAACATTCCCCCTACATCTGCAACCAGAAGGCATCCGATTTCCCAATTTGGTGCTGAAGTGAGGCTCAGTTGCTTCCACAGCACTATCCTTTTCCCTTTCATAGAACTCCAGGCCCTAGTCTAGCATTCATGTTGGCCCAAGAGTGAGAATTGATTAGGCCTGGGACAGGAGTGAAATGCACAACTTTCCCCCCTTCCAGCCCTTTGGAAGTAAGTCAGAAAAGTTACTGTTTAATATTTTCTGCAGAGTTCTTCTCTCCCTGTGGATCCTGTGACAAAAGGGAGGCAGTGGTATGTGTTGCCAGGAACCTCAGGAGAAAGGAAAGTGGGCTACCAGGATCAGAGTCACATGGATTTGTGAGTATCTGCCAGTTTTGAAGGCAGGCTCCATGGTCTTTTCTGTTGAAGGGCAAATGAAGATGTACTTCTCCCACCCCAAGGAGGTTTTTATGCGGGACTCTTGAAGAAATCCTTGCAGACCTCTGAGACCCCTCTCCCAACTTTTATTATGCAGGAGTTGTTAATCTAGACCACTGAATGGTTTTGTGACACTCAAAAATGAGAACCACCAAGGAATTAATCACCAAACACATTCAACTTGTGATTGAGTCATTTTGAACTGAAAGTTTCAGAGCTGAAAGTATGTTTCACTCTGACTGGGTAAAATGTTGGACATATATACAATGCTATCAGTTTAAAAAATAAATCTGTTAGTGCTCTATTTGTACATGGCCCTATACAATAGTTAACTTTTTCCACACAAACAAGAAGGTATGTTGCTCAGAGACCTTATATGTTTAGGGTAGGATTTTTAGAAGTGCTCAGCATTAAAATTTCCACTGATATGAAGGGGAAGCAGATTTAGGCTAATGCTGAGTGCTTTTCAAAATCCCATCGTAAGAAAATAGGCTTGTAATAGTAGCCACAGCCTCTCTACACTCGTTTTGTGAGGGTATTGGTGCCACTGAATCTACAGAAATATGGATTTATGTCTCCACAATATCCTGTCCTGGTCAACAGCAGCTGTAACCATCCACTCTGATCTATAGGAGGAGACTATTTTGGCTGCATGTGGCTCTACCACCAGAATTACTATGCAGTCTCTATATGGGTCTGAAGTGAGGCAAGCAGAATTCCACAGTGAAGGTCTAAATGGATGACAATGTCTCACTATTGCATTTATATTAATAAGATAAACTTCAACTTATAGAGTAAGTTACTACAAAATGGGAATAAGTATAGCAGAATCTGTCCTCATGGAGAAGAGCATTATTTTACCTTGGGTGGTTTGCCCACACCTATTATGATTATTTAGTCACTGAATTGCAGAAGCACCAAGAATCCTAGTCATGGACCATGACCCCTTTGGGCTTGGCATTGTATAGACACAGAACAAAGGGACAATGTCTGGCCAAATCACTTGCAGCCTAAGTAATGTCAATACACAAGAATGATTGACAAGTATTGTTTAATTAAGTCAAGCAAACACCTAACCAACACTATCTGGGAAGAAGGTTTATAGTACTAGACAAGACAAGCCACTTGTTTCTGGAGTACACACAGGTAGAGCACATTCTGGCATAAAAGACTATATTCCAAATGTTCTCTCTATTTTATTTTTCCCCTCACAGATGATGAACTTGATTCATCCTGGGATAACTCCAGTCACTTCAATGGATTTATACCAGTGTTGAATTTGGCCTGAGGGGTCTTATTGCTTGTAGTGAGAATGACCCACCTTTTCTGGCATTTACTATATTTTATAGTCACACATGGCTTTCTTCTCTTCTGGAAGTCTTTTGAAGATGTATAAAGTAGCTATTCCCAAGTGATTACTTCCTTTCTCAATTGATGTGACAAAAGATCATCACATTAAAAAAAAAGCATATGTCCCACAGTGACTTATCTTTTGAACATATTGGCATTGCTGAAAACAAATGCATGTGTGCAAAAGCTGTCACCTCATGCTCCTGTCTGATATCTATTAGCGCCACAGGATACCAAAGCAAAGGGAGCACATTAAACCTCTGCTTTGTCACAGTGAAACACTCCTTTTACGGCTATTGTTGCAAGGATACCATTGATAACTGGTGAAAAAGGAGAACACACCTGCAGTTCTCTAAATGGTTATATTTTAATGTAAAGTCTAGAAGGAAGTTAAAAGGGAAAAAATCCAACTCAACTCACCTCTGCTTTTCTTTCTGTATCCTGCTCAGTACCGTGAAGAAAACTTCTGGCTTTTCTCTTTCCCTTTTCTTTTCCCAAAACGTCTCTTTATTGATGATTATTCTTGTATGGTCTGACCTAAAAAAAATAAGTGTACAAAATTAAAAAAACTGGTCATTAGCTGAAGTTAAACAGATTCAGATGAGAAATAAGATGTAATTTTTTATTTTATTTTTTAAACAGTAAGGGTAATTAATCATTGGAACAATTTACCAAGGGTTGTGGTGGATTCTCCATCATTAGAACTTTTTAAATCATGATTTGGTAGGGGTTTCCCCCCCTATAATATACACTCTAGCTCAACCACAACTACAGATTTTGAAACATAAATTGATACTCAGGTTTCAGAGTAGCAGCCGTGTTAGTCTGTATTCACAAAAAGAAACGGAGTACTTGTGGCACCTCAGAGACTAACAAATTTATTTGTGCATAACCTTTTGTGAGCTACAGCTCACTTCATGTTATGACCTATGTTATGCAGGTCATAGAATATCAGTGTTGGAAGGCACCTCAGAAAGTCATCTAGTCTAGACCCCCAGCTCAAAGCAGGACCAATTCCCAATTTTTGCCCCAGATCCCTAAATGATGTCCTCAAGGATTGAACTCGCAACCCTGGGTTTAGCAGGCCAATGCTCAAACCACAGAGCTATCCCTCCTCCCAGCAAAATAGGGATCAGAATAGATGATCAGTATGGCCCCTTCTTGCCTTAAAACTCTATGGAATAGCATATACAAGTAAAACTAACTCCCCACTGTTTCTCAGAAAATAAGATATTGAGATTCCCCTTTCTTCAATCCTTTACAATGTGTACAATTTGTTTCAAAAATTTGCTGCTGAACAAACATTCTTTTTAAAAAAAAGAAAGAAAAGATAAATACAACACACTCTCTAAAAATATAGTTCTACTTCCTTTTTGGACAAAATGGCTCCTGCAACAATATGAAATGGTTGCATAACTGCTTACTGTAGGCCTGGCTTGATATGAGACATCAGATGTGGGTGAGACCTCATTTTTGGGGAGACAGCATTATAGAGGTAAATCAGAATTAGAATGTTTGTGCAAACTAAGGTAAATGGGTCAGTAAGCTAAGAGACAAAGTCTGCACTAGCAAAGATAAATGGGAATTCTCAAGAAATCATTTTCAGTGGCCAAGATAAGCCTGGAACATAAGATGATGTAAAATTGTACATGGACAGTGTGGACAGAGCATGCTGTTCAGGGATTGGTTCCTACAGAGTAACCAACAGAATGTGAGGTAAATGAAATGGAATGTGTAAATGTATACAAATGAAGAGGTTTTCTGTGTAACTTTGGATATATGGTATACCCTATACCCATCCCCCGTGCTTGAGTCTGATCCAGACTGACCCAGCTTAGCTTTGCTGTATGCCAAATAGAGATTCCCGAGTGACAAAATCTGGAGTCAAACTGAGTTGCTGGGGAGCTGAGTGGAAAGAGGTCTTGGAGAGAATCCCAGTACTTATTACATGTAGAGAGAAGCCACAATCTAGGTTCAACCCAGTTCAAAGAGGATAGCTGAATGATATCTACTGGACAACATCTCTGGAGAAACAATTTGATAAGATCTGAAGATTTGAAAGGAATGTTAGAATGTGAAATGTGGACAAAGGGCTTATGTTGCTGTCCTGAAATTATTTCTACATGTTGTTACTTTCTGCTAGCTAGGGATTGGAGGACTGGGAGGTGGATGGATCAATTTTAAGAGTTCTGGACCTTTTCAGACTTATTGTCATTCTGATAGTCATATGATATGCATGGTGAAATTAGGCTGCATGAGACTATTTTACAGCACATGAGGTAACAGAACACAGGTTAAAACAAACATGTTTTCGATTCCACTGTTCTCATCTATATAGGAGTGCAGAGTGCCAGCATCCTTCCAATAAGCAGTTGCCTTCCTTGCTCAACCATTTGTAATCTGATCAATTATATCCCTCTCTCTAGACCTCCCTTTTTTTGAAGAAGGTGGTGGAAACCACTCTTGTGCTATCTGGAACCCTGAACTTCCAAAACTCTTCAGCGTAGCTTTCAGCCTGGGTATGATACAGATTCTGCATTTGTTTAATTGGTCCATGATCATCTCCTGGCAAAGTACAGAGGTCAAATTTCCATGCTGATTATTTTAGGTCACTCAGCAACCTTTGTTAATATTAACCATGAATATTAACAAAGGTTAATATTAACCATGAAGTGTCATCTGCAGACATTGGCAAGGATGGATAAAAATAAATGCAGTGGCTCCATCTTTCCTCTCTGAAAGATCTCGGAGAGTGATATTGGACATTGCTTATCTACCCTGAGGACTCTCTCTTGAAGGTATTACAGTACTCCACTCTGTTACCTCTCTTGTTCAAAGTTTATGTGAAGCTGTTCTGGGAGTTGATGAGATGAACTGGGCTGTTTTGTCAAAATGTAGATGACACTCAGCTCAATTACTTATTCTTTTTCATGGGATCCACATGGTGAGCTTAACTCATTTTCTCAGTGCTTGACTAGTCTGGAGTGTGGGTTGGCTGAAATTCAGTCTAGATTGAAAAAAGAAGAAAAAAGAAAAAAAAAAGAGTGATATTGGTAAGTGTCAGAAGTGTGCCTGGCTTGGTGTCTGATACAAGGCGGTATGTGCAATATTTCTTAATGGGGTTTGGGAGTATTAAGCTCAGATATATAGAATATGCAGCTTGTAGCATACCGGTGCTGGTATCATTTGAGAGGAGATTAACATACAAAAATTTATTTTGAAGTCCTCAAGGAACAGACAATCTTATAGCTAGATATTTGACCATTTTTTAAAGCTTCATATATACAAAGCACACTTTTTTTTCCCCCAGGACTTTGGATTCAGGCACTTTTCTTTTGATTTAAAGGTACACAAATCTTGAGATCATAAAACAAATGGCACGAACTAGCACTTTCCTCCAAATGATTTAAATTGCTTATGAAATAAATAATTGAACTATTAAGCAATACTGGAGATATAGGATTACCAAGGAAACAGTAATTGCTTGCTCATTAGAAGAGAGCTAAATGAGTCTAAAAATTTGAACAGTCATTAAATTGTTTTAAATTAGGACACTGGACAAGCCAGAATCCATTTATTATTGAAACAAAATGCATTTTATTGTCCACTCACCACAAACTAAGATAAATGATGAATACTAATAATTACAGTAAAAAACTAATCAATCACTAACTCTGCTCACATCTTAAAACAAGTGATAACTGGCCAGAATCTTCTTTTTTAAACTTTATTTTATAGAACACTGTCATGAATATAAAGGGAAGGGTAAACCCCTTTGAAATCCCTCCTGGCCAGGGGAAAGCTCCTCTCACCTGTAAAGGGTTAAGAAGCTAAAGGTAACCTCGCTGGCACCTGACCAAAATGACCAATGAGGAGACAAGATACTTTCAAAAGCTGGGAGGAGGGAGAGAAACAAAGGGTCTGTGTGTCTGTCTATATGCTGGTTTTCTGCCGGGGATAGACCAGGAATGGAGTCTTAGAACTTTTAGTAAGTAATCTAGCTAAGTATGTGTTAGATTATGATTTCTTTAAATGGCTGAGAAAAGAATTGTGCTGAATAGAATAACTATTTCTGTCTGTATATCTTTTTTGTAACTTAAGGTTTTGCCTAGAGGGGTTCTCTATGTTTTTGAATGTAATTACCCTGTAAGATATCTACCATCCTGATTTTACAGGGGAGATTTCTTTATTTCTATTTACTTCTAATTTTATTAAAAGTCTTCTTGTAAGAAAACTGAATGCTTTTTCATTGTTCTCAGATTCAAGGGTTTGGGTCTGTAGTCACCTAGGCAAATTGGTGAGGCTTTTTACCAAACCTTGTCCAGGAAGTGGGGTGCAAGGTTTTGGGAAGTATTTTGGGGGGAAAGACGCATCCAAACAGCTCTTCCCCAGTAACCAGTATTAGTTTGGTGGTGGTAGCGGCCAATCCAAGGACGACGGGTGGAATATTTTGTATCTTGGGGAAGTTTTGACCTAAGCTGGTAAAGATAAGCTTAGGAGGTTTTTCATGCAGGTCCCCACATCTGTACCCTAGAGTTCAGAGTGGGGGAGGAACCTTGACAAACACACAGACAGGAATTAAGTTTTATCATATCATAAAGAGCAGAAAAATCAATATCTGCGATGTCAGATTCTCAGTTGTAATTATGCCATAAATTTTTCAATTAGTCTGCAGGACTGGTCCACATACACAGCATTGTAGTCTAAGCAAGATGTTTGTTTAAAACACTAACATCATTTAAATGTTTAAACAGGGGCACACCTAGGCATGACTATGCACGATTTAAAATGACCCATTCTTGAACCCCAAGCTCTCTTATTTGGGACATGGAAGCAAGGTACAGGCTATGGGGCACCCTGCTTCAAAACAAAATACTCATATTAAAAACTGTGTATCTATTAGAAATAAATTACTACACATTTGCATAAGGCCCAGTATTTGGCTATTTTGAATGGTTATGAACTGAGAGAAACCTTGTTATGGGTTGAGTTAAAATTACCTTGAGCATGACCCCCTTGCCCCCCCCCCCCCCCCGCCACACCCCTAAGACAGAAGGGATGTGTGTGTAGAAAGAGAGCAGATAAGAACAGAAAGAGATGGAGAAGTAAGGAAACCAAGCAGGAGCTTGTAATCACACTGTGGTCCTGGAAATGTTAGAGAAAGCACTTTTGGATCTCATGTTGGGTAAAAAACCTTGGGTGCTGGAGCCTAAGAAACTGCTTCTTTTGTTCTTGACTCCTGCATTCAAACACACAGGATTTCACCCAGTCCTTGTAAACAAACACATTTGCATTAAAGAAAAATACCAGACTCCATCAATTTCTAGTTTTAGCTGGAACCCCAGGACCCCAACCATTGACTAGCCACTCAATAAAGTGGTAACAGTGTTTTGCCAAATGTTGGGCCTTATATCTTTGGGGAATTTGGATGCTATTCAATTTGGCTGAATGGCCCCTCTCCTGGTCCATGAATTCCTATTTTCTGCTCCTATTAATCTTTAGTACACTTCTCTTCAGAGAACAGGTGTCAGGTCAAGTTTCTTTTCTCACCCTCTTGCCCATATATTAAGAAGGGATCATCAGGCCAGAATCCATTTCCCTATCCATTCCCAGGCATATGAAGATGGGAAGACAAGAGTATGGTATGAGGATCTACACTAATCTCTGTTGAGGCTAAAAGGCAGAGAAGCAGTGTAGTTCTTCTCTGCCTCATTCCACCTCATGAGCTGGGGTAAAAGGAAAGTAACTTGGTGGCTCCTGATACTGGATCTTACAGCCTAAAGGAGAAAGGCACTCATTGGTACTTCTCTTGCTCTACCTGGTGTCTGGTAATCAAGACTAGCTTTAAAAAAAACAAAAACAAAAACACTAATAAGCTACTCTTTTGGTTGGAAACTGACACACTGATGTGGTCTCAACAGTGTCATACCATAATTACAAAATTTTCCTTTTTATTAATATCAATGGTTCAAAGAATGTCCATCTGAACTCTAATTCCTCTGATACACAGGCTGGGAATGGTGTGTCTTGTGCAGTTTGAAATGTGAGGTTTGTGCAAAATTATTTTCTGGGTTTTTCTAAAATCAGTATGAGAATCTTCTTCCCCAGGAAATTATACAAAAGTCAAGAAGGGTATTTTAAGGGCATTTATTTTAAAAACAATGGAATCAATCGGTGGGTGTCCATCATACAATATGCATAAAATATGTTCAAACACACTGTATATTACATTATAAAATATATATTTCCATACTTCTCTTTGCTTCATCCCCAGAAAAGTCAAACCAACCAACCAAAAAGCCACCAGGGTCAAGATGGTCTTAAGGTTTGAAATATATATCAGTAATTTAGAGATAGAATACATTACAGTGATATTGTGATTCTCCCCAAAATAAGCATTAGAAACCCAGAAAGTCAGAATTAGAGTATGGAAATGCACACTTGCAGCACACAAAACCTTAACTCTGCCGTGTTAATGATACCATGCAATAATCATACAAATATAAAATATATTTGTATCACTTATCACCCTGGCTTGGAGGAAATTTTTAATGATACTTCCTTTTTTAAATACACCTTTATTATTTTTATGGTTCCTCATGGTATCACTACAGAACTTGTAGGGTTGTTTGAGTGTCTTAACTGTGCATTTCCATATCTTAATATGCTTGGATTTCTGAATGCTTAGATACGGGAAAATCACAAACACCCCCATAACATTATTTACTTTAAAATTGAAAGTACATAGCAGTAACTTAACTCCATCATAGTTAATAAGCTGTGTGTGCGCGCACGCGCATGTTGGAATATTATACACACAATTCCCCGCCCCCACAGTATTTTATCTCTCCCTCTCTGCTCATATTTGTACAGCTGTGCTTATGAATTCAACCATCTCCAATTTAAAATATCTGAGAAATGTATGAGTTGATTTGCTCATCCCTAGGAAGTTCACCTCCTCTTATAAGAGGAAGAGACTTTGCCATCTTATGGAATTGTTGAATACTACAGTACTCAATATATTTTTCCCCTGAAAGCTCTATTTAATTATTCTTAGAGTACATTAGGCACCACAGAAGCATAGGCCATGTGAAGCATAGGCCATGTCTACATTACAAACTTTGGTTGGCCAAGTTCCATCAGCATAAAGCCACCACAGTTAGTATATTACTTGTGCATGTGCATACTTGGCTTCTTGCATCAACACTACTTGTACTCACCAGAAGCACTTGGGTTGATGCATAGTGTGGTGTACCATGGATTAGTATCCCCAGTGTGCAACTCACCACAGAATGTTGCACTGTCTTTTGGGAAAATTTGCCTGTGCTTAGCAGGACAGAAAAGTCGCTAACGGATGACTGGGAAAAAGGGTCGAGTTCCCACCATGCCATTTTCTCCATTCCATAATGTCATCTATATCCCATAATTTTCACAATTAAAAAAAATCCCACAGAATGCATGACAATTCTTGCTGTCCCCCATCTCTGACTAAAGCATGGAGCCTGCTCAGCTCCATACTAATTGTCATGAGCATTGCAAACACAGGACAAATGTCCTGTGGCTCAGCAAATACCAGAGAACTGTGGGGGAGGAGGGAAGGAAACATGATTTTGTGGATGACAGATTGTTGTGAGACACAGCAAAAACTAATGCAATGTTGTTGGTGGTGCTCATGCAGCAGCTACAGTTTGTGTAGCGTTGCTTCTGGGCCTGCGAAAAGAGCACTGATTGGTGGGATCATATCATAATTCAGGTTTGGAATGATAAGCAATGGCTGCAGAACATTTGGATGTGCAAGAGCTCCTTCCTGGAATTCTGTCATGCTCACACCAGCCCTCCAGTGCAGGGACAACAGAATAAGAGCTGCACTGACCATTCAGAAATTAGTGGTAATCGCAGTGTGAAAGCTTGCAACACCAAGTGCTTCTGGTCAGTGGCTTTTTCAACTCCAAAATGATTTCACAAAGTGGGGTTTGTTGTCATGCAAGTGTGAAAGACCATTTAATCATCTCCTGCTGCTTAGGACTGTGACTCTCCATAATGTTCAGGACAGAGTGGATGGATTTGCAGCAATGAGATTATGGACAATTCCTTCTGTATTTCTCACTGCGTAGAGCTTTCAAGAGAGATTACACCATTACGAGTGGATCTACCCTGGTCGGGACACACTTAACGTGAATTAAAACCAAAGTACATGATTTTCAAAATCTACAGTGAGTTCTGTGTCAGTGGATACCAAACAGTTCATAGATGGAAAAACGAATTCCATTAAAAGTTGTTGACTCCTTTTAGATTATCCAGGATAAATCAAACAAGTTTCTAAGTGGACAGAGTTAAGTGATCTTAAGGAAGTCTTATAAAACTGAAGTAAGGTTTTAACTCAGTTACTTAAAAATAAGCCATTCAAGGACCAGTCCTGAGACAAACAAATGACTCTTAAGAATCTTAATTTCAAATTAAATCCCACTACTTCTGTTTACCAAAGTTATTTTATGTCTTCTTTCCAGACATCACTGCCCTTATGATCAGGTGTTTAATAGGAAAACTGTCAAACTACACAAACATTAAAACATACCCTTACAATTATTACAAGAAAATTTGAATCTAATCCCTTTCCATGTCCAGTAACCCTGCAGTCTGATGTCTTCATGCTCAGAAGCAGTGCTGGGCTGAAAGGTTGCTTCTTCATTCTTAGCTGTCTGGTTGCTGCTGTTAAATTGCTTCTAGAGATCAGGTGAACAGGGTGAGACGAGAGAAGTGCTAAGAACACTTATGGATAACATTATGAGTGTCAGAGTATAACAAGTGTGACTGTAAGACAATGTATGTTCAGTTCAGAGGAATTCATACTCTTCTCTTTCCATCATCCTATTGAAGGTGGGAGGCCCACCTCCTCGGGGGCATGGCTGGATTCAAATATCAGCTGTTGTCACCTTTCATTGGCTGAACACTCTTGTGGGACGGCTTTGAAAGCCTCATTCATATACAACCTGCTAATTAATAGGCAACAGCGTTGTAATTCCTTGCGTCTTTGTGGCAAGTAACTCTCTGGACATCTTTATAGTTAAACATCGAACTCTTTCTTTTATTCGGTGCATTTTCTGAGATATTCCTTCAGTAACATCAGGGATTTAGTAGAAGTTGATTTTTCCCCACCTCGAATGAGTCCATAATTTTTTTTCCCTAAAGGTCTTTCAGCTCTCAAAATATTTTTTAAAGTTAAGTGACTCAAAGAAAGTCTTTAAACTCAAATGATCAAATAAGCTATTGTGGGTTGTTTTTTTTTTTCCTTTTACCATTCTTTTGTGAGTTCTTGTCTTGAGTTTGGTGAGTGTTTGCTTGAGCATTGCCAGATATCTCATTCCCAATCAATAAACATATCTCTATACTCAAAGGGCTCCTTATTTTCGTAAGCAGTTACAGCTACCTTTGTACATAAAACACCCAACTATTCACATGACAACTTATTACACAAAAGCTTCAATTTAGAAACAACATGTTTGCAAATATACCTCTCTAAAGAAGCTTATGTCATCTTTAACAGCTAAAGATTTTCTCCTTTAAATGGACATATAATCCAATATCTTCGGTAAAAAAATTCCCAGCCACAAATGTTCTCTAACATTTAAAGAATGAAAACTTTAAAGTGTTTAGAAACAAAATTAAATTTCAATAAGGATATTTCTAAAATTCCTTATATGGGTTTATACTAAGGTTTTTCATTTTTAAAGAATAAGGGTAAAAAAGAAGCTCACTTTTCTGACCTAGTTTACAGCTCTAAGACAAGACATCCCTAAGCATCACTTCTCTTTGATCCTGAATAGACAGCATCCATACAAAATCTGTTTTCTTGAAATAGAGATAATCTCTACACCAGACAGGTGTCTGAGATAAGGGATGTACCCTGTCCTTTGAAAAGACACTCCTGTTGGTTTGTTTGCCTTTTCACTACGAAGTTTATAGATTCTGATTGTAGTAAAATTTACAACTTGCAATTAAAGACTCCGATCAACTATTCGGTACAAGGCAAAAGTCACAATGACACTTTGTACATCTTTCAAAACATATTGTAAAAGAAAATACTATAGAATAATAAAGCAAAATAAAAGTTATATGGCTAAGGAAGTGTCCCCTTCTCTGTCACTTTAGAGCCTGTCTATTGTTGACAGAAAGCAGAAATTTAATGGGAATTTCCTTACTAACCTGAATATTTGGGCTCATAAGCTAGGTAGTTATCATATTTGTAATATTCAGTAAAGGCAAGTTTTAATAACTTATAATAAATAAATAATTTTGCATCAATATTGAGGTTCCCCCCACATCGAGCATAAGGACTCTTCTGCTATTCCCCCCCCCCCCCCCCCGATGCTACCAGTGCAGTAGGAAAAAGTG
Organism: Eretmochelys imbricata; assembly: GCF_965152235.1. NCBI lineage: Eukaryota > Metazoa > Chordata > Testudines > Cheloniidae > Eretmochelys > Eretmochelys imbricata. The sequence continues at coordinate 51,483,324 of NC_135575.1, read as the reverse complement.
GGTATGGCTGGGATGCCACTGCACCACACCAATCCTATTAGATAAAGCAAGTGAATTTCCAAATGTAAATTCATAATCCTTCGAAGAGTTTAGATTTCCTTTAAGCTCAAGACAGAGTTAAAGTTGGGAAAGTTAAAGTTTCAAAGCTAATCTAGAGAGGCTTGTCCAACAGAATTTGTCTCTGGCAATCAGCTCATTGCAGCTCTACTATAATAAAGCACTTCTTTCCAAGAACTTGCCAGTGGTGGCATAAAAATGGATCATATAGTATATTGAAAAGGACACTGAGCTATTTTGCCCATCCCAGAATAACCCTGCATCTGTCATATGTGAAATATTTCTTTGCCTAAACACAGTCAATACCCAGCAGCCAGTCTTAATGTTCTACTTTGCTCTTTTTTCATATTTTACCAGTATGAACTCTCTTTCTGGGTGTAAATGTTAGCAAAGAAATAAGGAAGCTAATGCATGAAGATCTTCCTTAGTGAATAGGACACAATGATGAAATAACCAGGCAATATATTGTGGTGGTGCAATGTGTCATATCTTATGTCAAGTGTGTATTTTTATATTTATATGTAGCACACACTCCAGCAAAATATTCAGATCAGAGATGTAGGAATATTTCATTTTACACTAAGTCACTACATCATTCCTTAGACAATTAAATCCCTCTTTGTACAGAATATCAGTTTCCATTAGGAAACAAGTAACAGGTTAAAAGCAATGACAAAGAATTTGCCTTTAAATACATTTGGCATGGGCTGAATTTGTCAGAGGGAAGAAACTGTTCAATCCATTCTGTAAATGCTTGCACATCCAATTGATTGCTAAAGAGTAGCTTCTCCCTTAATCCAGAGGCAATAAAAACATTTCAAAAAGCCATATTTCTGGGCAACAAACCATACTATATATCTTGAAAGCATTCTGATGACTGAAATTAGATGTGAATTAGAGAAGTGGAAATAGTAGTTTAATTTGAGTATTTGGTGAACCATGTTTTGCAGAGATGTCAGGCATGTACAGTACCTATTTGCTCTGTTCCCATCTGTTTCACTGAATTTTTAATCATATATTGGCAGATCATGGTTACCAATCCTGAAAATATTGTGTTTTTCTTAAAATTTCTGACAGTCTTGTCATATCCAAAGATGATGATTGCTTATTACCCACAATGTATGACATTCAACGTAACGTGAGATTCACTGGTAATGACATATGCTTCATTACAGATTAAGGGGCTGATCCAAAATTCATTGAAATCTATGGAAAAAGACTCTTATTAAAATGAAGTAATGGCTTTTGGATTGTGCCCTAAAAAGAATAAATACCGTATAATGGCTACATGGGTAGCCAGGAATTCACCATTGTCTTTTTGCTGCTTTTTACTTTTTAGTGAAGACACTTTGGATTTTATGAGAATAATCATATATTGGATTTAGGTCCTTCTCTTCCAAACAGAATATATGTCACTACCACTTGCAAAATAAAAGACAGAACCTTTGTTATTTGTAATTGAACTTGTTGACAAATTCCTTTTCCATGAAGAAAAAAATTTCAAAAGTTGTTTTCATGCCAGTGCTTGAAAAAAAAAAATCTATCCTCTTCTGTTGGTTTTAATTGCCATTTTTCCCCCCAATATTTTGATCAAAAATAGTTAAACATTTTCGTTTATTAAAAACCACTTTTGGTAAACAAAAGAATCCCATAGCCCCTTCTATAACATTTTCAATTACATTTTGAATAGAAAAAAAAATAGAATAGGCACTATATTTTTCACTAAATCAGATTTTTTTTATTTTAAATTTGAATAAAACATTTTGTTTGTGTAAAAAGGTCATTTTTTCCAACTAAACTTTTCATTCCAAAACTTTCAAACACCTCCAGCAGTTTCACCTTTCATCTGCTAGGGGTCTAGGCCAGTGGTTCCCAAACTTATTCCACTGCTTGTGCGGGGAAAGCCCCTGGCGGGCTGGGCTGGTTTGTTTACCTGTTGCGTCCGTGGATTCGGCCGATCATGGCTCACAGTGGCTGCAGTTCGCTGCTGGAAGCAGCGCGGGCTGAGGGACGTACTGGCTGCCGCTTCCGGCAGCTGCCATTGGCCTGGAGCAGCGAACCACGGCCACTGGGAGCCGCGATCGGCCGAGCCTGTGGACGCGGCAGGTAAACAAACCGGCCCGGCCTGCCAGTAGCTTTCCCTGCACAAGCGACGGAACAAGTTTGGGAACCACTGGTCTAGGCAATAGCAAAAGTACAAAGTAGCCAGTATTTCACAGCTATTATGGTACAACAAATACTCTTTTTAGCGGTCATTTAAGGTCTTTCTATTGGTGGAAAGTAACATTCAAAAAAATTATACCTTTTGGGACCTTTTAGGACAGGTTTTTTTTTTTCCTTCCACAAATGATTAAATCCTAAACCTTTGCTGTAAAAGGACACTAGAGTCCCTGGCACTTTTTAATCTTGAACACTGAGGATGAGTAAATGTGTCTTAACTTTCTAAGATGAGATCTAGGTATTGAGACAATTTAGCTCCTGTCTCTCTCTTGCTTCTTCTCTGTTCCCATGCCTTTTTCTTACCCACTTACTCTAGCCTAATTCTCCATCCAGCTATACTTCTAGAAGGGCCTTCCCCATCACATCGGTCTCTCAAAATCCATCCACTGGTGTCTCCCTCAGTTAGCAAAAAGCCCTCTTAAAAAAAACCAAAAACAACGAAACAAACAAAACCACTCTAGCTGGGACTGACTCTGCCATGGAAACCTGACCGAGAAACTCTTCCCTGAGTATCTACCAATCCATCACCAACAAACAAACTGCATTACTACATTGCAGACATGCAGGTGTGCACACCCCCAAATACTCTTGAGGATCTGGGGTTCAAATCCAAGTCCTTCAAGCTCCAAAATTACAGACCTCTGCCACATGACATAAAGGTGAATTCCTTGAAATGACAGTAGCAGTAAGTCTTGTTATTCTCTCCATGGAGGAGCCACAAGAGGATAGTTTTACCTACTTTCCAAACCTGACAGCCAGACACAAAACACTCCCCTCTCTGGCAAGGTTTTCCCAGACACTTAGGATTCTGGTTAATGCTGAGGGTTTTTAAACCCTCAGGACTGGCCAGCTCCTAAGGATTAAATTGATTCACATACCTGCCCTCTTTAACTAGAGCCTTATAAATGTTTCATCTCCTTTTGGCTTTAAAGTATTCTTATATCCTGGAGTGAGTTTATTATTTCAAAAGGTTGGCAGACGGCTGCTTTTCTCAGCATAGTCTCTGTGTATTTTGGGAGGAAGGTTGATCCTGTTGTTAAGCACTGGACGAGGTCTCAAGAGATCTGGATTCAGTTCCCAGCTCTGCCACATATTTGGTGTGTGACCCTGAGAAAATCTCTTATACTCTCAGTTCCTAATCTTTACAGTTGGGACAATGCTATCCTTCTCTCACGATTTCTCATCCTTATGTATTCAAAATGCAAGTTCTTCAGGACAGGGACTGCCTGACTAGTTTTTTCAGTGCCTAGCACAACAGAGCTTCATGTTAGTTGCCACTGCTACAAACAAATAATAAAATTACAATACAAGTCATAGGTTTCTGTGCTCAACTGTTCCAACGTAAATAGTGAAAATAAGGAGACATGAGACTTCTAGTAAGAATAGAGTGTCAAGACAGGGACAAATGATTAGGCAACTTCAAGAGCATCCAGGCTAACTATTAGGCTACCAGGGATTAGCATAAAGACAACTATTCTTACAAGAAAGTTGCAACTCAGAGGCAGGAATTAATGCCATCAAAGGGTTTTCTTTCAGACTGATCCTTTTGAGGTTCACTCATTATTCAAGAGCCAAGATCTTTTATTTATTAGAACCAGATTTGAACTCTGGGGTCAATCAACAAAGGCTGCAAGTCTCATGAAATACAGCTCCTTGAATGACTTCTGGACTTCCCTGCTTCTCACTGGGCTGGAAAACAGCCTCTCCAGGCATTCTAATATTACAGTACTTTGCACTTTTACAGTGCTTTCCACCTGAGGATAACAAAGTGCTTTACAAATTTCAATGAACTAAGCTTCACTGCCAGCCTATGGTACAGATGGAGAAACTAAAAAAGAGAGGTTTATGTCACTGAGCCAAAGTTATTACAGAAAATCCATGGGTTCTACTATATCATTGTAATTTCTAGTTCTAGGTGGAAATGGAATGGATAATCATGCAAATGTAGAAAAATAATTGGAGGATAGAATTTGCCTAACCCTTCAGTTTGAATTTTAGGTGAAAGTGTGTATAGAGTCTTAAAATATCCAGTCTAGTAACCTCACTCCTAGATCTATTACTTTCTGAGCTAGTTTTATAAAGAAGTTTCAGTTTTAGGTCTAAAATTGAGACTTTAAAGAGGATTCCCACGGGGAGTATGGGTGAATGACCAAAAGCAAAAAAAAAATCCCCCCAAAAAACCATTTACTTACTATTGATGTCAATTTTTGAGAAAATTCTCCAAAGCCCACCTTGTGAGTATTTTGTCAAAATTATTGAGGACATTAAATTCATGTCAAACAAAGCATGGATGAGTCTTGATAACACATGTACTGATTAGATCAGTGGTTCTCAACGAGGGGTATGCATAACCCTTGGGGTTTGCAGAGGAATTTCAGGGGGTACATCAACTCATCTAGATATTTGCCTAGTTTTATAACAGGCTACATAAAAAGCACTAACAAAGTCAATACAAACTTAAATTTCATACAGACAAAATAAGAGAGAGTAAGCAATTTTTCATGTGATGTGACATGAGTATTGTTTTGTCTGATTTCGTAAGCAAGAAGTTTAGTGAGGTGAAACTTGAGGTACACAAGACAAATCAGATTCCTGAAAGGGGTACAGTAGTCTGGAAAAATTGAGAACTGCTGGATTAGATGGTGCTATGACAGCATTTGTGGAAATGACACCTTCTGGAAGTAGAACACTAAGAAGTGATCTCAAAGCAACTAATTAGAGAAAACAGGTATACAGTATAAAGGGTGTTGTGAAGGATACTCTTGGATAACAGGAAGCATTTGAACAGTTCATTCCTAATTTACCATTATATTGAGATATATAAGAAATCAAGAGATTTAGGTGTGCAACTAAGGTCAGCTTGATTCAGATTTGTGACAATGATGTAGAAGATCTTAGTAACTTGCATAGGACTTGTTATCTAGAACAATATTGTATTAAGCCAATTCAAGACTGCAGAAAAGCGGAAGTGCAAAATATGCTCAGTGTCCCTAATATAGCTCCTTCTATTTGCCACTTCTAAGGCTTTTAGAAGATTTTTAAATAAATTGTTTTCATTTCCTAATTGACAGATGCTGCTCTTGGGGAAGAGCCAGAATTCCCATCCAGAGTTCTCCGTACAGCCAACTCAGAAGCGTTTCACTTTTAGCCTTTCAGACACACTGGTTGTATGCTCATAGAGTGGCACAGATGCTTGGAAACAGGCTTTCCTTCTCACTCCAAGGATTCACTATATTATTTATACTTTCAAATGTGTGTGTGTGTCTTGTGGGTTCCCATCAAAATAAGTGAAACTTACTGGAGAACTGACAAGTATGTAGGGATTTAGCTGCCTAAGTAGCTTTTCTTATTGATAAAATCTTTAAGATACCTTTAACTGTGTTTAGAAAGGAAAAGGGTTAAAAAAAAAAACAACCTTCATTACAACTTAACCTTATAAGTAGGAAGGGATAATAGTATTTTGTTCTTAAATATAAATAAATAAATCTATTCTACATATTATATGATTTTTAACCTTCACGGAATCCCACACACAAAATTTATTCACCACCTGGTATCCTTTCTAGAACCTTCCCTGTCTTATTGCAGAATCTTATCCAAGAGAAGATTGGAAGGCCACTTCAGGTCTTCTTCCACATCACTGGTGAAAACACTATCTTCCCTTTCAATTAGGCCTACAACCTGCATGTCATCTTCAACTCCTCCTTCTCCTTAGGCCAACACATCTGGGACATATCTAAATCTTGATGTTTCTTCCTCCCTTTTTCTGTCTGCCCAAATGACTAAAATTCTGGTTGGCCCTCATTATCCCATCTTGAGTACTGCAGCATCTTCTCTGGCCCTCCTGAAATGCACCTCACTTTCCTCACATCCATTTAAAAGGTTGCTAAGAGCATCTTCCTGAGCCTTTTGGACTATGTAACCCCCACCTGCCTCTCCATGTACATCCAGTGCATTTCTTCACCACATACAGACAAGATTCTGGTCCTCATGTTTAATGTCTTCACCCCATCTCTACATATTCAGTCTCTTATTGCCTTATCTCATGCCCCTCTCTGCTGTTCCACTTATGCCAGCCTCTATTGTCCAGTTGTTGGATTCCCCTACAAGCATCTTCAGCTCTTTGGCATGAAGATCATCCATGAAGAAGCCCTTATAGTCACTACTCTTTCATCCTGAAAATTCCTCCTTAAGACCCACTTCTACCATGATGCCTATGAGAAAATACATATTGAAAATAGCTAGGCGGATGGCCATTACAGACTTCTTATCTGCATCCTATTGTTTAGTCTGTATATGCTTGAGGTTGGATTCTTACCTACTCCATTTGTCTGCTTGAGGCATAGGTGAATGGGAAAGCAAAGTGGCTTTAAAATGAGGACTGGGTGTTGGGCTACCTTTATGCCAGCTCTACACAACTTGGTGAGGCCTACTCCGGAGAGGATGTTATCAGGGTGATGTTTCCATCTGTTGTGAGGGGGCAAAGAAAAGCTTTAGTGTAACTGAGTCTAGCTTGTTAATGTTATTAGGAATTTCCTTGTCCCCCCTCTTTTCCTTTCAATTATTTGTTAATCTTCATTTGTTGCCTCTTGTCCCTTCTCCAAATAGCTTACAATTAAGTTAAGGTATTTTTCCCCTCAGTATAGGTACAGCATGTACAGCACCTAGCACTACTGATTCAGACTGGGGCCTCTCAGCAGTGCCAGATTACCAAAAGCAGCAGCAGCACTTCTCAATTATGGCTGCTCCCAAAATGCGCTAGGCACTCTTCAAAGATATAATCCCTGTCTCAAAGAGCTCACAATAATCACAAATTTCAGGTCATTACCAGTTCAGATTGGATTTGAACTAAACATAAAAAGCTTCATATACCTTTATCATTTCCCATCAACCATCCAAGTCTCTCCTTTAATATATATTGACAAAACCCATGGATATTTTTTTATAAAACTATAAAATCCTACAAAATGTGTATCAGAAATATTTTCAGTAAAAAGGAGAGATTACATTACAGTGCATGAATTAATTACTTGTTAGAGGACCAAAATATCATTGTCTTGCGACAATACAGCATCTGATTTTTTTTTCTTCTAAATAAAATTGGTCTCCACATATCTCCTTACCAATGTAGTGCTATAATGGCATTCGTACACACACACACAAAAAGTGATAATTAAGTAATTAGCCACCTTCTCTCTCTTCATTTCATGATCTGCTAGATGTATTAAGTGTGGTTAGTAGATTATTGCATGTCATATGCAGCTGTGCAGGGGATTCTCACGAATAATGTTGAGTGTGTATTGCTCATGTAACTTGACATGCAGAAGGCCATGCTGTGCTAATTGTAAAGCACAGTCAGGAGATAATTGCAAATAGTAAATTCTTTGCTAGTTGTAAGGCAGGCAGGCAGGCAGGCAGGCAATGTGAATAACCCTTCTTTCTTGAAGTCCCTTCAACCAGTTCAAAGTTCTAATGTTCGAGGGTTTCTCACCGGACATGATAAAAGTGTTTTTAAACAAAAGAAAGCTACAAGTGAAGTATGAATTCCTTTTCTCATGACTGCCCTAGTCAGGACAGTTATGAGAAGACATTCTGGGACTGATTTACCATTGCCTTTTACCTTATGTCATCTACACCCATGCAAAGTGAGCACAAAATGCGAGGGTGGCTTTGAATGCATGACTCATCTGATATTGTTTTACACCCATTGTGAACAGATTTAAATAACTGCACAGCGTAATAGGGAAATCAGGCTTACAATGCTTAGAATTTGTCAGTGCTTTTCAGTGTTACCATAATAACAAGAACTTTCTATTACTGTAGCTCCCACAGCGTGTAGGTGCTCTCTAAGACATAGTTTCTGTCTACACTGCAACTGGGAGGTGTGAATACATGAAAGCTATCTTGAACAATAGCAGTGCAGCTGTGGAAGCACAGATGGAGGCCACTCAAGCATGTGTTCAGAAGGTCAACTTATAATGCAGTAACACTAACACTTCCCAATTGCAGGCTAGACATCCTCACTTGTCTGTATGGGTAGGAATAGTCCAGTGGTCAGAGCACTAGCCTAGGACTTGGGAGACCGAAGTTCATTTCCCTACTCAGCCATCGGCTGTCTGTGTGGCGCTGGGCAAATTGTTTAGCCTTTTTGTACCTCAGTTCCCCATTTTCCTTTCCTCGCAAGGGTGTCATGAGGATAAAATCTAATAAAAATCTAATAAAAATTGTGAGGCATTCTGAGATTGACCGATGAAAAAGCTAGGTATTATTTGACCTGCACTTAACGTCAATCCCCGCATTTGCATGAATGTGCTGTAAATCTACGATGCTATGAGAAGTATCTAATATTAATAAAATAAAGATGCTCTCGAATGGAAGTATATGATAACATTCCATCAGGAGAACATCACCTAATTGCCAAACATTTGAGATTCAGTCTCTCAAATTTCATAGCCAATGAACCACCATTTGTACGTATCGGGGAGAAATAAGGTTACTTGTTTTCATGGTGATCCCCATTTTTTGGCCCTGACTGTACAAGGAACTATTTTTGAGTTGATCAAGTTAAACTGGTGCAAACTCCTATGCTGATGCACATCAAGCAGCATAATCCTTGTTTAAATCAGTTTAACTGAAGTCAGAAAATTACTGACTTTAAACTATTTAAAGCAAGGTTTAAAGCAGTTTTTAAATGAGCCCTGAGAGGGTTTTCACCAACTTAACTAGATCAGTCAGAGCTGAAACTAGGCATTTTAGCACCCAGAGTGAGCCATCGTATGTGTCTCTTCTACCTTTTTATTTTTGGTAATTTTTTTCTGCCACATTCAGGGGCAACACGCAACTGTTGATAGTGGGGTGGGTATAATTTAAAAGTTTGGGGGGAGGCATGTGACCATCCCACGGAGGTTTTCAATGTGTGGGCATGCCCTCCTGGGTCTTGCAGAGGAATGTTCAGGGGGGAGGGTGGTGCATGGCAGGGCTTGGAAAGAGCGCCCTTTCATCCCCTGACTCACCTCAGTGGGCCTTCCAGTCTGTCTCGGTTGTAGGGGGTGCAATCAAAAAAATCGGGGGGAGGGGAGGCGCATACTTTTACATATATACACACTATGGGCCAAACAAATTGTGCTTTGATCAATTTTGCTGTATAATGTATAATAGAGAGCTTATATATATGATCTGGGTACACAGCTTGTACACAATGGCAGACAGACACTCTCTACCAAAATAAAAGTTTAAAAAGCTAATTCACATATGAACTTTGAGTTTTAATGTACACCATTTTCTAGAAACTGTGGATGCATATGTGAAGTACAGGTGCAGAATATATGCATCTGTTCAGTTGTCTCTGCAATTTTTCACATGGGTAATACAATACGTATGTTCTGTCCATGTGTGATGATGTATCTGTGTATATACCAGCGTACATACAGAAGCACACAACTTGTTTTTGCTAGTGTCCAATTGTGTTATTTGGACACACACATATAGGTGTACAGACATTTTTCTGTAGGGGTAAATGGGCTGTTTTAAAAACTTGAGCTTTAATAGCTGTTCAGGATATCAGCAGCAGCATTTGTTGACAATGATAAACTAGATCTTGGATAGCTTCCAGTCACTCAAAGAATTAATCTGTCAATATAAAATGAATATTTTTCATTGAAGAGTGCAGCTTTTTGATTTCATTACTTCTGATCTTGATGTTTATACAAGTTATATTTTATGCTTTGAAAGCCTACAGGTCAACATCATCATTAGCCTGATTACTAACTTCTGCACATTTAATCAGTAACACACATTTTTGAATCTCTGCTGTTGATGCTACATAGGAATGTCACTTGCTGATCTGTCCAGAATTGCATTTCTAATTTTGCTTTGGTGAAATACCATTAATAGCTATTCAGAAATTGTCTGAATACTTTGATGTTACATATTTGATATCCTCATTGGGCCTAATCCTGAAAAGTGCTGAGTACCTCCTGCAAGTTGCTGATGGTACATCAACTCCCACAGATGTTAATGGGAATTGATGGTGATCAGCACTTTGTAGAAGGTCTCAGCAAAGGATATGTCTCCTTGTCTGGAATGGAAATATTTAAGAGTGTGGACAGCAATAAGTAAAACTAAGAGTTTAGAATTCATTCAATTCTGCTTAAGTGAATCTACACAAACAACCAATCTAGAGAAAGAAAGCTCTCCAGAGTAGCATATCCTATTACAAGCAGTTACCAGAACAAATTATTGTTGATCACAAGTGGAAGGTATGGCACTATATATAGCTATTTGTGGAAGAAGTAACCACATATAAATTGTTAGTGCTAAAGGGTGTCAGACCAGAAATAGAAAAAACTGTGTCAAAGACACAGAGAAATGCAAAATAATCATGCCACAATGTCCATGTAGAAGTGTTAATCATACTAACAATAATTTTCATTAAGCAAGTTCTTTTACATTTCATTAAAATTACAAAGGCCTGGACCATTATCTTTTCCAGACATAACCTTCACATTGTCAATACTGCTCTGTAGGACTGAAGAAAACGGGGACATGAAATGTACCTTAAAATAATAATAATAAAAAAATTAAGAGGGGGCCTATGTCCCATTTTCAAAAGGATCTTAGGCACTCTGTTTAGCTTAATGAAAAGTTGGTAATTAATGCCCTGTTCCTGTAAACACCTATGTAGGTGACTACTTTATACAAGTGAACTCAGTGGGGATACACACATGTGCAAGTGGTTACCAGAATGAAAAGGAGCACTTGTGGCACCTTAGAGACTAACCAATTTATTTGAGCATAAGCTTTCGTGAGCTACAGCTCACTACCTGGTTACAGAATGTGAGAGGCCTGATACTGCTCTCAATGAAGTCAATAGCATCTTTCTCAGTAACTTCAGTGGTGCAGGATCCAGACCTTATGTCCTGAGCTCCTCAAGGCTCCAAACCTTTGTTTTAAAAGAATGTCATCTGATTACTTTATTTGCAGGTCTTTTAATACTATTCCAATACATATGGGCAGGCTTGTCTGGGATGGTTGGTGCCAAAGCATTTCTTCCGTTCAAACAGCTGAGCCAGAGTAATGTCAGCAAGACAACTGAACACCCATATATTTTTATTTCAAAGCACGACACCTTTGTCTGGATGTTTGCAAAATTACACAGCTGAAGAAGCAGAGAGAGACTGATCAAGAATCATTCGTGAGATACAGTGAACAAAATGAGACCATGTAGGTAATAGTTAACTTAATGTGCATATAACAGGATGTGTGTCAATTAGGCAAAGAAAGTGTATTTTGATTCCCAGAAGTTTGCAGTTACATTGGTGTTGATACTGTAAAAGTCTGGCTTCAAGAGGTTATTATTAGCAGTTGGAAGAAAGACCGAGTAAGTGATGGATTGCAAGAAAGCACACACTTCATTCACATCATCCATCTAGGTCTGCATTAGCTGCACTAGTAAAGTGTCCTCCTGACATTAAGATTCCTGCTTCTACAAACTACTCCTCTTGTGCAAAGTGCCATCAGATTCTAACACACAAGTTGTCAGAGGCAAGAAGAATCTTGGTTTACATCGCATTTGAAAGGTGCCACTATCACCAGAATAGTGATTCCTAATACTCTGCTGGGCCCCATTGCAGGCTGATCCAGTTTGGTCAGCTGAAGTCTAGAGAACTAAAATATTTTTTGAAGGGATTATCCACCTTTTCTGTAGCAAAAAGCGAACCTGTCCCACTTTTAAACAGAATAATTGGGGGGGGGGGGGAACCTCTGTAAGGAAATCTTAAGTGGTCTTCATGTCCTACATCCCCCCAGTCTGAGTTCTTCCTGTTGGAAGGGATGATCTGGGCTACTTTTATTTTTAACACCTTAGTTAAACCTTTATTTTGGATTTTTTAAACTGTGGCCTGAAAATGTATTCCTTCACTCTTCAACAAGAATGTAAAGAATGTTTTTTGTTTTTTAAATTTGCAACATCCTACTAAGTCAGGATAATTCTTGAATGAGAAAATAGGAAATACTGTAAAACAAGAACTAGAACCATCTGTCATTTTCAATCTGTGGGTTTTAGAGCATAATACTTCCTTAGCACTTCTGCAAAATAGCATGATCATGGTTTTTTTATGCATGATTCTATATTAAAATATTTTTCATATCTTTCATTTACATTTTCTCCTTCAACATTTTTCTTATACAAAAAATTGAAAATAATTTTTTCTTCAACTTAAAAAAAAACAACCACCAAAAAACCAGGTTACTTCCTATAAAGTTTTTTCTGCTTTAGTTGCATTGATTAATTTAGGAATATAGGAGAAATACATTTCTCCCAGAATTATTAGCTTGATATAGATACTTTTCCAGAAGAGAAAAGAAAGATGAAAGAGTTAATACATTTAATCATTTCAGAAATTCCATTGTGCCTGATCTTTTAATCCTTACTCAGGCCAGCTGCACCATTGATGGCAATGGGATCACAGTAATTGCATGAGTAAGAACTGAATCAGTGAGTCTGCTAGCCTGCATAAGGATTACTCACAGGAGTAAGTTACATGATCATAATAAATTTGTGACATTCTTTCTGTTCACATAGAAAACACTTCTTAATTTAGTATTTGAGTTTGAAACTCGGATGATCCAATCCTGGAAAACTGGTGCACTGGGGGATTTCCATAATCTTGTCATGCAAAGATTTGCATAACAGATTAGAATGTGGCTCAGTTTTGTTAACTGAGAAGCAATATAGTCCACTCCTCTAGTCTAATTCTAAGGAACATGAGCTGGGATGCCATTAGATGGCTTTATATTATGCCTCTGTCAGACTGACATGAATGAGTTATCCTCACAAGTCTGTGTAGTCCTTGTGAATTTAAAGATTAGCTCTCTTTACCTTCACAAAACCTGTTTTACATCTCATTGGAAAGACAGCACCAGTGGCACCTATTTTATCTTTTAACGTATCATTAGCAAAAAACATGAAAGTTCCAAACTGCTAAATGTTGAAGTAGTCCCCCCTTCACATGTTTCTCTTAATATAACATCTCCTCCATCCCACTTGCAGCTTCCTTTTAGCAAATTCTTCTTTTTACAGTTTTTTCAATGAGTTTTTCCCTCCAAAGCGTGTGTGCGCGAAGGGGGAGGGGAAAATCCACACATCATGACACCACAAACAAGAGGTTAACCTGGGAAGAGATAAACCAAGTAAATCTAGCTTTCATTTTCCCCCTAAGCTTTTGTTTAATACTAGACAAAATGACAACATTTGCAAACATCACTATAGACAGAAACAGAGTTTCTCTAACACTGCCATACAACGCTCTTTGAGGGTAGTTTTGATTTAATTACACACTAACACTGTAAATTAACATCTAAATGCTTCCTCTGCTAGTTGCTACCAAAATAGGTGCTCAGTGAATCAATACCACGAATAAACAACACAACATCCATACTGAACTGATTTTCAGGTCTCTGAAAAGTTTAATCCTTACATCTCCCCCTGTGAATAGGTAAAAAAGAAGGATTCTCCCCCGGTTACAGATGTAGAAATGAGGCAGAGAGAGTGAAGGCTAGGATCTGAGCAACTGCACTATAAGTGAGGGAGGTTTCCCTCCTAGCACACCTATACAGAGGCCAAGCATGATAGTCCTTGATGAATCTTGCGTGGAGGGGTTGTGTAAGGCTAGTGTTCCCAGTGACACTACACTGCCCAAAGGGCACAGGGGAGACAGTACTAATGATCTCTCCTTCTCTGTGCTGGCCTCATGGGGGTGAGGGTGAAGAGAGATAGCACATCCTAACCCTTATGTGCCTCTTGAAGGCATAGTGCCTAAAGAAGCCCCTATTGTGATGATGTCCTTGATTAATGCAATACTGCAGACTGTGTCTTAATGGTATAGTTTAGTTTTAGATGATGTTCCCAAGCCATGAAAGCTGTTGAGCCAAAATATTGAATGGGTGCCTAAATGTACACCCTTAAGCCCATACTGAGGCATTCAAGAGGCTCCAACTGTGTTCATGGGTGCAATCATAGAATATCAGGGTTGGAAGGGACCTCAGGAGGTCATCTAGTCCAACCCCCTGCTCAAAGCAGGGCTGATCCCCAATTAAATCATCCCAGCCAGGGCTTTGTCAAGCCTGACCTTAAAAACTTCTAAGGAAGGAAATTCCACCACCTCCCTAGGTAATGCATTTCAGTGTTTCACCACCCTCCTAGTGAAAAAGTTTTTCCTAATATCCAACCTAAATCTCCTCCACTGCAACTTGAGACCATTTATCAAGGTTTCTCCCCCACTCTGAACTCTAGGGTACAGATGTGGGGACCTGCATGAAAAACCTCCTAATCTTATCTTTACCAGTTTAGGTCAAAAACTTCCCCAAGGTACAAAATATTCCACCCGTTGTCCTTGGACTGGCCGCTACCACCACCAAACTAATACTGGTTACTGGGGAAGAGCTGTTTGGACGCGTCCTTCCCCCCAAAATACTTCCCAAAACCTTGCACCCCGCTTCCTGGACAAGGTTTGGTAAAAAGCCTCACCAATTTGCATAGGTGACCACAGACCCAAACCCTTGGATCTGAGAACAATGAAAAAGCATTCAGTTTCTTACAAGAAGACTTTTAATAAAAAATAGAAGTAAATAGAAATAAAGAAATCCCCCCTGTAAAATCAGGATGGTAGACATCTTACAGGGTAATTAGTTAAAAAACATAGAGAACCCCTCTAGGCAAAACCTTAAGTTACAAAAAAGATACACAGACAGAAATAGTTATTCTATTCAGCACAATCCTTTTCTCAGCCATTTAAAGAAATCATAATCTAACACATACGTAACTAGATTACTTACTAAAAGTTCTAAGACTCCATTCCTGGTCTATCCCTGGCCAAGACCAGCATACAGACAGACACACAGACCCTTTGTTTCTCTCCCTCCTCCCAGCTTTTGAAAGTATCTTGTCTCCTCATTGGTCATTTTGGTCAGGTGCCAGCGAGGTTACCTTTAGCTTCTTAACCCTTTACAGGTGAGAGGAGCTTTCCCCTGGCCAGGAGGGATTTCAAAGGGGTTTACCCTTCCCTTTATATTTATGACACCATTACTCCTTGTTCTGTCATCTGCTACCACTGAGAACAGTCTAGATCCAGCCTCTTTGGAACCCCCTTTCAGGTAGTTGAAAGCAGCTATCAAATCCCCCCTCATTCTTCTCTTCCGTAGACTAAACATCCCCAGTTCCCTCAGCCTCTCCTCATAAGTCATGTGTTCCGGTCCCCTAATCATTTTTGTTGCCCTCCGCTGGATTCTTTCCAATTTTTCCACATCCTTCTTGTAGTGTGGGGCCCAAAACTGGACACAGTACTGTCCCTCAGTACTGGCCTCACCAGTGTCGAATAGAGGGGAACGATCACGTCCCTCGATCTGATGGCAATGCCCCTACTTATACATCCCAAAATGCCATTGGCCTTCTTGGCAACAAGGGCACACTGTTGGCTCATATCCAGCTTCTCGTCCACTGTCACCCCTAGGTCCTTTTCTGCAGAACTGCTGCAGAGCCATTCGGTCCCTAGTCTGTAGCAGTGCATAGGATTCTTCCGTCCTAAGTGCAGGAGTCTGCACTTGTCCTTGTTGAACTTCATCAGATTTCTTTTGGCCCAAGCCTCCAATTTGCCTAAGTCCCTCTGTATCCTATCACTACCCTCCAGCATATCTAGGACTCATCCCTGTTTAGTGTCATCTGCAAAACTTGCTGAGGGTGCAATCCACACCATCCTCCAGATCATT
The DNA here is from genome assembly GCF_965152235.1 of Eretmochelys imbricata. Taxonomy (NCBI): domain Eukaryota; kingdom Metazoa; phylum Chordata; order Testudines; family Cheloniidae; genus Eretmochelys; species Eretmochelys imbricata. Next base: position 51,467,283 of record NC_135575.1, on the reverse strand, counting down.
TATGAAGGTATTGAACAAAACTGGCCCCAGGACCGACCCTTGGGGCACTTCACTTGATACCAGCTGCCAACTAGACATGGAGCCATTGATCACTACCCGTTGAGCCCAACAATCTAGCCAGCTTTCTATCCACCTTATAGTCCATTCATCCAGCCCATACTTCTTTAACTTGCTGGCAAGAATACTGTGGGAGACCGTGTCAAAAGCTTTGCTAAAGTCAAGGAACAACACGTCCACTGCTTTCCCTTCATCCACAGAGCCAGTTATCTCGTCATAGAAGGCAATTAGATTAGTTAGGCATGACTTGCCCTTAGTGAATCCATGCTGACTGTTCCTGATCACTTTCCTCTCCTCTAAGTGCTTCAGAATTGATTCCTTGAGGACCTGCTCCATGATTTTTCCAGGGACTGAGGTGAGGCTGACTGGCCTGTAGTTCCCAGGATCCTCCTTTTTCCCTTTTTTAAAGATTGGCACTACATTAGCCTTTTTCCAGTCATCTGGGACCTCCCCCGATCGTCATCAGTTTTCAAAGATAATGGCCAATGGCTCTGCAATCACATCCGCCAACTCCTTTAGCACTCTCGGATGCAACACATCCGGCCCCATAGACTTGTGCACGTCCAGCTTTTCTAAATAGTCCCAAACCACTTCTTTCTCCACAGAGGGCTGGTCACCTCCTCCCCATGCTGTGCTGCCCAGCGCAGTAGTCTGGGAGCTGACCTTGTTTGTGAAGACAGAGGCAAAAAAAGCATTGAGTACATTAGCTTTTTCCACATCCTCTGTCACTAGGTTGCCTCCCTCATTCAGTAAGGGGCCCACGCTTTCCTTAACTTTCTTCTTGTTGCTAACATACCTGAAGAAACCCTTCTTGTTACTCTTAACAGCTCTTGCTAGCTGCAACTCCAGGTGTGATTTGGCCTTCCTGATTTCACTCCTGCATGCCCGAGCAATATTTTTATACTCATCCCTGGTCATTTGTCCAATCTTCCACTTCTTGTAAGCGTCTTTTTTGTATTTAAGATCAGCAAGTATTTCACTGTTAAGCCAAGCTGGCTGCCTGCCATATTTATATTCTTTCTACACATCGGGATGGTTTGTCCCTGTAACCTCAATAAGGATTCTTTAAAATACAGCCAGCTCTCCTGGACTCCTTTCCCCCTCATGTTATTCTCCCAGGGGATCTTGCCCATCAGCTCCCTGAGGGAGTCAAAGTCTGCTTTTCTGAAGTCCAGGGTCCGTATTCTGCTGCTTTCCTTTCTTCCTTGTATCAGTATCCTGAACTTGACCGTCTCATGGTCACTGCCTCCCAGGTTCCCATCCACTTTTGCTTCCCCTACTAATTCTTCCCGGTTTCTGAGCAGCAGGTCAAGAAGAGCTCTGACCCTAGTTGGTTCCTCCAGTACTTGCACCAGGAAATTATCCCCTACATTTTCCAAAAACTTCCTGGATTGTCTGTGCACCGCTGTATTGCTTTCCCAGCGGATATCAGGTTGATTGAAGTCTCCCATGAGAACCAGGGCGTGCGATCTAGTAACTTCTGCGAGTTGCCGGAAGAAAGCCTCGTCCACCTCATCCCCCTGGTCCAGTAGTCTATAGTAGACTCCCACCACAACATCACGTTTGTTGCTCACGCTTCTAAACTTAATCCAGAGACACTCAGGTTTTTCTGCAGTTTCATACTTGAGCTCTGAGCAGTCATATTGCTCTCTTACATACAGTGCAACTCCCCCACCTTTTCTGCCCTGCCTGTCCTTCCTGAACAGCTTATATCCATCCATGACAGTACTCCAGTCATGTGAGTTATCCCACCAAGTCGGGGGGGGGGGAGAGGGGGTTAGGAAAAAACAAGGGGAAATAGGTTACCTTGCATAATGACTTAGCCACTCCCAGTCTCTATTCAAGCCTAAGTTAATTGTATCCAATTTGCAATTGAATTCCAATTCAACAGTTTCTCGCTGGAGTCTGGATTTGAAGTTTTTTTGCTGTAATATAGCAACTTTCATGTCTGTAATTGTGTGACCAACAAAGCCCGTTGCCAACTGTGCCCACATATCTATTCAGGGGACACCATCACAGGGCCTAATAACATCAGCCACACTATCAGAGGCTCGTTCACCTACACATCCACCAATGTGATATATGCCATCATGTGCCAGCAATGCCCCTCTGCCATGTACATGGGTCAAACTGGACAGTCTCTATGTAAAAGAATAAATGGACACAAATCAGATGTCAAGAATTATAACATTCATAAACCAGTCGGAGAACACTTCAATCTCTCTGGTCACGCAATTACAGACATGAAAGTTGCTATATTACAACAAAAAAAAACTTCAAATCCAGACTCCAGCGAGAAACTGTTGAATTGGAATTCATTTGCAAATTGGATACAATTAACTTAGGCTTGAATAGAGACTGGGAGTGGCTAAGTCATTATGCAAGGTAACCTATTTCTCCTTGTTTTTTTCTAACCCCCCCTCCCCCAGACGTTCTTGTTAAACCCTGGATTTGTGCTGGAAATGGCCCACCTTGATTATCATACACATTGTAAGGAGAGTGGTCACTTTAGATAAGCTATTACCAGCAGGAGAGTGGGGTGGGAGGAGGTATTTTTTCATGCTTTGTGTGTATATAAAAAGATCTTCTACACTTTCCACAGTATGCATCTGATGAAGTGAGCTGTAGCTCACAAAAGCTTATGCTCAAATAAATTGGTTAGTCTCTAAGGTGCCACAAGTACTCCTTTTCTTTTTGTGAATACAGACTAACACGGCTGTTACTCTGAAACCTCTCAAAAAAAATGAATGAAATTTTAAAAAACCACCCCTCCCTCCAATATTAAAGTAAATGATCAAAATATTTATTTAAACATTTCACTGGTAGATATTGTTTATTCATTATTCAGCAGTGCAAAAAAACAAAACAAACATACAAAAAACCCACTTTGCATGCCAAGTTACAAATGCCTAACCAATAACTGTATATTGCCTGCCAGGCAAAGTTACTGATGAGATCAGCCATGAAATATCTGACTTTTTTCCTCTTGATAACAAATAATAAGTCAACTGATTATCAGCATAACTCACTAGGCTGCAGAAACTCATCTGTCTGCACTCAGGATGCATGACAGCAACCAATGAATCTTCCTTATCTAGTGCATACCTTGTGGCTCCTGTTTAACAACTATGTTGCATTTTGATGGATGTAATGTTAGGAATTAAACTAAGTGAATTTACCTCTATTTGTAAATTATTTTTAAAAGGGGTTTTGTTCATTTTTATTTTGTCAGAGATGAAAGATGAACCACATTATACACATACCATACAGCTAAAAATACCTGTACAGCTAATAGGCAGTTTTGGGGCCAGGCATTGACACATTGATAACCATCTTATCCTTGTATCTACACATGGAGTTATTGAGGAATAAATAAATAGCTTTTCCAGAATAACTCCATGTGGTAACACTTATTCAGGAATAAGAGTGCCTTGTTCTGGTTATACTTAATGCACAATGGATTAAGCCAGTGTCTCTCAACCTTTCCAGACTACTGTACCCATTTCAGGAGTCTGATTTGCCTTGTGTACGCCCAAGGTACACCTCACTTAAAAACTATTTTCTTTTAAAATCAGAAACTAAAATACTATTACTGAAAAATTGATTACCATATCCTTATAAAATAAATCAATTGGAATATAAATAGTGTACTTAAATTTCAGTGTATAATATACAGAGTAGTATAAACAAGTCATTGTCCATATGAAATTTTAGTTTGTACTGACTTTGCTAGTGCTTTTTATTTAGCAAGTTGTAAAACTAGACAAATAGTTAGATGAGTTGATATGCCCCCTGGAAGACCTCTGAGTATCCCAGGGATACATGTACCACTGGTTGAGAACCACTGGACTAAGCTATTAAATGAACTGGAGCAAGACACTCTTATTCCAGAATAAGACTCCATATGGAGTTATTCTGGAATAACTATTGTGGTTTAAAATTACACCCCCTACCTTAGTCTGAACTAGTGTAGTCAAGCCCTTATACCTTAATGAATAATTAAACAATACAATTTTCATGTATTCAGCATTGAAAAGTAAACCATGACTAGCAACACCACCACAAAAATAGGCATACTATTAGCGGTATTAACTATTTCTCCTTTCCTTATTGAAATAATGAAAATATGTAAATATTCATTTGAAGTCATATGAAAAAAAGTGAGCAGAGTTAGTTCTAACACAATCCTCCCACCTCTCAATGATTACTTTTCTACTAATCCAAGCAAAGATAATTACTTTATGACAAACACTATAAAATTGAGATGTGTAAATTACATTTTTCCTTGAGATTTGAGGCCTTATATTTCTAGCCAAATGCCATAAAATCAGAAACAATTTAGGTTGTTTTCTTTAAAATTTTGTTTCATTATGAACTGAAGTCATAATTAGTATTCTGAATTTATAAATAAAATGCAATATGAATAAGCATTTGGAAATAATATTGTTTAACTATTCTAATCTCCCAGGAAAGCTTTGTTAACTAGTACATTTGAAACTACTTTATATTTGTCTTTTTGGACAGAACTGTTACTTTAGAGACATGGGGCCTGATTCTAATCACATACCAGACTTCATTTATACTACAGCTGCTGAAGTTAACTAAAATTGGTGTAAAAGTAACATAAGATTTGAATCAGTTATATTCAGCTGCTTAAGTGTTTTTAAAATGCACTCTCCACTGCCCCTCTCCCAAGACTAGATCAAGCTAAGCACTAGTAGATACTGCAGTGCTCAGCCCATGCTGGCAGGGTTTAGGACACATTTCTTATAATATAGGTAACTTTAAAACAGCTGATTTCATTATATTTTGAGAATTTTTTTTAAAAAATCCCAGTTCAAGATTTTTGTATTCTAAGTGTTAGCCTGGTGTCACTTACAAACAAGTTATAAACTAGTAGAGCAGGTGTTCAGAAAGGAAATCTAGATATGGGGGGGAGGGATAGCTCAGTGGTTTGAGCATTGGCCTGCTAAACCCAGGGTTGTGAGTTCAATCCCTGAGGGGGCCAGTTAGGGATCTGGGGCAAAAATTGGGGATTCGCCCTGCTTTGAGCAGGGGGTTAGACAAGATGATCTCCTGAGGTCCCTTCCAACTCTGATATTCTATGTTTCTATGATATAACTTTAATGGGACTGTCCAGAAAAGTAACAGAAAGAGTTGGTTATAATGCTAGGAAACTCAAATTATTGTACAAATATTTGTTCTTTAGTAGTAATAAAGCAACATGGTAGGTAATTTTATCACTTACACATGTAAATAATGACCATCAGCATTAAACAGAAAAGTTATCCTTTAACAAAGACACATTTGCTATAAGCAGAGAGTTATATTTACTCCGAAGTAATTTACAGGTTTCTAAACAAAATGAAAGAGTTTAGATATTCTGAACTTTTTTTTCCAGTTCATCATCATCACTTTAGAAAATACTTCTAAAGAGTTAGCTCTTTCTTGCCCACACTCTGCCAACGCAGAATTTGGGGTAGATTGCAATATTACTAACCCTGACTTAAAAATAATAATAAATAAAATAATAATAAAAAAATCATGTCAGGCCACCAAAAAAAAAAAAAAAAAGAAATTGGCTTAAAAATAATTTGTAAGTTTGTGTGGTTCTTGTTATTTGTCTTCTGGGAACCTTTAAAGATATATGTTTCAAGATTTTTCCTACATCCATGAGGCCTAGAGTGAAAATTAAATTAAATCAAAATTGAGATTTTCCTATAACTACTTTAGTCCAAGAGCTGGGGCTTTAAGTAAACACACTAAATATCAGGAGACTTGCAATAAAATTGCAAGAAATGGCAAGGCTATTATGATGCCTTGTGAGAAAACCATGTACCAAATAACGTGGAGGGCAACTTATACATTAGCATAAGCACTGTACTGTACCCAAAATAGCTATACATAGTCACCACTGGGCAGTGACAACTGTTACATTCTTCTTAAAGAAGCAAAGAGTCCTTGTGTTCAACAACCCAACTATTAAATTGATGGTGCTCATTTACAAAATGTAAAGGGTGTGTGGAATGTGTTCCAGGATAAATACATTAAAATTGCAAAGCGCTTTGAGAGCTACAGAAGAAAAAAGTGTTACATAGGAGATAAGTATTCTTATTCTTAAATTGTTGTGGTCATTTTCCATTCAAAAGCCATGCTAATGGCCTTCATCTGCTTTGTTAAACCTAAAATCTTGACGTTGTTGACAAGTGAATAGAAACTCAAATCTTGTCTTTTCAGAAAATAACTATTCCAAATAAAATAAAGTCAAACTATACTTAGGGCTTATCTACACTTGAAATGCTACTGCAGCACAGCTGCAGCCCTTCAGTGTAGACCTTACCTATGCAGATGGGAAAACCCCTCGTTGGTGTAGATAATCACCTCCCCAAGGCACAGTAGCTAGGTTGACAGAAAAATTCTTCCATTGACCTAGCGCTGTCTAGTTGGTGACTTAGGTCAGCTTAACTACATTGCTCAGGGTTATGGATTTTTCACACTCCTGAGTGACCTAGCTAGATCTAAATTTATAATGTAGACCTGTCCTTTGTTGTACTAAGTGTGATTTTGCCAAAAAGTAACTGACAATTTTGGTTTTCAAAATATACTGTTTCCCATCTGTGTGAACATTATTTTCCTGGTGACATTGCTAGTATTTCTTCTCATTCATAGTCATATTTGTTTTACTATTTCTATTTCTTTCTTTCCTTCCTTTCCCAGTCCACCCACCTGCCTTCTCAGTGGCTCTCACAGTGACACCCAAGATATTAGCAGAATGCCTAATCCTTTTCTATTTATGAGGGGAGGAGAGAGAATGAAAGCAAGGCTCTGTAAAACCCACCCCATAACAGCAGCACAAAACCAATGTTAGCCCACTTTAGGAAGATGCTAACTTAAACGTTAGTGAGTTCTTTATTCCTGGAAAAAATACAACCGAGTGTCGTTTTACTTGACAGTTATGGGAATTTATCAATCACAAACCAAATCAAGTAAGTCATTTAATTTTCCCTTCTTTGGTTACGAAATCCACAGCCAGACAAGAGACAGCAGTAAGCATCTCTGGCCAGGTATACTGACAATCAGTCTCTGCTGTTACTGTAGCTTGACTGGTTGTAATGCTCAGCAGGGAGCATGTGTTCCTACATGCTTTCTGAAATATTAATACACAAAATTGTACTGTGGTTTCTGATAGCAGCAAATTGGCTGCTCTGTGGTTTTCTGATTAGAGGTGTATTGGTGATTCCGAGAAGCTAGTGGCGCCTAAATGAGTTAAGCCTAATCAGGTTTTGAAACCTGATAGCATAATTTAAGAGGGCTCAGAGTCACAAAGCTACAGACCTGGTTGACCCCAGCAAATTACAGTGTTTGTTAATGCTCTGTTATAGACATCTTCTAATCAACCAAAAGCAGATATATTAAGTGAAAAATTGACTTGTGGTTCACAAAGATATGCTAGCCTCCTTTCTTATTTTTGACAGATGGTCTACTCAGATGTAGAGGAAGGCATCACAGCTTCTATTTCTTCCAAAGGCTCTTGGGAATGTAAACTTCAAAAACATTCAGTTTCCTACTAAAGAAACATAATTACCATAAAAACTTGATCATTATCTTGCACAATATGTACCTCATGGGAAATCTAAAAACAATTTAAGGAATGGAAGGCAAAGGGAAAATCCCTTTTATATTGAACATAGTGATTATAATCATATAAACTTTAGACTCAGTACAACTGGAATATAAAGAAAGAGTGATTAAAAGAGCACTAAAGTTTATATTGTATTTTCAGAATCGATGTTAAATAAATCAAGAGGTGGCCAACTAATGGTGTTTTATAAATTAATATTCTTACTAAATGTTTAATAAATTTGCTTGGGAATATTCCCTGCATTCCTTTCGAGGAGGATTTTACAGAAATTTAAGAAAGTTTTGAACCAGACAGTTTTAAAGAGTCTAATAACGGAGTCAGGAGAAGGGATTTTCATAGCCAGTGAAACTAAGTTGTTGTAGAAAAATGGACAGAGGTATTTGAGGTTCATGACTCCTCTTCTGTTTATGTTTTAGGGATAGTGCTGCTTCAATTTCCCCTTCTATAATGCAGGTGACATCCCAGTGAAGGACAAGGTCATATGATAAATATTAATCTGACAACACTAAAGTCAGAAAAATGTCCTCTTTTTGGCTTAAATTGTAGAGCGGTGTCAAGTTGGACACTCATCCCTGTTATGGTGCTGTAACACTGTTTTTTTTAAAAAAAAAAAATCATAGAATCATAGAACATCAGGGTTGGAAGGGACCCCTGAAGGTCATCTAGTCCAACCCCCTGCTCGAAGCAGGACCAATTCCCAGTTAAATCATCCCAGCCAGGGCTTTGTCAAGCCTGACCTTAAAAACCTCTAAGGAAGGAGATTCTACCACCTCCCTAGGTAACGCATTCCAGTGTTTCACCACCCTCTTAGTGAAAAAGTTTTTCCTAATATCCAATCTAAACCTCCCCCACTGCAACTTGAGACCATTACTCCTCGTTCTGTCATCTGCTACCATTGAGAACAGTCTAGAGCCATCCTCTTTGGAACCCCCTTTCAGGTAGTTGAAAGCAGCTATCAAATCCCCCCTCATTCTTCTCTTCTGCAGGCTAAACAATCCCAGTTCCCTCAGCCTCTCCTCATAAGTCATGTGTTCTAGACCCCTAATCATTTTTGTTGCCCTTCGCTGGACTCTCTCCAATTTATCCACATCCTTCTTGTAGTGTGGGGCCCAAAACTGGACACAGTACTCCAGATAAGGCCTCACCAATGTCGAATAGAGGGGAACGATCACGTCCCTCGATCTGCTCGCTATGCCCCTACTTATACATCCCAAAATGCCATTGGCCTTCTTGGCAACAAGGGCACACTGCTGACTCATATCCAGCTTCTCGTCCACTGTCACCCCTAGGTCCTTTTCCGCAGAACTGCTGCCTAGCCATTCGGTCCCTAGTCTGTAGCGGTGCATTGGATTCTTCCGTCCTAAGTGCAGGACCCTGCACTTATCCTTATTGAACCTCATCAGATTTCTTTTGGCCCAATCCTCCAATTTGTCTAGGTCCTTCTGTATCCTATCCCTCCCCTCCAGCGTATCTACCACTCCTCCCAGTTTAGTATCATCCGCAAATTTGCTGAGAGTGCAATCCACACCATCCTCCAGATCATTTATGAAGATATTGAACAAAACCGGCCCCAGGACCGACCCTTGGGGCACTCCACTTGATACCGGCTGCCAACTAGACATGGAGCCATTGATCACTACCCGTTGAGCCCGACAATCTAGCCAGCTTTCTACCCACCTTATAGTGCATTCATCCAGCCCATACTTCCTTAACTTGCTGACAAGAATACTGTGGGAGATGTGTCAAAAGCTTTGCTAAAGTCAAGAAACAATACATCCACTGCTTTCCCTTCATCCACAGAACCAGTAATCTCATCATAAAAGGCGATTAGATTAGTCAGGCATGACCTTCCCTTGGTGAATCCATGCTGGCTGTTCCTGATCACTTTCCTCTCATGCAAGTACTTCAAGATTGATTCTTTGAGGACCTGCTCCATGATTTTTCCAGGGACTGAGGTGAGACTGACTGGCCTGTAGTTCCTAGGATCCTCCTTCTTCCCTTTTTTAAAGATTGGCACTACATTAGCCTTTTTCCAGTCATCCGGGACTTCCCCGGTTCGCCACGAGTTTTCAAAGACAATGGCCAATGGCTCTGCAATCACAGCCGCCAATTCCTTTAGCACTCTCGGATGCAACTCGTCCAGCCCCATGGACTCGTGCACGTCCAGCTTTTCTAAATAGTCCCTAACCACCTCTATCTCCACAGAGGGCTGGCCATCTCTTCCCCATTTTGTGATGCCCAGCGCAGCAGTCTGGGAGCTGACCTTGTTAGTGAAAACAGAGGCAAAGAAAGCATTGAGTACATTAGCTTTTTCCACATCCTCTGTCACTAGGTTGCCTCCCTCATTCAGTAAGGGGCCCACACTTTCCTTGGCTTTCTTCTTGTTGCCAACATACCTGAAAAAACCCTTCTTGTTACTCTTGACATCTCTTGCTAGCTGCAGCTCCAGGTGCGATTTGGCCCTCCTGATTTCATTCCTACATGCCCGAGCAATATTTTTATACTCTTCCCTGGTCATATGTCCAACCTTCCACTTCTTGTAAGCTTCTTTTTTATGTTTAAAATAGGATGTTTAGGATTTCACCATTAAGCCAAGCTGGTCGCCTGCCATATTTACTATTCTTTCGACTCATTGGGATGGTTTGTCCCTGTACCTCAACAGGGATTCCTTGAAATACAGCCAGCTCTCCTGGACTCCTTTCCCCTTCAAGTTAGTCCCCCAGGGGATCCTGGCCATCCGTTCCCTGAGGGAGTCGAAGTCTGCTTTCCTGAAGTCCAGGGTCCGTATCCTGCTGCTTACCTTTCTTCCCTGCGTCAGGATCCTGAACTCAACCAACTCATGGTCACTGCCTCCCAGATTCCCATCCACTTTTGCTTCCCCCACTAATTCTACCCGGTTTGTGAGCAGCAGGTCAAGAAAAGCGCCCCCCCTAGTTGGCTCCTCTAGCACTTGCGCCAGGAAATTGTCCCCTACGCTTTCCAAAAACTTCCTGGATTGTCTATGCACCGCAGTATTGCTCTCCCAGCAGATATCAGGAAAATTAAAGTCACCCATGAGAATCAGGGCATGCGATCTAGTAGCTTCCGTGAGCTGCCGGAAGAAAGCCTCATCTACCTCATCCCCCTGGTCCGGTGGTCTATAGCAGACTCCCACCACTACATCACTCTTGTTGCACACACTTCTAAACTTAATCCAGAGACACTCAGGTTTTTCTACAGTTTCGTACCGGAGCTCTGAGCAGTCATACTGCTCCCCTACATACAGTGCTACTCCCCCACCTTTTCTGCCCTGCCTGTCCTTCCTGAACAGTTTATAACCATCCATGACAGTACTCCAGTCATGTGAGTTATCCCACCAAGTCTCTGTGATTCCAATCACGTCATAGTTCCTTGACATCACCAGGACCTCCAGGATCATCTTCACTGTTTGTAATCTCCAGGTTCAAAATTCAGTAGGAAAAAAAACTTCCTTTAATAATTAGAGAATATTTCTCCAATCTGCTGACATGTCCCTTATCAAACATTATTGGAGTTAAAATGGAGCAGTGGGAAAATAAACTACATGTTTCTCAAATGGCATTGGGAATTAAAATGAGCTCTTTTAAAAAAATTCTGGCAATAGTGTTCATTATGAAGCTAGCAGAAGGAACATGTGATCAGTTAAGACATAAGAGGTATTAAGTAGTTTTACAGCAGGTGAAAATAGCCAGTGAAGCCCCACATGCCAGCCTCATCTCCAGCATAAAGGGAGGTGAGTGGCAGGGCATGATGGAGTTTCAAGTGGGCATAAAAGGTACAGTTTCCAATACGCCTGATCCTTTAGTATAGTTCCTCAGGCTAAATGCTAGCTGAAGTTCCTGTTCCAAACACATTGAAGCTCATTTTACTTGAGGAAACAGCATTTACCCAGAGGTCAACAAGGCTATTATGTGCAGCTCACTTTATAACTGTACACAACAATATTGCCTCCACAAATACATGTTTACCTCTTCTCAACTATTTCAAAGATTTAATGGATGTGCCTAGTGTTAGAAAGAAACTGAAAGTCAGTTAGAGGGTGCTTTTTACCCCTAGCAGCTACAGTGCTGAATGAAGGGCATGCACAAACTCCCCCAAATGCTAGGGGCCAGATCCGCAAAGGTGACCATCAGCATCCTGCAAACTGAAGGAAACAAACAAAAAAATAATCACAGGAACAATACTGTAATCCTATGGAGCCTGAGGTAAGCACTTACATAATAAATGGGAAGAGACAGGCACCATATAACGTGATCCACAAAGCCAACAAGCTAGCCAATAGGCAGTGATGACCAAGGAGGATGTAAAGTAAACCCTGCCTCATCTTAGCTGCCATAAGATGCCTATCTCTGTTTGCAATCCACAAATGAGGAAAATATAGGTATTCAGATGCTTAAGTAACATGAAGTGTAAAATGAAACCACCACCAGCAGCAACCAATGCTGCCCATTTATAACTTCTAGCCTAACATATAGGGTTCTTAGCAGATGTGGGAGGATCCTCCCTCCCCCCCACATCAAGTCACCCCTTTTCATGAAGGGGAGAAACGATTTGAACAGAGATCATCTACTTCTCTTGTGTGTGCTCTAACCATCAGGTTATGCAATATTCTGATGCAAGTCTGCCTCAATGTCACCACTTTAACTATTAATTGGGCCAGAGGAAAAAAATGAAGAATGACAATAAGGGTGGTGAAACACTGGAATGTGTTACCGAGGGAGGTGGTGGAATCTCCTTCCCTAGAAGTTTTTAAGGTCAGGCTTGACAAAGCCCTGGCTGGGATGATTTAGTCGGGGATCGGTCCTGCTTTGAGCAGGGAGTTGGACTAGATGACCTCCTGAGGTCCCTTCCAACCCTGATATTCTATGATTCTATAAATAAGGACTGGACCCTTGAACTGGGGGATCTCCCACATTCTGGTTAAGTATCCTAGCCACTAGCCTAAAGATTGTAATGGAGGTTCTCCTTCTCCCTGCTCCTCCCAGCTGTTTTGTTTCAGTCCCCACTCATGATTTAGGCAGCCACTTTGTGAGTCATTTCGGGGCTTAGGTTGAAGATACACATCCAGACACCTACAGTGAGACAGCAATGGGTGTGTCCAGAGGCAAAAATGTAGGAGTTGAATGAGTTTAGGCATCTACAGGGTTAGGTGGCAGCCAACCAGGAGTGTTGTGAATTTCAGTAGTGCCTAAAAATGGGACTTGCATGCCTAAGCATCTTCATGGTTTGAACCCTAACTGCTTTGAAGTGGGATCCATCTCTCTGCAGCAGGGCATGCAACCTCACAGTGGGACTCCAAAGGCAATAAATTCTGCAAACAGGTTATTTTGGTAGGTACATTTTTATATCTCCATTTTTAAAAAAGGAGAATTGAATTAGAGTTGTGAAGTGAGTTGCCAAGGATCACAGATAGAGTTAGGAACTCCTGGATTCTAATTCCAGCTTATAGCCAAACTCCCAGTGCATTGCTTGGATCTTCAACTACACCTGTTTGAACACAGGATTTTGCTGCTTAAGGGGGTGGGGTGGGGGTGGGGGAGGATTGTAATCTACAAAAATAATCTTTTAAGGAAACTAAGATTTCTGTGGGCTTTTAACAGCTATTTGCTGTACTGAATAAGGATTGGTTTCAGTACTTGGCACACAGACAATATGGGTGAAATCCTGACCTCATTGAAGTTGTGAGGAAATGATTTCACCCTTCAATTTTACATATATAAAAAATAAGCCAAAAAAATAAAGCAATGAGAATGAACATGGTCTAGCTTCCCCTGCACCTCCAAGATCTCAGTAATCCATAATTTATTTTATAGATCCCTCTTACACATAAAAGATAGGGGCTGAATGTCTGCAACCACATTTTCATAGAAATGAATTTAAGTGCTCAGAATCGTGCAAGAAGTAAAAACTGAGCACTGCAAATCAGAAGGTTTCATAATAGTTCATTTCTAAGGAAGGTAGAGAAAATAATTCTATGGAACTTCATAGAACGAAATTACTGTTTTCGAATTATCCCAGTTTCCATATTGCTATGGATTTCAATGGGTGATCTACTTCTGACAGTATAAAAACAGCAGGCAAGTATAATAATGGAAGATGAGATACATGTTGACATAGCATTCAATGACTAGTTTGTCACTCCTCTAGGATGCAAGTGATGCAAATTATTGACTCTAAATAGTAAGGGCAAAAACTAACTGCTTTTATCTTTTTGCAGCCTTAGCTCAGCAAAATAGTCTGCCAGTAGTTTTAACAATAGTTCCCCATACCACTGGTGGTTAAAATTAAAACTGCCTTGGTGGCCATAGCAGCTTAGAATTTAGCATCACTTCGATAGTCACTAAAATATACTGCATTCCCTTCAAATGAAAGATATAACTTTAAATCAAATTAAATATATGTTGTCTATTGTTAATGCTGCAAAAATATATTTAATGTGATATAAACTGATTTATATAAACAGGTGCTTTTATGTGTTCATGTCTTATAATATGCTTTTTACTCCTGATTCACAACCACAAGAGAGACTAAGTAATACCATTACAGATCTATTCTTGTGTACCAGAATGTGGGCAGCTGTGATGACAAAAAGAAAATTAAACACTACAGAGAGTTTTCCCAAGAAACAGACAGGACTGTTGGAAAAACAACAACTGTCCTTTGTGATCACAAAGGGGTATCTTTCAGAGGCATACAACAGGATCACACTGTCCATCAGATTTAAAATCAAAACACTGAGTTTGGAAGTGGAATCAAAAGGAAATAATAGCTCTGAGGAGAGCACAGTTAAGTTAACTCAGCAACAAGGAAAGGATAACCTGGTGAGGTAACTGTGAACACCAAAGGTGCCATCTCTTGAATCGACACAATCTGATGCCACTGCTTTCTGAACTGGCTCAGTGGCCACAGCAGAGTTAAAATGCACACAAGCCCAAACAACAAAGCTGTGGTTTTAATGTCTGCTGTAAACATTTTGAACAAGTAAAGAAACACAACCTCTGGTTTACTGAAGCTCTAGTGATATTAAACGAAGGTATGGAGTCCTTGGCAGTAGAAAGTCAAAATGAGACAGTTATAGCAACAAAATGGTTGCAACCTCTCTTTTAACAGAGGGCTCAGAAAGGGCCAGCACAGTATTCATAGTGATTGAGCTGTATAGGAAGGAGATATAGCCAATGTGGCAGGTAGATGTGATGAACGAGTGTATCCGCCCCAAACCAACAACCTTCACCATTAAGGAACTCCCTGAATAGAGACTAAAGTTTTTTCCTCCCAGAACAGAGCTGTTAAAAAACACTTTATTTCCTGAAAACAAAACAAGAAATATTCACATTTAAAAAACACAGGTGTAAAATGTCAAACAAAAAAATAACTTTTCTTTGGTTTTCAAAAATTGATTTCCCTGCCCTTCTCCCCAACAGAAACCTGAATTTTTGGACCAAAAAACCCCAAATTCCCCCCTCCCCAAATTCCATTTAATGAAAAAGCTATTTTTCATTAAAAATAATAAGTCCCGATCTCTATGCTGAAGGCAAAGGGTGGGGTGAAAACACTGCCTGATGCCCTGAAGGTTGAACCCCACAGAAAATTCAGTGGGTTCTTCTGGAGCTAAAAGGCACAATTTTAAATGCCCATCAGTACTGGATTTCATCTAGCCCAACACTGGCAATAGCATTAAATAAATTATAAAGTCACTGACTGCGACATATACAGCAAATATTTCCTAAATAGGTTGCAAAAGATAGTATGCTGTGAATCCTAATCCAAACATATAAATAGCTTTAGAAAGGATGAACAAAGTGTATGCTTGTATTGCAAATGACAATACAGATCACTATAAGGTGGCCTCCTCTGATCCCAGAAAAGAGCTGCAATTAAACTGATTGGAACTGAACTCTGAGGTTAGCTTAGTTCTCAGTTGTCTTCCCTAATATCAAACTATATTCAGTATCCACTGTGGAACCAGTGATAATGTTCCTTCAGTACAGAACAACACTTGATCAAGTCTCTGCCTGATCTCTGAATATCTGCATGCAGAGTAATACCGAAGGGGAAAGATACAAATCTAACTTTGTTTTTAAAACCACCACCTTCAACTTGAAGGAGCTGAATATTCTTCACAAAACTACATATACTAGCATTCCTGAAGAAGAAACCACCATTGTGGTAGAGGGCAGGAGTCAAAAAGCAGACACTATGCTTCCCAATGATGTGTATGTTGTGTAGGAAACTTTGGCCAAGGAAATTAGGGAAAAACTTTACCTCTACAAAAAAAGTGCAATGAGATCTTTAATCTGCATGCAGGATGGAGAAGATTTCAGTTAAAGAACCTTGAGGAAAGTATGTGACATTCAATTCATCTACCTCAGAAGTATGAGAGCAACAGTCAGTATTGCTTGGATGGTAGCCTGCAGTCGCAGGAAGCCTGGAGATCTGATTCAAATCTCAGTTACACAGGTGCAGTTCCACCAAGTTCAGTAGAGTTACTCCAGACATACTGGTGAGAGAAGAAGATAAGGCCCAAATGTTTGTTTTAAACCTGCTGCTTCATTCGCTAAGGGCTTGATTCTTCTCCTACTGATGTCAAAGACAGAATGCCTATTAACTTCAGTGATATAGGATCCAGCTAAGGCTACTTTGCCCTAGTACACCAAAGATAGTACTGAACGTGAAACTGTTAGAAATTTCACTTAAGCTATAGTTCAGCAGTTATATATATATATACACACACACACACACACACATACATAACAAAGCAGTTTTTCTCAAATGTGGCTGCCAGGGCCTTTTCTTGCAGCCACAGCCTCCTGGGCAGTGATAGGAGGCAGAGGCAGGCAAAGCAGCGGCTCCTCCCCTGGCACTGCCTGCAGGGGTTGGTCCCTATGCCTTCTGGAGCCACAAACACTGTAGGAGCAGCAACCAGTGAGAGTTCCCCACCTTCCCAGGGGCGGTGTGGTTTGGGCTTCAGGCTTCCGCCCTGGGTTGGGGGGCAGCAGTCTCTGGCCACGCAGGAGTGGCCTCCGTCCCCCAACTGCAGAGGTTTGGGATCCATCCCTGGACTCACCTCTGGACTCACCTGCCATCACTTCAACCCCACTGCCTCCTCCAGACCCCCATTGTCCCTGGCCCTCCTGCCTCCTGACCCACCTCCTCATCCAAGGCTTAATTTGTCCCCCCACCATGCCAGTGCTGAGTAAGACTGCTGTGAAAATTGATATTAACATATCACTGGTCATCTTACCACACACACACACAAATTTAAAAAAATCAAAACTTGCAAAGCACCTTATTTTGTTTCTATTCGGTTTAGGTCCAGTGAAGAGAGACAACTGTATATCATTTTTATTACAGAGTCTGAAGGAAAAAAAACCCTACATAAATAAATTACAATGATCTAGACATGTGCATATTTGTTTTTCCTAAAGTCAATTAAGTATCTTAGGAAAAATTCTCAGAGCAGCCACCAGCAAGAGTTGGTGTCCACACTCTGAGGCCACCAAAAATATGTTGAGAACTCCTGACTTAATGGAAATAGATATCTATAGAACATTGCATGATAGGGTTTTTGTCTTTTTTTTAAAAAAAAAATCTGAAAGCCAAGAAATTCTATATTATAGTTTTAAGGTTATGCTTTTAAAAAGCCACAAACACCAGTAAATATGAAAATACAAAGATAAGGTATGCTAGACTAAGGCCTGGATCCAGCAAAGCACGTGCGTAGCCCCACCAGAAGTTACCAATGGAGAAATGAATGGATGTTTAATAATGTCAACATTAAAGTTAAGCACGTTTAAGTGTTTTTCTGTATTGGGACCTAAAACATTCCTTCTGTATTTGTATCCCTGCTCATTCTCCAGCCAAAATCATGAGATTACCACACATAAATATGAATGGTTATGCATTATTATTTTAAAAATGATCATTGGGTATGCCAGTAATTGGAGGTGGAGGTGTGGGTGTGAATCCCAGATTGTGTAGACATACTCATGCTAACTCTCATCAAGCTAGCGTGCTAAAAACAGTAGTGTAGCCAGAGTAGTACCGTTAGCAGAGAACAATGGCACAAGGTCGCTATGCTGAGTATGTCCTTACGGGGGTTCACACAGGTTTGTATTCAGCACAGCTAGCCCATACCGCCACTTGCCACTACCCAGGCTACTCTGGTACTGGAAATCATATCCCCAGCACAAACTGTAGACATATCCAACTGGAAAGCATTTAGGCACAGCAATACAAAAATCTTAAAAGCATATAATTACCCGATTTTTGGCTAAGCATCTTGGTAAAAAAATAATTTCTAAGGCTTGCACAAAATACAAGTTTCATCTGAAATCAATAACTGAAAATGTTTAGATATAAAAAGTCTAATAAATATATTTTAAAAATAATATTTGCAAACCAGTTATTTCCTCCCCCTCCCACAATAGATCTAGTTTTAAATGTTCTGGCCCATTATACATACATACAGTATAGCCTCTCCCCTCATTTGTTTACATCAGAAACAATATCCATGTAAGGATTACATTTTAGTAAGCAGTCTCCAATCAGTTCGGTACAAATAATAAAATATGGACAAACATTTGCATCCACAAATCAGTGAGACACACCACAATTCCACTATCTCTTCCCATAATTGATAGCATGTGCAAAACTGAAGTGAAAAATTAGAAGGCGGTTGATTGGCATGTATTCTGTTAACCATTTAGGAAATCTAAAATTTTGTACAAAAGCTTTGACATTCACCTTTAAATATAGTTAGATGGGCCACTACAAAAACAGAAGGCTGAATCAAACAATTTCTTAAATTGCATGAGTATTGGATTTGGCCATCTCAATATGACTGAATGGTTTTGAACATTATTTATGCTATTTACTATAGTATTGAAACATTCATTCAAATTTGTTGTCAGATGTGCTGTGCTGACAGAATCAAACAGGAGCTGAAATCATCAATGGCTGGTTTTAGCTGCTGTTGACCACACATTACTCTCCCAGCAGTCACAGGAACTCTCCTGTTGGTATAGGGGGGCTATAGGAACGGAAAAATACTGCCAGGATACACCAGAAAAATGAGGTGACAAACTCCCTGGTACTAAAACTGGTCTCTTTTTAATGAAAATTCGAGGGAGGGGGGCAGAATGTGTTTTGCTTTATTAAGGCCTAAATAATTTGAAATAAAGTTTATCCTAAAGGAAAAAAACTTTTTAAAAAGTGTTTTTAGAGAACACCCTATTTTTGATGAAAAGACTGTTTTTTATTTTGGACAAGCCCCACTCTACATTCAGCTTTTGAGGGAAGATGCGGAGTGGGGGGGATGAAGGGAAAGAGAATGCCTAGTGACTTTTTACCCCCGTTGTAAAAGGGGGAGTCCTGTCTTCAAGCTCTCTACTCCTATCAAAACTTTGTTCCTGCTGGGTCAGGTTATCCCTGGGGTTAATCCCCCTCAAAGGAATCCAAGGGGGTAGTTGCTTTATTTATGCCTTCTTAACAATCCCTATCAAACTTTTGCAGACTGTTCCCTCGAAGTCTATGCAAGCAAAGTTGTCCTTTCCCCTAATATGTCTCACACCAGTAAAAGATTTCCTGACTCTTACCTCAGAGCTTCAGCAATAAAGGGCTCCAAACAAACCCTCTTGTGTTGGGTTTTTCTGTAACAGTTCCTCTCTGTAGTAGCTCCAGCAGCAGTCTATTAGGAGCACCACTCTTGACCTCTCAGCTAATTAAGTTCCAGCTCTCAGGTGTAGCAGGTGGCGTTAATCAGACAGACAGCTCCAGGCCTCTGAACCCAGAGGGATGGTATCCCTTATGCTTTTACACCCCTCCTTCCCCAATATTTGCAGAGGAAAACCAGGTGGCTTATTGAGGGCTCTACAGTTCCCTTTCCGATCTCTCTGGTATTGTAGAAGCCTGGGCCCTCCCTACTCATGAGCTCTTGTTCATTTGAGCCTTTGTTAACAGGATAAGCCTTTGGGCCCCATGAAGGATAATCTATCCCTTCTCTTTGTGACTCTTCTAATGAGTGTGGAAGTCCTGAAGCCACTTGCATTCTCCGAGGACCTGCCTAGCCCAATTCTGCAGAACTGCAGTCCGGTCCCTGACTTCCAAACATCAGTCTGCAGAAACCGATGTCTTAACTCCCCCCACCAACCCAGCAGAATCTTGCCCACCTATTAAACCAAAATACACTGATTCCCCATCTGACTACTCCAGCCTACTACCACAGGGGATATTCTCCTCCCAGTATCAAACACCTATATTTCTGACTCAGAATTGTTCCAAAATGCACTGGACAAGGGACATCCTTGTTCTTGTAGGAGATCAATTTCAAGGATAGTACGAGGAAGTTTCCACTGTTTGTTGCCCATTAAAACAAAAGAAATCCAATTTTGCACGTTTCATAACATTGAAAAGCAATAGAAAAAAAAAAACACACTGTTTTGTCTTAAGCTATAGAACAAAAAGAAAACATGTCCTACAGGCCTAGCTTCTGTTAGGATGTTTAGTATGAGCTTGCTAAAAACCTTCAAAGAAGCTGATATTAATCTTGAAAATGCAACTGCAGGATCTAGATTATAAATCTCTGTCCATGCTATTAATTGTGTTGCTACTTGTTCACATCTATACATTTTACATTTACCCAACTGGTGCCCAACACACAGGAGTTTTAAATAATGTTGTAATTTAACTCCAATAGCTCATATATATGAAGAATCTGACTGGGATGCAAGAACAAGCAACACAGGAGAATAACACTCTACCCTGAGCACTACACCATTTTCCTAAAAAATCAAAAACTTTAGTGGTGTTGTACCCTCTATGTATTGAAGTACTGTTCTGAATAGCTTACCACCTTATTGGAGTACAATACAGTAATAACCAGTAATATGTCAGAGCTGTGTTTTCCCAAACAATTATGCTGGGATTTTATATTAGACTACAGCCTTCCGGATAATCAATGTATATTTATAGGGACTTAATTACAGCAATGAGGTATGTTTTTTCTGCCAGGAGGGAAATTGAAAAGAAAGATATAGTTTCAATTATATGTAGCACAGCCAGCTGAGTGCGGTAATGCAAAGTTTGCCATTAGCAAGCAGTTTACTGCACTGAAACGTGATTTTCAATTAACAAAAATCAAGAGATACGTAGTACAGCTCAATGGGGTTTAGGAACAAAAGTTCATGAGGAATATCTAGCTTGCTGCCTCAGGTGGTCAGGGTGAAAGCTGGAGGCATGTAGGTAGGAATAGCGGTCAGTAGGTTTCAAGTACAGGGTGGTGTTTATGTGACCATCGTTTATTAGCACTGTAGTGTCCAGGAAGTGGATCTCTTGTGTGGACTGGACCAGGCTGAGGTTGATGGTGGGATGGAACTTGTTGAAATCATGGTGGAATTCCTCAAGGGCTTCTTTTCCATGGGTCCAGATAATGAAGATGTCATCAATATAGCGCAAGTAGAGTTAGGGGATGAGAGCTGAGGAAGCGTTGTTCTAAGTCAGCCATAAAAATGTTGGCATACTGTGGGGCCATGCGGGTATCCATAGCAGTGCCGCTGATTTGAAGGTGTGCATTGTCCCCAAAGGTAAAATAGTTATGGGTAAGGACAAAGTCACAAAGTTCAGCCACCAGGTTAGCCAGGACATTATCGGGGATAGTGTTCTTGACGGCTTGTAGTCCATCTTTGTGTGGAATGTTGATGTAGAGGGCTTCTACATCCATAGTGGCCAGGATGGTGTTTTCAGGAAGATCACTGACGGATTGTAGTTTCCTCAGGAAGTCAGTGGTGTCTCGAAGGTAGCTGGGAGTGTTGGTAGCGTACGGCCTGAGGAGGGAGTCTACATAGCCAGACAATCCTGCTGTCAGGGTGCCAATGCCTGAGATGATAGGGCACCCAGGATTTCCAGGTTTATGGATCTTGGGTAGTAGATAGAATATCCCAGGGCAGGGTTCCAGGGGTGTGTCTGTGCGGATTTGATCTTGTGCTTTTTCAGGGAGTTTCTTGAGTAAATGCTGTAGTTTCTTTTGGTAACTCTCAGTGGGATCAGAGGGTAATGGCTTGTAGAAAGTGGTGTTGGAGAGCTGCCGAGCAGCCTCTTGTTCATATTCCGAACTATTCATGATGACAACAGCACCTCCTTTGTCAGCCTTTTTGATTATCATGTCAGAGTTGTTTCTGAGGCTGTGGATGGCATTGTGTTCTGCACCGCTGAGGTTATGGGGCAAGTGATGCTGCTTTTCCACAATTTTCCACGTCGGCAGAAGCACTCTATGTAGAAGTCCAGTCTGCTGTCTCGACCTTCAGGAGGAGTCCACCTAGAATCCTTCTTTTTGTAGTGTTGGTAGGGAGGTCTCTGTGGATTAGTATGTTGTTCAGAGGTATGTTGGAAATAGTCCTTGAGTTGGAGATGTCGAAAATAGGATTCTAGGTCACCACAGAACTGTATCATGTTCGTGGGGGTGGAGGGGCAGAAGGAGAGGCCCCGAGATAGGATAGCTGCTTCTGCTGGGCTAAGAGTATAGTTGGATAGATTAACAATATTGCTGGGTGGGTTGAGGGAACCATTGCTGTGGCCCCTTGTGGCATGTAGTAGTTTAGAAAGTTTAGTGTCCTTTTTCTTTTGTAGAGAAGCAAAGTGTTTGTTGTAAATGGCTTGTCTAGTTTTAGTAAAGTCCAGCCACGAGGAAGTTTGTGTGGAAGGTTGTTTTTTTATGAGATTATCCATTTTTGAGAGCTCATTCTTTATCTTTCCCTGTTTGCTGTAGAGGATGTTGATCAGGTGGTTCTGCAGTTTCTTTGAGAGCGTGTGGCACAAGCTGTCAGCATAGTCTGTGAGGTATGTAGATTGTAATGGATTTTTTACCTTCAGTCTTTTTGGTACGATGTCCATCTGTTTGCATTTGGAAAGGACGATGATGTCTGTCTGTATCTGTACAAGTTTTTTCATGCTGTTGATAGATTTCCACTCCATACGGCTAAATGCAGTGCCTTGCATAATGACAGGTTTCAGAGTAACAGCCATGTTAGTCTGTATTCGCAAAAAGAAAAGGAGTATTTGTGGCACCTTAGAGACTAACCAATTTATTTGTTAAATTTAAATTTAAATGTTACATTTCATTTGGGATTGTTTATTAAACATTTTTGGGTATTTTTCTACAGTTTCAAATATATTGACTTCAATTACAACACTGAATACAAAGTGCACAGTACTCACTTTATATTATTTTTATTACAAATATTTGCACTGTAAAAATGATAAAACAAATAGTATTTTTCAGTTCACCTCATACAAGTATTGTAGTGCAATCTCTATTGTGAAAGTGCAACTTACAAATGTAAATCTTTTTTGGTACATAACTGCACGCAAAACTAAAACAAAAAACAGTTTAAATCTTTAGAGCCTACAAATCCAATCAGTCCTACTTCTTGTTCATCCAACCGCTAAGACAAACAAGTTTGTTTACATTTACAGGAGATAATGCTGCCCGCTTATTTATAATGTCACCTGAAAGTGAGAACAGGTGTTCACATGGCCCTCTTGTGGCTAGCATTGCAAGGTATTTAGGTGCAGATATGCTCAACATTCATATGCCCCTTCATGTTTCGGCCACCATTCCAGAGGACATGCTTCCATGCTGATGACACTGGTTAAAAAAATAATGCATTCATTAAATTTGTGACTGAACTCCTTGGGGGGGAGAATTGTATGCCCCCTGCTCTGTTTTACTCACATTCTGCCATATTGTTCATGTTATAGCAGTTTTGGATGATGACCCAGAACATATTGTTTATTTTAAGAACACTTTCACTGCAGATTTCACAAAACACAAAGAAGGTAACAATGTGAGATTTCTAAGGATAGAATCTGAAGTGCCTACCAAAATCTGAGAGGGACGAGGAGTGGAGCATGCTTTCTGATGTCTTAAAAAACAACACTGCAATGCAGAAACTACAGAACTCAAACCACCAAAAAAGTAAATCAATCTTCTGCTGGTGGCTTCTGACTCAGATGAAAATGAACATGCATTGGTCCACATTGTTTTGAATAGTTATTGAGCAGAACCTGTCATCAGCATGGATGCATGTCCTCTGGAACTGTGATTGAAGCATGAAGAGGCATATGAATCTTTAGTGCATCTGGCATGTAAATACCTTGCGACACCAAACATGACAATGCCATGTGAATGCCTGTTCTCACTTTCAGATGATATTGTAAACAAGAAGCGGGCAGAATTATCTCCTGTAAATGTAAACATCTTACCTGTCTGTGCAATTGGCTGAATAAGAAATAGGACTGAGTGGACTTCTGGCTCTAAAGTTTTACATTATTTTAAATTTTTGAATGCATGTTTTTGTACCTAATTATACATTTGTAAGATCAACTTTCATGATAAAGAGAGAGCACTACAGTACTTGTAATGCGGGAATTGAAAAATATGATTTCTTATGTTTTTTTACAGGGCAAATATTTATATTTATTTTTATTGCAAAGTGAGCACTGTACATTTTGTATTCTGTGTTGTAACTGAAATATATTTGATAATGTAGAAAACATCCAAAAATATTTAAATAAATGGTATTCTATCATTTAATAGCACGGTTAATTTTTTTAATCATGCAATTAATCACGACTAACTTTTTAATCGCTTGACAGCCCTAATTTCAATCACTCCTAAGCATCTGATTTGACTTTAATCAGCTCCTTACATGTGAATGGAAGCAGGATTTAGTCCAGTACGCTTAAGTCCAGTATGTAGACTTTTATATACTTTTACAGGGATTTACATCTAATGTTAATCTACTTACAGTAACTACTTATATCATTACTATTACTATGATGAGAAAGTGTTTAGTTTGCCCTCAAATACCAGAGGTTTCATCCAGGCCAAGTTCCTTGGCAATTTTCACATGGAACATCATTCAAATTTCCAAATAAGTGCATCTGTTATATATTCTTGACACATATAATATCTCAGACTGTACAAATACATAGTTAACTACAATTAGAATTTTTTAAGTGGACATTCCTTCCCTTCTAAGAACAGAAGAATTTTTGTATTATTTGGGCCTGATCGTCCATGATATAAACTAGTATAGCTCAGCTGAACTGAAGTCAATTGAGAAACTGGAGGCATGTCTGTATACCTCTCTCTCATTTTTTCTTAAGGACAAAAATATACCTTGAGTGGAGCATCTAAAAATAGGACCTTATGTAGCACTGATGACTCACTCAATGAGTCAACAGTGTGCCCTTGTTGCCAAGAAGGCCAATGGCATTTTGGGATGTATATGTAGGGGCATTGCCAGCAGATCGAGGGACATGATCGTTCCCCTCTATTCGACATAGGTGAGGCCTCATCTGGAGTACTGTGTCCAGTATTGGGCCCCACACTACAAGAAGGATGTGGAAAAATTGGAAAGAGTCCAGCGGAGGGCAACAAAAATTATTAGGGGACTGGAACACATGACTTACGAGGAGAGGCTGAGGGAACTGGGATTGTTTAGTCTGCGGAAGAGAAGAATAAGGGGGGATCTGATAGCTTCTTTCAACTACCTGAAAGGAGGTTCCAAAGAGGATGAATCTAGACTGTTCTCAGTGGTAGCTGATGACAGAACAAGGAGTAATGGTCTCAAGTTACAGTGGGGGAGGTTTAGGTTGGATATTAGGAAAAACTTTTCCACTAGGAGGGTGGTGAAACACTGGAATGCGTTTCCTAGGGAGGTGGTAGAATCTCCTTCCTTAGATATTTTTAAGGTCAGGCTTGACAAAGCCCTGGCTGGGATGATTTAGTTGGGGATGGTACTGCTTTGAGCAGGGTGTTGGACTAGATGACCTCCTGAGGTCCTTTCCAACCCTGATATTCTATGATGAAGATCAATATAGTATTAAGTAGTACATTGAAATGAGAAGGCTAATAAAACAGATTTAGTCCGAGCAAGGGAAAAATAAACCTCTAATGCAGAGATTTTGTCTTTATGTGAACTAGATTTTCTATTAAGGGGTAAGCCCCAAGCAAGTGGCAGAGCTGGGGGACACAGTTTGAAGATCAGCATACTTTAGGGGAGGTCAGGGGGAAGAGAAAGGGGATCCAAGGATCTGCACCATCCCTGCCACCCACTTTACAAAAAGAGATGCAGCCCTATTGATTTAGCTCTTCCTGCTACCTGCAATATGACTAGCTAGCTTATGGATAGTGACAATCAGGACATGCTATTTCTGTTGTAAACTTGGGCAAGGCCTAAACATATATCAAGAAAAAAAAGAAATCTTCCACATGATGCAATACATATAGTGTAGACATATTGAGGTGAGGCAATCCAAACAAATGAGTGAAATGACAAATTTCAAGCAGCAAATATTAGTAATACAATGCAAGAAAGGCTATTGAATTTGAATTGTTTCATTACATATTATATTGACTAAGATGTTAAATAAGAGATGTGGCAATGGCGGACAAACTATTTTAAAATATTTTTAGGAAAATAGTATATTGCTTGAAGTTCTGTTTCCCTCCCTCGTTAGAAAATAATTTTACAAAAACAACATTGCAAGATAGCTCAATAGAAAAATCTGAAGATCAAGGAATCTGCATGAGTGTAGAAGAATCAGAATCACTTCTGATTATTTCATTTATATATATTAAGATGTCCAGAAGAATAAGCGTGGTGAATAGGTTATGCACAGAAATAAAAAGAAGAAAACACATTTATATGCATGTTACAAATAAATAGGTCTTCAGATAATTAGATTCAAGTGAAAGCAAAAATCATTTGATCTGTTTGGCTAAATTTATATATACATATATAAAACACTTGTTTCTTACTTATAATATATACAGTCTAGAATTTGATGAGTTTCAAGGAGGACTATGTGTATTGTCTCCCTTTTCCTCTTTCAAGGTTCCAAATACTTCCTTCGTCTCAATAGCAGCATTGGTGTTTCACAAAGGACCCTCAAACTGCTCGCATTGAGTTTGGGCATAATTTTACTCTGATCAAAAATGTACCATATTTATGTACTATTATCTATCCACAACCTAATTTAAGGTACCTAGCATCTCACTTGCTGTTTTTATCCTGTTTATAAGACTATTGTGGTAGTTATATTGCAGACTCCTTCCTTCTGAGTATTGGAAAGTCACAGGAAACATTTCTCCCACACATTTTCAAAAAATAGTCTGTTTTGGCATGTCACTCTGGATGTAAGAGTCCTTAATGCAATACAAATTCTCAATTTTCTGTATGAAGTGAATATTTTACAATTTAGCATATCTTAATACTTATCTATTAAAAACAACAAAGCTGGATTGTCCTTTCCCTTCTCCCCCCCACATTGAAACTACAGAGATGAAAAACAGAGTTTTATCGCTTACAAGAAAATTTTATGTAGATTTTCCATTTTGCCTGTTCTTGTCTTAAGTATCACCTACCCAAATTTCAGATCAAATTCAAATATATCCAAACTGTGTGCATTTAACGGACACACATTTAAGTTACACAGCTATGCAAGCAAACATCCCCTCCCCTCCAAATTTGCAATAGCTTATCCAAATAAAATTTTATCTCAGTCTGAATGTGCTGTCTGAAACTTGGCTCAGTATTAATTAGAACATTATGAACATATTAGAAAGTGTAGGCATAATGTTATACAGATTTTAAATGTGTGCTTTAGGATTAGCTTCTTTTTGATAAGATACTTGGTTTAGGATCCTATGTCCTTGAAAAGGAGAGAAAGTTTGGTCCAACGGTTAGGATACTAGTCTGGGACTTGGAAGACCCAGTTTAAATTCCCATAGATGCATTACATAACCTCAGTCAAGTCATTTGGTCTCTGCTTCAGTTCCCCCATCTGTAAAATAAAGATAATAACACTTCACAGGAGTGTTGTGAGGCACATGTAAGACTAGCTGGGTGAATAATGGAATTGCCAGCACTCTGAAACATCCCCCCCCCCCAAAAAAAAAAAAATCATTGAGGGGAAATCATTTTGGATCAATCAAAACTTCAACCTGATTTTCTTTTTCTTTTGAGCATTTTAAAGCACTCTATTTTTTTAAAATAAAGTTAAAATTAAGGAAGTTCCTTAAAGAAAAGTTGAATAAAAATCAAAACATTTCAAACAAAAATGTAAAACTGAACTATTTTGATTCTTTAAAAAAGTGTTTTCCCATCCTGATTGAGACAGTTTGACAAAACTGACATGAATCAACAAAAATGTTTTGGTGTTGCCAAATCTGCATTTTACACATACATACACACACAGAGCGCGCATCAAAAACAAAGGGTGCCCTCGAAAAAAAAAGTAATTTGGTTACAAGTATTTTGGATTCTTCTCACAACTGTTTCTTCTCATGTTAGTACATTTTGCATACAATAAAATTCTACTTCTGAAAACATTTTGTTTCCCAATGCATATTATTTTCCTCAATGCTAAAGCATGAATATGTTTTTATCAAAAACTGAATTTTATTGATAATGTATATTTTGTATGAATGCTGCTTTGCTGGAGCAGTTACTCCATTTTGATTAGAGATGGCTTTATAAGGATGTCACTCGTGAATGCATTTGAAGTCCATTTAAAACAGGTTTCAGAGTAACAGCCGTGTTAGTCTGTATTCGCAAAAAGAAAAGGAGTACTTGTGGCACCTTAGAGACTAACCAATTTATTTGAGCATGAGCTTTCGTGAGCTACAGCTCACTTCATCAGATGCATACCGTGGAAACTGCAGCAGATATTATATACACACAGAGATCATGAAACAATACCTCCTCCCACCCCACTGTCCTGCTGGTACTAGCTTATCTAAAGTGATCATCAAGTTGGGCCATTTCCAGCACAAATCCAGGTTTTCTCACCCTCCACCCCCCTACACACAAACTCACTCTCCTGCTGGTAATAGCCCATCCAAAGTGACAACTCTCTTCACAATGTGCATGATAATCAAGGTGGGCCATTTCCTGCACAAATCCAGGTTCTCTCATCCCCTCACCCCCCTCCAAAAACCACACACACAAACTCACTCTCCTGCTGGTAAAAGCTCATCCAAAGTGACCACTCTCCCTACAATGTGCATGACAATCAAGGTGGGCCATTTCCAGCACAAATCCAGGTTTTCTCACCCCCCCACCCCCATACACACACAAACTCACTCTCCTGCTGGTAATATCTCATCCAAAGTGACCACTCTCCCTACAATGTGCATGGTAATCAAGGTGGGCCATGTCCAGCACAAATCCAGGCTCTCTCACCCCCCCTTTCCTCCCCCCCCGGGACACACACACTCACTCTCCTGCTGGCAATAGCTCATCCAAACTGACCACTCTCCAAGTTTAAATCCAAGTTTAACCAGAACATCGGGGGGGGGGGGCGGAAGGGTAGGAAAAAACAAGGGGAAATAGGCTACCTTGCATAATGACTTAGCCACTCCCAGTCTCTATTTAAGCCTAAATTAATAGTGTCCAATTTGCAAATGAATTCCAATTCAGCAGTTTCTCGCTGGAGTCTGGATTTGAAGTTTTTTTGTTTTAAGATAGAGACTTTTATGTCTGTGATTGCGTGACCAGAGAGATTGAAGTGTTCTCCGACTGGTTTATGAACAGTTTTCTTTTCAATAGCACCACAAGTTCTCAACTTGTTCTCATATTGTTTGAACAGGCAGAATTCTCACATGATTTAAAAAGATTCCGTATCAGTTAGAATCACTTTTGAACCAGTTGCAGAAAACTAATTTATCAGTTTTGGATACATCCAAGAAAAACAAAACAAAAACAAAACCACAGAGGCGCTTTCAGATCTGGAGAATAAAATCTATCCTTTGTCTGGGTATACTGCAAGAAGGACAGGTGACTTGTTATGGGTTTTAATCAGGCCGCAACTTTATTATATAGATGTCTGGGACTACCCGGCAGATAAAGTGTACAGTGCAGGCAAATACATGCTTATTCAAATCAATTCTCCGGGGCTTCCACCAGCCCCCCTTTGTTTCCATTCAGGTCCCCCAGGCTTGGACCTTACCATCCACCACCCTTATAAGAGGGTTATGGAGGGCTATGAGAACGGGGAGGCAGGGTTTTGGCTCCCTGACATACCAATCAGAGGAGTCCCCAACCCCCTCCCCCATTCTGTTCCTTTATCCAGTTCCTCCTTTTAAAGTCTTTTACCAGGACAGTTATCTGGTCACTGGCTGCCCTCCCTATGGGGTAGCTACACTGAACATCCGCCGCAAGGAGGTGCCAGCAAGGAGGCCTCCAGGTTCCCAGATATCTCCAAATGGCCTCTGGCCTAGCAGCCCTACTGGGGAGAAAGAACCCATTGTCCCATGTGTGATTGTCAAGGGGCACCAGCAGCTGCATTGTCCTTGACCCGGTACTGCAACAACCGCCCTCCATGGAGGACCGCACAGGTGACCCATTCTCTGGATCCTTGAATTGACAAGACTCCTTAAAAAGAAAAGAAAACAAACAACTTGTAAGTTGGAGCCAAAAATCTCCATTCCGCTGACCACATCACATTCCGAGGTTCCAGGGAGCCAGCGGCATCTGCTCGGGTTGACTGCTAGCCCCTGGTGCAAGCTCACAAAATCTGTCAAACTGGAAATGAGACAAGGCATCTGCTATGCCATTATCCATCCCCAGCATGTGCTTGGAAGAAAAATAGATGTTGAAGGTTAAGCATTGGAGAACAAACGCCCTTTTCAACTTCATAACCCTGTGCGATCTGGAAGTTTGGCAATTGATAACCTGTACCACTGCCATGTTGTCGCACCAGAAGCGCACCTTTTTATTAGCCAGCTCTGATTACCAAATCACCGCTGCAACTAAAATGGGTAAAAATTCCAAGAAGGTCATGTCACGCACAACCCCATTGTGTGTCCAGATGGCGGGCTATTTTTGTGCTCACCATTTGCTTTAATAAAAATCCCAAAATTTGTGCCCCGTGCCCCATGTGAGTGGATTTTTAACCCCCTTTGTAATAACCATTCCTCCCTTCACAATACCCCATTAAAATTGACTCAGAAAACTTTCCTACACCCTCAAGTTTTTCCTTCATCTTTCTAGTGACTCGTATGTAATGGTGTAGACTGGCTATGCCCGCCCTGGGGCAACAACCCTGCAAGCAAAGTTCAGGTGCCCCATAATAGATTGCAGTTCCTGCAGCCTGAGTTTTTTTAGCCCCCAGTGCTCTCTGGAGCAACCCCATTAGTTCCTGAAGCTTATCCTGAGGGAGCTGAGATACACCCTCCCTGGTGTCCAGCTCAATACCCAGGTAGGTCAATGCAGTGGAAGGGCCTTTTGTTTTCTCCTCCACCAGGGGTGCCCCCATTTTTTAGCCAGGGCCTGAAATGTGTCCAACAGGTGAAGACACTCATCTGACCCGGCTTGCCCTGCGAACAAAACATTATCCAAATAATGCACTACTTGGTTTAGTCTCGCTGACCACACCACTGCCCAGTGCAACATTGTACTGGATTTCTCAAGAGCTGCACAGGATATTGAACAGCCCATGGGCATAGCCTTGTTGAAGTAAAATTGCCCCCAAAACAGAAATCCAACAGGTCAAAGTCCAACGGGTGCATCAGCAGTAGTCGAAAAGCAGACTTGATAACACATTTAGCCATTAGCGCCCCAGGGCCACCCAGCCTAATGATATGAAGGGCTTCATCAATGGAGGAATAGAGTATGGAATATAGTGCCGGGTCTATCCCAGCATTAACAGAGCCACCTTGTGGGTATGACAGGTGATGAATTAATCAGTATATCCCTGGGGTCTTCTTGGGGACCAACTTCTGGGGGGGAAATCTAAAATGAGCTATAGGCAATTGATTAAATGGCCCAGCTATCCTGCCCTCCTTTAATTCTTGTGCAATCTTTTTTTTTTTTTTGAACAATATGTCCCATCCCAGCTACTGACTTAGAATTCATTTGATGTTAAAAAATTTAATCTCCCACAAAAGGGATCTGAAATCCTGTTGTAAACCCCTCCCATAAATATGCCCCATCTGCCCTGTTAAGTGTTCTCCTATGGGATTACCCTAACACATCCAGTCTAATGCACTTTGGCGCTCGCGCCCAATGCACCACCCCCAGCTCATTCCCCTCCCCAGTTTATGCTCTGTGTCTCAGACCCTGTTCCACCCACGCCAAACCTATTTTTGATGCTTGCACCACCCCCATTCCTGTTTTCTCCCTGTGATCTTTCCTTTCTGCTCTGGCAAGAATGGGCTGAATGGGTCCCAAAACATGTCTCGCAAACATGCCTGTATCTACAGGGTTTGCAAAAACAACCACCATCATTAAATGCCTAGCAAATACTATTACATGCCTGGGGCTCCTCCCAAGCTTCTTGTGGTATGAACAAACCTCTGTCTATGTCAACTCCTGGTTCCCTTGGTGTCATCCTCTCCAACTACAGTGTGTGATGAGGTATGTCACACCTTATCCCAGTTTGTGTTGCTGCCCTTAATCGAAACTGCTCATCAAAATCAAACCAGGACATGCCCCCAAACATAGTGTGCCCGCCTAATTATATCCTTAACCAAGGCAGGGCTCCTCTCTGAGTAGGCCTGTACTATAACACCCACATAGATTTTCCATGTTCTAAGCACCCTTGGCCTCTTGGGCAGTTCATTGTTTTGCTTGCCTTGCCCATGTTTACTGTCTGTCAACACCTCCCTGTACAACAGGGATAATATATCCACGTATTCACCTCTCAGGATTTTATCTTTAGTTGTACTGAGTAGGTGAATTCCCATTGGGTCAACCACCCTGGTATAACCATACTCAGGATGGCATGCAGGGAGTTCTGCAGAGCTCTGCTTCCCCACAGATCCCCCAGGAGTCTCTACTGTGTCATAGATTCATAGATATTTAGGTCAGAAGGGACCATTATGATCATCTAGTCTGACCTCCTGCACAACGCAGGCCACAGAATTTCACCCACCACTCCTACAAAAAAAAACCTCACACCTATATCTGTGCTATTGAAGTCCTCAAATTGTAGTTTAAAGACCTCAAGGAGCAGAGAATCCTCCAGCAAGTGACCCGTGCCCCATGCTACAGAGGAAGGCGAAAAACCTCCAGGGCCTCTTCCAATCTGCCCTGGAGGAAAATTCCTTCCCGACTCCAAATATGGCGATCAGCTAAACCCTGAGCATATGGGCAAGGTTCATCAGCCAGATACTACAGAAAATTCTTTCCCAGGTAACTTGGATCTTACCCCATCTAAAACCCATCACAGGCCATTGGGCCTATTTACCATGAATATTTAATTACCAAAACCATGTTATCCCATGAGGTTACATGTTATCCCATGAGGTTACATGCCTTGATGGCCAATGAGTCCCCATGTGCCCAGGCGCTTCATTCCCAACATGGGCTTTGCTACCATTGCCGTGGGCCTGCCTGTGTCCTGCTGCCCAAACTTGAGCCCATGTGCAGACCCCTCACACGGCCCCCTTTTTCCCCTTGAGCTCACCCTTCTCCATGCCCCTGGAGCCATGCTGCTTCACAATCCTGTTTGCTGGCTTCCTCGCTGCATGGAACAAAGACTTGCCCCATCCAGGTTTTGTACCTTTATGCACATTCCTGGGGGGGTGGGGGTGAATCACTGCTGCAAAGCTGAACACCGACCACCTTTTTTACAGCAGTTTCTGACATCCTTCCTCCCCCCCTCCCCGCCCACACACAAAGCAGAGCTGCCCTTCCTGGATAAGCCCAGACAAACTCTGTACCACCTTAGTTGTGGTGCAATCATTTTGCCTACTAAAATCCAGGGGTGTTGGATTTCAGGTTCTAATTCAAGCCCATCTCTAATGGTGATTATCAATATAAATGGAGAACATAAGAACAGCCACGCTGGGTCAGACCAAAGATCCATCTAGCCCACTATCCTGCCTTCCAGCAGAGGCCAACACTAGGTGCCCCAGACGGAATGAACCGAACAGATAATCATCAAGTGATCCATCCCGTCACCCATTCCCAGCTTCTGGAAAACAGAGGCTAGAGACATCATCACTGTCCATCCTGGCTCATAGCCATTGATGGACCTATCCTCCATGAACTTATCTAGTTTTTTGAACATAGTCTTGGGCTTCACAACATTCTCTGGCAAAGAGTTCCACAAAGAGACTGTGTGGTATGTTAAGAAATACTTCCTTTTGTTTATTTTAAACCTGCTGCCAATTAGTTTCATTTGGTGAACCCTAGAACTTGTGTTATGGAAAGGAGTAAATAACACTTCCTTATTTACTTTCTCCACACCATGATTTTGCAGACCTTTATTATATCCCTGTTTGGTCATCTCTTCTAAGCTAAAAAGTCCCAGTCTTATTTCTCTCGCTTCATACAGAAGCTGTTCCATACCCCTAATCATTTTTGTTGCCCTTTTCTGAACCTTTTCCAATTCCAATATCTTTTTTGAGATGGGGCAAACACATCTGCATGCAGTATTCAAGATGTGTACACACCATGGATTTACATACAGGCAATGTGATATTTTCTGTCTTCTTATTTATCCCTATCTTATGACTCCCAGCATTCTGTTAGCATTTTGCTTCTAAGATGTATAAAAATAAAAAAAAAAGTGGACACAGTAAATTTTCAGTACTCTAGGCAACACATTTCATGTTTGACTTGTTCTGGTGAAGAAAACAGGCCAGCAGTCAAATTGGCAAAATTGAGATCTAGTGCTATGCCAAATACCTGGAATGATGAGACTGCTCAGTTTTATCCAGGGGTTGAATTAAGTTGAGTTATCTGTGAAGGTCTTGAAGTATGCTAGATGCCCAGGGTATCAATATTAGTAATAAATATTTAAGTTATGACAATTCTCAAAGTCCTTAGTAAAAAATAGATCACCATTGTAAGAGTTACGGTACAAGCATGGATAAGAGAATGCTTAGCTCAGATGGCATAAACACTAAAAGGGCACAAAAGGCATGAAGGTAAGAATGTATGACTAATATACAAACATATGACTATGGTGAAGAATTGGCATTGGGATTGTTACTTTTTCTCCATTTTTGAATTGAGGATGAAGATAGGATGAGGAATAGCAGGAATGGATAATTTAATAAGAGTAAGGGAGTCAATAAGAACACAGGAGTAAGAAAAAAGGAAGGAGGAGGAAACAAGAACATCACCTGTCTAATAGCAAACAGCAGCTAGATTTTTTGTAAGCCTCATCATTCAGGGGAGAGTCTCAAGAAGGATTGAAGAAAATCTAGATCTTGTATGAATAATATCAGGGCATGTTTTCCCATCTTATTTGTATTCTTTGGGTGGTAAAGGCTGGGAGTTGACAGGGTGAAAGTGGAGGTCAACATAATGATAATTCAATAGATTATCCTGTAGGGCAGGCTAAACTGTGAATGGTCTTAAAAGTAAAGACAGTGTGTTTGTGTTTGATACAGAATTCAAAGAGGGGGTTCGTGTAATCTCAGCAACAATCCAGAGAAATGGTATTAGCAGCAGCATTTTTAATTAACTTGTGTGTTTACTGCAACATCTTTGACTGGTGTAGTCAAAATACAAAGTGATAAGGGACTGTCCAAGAGTTTTAGTTGGAGGAGGAGGAAAATCTGGATATTAAAGATGTTGTGTAGGAAGAAGATACAAAATTACATCATCCTGATTACCTGGGTCTAGAAAGGATCAGATCAAGGATGATGCCAAGGTTATTGGGTTGTATGTTTAGGGAGGATGGTGATGATATGCAGAGTGATAGATAAAATGGGGAGAGGAACGGGCTAACACAGCAAGATCAAAAGTTCAGTTTTAGTTATCTATGTTTTATTCAAGATGATTGGACATTTATGATAGATGTAAAAATAAGGTTAAGATCCTTGATAAGATAGAGAGAAAGCTTACCAGCAGACAGGTAGATTTGAGACTCATGGGTATAGAGAAGTCAGTGTAATGCTTTTGGATTTGATCACCTAGATAAATAGTGTAGCAGGAGAAGAAGGTGAAACCAGAGATTTTGCTTTTAGCTGTTCAGAAAACCCTTGCAGCACATAGGACAGAGATATGCAGGGGAAAAAAAAACAGAAAGAGGGGTTTAAAACATCATAAAAGTCATCTCTCCAAGTTTGCATAACAAAGATAGTGACAGTATCATAATGCTTTAGCTTGCATAAAACAATAGTTAGTTTTAGAATTAAGGCTTTAGATAAGTAATAAATAATTTCTAGGGAAAAATCCAAAATGGCCACTGCCATTGATTTTCTATTATAAAACATCAAAATGTAGGACCCAGACTAAGTTGACCATCACCAGATAAGAAATGAGGTTGAAGTAGAGTTCAACACATGACCCAACTTCCTCTCCAAAATGCCTGAAGGGTGGAGATAGGAGGAGGACTTCCGCTAATAGCTAGGAGGAGGATCTAGACAGGACTAGGGTCCATGCTGATAAATTCAAATTGATTGGCTGAGCTGGTATAATTAGGCAGGGAGCAGTTATGCTAATTTCTGAGCTTGGCAAAGCAACCAATCAAAGAAGGCCAGACACTGAATACAAGGCTGACAGCTGGCAGGCTGATGTCAGGGGTAAGGGGTGGAACAAAGCAGAAAAGATCAGCTAGCAAGGAAAAGAGAAGCAGCTACCTGAAGAAGCAGCAGCAACCAAAGCTTCTGAGGCAACTAGAAACTTCTAGAAGGCAGCACCCACAGACGCCGAAGAAGCAGTCTGAGGTGGCAACTGGAGACAGTAGCAGCAACTGGGAGCCCTACACTCCTGTCAACCATTTTTTATTACTTTGACATAGGAGAAGGACCCCCAGAGAGGATACAGAGGGATTATAAAAGGTGTGTAAGTTTGATTTTCTGTCTATTTTGACAAGAATGACTGGGTGTGCATGTAAATAAAGCTGGATACCTGTATTTATAGAAGACCCACCCCATCCATCCTGTGACCATTTGGCCACTGCTCACAGGATGGTAGTGTTAAATAGTAACTATTTTTCTTGTATTGTAATATCGTAATGCTTTCTTATACCTATGTTTAGAAGTTCTGCTTAACTACAATATTGAAATAACATTGTATTAAAGCTCTGTACATGTGTATAAAAGATCTATGTACTTTAAGTATTACATTGTAACTGCAATGTATGCTACACTTCCTATGGTGTCTGTGTTTCATTTTATTGTGCTGCTTTAAATGTATTCTTTCTAAAGTATGATGTATTTTCTTGCTTTATTGACTATTTTGTAACTGCTTAATTCCTTTAAGAAATATTTTATTTTTGAAGAATTACTGCTTGGAGTCAATCCTTTGAGCAGAGGGCTGTATCTTCCCAGGGGTTAGTAGGATTAACCGGCTCTGGGGAGTCCTCTGTGGATTGGAAACAAACACCCTGGTAAAACCCTGGCAATTCCTCTTGGAGTGGACCACCACCTTATTACCCATTTGGGCAGAATAAATTAACAATTTATAGCTATAGGCAGGCCAATATTAAAGTGTCTGAGGTCCAAATTTGGGATAACAAAGGGTCCAAGGATAAAGCCTTTGGAGAAGTGCACAGAAAGAGTGGAGACAGGATAACAATGGCCCACCAAATAAGACTGATGAAGTTATCAAAAAGGCAGTGGAAAATCATGAGAAGACAGCAACAAGGAAGCCAGTAGAGAATAGACATTCAAAAAGTAGGGAGTGGTCAACAAGATCAAAAGCCATCAAAAGGTTAAGGAGAACAAAGGTGGGTATAGGCCCTGAGATTTTGCCAGGAAGTGCTCATTGCGGACATTGGTGAGAGCAATTTTATGGAATACCATAGCAGAAGCCAGTTTGGAGAGAGTCAGTGATGAAACTGGAGAAAAGTAACTGAAGACGAGGGTTATAGATGTCACATTTGAGAAGCTTGTAGATAAAGGGAGGAAATGATTGTTTGAGAGTGAGACAGAACCTAGGATAAGTTTCTTTAAGAAAAGCATACTTGTACTTTGAGGTGAAGGAACCTCATGAAAAAAAAAAAAAGACTCTGAGGAGAAAAGTGACGGTGAAGTTTGAGGGAAAGTGCAAGAGGGAGGTTAGGTGATAAGACCATTGGGGAAATACACTTGACATCCCTGGGTCCTGTGTTGGTGATATACTGTGGGAAGGTGCAAAATTTGTGAGCTTCACTCCAGCATAGCAAAAAGCAGAGTTGCATATAGGAGTCTTAAACAGGTCCAGTTTGGAGGCAAGAAGGGGTGCTTTAGCCTATATACTGACTAGGGTAATTAACTGTGGAAGAGGGGTTCCACTCTGGTTCTTCCTAGAAAGAGGTCAAGAAAAGTGAATGATATGCTGTTTCTTGAATCAGGGCTCCAAAGCTCCCACACCCA
Organism: Eretmochelys imbricata; assembly: GCF_965152235.1. NCBI lineage: Eukaryota > Metazoa > Chordata > Testudines > Cheloniidae > Eretmochelys > Eretmochelys imbricata. The sequence goes on along the minus strand of NC_135575.1, from coordinate 51,429,247 downwards.
GGAAGTTCAGCTATGGAACTGGTTCCTGGTGGCAGAGAAAGGTTCCTGTTCTGCTTTATGCTAATAGGGACTAGGGTAGGGCTCTTCTCTAGCTGTTGGAAGCAAGTTACTGGAAGTAGGAAGGTTCATATATAAAAAGAGTTCAGCAATTGTTTTTAGAAATGTTACCTATCTTGTTCTTATCCTTAAAGTACATATTGAACAACTTCTCTATCTTTTCATTTCATCATCTGATATATACCCAAATATGTTCATTCCTTATCTAATATTTAATCAGTTATTTATTTTAGCAGTACTTTGTGTTTAAGAATAGGATGATGTTCTTTAAAAGTAACTTTAGACACTAGCATAGATGTAGTTTTGTATGTATAGAGAAAGCAGCCATTTTCCTTCTATGCAGATGAAACTAATAACACTGCTGCCATCCTCTGCCTTTCATTCATGTAAGCTCATCTTACACTCCAGCACATCTCTTATTGCTGCTACCCATGCATGTTTGGCAGTCACAGATTATTTTTAACTGTATTTTTTGAAATTTAAAAGCAGAGCAAAAGCTATGGCCAATATCAAATGTAATATAAATTGTCTAGAAAGCTGGTAACATTGAAGAGGGATAGAAGCTGTACAAATGGTTCCTCAAGAGGTAGGTAACACTTTAATATATAGATGCATACTCATGGCACACATGTATGTGTATCTGACTAAATAAGTGAATGCTGACTAAATTAAAAGTGAAAATGAAATATATGGTCTAATCCAGTAGTTCTCAAGCAGGGGTATATGTATCCTTGAGAGTATGCAGATGTCTAGACCACATACATCAACTCATCTAGACATTTGCCCAGTTTTACAACAGGCTACATAAAAAGGACAAGTGAAGTCAGTACAAATTAAAATTTCATACAGTTACTTGTATATAGAGCAGTATAAACTTTCCATGAAATGTAAGTACAATATTTATTCCAATTGATTTATTGTATAATATGGTAAAAATGAGAAAGTAAGCAATTTTCCAGTAATAGTGTGCTGTGACACATTTGTATTTTATGTCTGATTTTGTAAGCAAGTAGTTTTTAAGTGAGGTGAAACTTGGGATACACAAGACAAATAGCAGCCTACTGAAAGAGGTACAGTAGTCTGGAAAGGTTGACAGCCACTGGTCTAATCCAACACCTGAAGGTGTTTCTCCACATTACTAAGCCACATAATTCGGCCTGTGTGTCATAAATGTTCCAGGATATTCTGGAATGGAAGCAGTTACTAATGTTCAATAGCAGTCATACATGAGTAACTTGCACAGGAGCTATCAGCACTATGCACTCCTCTATTCAGTGCTGTTAGTCCCTTATTTGCATGAGAAGTAGCTGTGTGCTTGCTCTTTAACACACAAAAATGATGATATGCAATACTTTATTTTAAGAAACATGATTGAGTATTTCTAGTACATCTTCATAAAAAGTGTAAATTGTAAGAGTCAGTGCAATTTACTGCTTGAAAAGATGCTTTTTTTTTTTTTTTTTTTTTTTTTTGGTGGGAGAAGCATAACTTTCTGTTTGTGCCCTGGTGTTAGTAAAAACAGATAGAAACAGTGATTGCTGATACATAGTTACTCACCTTTCCAGTAGATGGTAGTGCAGATGTGCATAAGAGAAGATTGTATTGGGGACTGAAACAAACAATACGTAGACATTTTCAAATACAGATTATGGAGGCGTTTTTAGATGCTTCCGTTTTTAAAAGTCATGCGAATCTGCGGAATCTGGGATAAATGTACAATTTGACCTTTTCATTCTAGATACTAATCCTTAGCAAACACCTAATTGTTCTATGTTCATAGAAAACCTCTGATGGATCACAAATAGACATGAAAGACAGGGATGTGCAGAAATCAATAGCAGCTATAATTATGTAGAACTGTAAATCTCAGTACTGGCACATGATAGTCCCATTGAATTTTGACATCTGTGGCAGTATATTTCTTCAGACTCGCTGTGTTACTATATTGGTAGTGAGGGACAAGGAACAAAATTCTTAGTTCCTACAGCTTTTCCAATGCAAAATTTTCCCTTGCCGGCTTGTTATGGTTGAGGTGTAAGCTGATTTCAGTAGCAGTACTTAATTTAGTGTGATAAGATATTAGAGGCAACCTCTTTTATGTTCTCAGTAAATGAAGGAAACCTGCATCACACCAGTGGGAAATAAGTTTTCCATAGTTTTAATTTATTTCAAATTACTTAGAGATTTTCCTATTTTATTATAATATATAAAAAACTAAAACCGAAAGAAACAATAGTTTTAATACACAGGAACAAATGAAGGAAGTTAAAGAAAACTGATCACAGGACAAGCAAACAAGAATATATAGAAGCTATTTTACTTTATATGTTTTATATATGGTAATATGCCAACAGATTATTTGAACATACTGAATTTCTAAACTTTTTGACAGGGAAAGTATTAACATACCGTCTTTGAAGATTTCCTGCAACATTTTCTTACACACATCCATACAAAAGTTTGTGTACTCTTAAGATAATTTTGCTACAATTTCCCACCATTGCTACCATCAGTTCTGCTGAGGTCTAGACCACATGCTACCAGATACAGCAGAGGCCACTGGTACACTGCCTACATAAGCACTCCCAACATTGCTACCACCAGTGGAGCTGAACTTGTGTAAACAATGCTACAGAATGTAATACCCATAGGATACCACCTCATTACTGTTATGACCTTGTTATAGGCTGACTTTAATTTAAACCTAAAAAGTGAAGTAAAAGTAGTTTTTTTTAAACTCTTTTTCCCTGAAGAAATTTTCTCAGCTGTGTTGACTGATCCAAAATGATGAGCCCCTCTGACAGCTATGGAGACTATTATGCAAAATTTATATCTCAATGAAAATTAGGTGGTACATTTCAAATAATATACATATAGCTGGCCTGGGAGCAAGGAAGGTGGCAAAAAGTTCTGTGGCAGTTTACGGGAAGCAATATGATCTGCTCCTGTGCAGACTGGCTCTGCTAATGCAAAATGAAATCTTGACAAAACTGTTGAATGGCAGTTCTGTCCAGATCTAGCAGACACAGGAACGTTGTGTTTCTGAGTCTGGATTATCCCTTTGCTATCATCAGATTGCATGTAGTGCAAGTGTGCTGCCGACAGATCCTGGTTGCAGCAGCCAGGGTCAGTCCAGGAGCTCTGGAGCTTAATGAATGAGCCTCTACTGCATGAGCTAAAAAAAAAATCTCTTAGCCAAGACTGTAGCAGGCTCAACCTCTGGCTGATCTAGCTGCCACCAGAAGGGGACATCATGCCACACCAAGTAGGCTTCATTTATACAAGCCAAGGGCAGAAGTGTAGAAGCTGGCATCAAACTTGTTTTTATACTCTCCTGCCCCAGTGGGTAGTTGGTGCAGGGTTGGTCCCACGCTGTAAATGTTGAATGCTAATGGGCTTAAAAATGCAGCTGGGGATTGGCTCAACATTGGTACTTACCACCAAACCAAGGGCCACAAAGTCTGGATTCTATTTTCAGATAGCCCACTGAGTTGTTCTGACACACTGAAAGAGGACATATTTACTCAGGGTCAGATTCTGTTCTCATTTATGGAAGTGTAAATCTAAGCAGAGGGTTGGACTAGATGACCTCTTGAGGTCCCTTCCAACCCTGATATTCTATGATAAGATAATGCCATTAAAGACAGAATTTGGCTCTGAACAATTCTATGCTTTTAATAATTACGTAAAGAGAAACTTTGTAAAGCACTTTGAAATCCTTGGATGAAAATCATACAAGCGAAGAGTATCATTAGGACTTCAGACATCTCTGGCTGTGTCAGCCTGAAAGTATTTCCCATTCTATGTTAATGTTCATTTGAAGGGCAATCATTTGTCTTCCTCCCTTTCAGTATAGTTTTTCCATCTAGCAAACTGTCATAAATACAAAGGGAAGGGTAAACCCCTTTAAAATCCCTCCTGGCCAGAGGAAAAATCCTCTCACCTGTAAAGGGTTAAGAAGCTAAAGGTAACCTCGCTGGCACCTGACCAAAACGACCAATGAGGAGACGATACTTTCAAAAACTGGGAGGAGGGAGAAAAAACAAAGGGTCTGTGTCTGTGTGTATGCTGCTTTTGCCGGGGATAGAACAGGAATGGAGTCTTAGAACTTTTAGTAAGTAATCTAGCTAGGGATGTGTTAGATTATGATTTCTTTAAATGGCTGAGAAAAGAACTGTGCTGAATAGAATGACTATTTCTGTCTGTGTGTCTTTTTTGTAACTTAAGGTTTTGCCTAGAGGGATTCTCTATGTTTTGAATCTAATTACCCTGTAAGGTATCTACCATCCTGATTTTACAGAGGTGATTCCTTTACTTCTATTAAAAGTCTTCTTGTAAGAAAACTGAATGCTTTTTCATTGTTCTCAGATCCAAGGGTTTGGGTCTGTGGTCACCTATGCAACTTGGTGAGGATTTTTACCAAACCTTCCCCAGGAAGTGGGATGCAAGGGTTGGGAGGATTTTTTGGGGAAAGACGTGTCCAAACTACATTTCCCAGTAAACCCAGTTAAAGTTTGGTGGTGACAGTGGAAATCCAGGGGCAAAGGATAAAATTAATGTGTACCTTGGGGAAGTTTTAACCTAAGCTGGTGAAAGTAGGCTTAGGAGGTTTTCATGCAGGTCCCCACATCTGTACCCTAGAGTTCAGAGTGGGGAAGGAACCTTGACATGAACGATGCAGGGTAAGCCATCGTTGCCTCAAGGCTGGCATAGTTTCTTGATCTTGGCTGGCTCATCATGAGCAGCCTTCATGAAGGGGAAGGAAATCCATGGTAGTGTGTAGAATTTATCACTTGTATTATTTGTATTACCATAGTGCCTAGTCATGGATGATTGTGTTCACACAGTTATTGTGGGAGGTGTTAAAAAAATCCCATAAACGATGTACCGTGCCCTAAAGAGCTTTCTAGACAAGAGAGAGATGGATACAGAAATGGGAGTACCAGAAAACAGTAAGTCATTATTGGGGTAGTATGATAGGAAATGATCTCAGCACACCAGACTAACAATTGTCAAGTTCTTCTTAGACACGACAAATGAGTTTTGTGGAGGGTTTTGAAGGACACCAATGAGTTAATATATTAACTGGTGATGTGGTAAGTCTTCCAGGAGACTTCCTACAAAAATTATGGGTGACTGAACTACTTCAAAAAAATAAGAAACCCACCACTGATCATTCACCAATTTTTAAAAATTTACTCAACAAAACTTTTACTGGCTGGATGGTAAGTGTGCCTTGTTTTCAGTTGGGACAGAAGGTGGTTGTGCTACAAGTCTCATGAGAGCCTGTTTTAATGGTGTTTCTGCTCAAGTTTTGAGGACTCAATCCTATATTTTAAACGGTATTGAGATATTGTGTTTACCAACACAACACCTAAGGGATTTAGAAACCTAAATCTCCTTTTCAGAAAAGATTTAGGCATATGAATCTAAATCCCATGAATAAGTCAATGGAATTTGGACTAAGTGCCTAAATCCTTTCTGAAAATGATATAGCAGCACCAAAATACCTTTAAAAATCTGGGCCTAAGATTTAGACAATTTGACTAAACTCAGATAAACATCCAAGCAAACAGAATTCAAAACCTTTTGATATTCACCCCTAATTAGCAACAGCAGAGAAGTTTGGTTGTACAAAACCATTCAATCAAAATAATGCTAATAAAACATACAGGCACCCTAAAATGAACAGAATATCCTTAAAAGTTCCACAAAAAGTACTCCTGTGCAGGCTTTTAGAGAGAGCCCATGAGAAGACTGGCCCCTCTCTGGAAAACTGAACTATTAGTGTAAAGTAGCTGCATGTAAAAAAAGACTAATTGCATTGGAATAAAATTAGAGCTCAGATGTTATAGTCATGTCAATTTCTTTATCATGAGGAATAACCATATGCACTAAAAACTGTTAACATAAAACGATAGGAAAAATGAATAGGATGAAAATCAATAAGGACAAATGTAAAGTACTATACTTAGGAAGGAATAACAGTTGCATAAATACAAAATGGGTAATGATTGTACTGCAGAAGAGGATTGGGAGTTACACTGGATCACAAACAAAATAGGAGACAACAATGTAATACTGTTGCAAAAAAGTGTACATCAATCTAGGATGTATTAGTAAGAGTGTCATAAGCAAGACAAGTAGTAATTCTTCCACTCTACTCAGCACTGATAAGGCCTCAACTGCAGTACTGTCTCAAGTTCTAGGAACACACTTGGAAAAGATGTGGACCAACTGAAGAAAGTCTAGAGGAAAGCAACAAAAATAATTTAAAGTTTAGAACACATGACCTAAGGAAAGGAAAGATGTGTGTGTGTGGGGGGGGGAAGGGTTGTTTAGTCAGGGGAAGAGAAGACTGAGGGGGGACATAAGTCTTCAAGTATGTAAAAATGCTATTGTAAAGAGGAGGGAAATGCATTGTTATCCACTGAGGACAGGACAAGAAGTAATGGGCCTAAACTGCAGCAAGGGAGATTTAGTTTAGACATTAGGAAAAACTTCCTGACTCTAATGGTAGTTAAGCACTGGAACAAGTAATCACTGGACGTTTTTAAGAACAGATTAGACAGACAGGTGTCAGGGATGGTCTAGAGATAATTCTTTGTCCTGCCTCAGTGCAGGAGACCAGAGTAGAAGGGGACCTTGTAAGAAGGGTCCCTTTCAGTCTGATGATTCTATAGCTGTATACTGGGGGGGGGGGGGGGGGGAAAGAAAAGAAAAAAAAAAGAAAAAGCTAGTTTGTGAATCTGCTCACTGCTCCACTATTTTTTTTTCCTAATGAAAATCATTGCCCTATGTTATTCTTTTAAACATCTTTTATTGCCCATGCTTTATGGTGAGTTTCCTTTGTTGTGATATCTGCTTGTCATATGAAAGGCAAAACAGACATACTTCAGTGTGTGGGTCTGTATTTTTATAGTCGGAGGCTCAGTGGAGATGGAATTGATAGATCAAAGTCTTATCCCATAATAACAGATGTAGTTAATTATTTACCTTCATTCTTGTCCTCTGTAGTTAATACAGTATATCCTATTATAAGCTGCTAAATTTCCCCCTTTTCTAGTCTATTTAAATTATGATTTGAAGATATATTAACGAAGCTGTGTAGTTAACTTTTTTTAAAAAAGGTTTCAATATTTACATGACCAAATTCCAACTTGAGTCATTACATTCTGCCTACTTAATTTCCCCATGTAGTTTCAATTAGATGAAGTACAGAAGAATTACAGAAGTTTTAGGACATAAGTTGTGTTGCTGCCACTATTAAACAACTTCTGAATTTCACCCTAGAGTGACTGTACAGATCCCTATATACAATAAGTAAAATGAACTGGGACCCCGCTAGACGAAAGTTGTTACTAGAGCTAAAGATAGGGGTGAAATCCCTCTGTTTATGTACAGTTGTGACATGGGCAGTGGCAATGAAATCTTTCCTACACTGCCCCATCAACACTGATGTATCCTTTCAGGTCAGTCTCCATGAACCTTCAATCCAGTCTTTGGAGAGACCTCTACAGAGAGTACCATTCTTGCAGTGGGGACACATTGCCCAATAAGAACTTGATTGACAACCAAATTAATTGTATATAAGCCAGAGGACATACAGACGATCTTGGTTTATCCCCAGTGGACATATTTGGACTGAAAACCTAACACAGGTACTATTGTGCCACATTTTTAAATGTATTTAGGCATCTAATGGGATTTATGAGAGTAAATGGGTTTTTGCTCTCTAGGGAAAAAAAAGGCCACTAGGCACATATCTGCATCTTTAGGGCCCTAAATACCATTAAAAATTTGCCCCCCGTGTCCCATTTCCAAAGTCCTGACCCACCCAGTTCCACTATATTTTAGTCTGAGGAGCAAATGGTATCTCTACTGTATGAGAAGAGGCAACTGAACTTATGAGTTCATGTTGCTTGGGAAAGTTGGGCTGGGGAAGGGGGAGGGAGAGAAGATTTAGGAGTGCAGAGATGTTACCTGCACCTTTGAACTTAATTCCATGGCAGCCTCCTGCTTGCGAATGAGCAAGGGATGGGGTTTAAAGATCTGTTATACAGACATTTGTCTTCTCTGGATAGGGGGCATGTTAAAAAGAGTGGCTATGACTGTCTCAGGCTAATCTGTGGGGAGAGTGTGGTGGAAACCCCAAGGCAGCTGCATAGCATTAGGTAAGCTATGTACGGGTTTGGGGAATAGGCCCTTTGTTAGTGAACTTTTTCCTCCTATCTTTTAAAACAGTTGTCAACTTTGTCAAGCCCCCACCCCACTTCTCCCCATGGACATGTTTCCAAATAACTCAAGGAGTTACTAGTCCCCAGGCCACAAGGAAGTTGTCTAAATAATTAGATGTATTCTAAGTTAATTTAAATATGAATATCCTAATTCAGAGCAGCAATAAGGTAGAAGAAGTCTCTATAAAGATCCATTAGTTTGAATATTGTTCCAGAAGTATGGAGCCCTCACAATCTCCAGGAACACCATCCTGCAACAAGTCCCCCTTCCTGCAGGTGTATTCTTGGTAGGCAGCCCACAGGGTGCTTTTGTGGGAGAGGACACAGTCATTCTAAGGGGAGGATAAGGTCTTTTCTCCTTCAGCAGTTCCTTCTCTTAAGGAAAGCTTGGTTTCTCCTCTCCAAGGGGATTTTACAGAAGAAATGAAGAGGTTTTCCCCTTTTTTCTTCCCCTGATTGGGGCTTCTCCTACTGCAGATGACCATGTTTGAGGTTCCTCCCATTTTTCTACTCTTGAATATCTTTCCCCCTTCTGCCCCTCTAGGCCCCCCTCCATCCAATGTTCACTCCTTTTCTATGTTCCCCTTGCAGTGTGTGCCTGCTCCTTTGCTCTTTTGTGTGATCTCCCAATCCCACCATTCAGTTTGTAAATACACCCCTCCTTATCGGTACTCCCTCATTGTTTCAGGGCAGCCTTGCAAGTAGTCCTCACCACAGTTTCCCCCTTGATTCCTCAAACTCACTATAGCCTTTGAGTATACAGATAGGGTTTTTGCAGGGGTAATTATCAAAAGTCCCACTACCAGGAATCAGAATTGCCCTATTGCAGTCCAAACTGTACAGTCATCCCAACAGTTCATCACTAAGTATCAGTCCAGCCTCTGTCACCACACCTCCCTTCATCTCTTTACCTGGGAAGTTGCCCAGCTTGGTTTCCTTCCCAAGTAGGAGCTCCAACTCTTGCCTGGAAGACAGCAATAGGCTCAACCTTCTCCCCCTCCCCCCCACCCCTGTGCCCCATTATTCAGCTCTCTCAGGCCTTTTGTCTTCAGCTCTCCGTCCAGCTCTTAGCCCTGGTCTACACTATGAGTTTAGGTCAAATTTAGCAGTGTTAGATTGATTTAACCCTGCACCCATCCACACGATGAAGACATTTTTGTCAATTTAAAGGGATCTTAAAATCAATTTCTGTACTCCTCCCCGACAAGGGGATTAGTGCTGAAATCGACATCGCTGGGTCGAATTTGGGGTAGTATGGACGCAATTTACCGGTATTGGCCTCCGGGAGCTATCTTAGAGTGCTCCATTGTGACCACTCTGGACAGCACTTTCAACTCAGATGCACTAGCCAGGTACACAGGAAAACCACTGGGAACTTTTGAATTTCATTTCCTGTTTGGCCAGCGTGGCGAGCTCATCAGGACAGGTGACCATGCAGTCCCAGAATCGCAAAAGAGCTCCAGCATGTACCGAATGGGAGGTACTGGATCTGATCACTGTATGGGAAGATGAATCTGTGCTATCAGAACTCCATTCCAAAAGATGAAATGCCAATATATTTGAAAAAAATCTCCAAGGGCATGATGGACAGAGGCTATAACAGGGACCCGCAGCAGTACCGCATGAAAATTAAGGAGCTCAGGCAAGCCTACCAAAAAAACAAAGACAAACAGCCACTCTGGGTCAAAGCCCCAGACATGCTGCTTCTATGATGAGCTGCATGCAATTCTAGGGGGTGCCCCTATCACCCTGTCTGTGGACACCTGCAAGGGGGGAGTCTCATACAACAGGGATGAGGATTTTGGGAATGAGGAAGAGGATGATGATGAGGAGGAGGAGAGCACACAACAGGCAAGTGGAGAAACCGTTCTCCCTGACAGCCAGGAACTGTTTATCATCCTGGAGCCAATATCCTCTCAACCCTCCCAAGGCGGGCTCCCAGACCATGAAGCCAGAGAAGGCACCTCTGGTGTCTGTGCCTTTGTCAATATAATACATGGTTTAAAAGCAAGCATGTTTAATGATTAATTTGTCATGAAGACTTGGGATGCATTCATGGCCAGTACAGCTACTGGAAAAGTCTGTTAACATGTTTGGGGATGGAGCAGAAATCCTCCAGGGACATTATTAAGGGGACATTCAGAGGTGGCCGTTCCTGCTGGGCTGCTTGCCTGTGGCTGAAAAGAAATCACCCCTGCTTTTAGCCATACGGTTGTGGGGGGAGCTGTTCGTGTTTGGCTGGAAGGGATCTTCCCTGATACTAGTCACGCGGTGGGAGGAGGGGTGAAGCGATCATCCCAGAGAATTGGGTGGGGGGGTTAGTTAGGTTTGTGCCCCACCTTAACCCAAAAACTGCAGCCCCTCCTTTTAAATGGCCAACCCAACTGGTGCTTGGTATGGGAAAGGCGGGCGCTGCTGTTTGAAACATTCCCACATGTTATGAAGGCTGAAGCAGCCAAAAGACTGTGGCTTACCATGGCTGCCTGCAAGCCAAATTCTGTTGCCCAGCTCTACATGTGTGATCTCTCACACCAAACCATCAGGCCCTCAATATAAGAGGCAAAATATGACCTTGTACTGAAAGCACATGTGCTATGTAATGTTAACAACTTGGTTCACCGTGAAAGAGTCTACCCGTTGTTCTCTAAAATGTGTCTTTTAAATACTACTCCCCCTTTTTTCTTCCCGCAGCTGCAAATGTTTCAATGCTCCCCCTATCATCTCTGTCCCAGAGGCTAGCGCAGATAAGAAGATGAAAAAACCACACTTGCGATGAAATGTTCTCTGAGCTCATGCAGTCCTCCTGCACTGAAAGAGTTCAGCAGAATGCATGGAGACAAACAATGGCAGAGTCCGAGAAAGTAGAAAATGAATGCGAGGACAGGAGGGACAAGCAAGATGAGAGGTTGAGGGAGCAAGAGGAGAGGTGTCAGCAACATGATGAGAGGAGGCAGGATGCAATGCTGAGGCTTCTGGGGGATCAAATTGATATGCTTCAGCGTCTGGTGGAGCTGCAGGAAAGGCAGCAGAAGCACAGATTACTGCTGAAGCCCCTGTGTAACCACCCACACTCCTCCCCAAGTTCCATAGCCTCCTCACCCAGATGCCCAAGAATGCAGGTGGTGAGGGGGTGCCTCCGGGCACCCAACCACTCCACCCCAGAGGACTGCCCAAGCAGCAGAAGGCTGGCATTCAATAAGTTTTGAAGTGCAGTGTGGCCTTGTCCTTCCCTCCTCCCCTCATCCACCACCCCACCCCGTGCTTCTCTCCTCCCCCACCCCTCCTGGGTTACATTGGCAGTTATCCCCCTATTTATGTGATGAATTAATAACGAATGCATGATTTTGATACAACGAGTTTATTGCCTCTGCAAGCAGTGATCAAAGTGGGGAGAGTGGTTGGCTTACAGGGAAGCAGAGTGAACCAAGGGGGTGGGTTTTCATCAAGGAGAAACAAATAGAACTGTCACACCATAGCCTGGACAGTCTTGAAACTGGTTTTCAAAGCTTCTCTGATGCACAGCGCGCCCTAGCGTGCTCTTCTAATCGCCCTGGTGTCTGGCTGTGCTTAGTCAGCAGCCAGGCGATTTGCCTCACCCTTACTCTCACAGATATTGTGGAGCACACAACAAGCAGCAGTAACAATGGGAATATTGACAGGTTTCAGAGTAGCAGCTGTGTTAGTCTGTATTCACAAAAAGAAAAGGAGTACTCGTGTCACCTTAGAGACTAACCAATTTATTTGAGCATTGCTCACGAAAGCTTATGCGCAAAAAAAATTTGTTGTCTAAGGTGCCACAAGTACTCCTTTTCTTAATGAGAATATTGGTTTCGCTGAGGTCTAACCAAGTCAGTAAACTGCGCCAGCGCACTTTTAAATGTCCAAATGCACATTCTACCACCATTCTGCACTTGCTCAGCCTATAGTTGAACAGCTCCCGACTACGGTCCAGGCTGACTGTGTATGGCTTCATGAACCATGGCATTAAGGGCTAGGCTGGGTCCTCAAGGATAACTATAGGCATTTCAACATCCCCAACGGTTATTTTCTGGTCTGGGAAGTAAGTCCCTTCCTGCAGCTGTTCAAACAGACCAGAGTTCCTGAAGATGCGAGCGTCATGTACCTTTCCCGACCATCCCATGTTGATGTTGGTGAAATGTCCCTTGTGATGCACCAGTGCTTGCAGCACCATTGAAAAGTACCCTTTGCAATTTATGTACTGGCTGCCAACATGGTCCGGTCCCAAGATAGGGATATGCGTTCCGTCTATGGCCCCACCACAGTTAGGGAATCCCATTGCAGCAAAGCCATCCACTATGACCTGCACATTTCCCAGAGTCACTACCCTTGATAGCAACAGCTCAGTGATTGTGTTGGCTACTTGGATCACAGCAGCCCCCACAGTAGATTTGCCCACTGCAAATTGATTCCCAACTGACCGGTAGCTGTCTGGCGTTGCAAGCTTCCACAGGGCTACCACCACTCGAACTGTGAGGGCTGCTCTCATCTTAGTATTCTTGTGCTTCAGGGCAGAGGAAAGCAAGTCAAAGTTCCATGAAAGTGCCCTTACACATGCCAATGTTTCTCAGCCACTGGGAATCATTCCAGACCTGCAACACTATGTGGTCCCACCAGTCTGTGCTTGTTTCCTGGGCCCAGAATCAGCGTTCCACAGCATGAACCTACGCCATTGCCACCTGGATGTCCAAATTGCCGGGAACTGTACTTTGAGAGAAGTCTGCGTCCATGTCCTCATCACTCTAGTCACTGTGCTGCAGTTGCCTCCTCGCCTGCCTTTGCAGGTTCTGGTTCTCCACATACTGCATGATAATGCACAGATGTTTACAATGCTCATAACTGCCACTGTGATCTGAGTGGGCTCCATGCTTGCCATAATATGGCATCTGCAGGAGAGCAGAGCTGCAGCAGAAATGGTGGCCAACGACGGATGCCATGAGAATAAATATTTATAGACAACGACGAGAAGACCTGTGAGGTGGATTCATGAGAGCAGAGTTGCAGCGGAAGCGGTGGAGGATGACGGTTAGCACCATGCACATTTCCCGAGGAAGAACATGTACCTGGGAGCCCATGACAGACAACATGGAGAAATTCACTATTGATACAGTAGCAGCAGAGCAGAGTTGCATCGGAAGTGGTGGATGATGACGGTTAGCAGTCCTACTGCACCGTCTGCTGAAAGCAGTATTGCGTCCTCATGGAAAAAAGGTGCAAAACGATTGTCTGCCGTTGCTTCCATGGAGGGAGGGGTGACTGACGACATTAACCCAAAACCACCCGCGACAATGTTTTTGACCTATCAGGCATTGGGAGCTTAACCCAGAATTCCAATGGGTGGCAGAGACTGCCAGAACTATGGGATAGCTACCCACAGTACACCGCTCCATAAGTCAATGCTAGTCACAGTAGTGAGGATGCACTCCACCGACTTAATGCACTTAGTATGGACATACGCAATCGACTGTATAAAATTGATTTCTAAAAATTGACTTCTATAATATCGACCTAATTTCATAGCGTAGACATACCCTCAGAGCCGAACAGGCAACTCCCTCTGCAGCTTTCAGCCTTCAGCCCTTTCCAGCCCTGTGACAATTTTTAGGGTGTTAGGACAGTGAGTCCGCTTGTTACCCCTTGACTTGCTGATGCTTAACTGGGTGTCAGCTCCCTGACACCATCAAGTACTCATCAACCACTCAAGTACTCTTCTCTGGGCTATGGCAGCCTTTACTTTGCCTAGCAGATTAACAGTAGGTGCATCCTACTCCTTAAGCCCCTTTGAAGCATTCTCCTGTAGTACCTTGTCTCTTATTCATTAAGCACTCAGTAATACCAGGTCTGCTGTCTCTGAAAGACCAGTGTTCTCCAGCTTGGCAGATTCAGCTTAGGACCAGCTCCTTGTATACCACAGCAATGTGATATTTATAGTGAAAACAAAAAAGTTTATCAAAGATTTAGATTTAAGTGATAGTGAGTAAGGATGATTGAAACAGAAGGGTTACATATGAGACAAAACTATTCATAGGAACTAAACTTAACTTTAACAGGCTAACAAACACTCTAAAGAAGCTTATCTTATGGCAAGTGTCTTTTCAAAATGAATCCCCATTCTGTTAACGTACGAAGTAAGAACTGTAAGGTAACTGAGGCAGACAGGTGAATGTACATTCTTTGTCTGGTAGAAACCTGCTTGTTAGCCCTGTCCTAAAGTTCAGCCTTTAGGAATGTGTTTTCATTGCAAATACATAATTTATACAGTATCTGTACACACATTTCATACCAATATTAATGATTAGCATGATCCTGGCTTTCATTACTCTTTTTGGATAAATACTATGAAAGCAGCATGCTAGATGTTCATTTGTCAGGCCAATTAGGAGTCACTGTTGCAGAACAGTGAGCCATTTGTCAGTTGGCACCAGTGGGTCTGTGTCACAATCCCTCTCTGACCTGGTGAAGTTCGTAGGTGACCCTTTGCCCACCATTTCACCAGCCTGATCTGACTCCTCTGCTCAACCAGGAAGTCCTTCAGTGCTTCCTCCTTCAGGGGCATCTCCTCCCTAGCAGGAGGGACCCTGGAGCCCCAGCAGCTCTGGGTATTGGACCCTTTTCACCTCATTTTGTCAGAGATATTTTTTGTAAAAGTCATGGACAGATCACAGGCTTTTGTGAAATTATAAACAAA
Source organism: Eretmochelys imbricata (assembly GCF_965152235.1). NCBI lineage: Eukaryota > Metazoa > Chordata > Testudines > Cheloniidae > Eretmochelys > Eretmochelys imbricata. The sequence goes on along the minus strand of NC_135575.1, from coordinate 51,414,247 downwards.
AGTACACAAAAGCCCGTGACCTGTCCATGACGTTTACTAAAAATATCCCTGAGAAAATCTTAGCCTTACCTACGGTGCAACACTCTCTCTGTCAATGCAAGAGCAGTGACAGTGGACGCACTCCGCTGACACAAAGAGCATTGTGTGGACATGCACAACCGATGTAATTAAAGTGGCATATGATTGTCAACATAACGTAAATCAACTTAACTCTGAAGTGTAGACAAGACCTAACTGTCCTTCAATACTGTCATGATTCTGGACTATGGGGTTTGAATTCATTTAAAACTCCCAACGGCAGGCCTACCCTCCTTGTTACACCGAACTAGGCTGCACTTTGACTGGAACAGAAAAGCTGAGTCCAATTGTGTTTAAAGGAGTTAGCTATCCAGTTACAGTCCCTCTTCCACCCCCATTTTCTTTTGTGCTGTAGCAAATGGGAGGCTATGCTGACCTGAGAAGAAAATGGAAAACATTGATTCTGCTGCAGTGCATAGCTTTCGAAAGCAGGCACCATTTCCTCTCCTCCCTCAGTCTGGCCTACTTGTGTCTGAGTGTCCGGTCAGGGAGCAGCCTCCAGCTGTTCTGCACCATATCATGTAGTTAACACAGTGCAGCCTTACAAAATAAAAGATAACTTCTCAGACAGTAACTGGGGGACCTTGACAGGACAGGAGAATCCCTGGAACTGGGTGTAAGAAGCTAGGAAAGTTCGAGTCAAACAGGGCCAAATCATCTAAGGCACAAGTCCACATAATTGGATTTAGGCTACACATGCATCATTCAAGAGTTTAAACAGTATACCTCAAGTATCAAAGATTAAAATTGGTAATAAAACTAATCAAAGCCCACGAGGGTACCTCTTTTGGAACTGAAGTTGTGAGAGTGTTTCAATAGAGTATATTAACAAAACAGCAAGTGGTATCTTAGTATCTGCACTCACTGAAGGAAGAGCAGTGACTGTGCTGTGACAAAGAAGGTCTTAAAATGTAAACAGTGCTATTGCAATGAAGACTGACTTTAGTGGTTCTACATGCTTAATGTTCTAAGACTTCCAAAAATCACTGTTAAGAGTGTGAAATTCATTTTAAACCATAGTTGCCTTCTACAATTTTTTCAGTAAATCCCAGAATTTCAGACGAATGCTTGCTCAAGTTTTAGACATCTTCCTAGCAGAAAATTCCACAGTGCAGCTGTCATTCTTAAACTTTTTTGTACATAAAAAAAGAAAGCATACATCATAAAAAAGTCAACATAAAAGGATACCCATTAACTTTTATATACTGCCCACTGAGGGCTCCAACTCTTAGCACATCACCAGAACAGCAGCTGTGCAGATCAGTCAGACAATAAGTATTCTGTGGAGCCCTCTTATAGGAGGAATTCCAATCCCCTCTCTCCCCCCTCCCTGCCACAACCTTTCAAACTAATACCTGCAATAAGACATTGGCCACGATTTTCCAGTTTAACAACATTGAGCTAACCTTTGAAAGGCTGGCTGCTTTCTGGTGTCTCAAATTTGTTACTAAAAGTGACTTTGGAAGATTTAGCCATTACATTTGGTTTAATTACAATTTGATTTTTGAAAACTTATTTCATAGCATTTCATAATGTACATATTTCCAATTACAGGATTTATCCAGTCATAATCCAGTTTCAAACAGCAGGAAAGGCTCTGGATCTCAGGACAATGGCTCACTAACTTATTCTGAAAAAAAGAAAAGGAGTACTTGTGGCACCTTAGACTACAATTTATTTGAGCATAAGCTTTCGTGAGCTACAGCTCACTTCATCGGATGCATACTATGGAAAGTGTAGAAGATCTTTTTATATACACAAAGCATGAAAAAATGCCTTCTCCCACCCCACTCTCCTCTGGTAATAGCTTATCTAAAGTGATCACTCTCCTTACAATGTGTGTGATAACCTGGATTTGTGCTGGAAATGGCCCAGCTTGATTATCATACACATTGTAAGGAGAGTGATCACTTTAGATAAGCTATTACCAGCAGGAGAGTGTGTTAGGGGGCTTATTCCTTCACCCACTTACTTCCCTGGTCCTTCTCGCATGAACAGAGAGCAACAATACCCGAAGTCCAAAGGTGCAAACAATTCGATGTTTATTGGGGTGAACTTCCAGCAAGCATGATTCCAGTTTCCTTCCTTAGTATCCTCCTTCCCAGCTCTGACACCACAGAGCCTTACACCTGTGTCCCTGTTCCCATTCCTACCCTTAGCTAAACATGATTCCAATTTTCTTACCCCCATTCCCTGTTCCCATCTCACACACCCACATGCCCACCCCCACCCACACCCACACCCAGTCACTTCCTCATTGACTACAGATTATATAGTAAAACTTGAGTTCTGCTTAGCTATACCTTAACCAATCATTTTCCTGAAATTTAACTAACCAATCCTAACATATTGTAACATGATTATGTAACCAATTATATCCCACCACCTCAATTAGTTTACACCCAGCAAAATTAATTATACAGCAGACAGGAACAATCACAGAACCAGACAGAGATTATACAGACAAACAACAGCAAAGTGGGAACTATAATGACAAAACAATACAGAAGTGAGGATTTCACATCCCAGCTATTGATAAGTGAGTTCTTGCCAGACAGGATGCTATCAAACTAAGTTTCCTTTTACATTTTCTAGGCACTTCCCTTTCTCTGGAGGCGATAGGCATTATCAGGACAGGATTGTATCCTAACAGCCCAATAGCACCTTATTTCAATGTGACTAGTTTGGAATGTGAGGATGTGACTGGTCGCTTCCCAGCTTATGGCTGCCTCTGCTGCTTAGCCAAAGGCCTGAGCCTAAGCACAGGGCCTCAGACTGTCACAGTAAGAGAAGGCCCTTACACCAGCAGACAGTGATTTTGATTCTTTCTTTTATACCTCTATCACTAGCCAAGTGATAAGAATACACCTAAATTCTTAGAGTATAGGCCTTTACAGACAGGCCTGAATATCTATATCCTAACACTCCACCCCTTTTTTTTTTCTTTTGGGATCCTCCTGCCCAGGTATCCCTGGAAAAGCATAGGACATATGGCGACACATTTCCTGATAGGGCCAGGAATCAAGGTGGAAGGTGTCGATATTCCATTTGTCCCACTGCCCCTTGTGTAGAATTGTGCCCTGCACCTTCTCTCATACGGGCATACCACACCTATTCCAATTAGTGTTCCAGACTTCCCATTAGAGTGGGCCTGAGAAGGTTGGGTCCGGGTTGTCTAGTACACTGCAGGGTTTGGAGGGCTTATTACATTCCTAATAGGTTATCTCCCTATGCAACATAACACAAGTATAGTTAACAATACAAAATCCACAGCAACACCGAGTCCTGACCACTGCAGTATGGTCCAACATCCGAGACACCCCCAAAATACTGCCTCTCCTCCTTCGATGGGGTCACGATCTTGTGTCCAATTGCTGGCAGTTGCAAGAAGCTGCCCCTGCTTGCTTTTGTCCATATCATATGTCCATTGAATGTTCAGAGAGAAATGGGATATTGTCCAAACCAGCTTGACCACTTGGTATGGAATCAGGCAGTAGGCACTGGCTTATTCACAGCAATAAGATTCACAGATCCATTTGTGCACCAAAGTCCATATAGTAGCATGTAGATGGGTGTAGTTTGGTTATGGGCCGGTGTAATTGTGCCCCCAGTAATATGTACATTCCCAGCAAAACACCTTATACACAGTACACCCAATTGTCCACCCCTTGCATAGGCCATTGATCCTGCTCCTCTATAGTCATAGGAGAGGGGCACATCCAAACATCTTCTATTGATTTACACTATTTTACACACCCCTCCATTAATTCCCAGTGAGCTCCTCCCCTTTTCATTATTTCCATAGGGCTTGTGGGGGCCACCTTAGTTGCCATTCCATTTCCAGGTACCACGGTAGCTATTACACAGGTGCTGGCCTCCTAGTTGAGAATTTGCATTCCCATACACATCTTCCCCCCCAAGGTCAGCCTTTTGAAGCCATCCCCCACCCACATCGTGAGGTTTTCTGTTCATTAAAACACAACAATGCTAGCAACAAGACAAACACCACAGACAAACAACACAAAACATAGATCCATGGTATTCTGAGTTATTCTTCCGCTGGCGCCAGCTTGCTTGTAGAGTGTCTGAAAAACAAAAGAAACAATTTCCACCTCCCTGGTGGGGACAGATTATTGCTTAATAATAATACCACTTTCTTTTACAAATGTCCTTGCTACTTGCAGGAAAAACAGAAGAATTACCTCCAGGCTCTCCTTATTTTGTTCTATAGTCAGGCTAGTGAATTACCTCACTCACTGGTCATTTATGAAATTCATGAGATGGTGTACCTCAGTTTCCCCTCTTGTACAACAGACCGAGTTTGCAATAGTTTCTCTGCTGTACCAAGCTTTAAGTTTATTCTCAGGTAATAGCTGAGACACAGCTTCAGATTTTAGCACTGTACACACACACACACACACACACACCCCTACCCCTTAAGGTTAACCTGTCCCCCTTATTTTCAGGCTTGACTTGTTTTTTTCACCTCCCTTTCCTGAAGGGCCATAATCTGAGTCTTCTAGTAGCTTGTTTGCTGACCAGATGTATTCAGTTATTTGCAGCTCCTTTGTGCCCATCAGCTAGGTAATTTGCATTTACACACAGAGGCTTACTAGCTTGCTTCTGGATCCAAAGCTGTTAGCAGCTCAGACACTGTCTTAAAAGGGAAGCATTTTACTTCCACCAGAGTTCTGATTACTTTCCACTTTCATCTCCTGCTCCAAAACACAACGATCTGAAAAAGAAAGCACAACCTATTGTGGCTCCTTTTGGAGCCCTATTAGGATTTTAATGAAGTACCATGTTTTATTTGCATTTCTTTTACTCCTTTGTCAATATACACTGCACATGTCCTGGGAAAATGCAAATTCCTTCCATATAGTTTAACCTCCATAACATCATATTAGCCAAATTAATTTTACACAAGGTATAACTGCCTCTCCCATGCCCACAGAGTTCTCATGCACACCCACCAAAGCAACAATCTGATCCCCCAGAGCCATCCTAAGGCTCAGTGTTCCCATCATTCCTCCCCTTTTCCTTTTACCTGTGCACACACACACACAAAATTCTGTTTTGCCTAACATCCCTTGCACTGTAATTACTCTTTTTACACAACTGTACCCCGATTACACTTCCATCTTGTACAACTAGACACAACTAGGGGCAGCCAAGTTAAGTTCCAAAAGAAACCTCTTCCATCCTTTAGTGATTTTGATTACATTACCCAATAGTCAAATAATTTTGCTCAGATTCTCTCTCTGCCTGCAGCAGTCCCTTATAGACCATTTCTGTGGGAAAAGGGCCCATTTTCCCTCAGAATAGCTATAAAGGCTTCTGGGGACAGAAGCATAGTGGTGGTAGTAGCCACTCGACCTGACCCCCTTGGATAATCTAATTACCAAGCTTCCATCCAATGTGACTGCACAGAGTTGCACATACAGTTACATTTATATAACTGGGTTTTATCATTAAACAAAAACTTCCTTCTTGACATCTCACATAAGTATCCAAAGTACCCGCCATTAAAACTTCAGAAAAACAAAAGAGTGTGGAAAGGCAGGTTGCACTTTGAAATTTTTTTTTTTTTTCCTCCACTCCCCCAGGACCAAGTCTCAGATCCAGTCTCTAAAGGTGGTCTGTTAACTCTGCTTTTGACCTTAAACCCTTTTGTGCCAAATCATCTTTCACTACCCCTAACTAATTTACAACCCTTCAGCAGCCCTTGCTGAAGCAGCACCAAACTTGAAAGATTACTGGCAGCTTCCCATAATGCTGCCCTTACTTCAAACCTCTCAAGCAGACTGAAGTGCCTCTTTTCCCTGGGAGGCATTCAGTCCCCATGGGCAGGGACCTTCTTCCCCTACCCATATACCAAGGAGGGTGGGCTCCTCAGCCACCCCCCATACCTCTGGGTCCCCTAACACTTCCTCCATTTCCTTTTTAATCTTATCCCAGGTTGACCCCTGTACCTGGTATGGGCCCTGGTCCTCCCTTATCCATTCATCCAAAAAATCCTTTACCCTGGCTTGCCAGAACCCGCAACTACCATCACGAGAGTTCGCGATACCCCCTCCAAGCAGCTGCGCGGACTGTTGGGGAGGGGGACTTACAGGCTGCCACTCACCTATCCAATGCGATGCATCCGAGTCACTGGCACCAAGATGTTAGGGGGCTTATTCCTTCACCCACTTACTTCCCTGGTCCTTCTCGCATGAACAGAGAGCAACAATACCCGAAGTCCAAAGGTGCAAACAATTCGATGTTTATTGGGGTGAACTTCCAGCAAGCATGATTCCAGTTTCCTTCCTTAGTATCCTCCTTCCCAGCTCTGACACCACAGAGCCTTACACCTGTGTCCCTGTTCCCATTCCTACCCTTAGCTAAACATGATTCCAACTTCCTTACTCCCATTCCCTGTTCCCATTTCCCCCTTTAGCAAAACATGATTCCAATTTTCTTACCCCCATTCCCTGTTCCCATCTCACACACCACCCCCACCCCCACCCAGATTATCATACACATTGTAAGGAGAGTGATCACTTTAGATAAGCTATTACCAGCAGGAGAGTGGGGTGGGAGGAGGCATTTTTTCATGCTTTGTGTATATAAAAAGATCTTCTACACTTTCCATAGTATGCATCCGATGAAGTGAGCTGTAGCTCACGAAAGCTTATGCTCAAATAAATTGTAGTCTAAGGTGCCACAAGTACTCCTTTTCTTTTTGCGAATACAGACTAACACGGCTGCTACTCTGAAACCTATTCTGAGAAAGTCCAAGCCTATTGAAGCTATAAATAGATCATATTATAAAAAGATCACAGGAGGAGGAGTAATATCCTCCTTATTTTGGAATGATTCCAGAACAAGTTATTCTTTGTTTTATTTATTTTAAAGATAAGATTTTACTCTGACAAAAACCAGAAGCAATTCATATATCTGTTCACATTTGACCATCTGGGTTCTCCCAGCATTGTATCCAAATGGCATAAAAATTGTGCCTTTTTACAATTAATATAAACACCTTGTTACACAGATCAATTGTCATACATAGAACATAAAGCAAATAAGATAGGTTAAACTTCCATTCTTAATGGGGAAGCCTATTTGCTGCTTGAATATGTAATTTCCACATTTACAATGAATCTGGTCTTTAAAAGTCTCAGTCTTTCTGTTGCACAGAAAGTTTTCATACACTACTAAGTTAACTGTGTAAACGTGGCCTCAGACTGATATTCCATTTGCACAAGAGTTCTACGTTCACATTGGTTCATTTAACTTATTTTAACCTTAGTGTCAAACAAATCCTAGTTTGACTGGACTCTTAGTTTCTCTTGAGCACAGTATTGCAATAATAATGCAGTAAACAACCCTAAAGGAGATTATGACCAGACTTAGAAATGTTCAGCACAGAGTTCCTCAGATCTGCCTACCCTCCCCTTAAATACACCTCATCGTCAATTTATAGCTCTCTGCCATCTAAGCAGCCAATAGGATGGAATTTACCTTCTTAACTCTACTCTCCTAGTAGAATTTGAACTTTTATAATGTACATGTATATTTTGTTTTCATAGGGTTGACAATAATACAGCAAGAGTATCATTTACAGCTATAAGGATCACAAACAACCTATTGTTACATATTACAAAACATATTCTATGTAAAGATCTATACAAGAGTTCTGAGTTACCATGAATTTATACTTTCATAGTACTGTAATTCATATGAGTTATTAATCCCTTTTTTCATATCTTGTCTGAAAGAAAGTGAAAGTTGTGGATTTAGATCTAAGATACCCTTAAGTTTGCATGACAGTTTGATGCAGGCATTTGGTTTGTACAGCCACCTCAGAGTCAATTATAACGTAACTGCCATTTGCATGTGGCACGCTATAGCAGGGTTCACTCATCACTGGAAACACTGCCTTGTGGCTAGGTCTGCAGATCAGCTGCCATCCAGTCTAGAAGCCCCTTCCATCATTCACCTCACATTCCCACTCATTCACTATGGCTCAGGATGCTCTCTCTCTTCTTGACTCAGCCCTCCAACTAGGTAACTATATAGTCTTCCTCTTCTAGGCTACCAGAGCCTCTCCAGACCAACTGTCTTTGTCACAAATAGTCCTCCATGCCAAATCCCAGTCTGTGCCACTTCCCTAGTGAGTGATAGGAAACTACAGGCCCTCCACTCACTCCAGGTTCCAGCCCAGGGACCTATCAGCAGCAGTCACCAATGTCTACACTCTCCCTCCACCTTCAGTGTTCATTCTCTGGGCTTCTGAATACTCCATCTTCTATAGGCTTTCTTCCCCACAAATCCTCTGGGTAAACCTCTTCCATGAGGGACAGAATCCCAGGGCTTTTGCTCCTGGGTGTGTGTTGGTTGACTTCCTCACTCCCTGTGCTCAGAGAATAGCTGTTAATTCTCTCCCTAAAACCCTCCAGTAGCTTCAACTTCTTGGCTTTATACAAGCCCAGCCTGTTCCTGCCCAGTTGGACTTAATCTTCAATTATTGCTTATTAGTCAAGCCTGACTCTCCCCCAGGTGAGGCCTATAAAGTTAATTGGTTGCTTCTGAGCCACCTTAACCCCTTCAGGGCTGGTGTGGGGTGAATGTCCCATCACTTACACACAATATAGTTTTCCTTTTAAATTATCTTATTTCTATCTTATTAATACTCTCGCATTACCTAGATCTGGGACAGAATTTGCTCATCTAATGTAAAGAAAAGATATTAAGACCCAAACTGTGACTAGGATTGCTTCATGCACTAAAGCCTGCTTTTGCTCCTGAAAATGCCAGGTTTTTGTATGTTACTTATTTTCACATGCTTGTAATACATTTGCATATTCTTATTTTGCTGAAAAGATACCTGACAACAGTTAGACATCTGGGACTAGATGCACAAAGGGGACATACACTTGGTATTGGAGTACCTAACGTTGTATAAAATACTTAAGTCCTCATTAGTGCAAGGACTTGAATGTAAATGTCCCCTAGTCCAGCTGAGTGCCCCAACCACTGAGATGTAGAGTCTCTTTCTTTACCCTCATGAATATTTAAGTATTTTATAAAAACTGCTACAGCTTCAACCGAAGAAATTGAGATTGTTATAGCCCAGTAGGCAGGGCACTCACCTGGGATGTTGAAAACTTGTGTTCAATCCCTGTGCCACATCAGACAATCTAGGGGCTTGAACATGGGTCTCTCACATCTGGGTGAGGAATAACCACTGAACTAGCAAGTATTGGGGGAACCACTGTGTCTGTTTTTTTCAGGTAGGTTGTGAGAATACCTACTGTTTTGGGTAAGATAGGTGGGGGAAACACCTAGTTCAAGAATCCCACTGGGGACTCAGCACCATCAGGAGGTACATGGCTGTGCATATGCCTACCAGCAGAAATTTAGGCACCTATGAGATTTTACTGGTGGAATGGAAACATAAGCACCTAGGGAATTTAGGCACCTAGAAGGTTAGGCGGCAGCTGGATGGTGGATCTAAATTTTATATTTGGCCACCTAAAGTAGCAGTTAGGAACGTAGTTGCCTTTGGGGATCTAGCCCCTGATGTGCTGTAACCACTGCCTATCATGGTGACCAAGATGTCTCTTTGTGCTGTCTATCTGTATCTACCTATTGTATCTTGTTTCATACTTAGATTGTAAATTCTTTTGGGGTAGAGAGCATCTTTTTGGTCCAGGGGTGCTGGAACAATTTTTATATTGGGGGTGCTGAGAGCCATTGAACCAAACTGTAAACCCGGTATATAATGGAAATGACTTCAAGCCAGGGGATGCTACTGCACCCCCAGCACCCATAGTTCCAGCACCTGTGTTTTGGTCTGCATTTGTACAGTGCTTATCACAAGGGGGTTGTGATCCATGAATGGGATGCTTAGGCAACACTGAAATTTTAATAATAATTGTTATTATTAGAGATGAGTCTTATCTAACAAACTCATATCCAAGCTTCTCCAAAGTTCAGTCCTAGTGGTGTTCCAGTTCTGAACCATCATGCCTCTGTTTAAAACTTTGCTTGTAGTTCTTGTAATATTATATATGCTGTTGTGTCATCCCAGACATATACTGAGTATGGGAAAGCAGTCATTTGAATGTGTAGTGTACCTCTATCTGCTTCTGGAACCCATTTAAAATAAACAAGTTATGTCACATAGCAAAAGGTGCCAAAAGGATGAAATGGGAGGCTATGGATGCTTTAAAAGATACTACTTAGTCAACCATTTACACTTTAATACAGTATTTTTTATTATTTCAAACTGATGAGCTAACAAGACAGTATATTGATAATATCTGCATATCTGATTATCAAGAATGTGGCACAATAATATAACTACATTCACATTTTTCCTAACCTTGATTTTGAAACCTTCCACAAACAAACCCAACAAAATATTTTTCTCCATTTTCTAAAACCCCCAGTGGGTGTTTTATCCAATTTAAATGACTCCTCGTGCATGTTTTGTATATAATGTTTACTCAGACATTGTGCAGTGTGTATTCTTCAATGTATGGCTCTGGTGTTGCAAAAAAGTGAGAATAATTATTGCTACATACTTTTTTCAATACACAGTTCAAAATTCCCATTAGTGCTAGAAAGGTTCACACACAAACACTTGATAATTTGCTGTATGAAGACAATAGGCTCCAGCCCTTTTGTGCCATTCTCATGATTGAAATGATCTGGCAACTGGCTGGATCTTGCCAGCTTTGAATTCTTCCCGTATGGGAGATTCCTTAGCTGTCATACAACTGGCATAACCATCTCCTAAACCACCTATCTTCCTGGTCCTGCCATAGGTAGTGCGCCAGAGCTGGAAAAGGGGTATGGTCAGTTACTATTGCTTTCTGGCTATTCTCAGCTGGCGAATGGTTCTTTGGAGTTGTAGTAGATTAGAGCAGCCTCTAACCTGGATGCAGCCAAGAATCTGAACAAATGGATTAGCTATCATATCTGACTCGCTATTACCTCCATGATCTGACTGTCTCATTCCTGGTTTTGACTCAATGTACCATCTCTGGGGATCTTGAACACTCAGCAAGGGCAAAAACTGAATAAACATGGAGTCTAAACTGCTTTCTGACTTCTAGATGTGGACCCTCCAGGTGAGCTGTCAGAATGCAGGGCGTTCCCGTTGCCTCTGCACCTGCTGTACCTGTGCTATAGATAAAAAGAAGACTTCAGTCTCCAGGGCTGTCAATCTATCTCCTTTCACCAGCATGAAAATTCACCCAAAAACATAGAGAGAAAAAAAAAGTATCAACATTGATGTTAACCTACTGCGTGATAAAATTGTTTTGTTATTGCAGACAAGCTCATAGGTGCTAAATCACTGGTTTTGATTTTATGTATATATAAAATAATACCAAGATACTCAAATACTCATGATCAGTATTTATATGTACTTTGCAAACATATATTCAAAATAAGAAGTTTAGATCTAGTGGCCTTGACAATGTCCCTTTTAATTGTTGTCCCAGGTCACTAACAGTTTTACATTGAGCCTGGCTATGTGCGGATATAATGAAGACCAACATGGTGCTTATTGTTATTTATTAATAAACATTGGAGCTCCATTGTGCTTGAGTGGTCTAATCAGTAAAATGCTGGAAAGTAAAACTATTTGTGGATTGAACTTGTTTTCTTCTTGCAGTTTAAATGGAGAGCATCTGATCTCTAGTTGTTTGCAATGGATAAAAGGAAGCTGAGTGGTAAAGGATATGACATATTTGTAAAACCTGCAATTATGTCACATACCCAGCAATTGTTCAGCACATCCCCAAATTGCACATCTAATGAAAGCACATCAAAATGTTATCCTCATTGTTTCTAGTCATCTTCCACTTCCCACTGAAAACTTTTTGTCAGCTTAATACATTTCTGTTTGTTTTCAGCTCTTGCTTTATTTTGTTTTGGTCCTGGAATGAAAATCCGCTCATAACACCTTTTCTTAGCATACACAGACTTCGTCTGCCGAGAATAACTTGGTAAGTTACATTGGTGCATGGTCCCAGAATGAGACTGATTTTTTTTAAGAGGGACCCACATAATGGGTTTTAGAAACCAGCTTTTTAGAAACCAGCTTTTTTTTTTTTTTGCGCTAACAGATTATTAGTAAATAATTAGTCATTTAATTTATGAAAAAAATAAATCCAATGGAATCTGCATCTCTAGGATGATTTTTTGCAGAATAATATTAATAATGAGATTCAGTAAAACTCCAAGAACGTTTTCCATAAGGCCATACAGGCATGAAAAAGAAAATCAATGTTTTTCAAGAGTTGGGAGGCTGAATGGCCCACCAGATTGGTAATGAGAGATGCAGCCTTTTACCTCTTGATTGACAGTCTGGAGCCAGTCCAGATTGGTAGTGACAGCATATAGCAATGCTACACAATAATTTAGAACAGGACATTTAGAAAAATAATAGAGTCTATTCTCCAGTGCCCCACAGACATTTGGTGCCTCACTGGCAACAATAAATCAGCCGTAACCCCATTTTATATAGTCCTGAGATGATCCCCTGCATAGGAAAATCTTCTTGTGGAATGGGACTGCAGTAGCTAATCCTATACAATGTTTCTTACTGTTCTTCAAGCCATACTCAGAGACAAGTTGGCATGGGTCCATATGCCTTGTGATCCCTGGCTGCCAGAATGGCCCCCTGGGAACAATGGCAGCCAGCTGTAACATAGAGTAGCTTTCACATTGCTATATCTTGACTGGGATCAAACTTGTGCAACCCAACCCATACAACTGGAGAGCCACAAAGGCTTATACTAAATGCAAATCAGTTTTTTCAGAGAATCATGGTGTCCAACTGAAAGCTCATAGAGAATTTAGGCATACAGACTGTTGCTACAAGAGCAAATTTGACCAAGCGTCGACAATCTCACTCCTACAAAATGTGTCATGGGCTCTTTGAAGACAACTGGCATTTAGGTTCTCAGATTTGTATGTCATCTGAAAGACTGAATAATTCACATCTAGATTTTAGCACTCAAAATATATACCTAATACAAGTGTATCCACATGCAAAATTGCATGCCTACAAATGGAAGTCAGATTTGAAAACATAACCATTTGACTTCATTGCAATCAATCAGGTGACAGCACTACTTTTGTGAGTGTGTTTTGATGTTTGGGGATAAAAATGGGGGTTGGGGAGAGAGGAAGAAAGAAAATTAGAACTCTCAGACCTGTGAAAAGCTAAAGTCTGGATAATTTAAATTTGACTGGAAAAAAAGAAGCAAAGCTGTAGAAAAATAAACAATTATAGGATGTTACAAGTTCTTACAAGGCTACTGGACCTTCATTTTCAGAATTTGTTGAAACACTCTATAGCAAAAATACTGTAGACAAACACTATATAAATATACTCTGGTATGATATGAAGAGTTCAGTGAATTACATTGTGGTTAGCTCATTCACAATGGCTGATCCAACAGTGCAAGTACTTTGCAACTTCCAAGCTATAAATGATTCAGAGTTGCTTTTCACAAGAGCCTGGAAGATCATTTAAGTCAGCTGCCAGCAAACCATTGCTAAATGACAGGAGATAATGCATCAAAAAAACAGAGGCCATGTGGTTCCGCCAAGAAAGGCGGAGGTAGATATAACGATGAGTCCTCCATCTTTGTCTTCCAAATTTTATCCCAAAAACTAAAGCATTGCTAAAGCACATCTGCCCTTTTTTAGAAAAGAAGGTAATCTGCAATGATTGATCCTGCTTTCTAGCTTCACCCACAGGAATTGACTCAAAACTCTGATCTAACAAAATTTTGGTAGTAGTATGCATAAACCAGTCTCCCATTGTTGAAATATTTTATCATATGTATATGGGGAGATGTTCTTTCCAGCTATGAAGTGCAAATTAGGCTCACAGTGTTCTTGCCTCCTTATAAAGGTTATGAATACGTATGCAATACAGTTCCTGGCACTTTTAGAAATGCTATTGAATGATTATTCTAGAAACATGTATGCATGAATACTTCTTCAGTGTATAGAAGAGTGTTGTTCCCCCACCACCCATAGTTTACAATGACCTAAATTTATCATAGAGTATGTGGTTGCTTTACAGAAAGATGTTCATAATCCTGATTTTCACTAAACTTCTCAGTTGATAGCATCCAGTCAGTGCTCTTGCATTGCAACATAAGTGGCAATCCCACTGTGCAACTTGCCACCCTTTATGTCTGGAAGATCTGGACCATTTGTTATTATTTATAGTACTTCGGTGAGTGTGGGCTGCTGAAGACAATGAAATATGCTCTATTTTCCTGGGTCTACATGATTCTAGTCTGGTAAAGTATCAATTTGTTACCTAAATATTCATAGGAAATTAAAATATCAGAACTGTCGTCTGTACATGTTTGATACTTGGAAAAATTGTATTGGTCAACATAGTGGTATGTAAGTTCAACAAGAAGCATGAATCACATATAAATGATGAGATGCTGTATTTTAAAAGTTTTTGCCATTTATAACAATAGTGTTAGAAGTGGCCATCTTGTTGAAAACGAAATTCATTTGCAATTCTTTCAAAGTTTCTCCTTCTCATTTGTGACTCTCAGCTAAATTAATTATTTTCCTCTTTAAATGATGTTTCCCATAATCCTGGGACTACTGCGGAATAATATTAAAAAGGTTGCAAAATACACCATTTATTATGTAAACTAGAACATGCATAAAAACAGCATCAGCATGACAGCCATACTTATATATACTCATCTGCATTCTTGATCATTTTCTTCTTCTTCTTCTTCTTCTCTTTGTTGATTTCTTGTGATCCTGTCCTCCAGGGCTCTCTTCTGACCTTACTGGAATTTCTTTCATCATCTCTTCTCTTCCTCCTCTTCTGCTGACACTCTTTCTGTTCATTTGTTTTTCTGCCTGCTGCAGTTTGAGGTACTGATTATCTATAAAGCTCTAAATTGTTTGAATCCTTTCTACTTTCAAGACTGCTTCTCTCCCTCTGTGATAACACAGAAGTTAAGATCAGCTAATGGTATAAAACTCATGGTTCCCCAGTGTACTTGGGCGGGAGGTAATAGGAGGATATTTTGGATGAGGGTTAGTAACTGAAATGATACCCTCTCTTTGGAGATATAAAGTGGGAGAAGTAATGTCTTTTATTAGACCAACTTCTGTAGGTGAAAGAGACTAGCTTTTGTGCTTACAGAAAACTCCTCTTCAGGTCAGCCTCTCCTTAGTCAGACAGAGCCGTTAGTTGACCTTCAGTGCACATGGAAAGGCCTCTCTGTTCTTTTTAGCTTTTTTCAGAAGGTAGATTGAATAGACGGGATGAATTGAGCATAGTTACCAATTAATCTTTTGCATATATTTGTCAGGCACTTAGGGAAAAGGATAGCTATATTTAATAAAAGAAATAAAAACATAAATGAGATAGCAAGCTAAGCTCTGTGTGTGCATCAATATTAATTGCTCAGATTGCTTTTCATATCAGTAGCAGCCAAAGAAGTTGGGTACTCCCTAGTTTGAAAACAGACAAACGAGCCTGACTTTAGTTATATTTCTATCTCATAGGTTCTCTGCTAATTCTAACAGAATACTAATTATCTTAAGTGGATTTTACAGTTGACAGAGACCTTTGCCAAGAAGACAAGCTTGACATGGGCAATTGAAACTTAGCTAATGAAGAACACTGAAGTCACCTTTGAGGAATGTTAATAAGTGCTTTGCTTTTTGGAAAAGGTACATCTGTTACATGTAAAGTAACCATAGTAATGTCAACATTTCATTCTGAGACTCCTTGCTTAATTCTCCAGAGGATTATCAAATTACCATTAGATTTTCCCGCTCTTTAATTATATTTATTCATACAGCATTCCATCTCTGAGGCTCTGTAGGCCAACCCTGATGTTAGACTTCTGCACACATCATTTGCCTATCACAGCTTAATCAAATAAGTCTTTATCCTATCAGTTGCAATATTTTGGAATGTTTTTCTTACTTTTTTAAAAATAAATTAGGTATATACAGGTTTTTGTCCAATTATTACATATTTGCTTAGGGATAGAGATAAGGTTGTAATAACCTGTTTTGTGTAGAATGGATCTCTCTGAGTATGAAAAAATCTAATAGATTCAGAGATTCCAAGGCCAGAAGGGACCACTGCGATCATCTAATCTGTACAACATAGGCCATAGAACTTGTAATTACTTGTAATTAATATAAAGGTGGTTCTCTTTTTTTAAGGTTACTGAAAATACAGATATAACTCTATAATCTCTGGTTTCCTAAATCATAGATTAACCAAATGCTTGTTGTGCAGCCCAATGTCACCTCACATAGGGTATTCCTGAGTTTATACCTGGGCTAAGCAGTAGTGGAAGGGACTGCTATAGAGATATATAGATATATATTGCTCCTTTAAAATGGGAGAAAGTTCAAGGCAGTAAAGAAGGGAGAAGGGAGAGCGTATCTTTAAGAATAATACTTTCCTTGTTCTAGCAAAAGTTTCCTGTTTGGCATTAGAAGAATGTGTCTTAGTGTAGTCAGCAATCTTGGGAGAAAGGTGAAGAACCACAACCCCAACTACCTTCTACTATATGGGTGTGTCTTGTGATTCATCTTGATTTCATGTGGAATTAAGCCTCTGGCTACTTTTTACAGTTTATAGTGTCGTAGTCATAGAATTTAAGGCCAGAAGGGACCAACGAATCATCTATCCTGACCTCCTGTATATCATAGGGCAGCAACATCACCCATCACTCCTTACTAAACCCAACAACAAAAATTAGACAAAAGTATTACAGCCTTTAAGAGAATAAACAATGATGTGCCAGTCAGAGAACAGGAAGGACCAAGGTACACCAGTGCCCAAGGCCCCTGCAATGGCAGAGAATTGACTAAGTGAGATATACCCACATAATACCTATACTCCATGCTGCAGAGGAAAGTTAAAACCAAAACAAGATCACTGCCAATTTGACCTATGGGAAAATTCCTTTGTGACCTCATATGATCACTTAGACACCGAGCATGTGAACAAGAATCAGACAGCCAAGCACATGAGAGAGAGAGAATGCTCAGTGCCACCTCAGGGCACTGGCACGCCTCATCCAATGTCCCAACTCTAGCCATGTCCAAATCTGATGCTTCATAAGTAGGTGACCAAAAACCGCAAGAATACAATATTGTGGTGGTGGAGGTGGGAGCGCTTTTCCTGTACCCTGCAGGTTACCGGCTGAAGTCCTGAAGCATGAGCTTTGGGAAAATAAGGTAGAAACTGGAAGGGACCCACATTATGCTAGCCCACTCATAAATTGTTCTCTCTCTGTTAAAACTAATGAAGTGTTTTGCTCTCACAGCCGCTAATGTGAGGCTGTTCCAGCACCTCACTCCTCTGATGATTGGAAACTGATTTCCAGCCTGAATTTGGTCCTGGCCAGTTTATATCCATTTGTTCTTGTGCCAACATTGTCCTTTAGCTTAAATAGCTCTTCACTCAACCCTGATGGCTATGTAGGCAGGAATCAGATCCTCTCTCAGTCTTCTTTTTGCTAGGCTAAACAAGCCAAGCTCTTCAAGTCTGCTCTCTTACGATAGATTCTCCATTCCCCTTCTCTCCTGAGTAGCTCTTTTCTGCACTTGTTAACCTTTCTTCAACTTGGGTGATAAGAATTGTATGCAGTATTCCAGATGAGGTCTTACTACTGTCTTGTACAACAGCTTTTGACACTTCTGTGTCTACAGGAAATGCCTCACCTGATACATCAGTGGATTTCATTTGCCTTTTTCACAGCCACATCACATTGGTGGTGCATTGTCATTCTGTGGTTGACCAACACACCCAGGTGCGTCTCCTCCTCTGTTACTTCCAAGAGATGATCCCCTAGCTTGTAGCAGGAATTCTTATTATTAGACCCTAAGTGTATGACCGTACACTTTGTACTATCGAATTTTATCTCATTTATGTTACTCCAGTCTTCACGGTCATTCAGATCTTCCTGTGTATTATTCCAATCCTCCCCTGTATGGACTATGCCACCCAGTTTTTAATAACCAACAAATCTGATTAGCAATTCCTACTTTTTGTCCCACGGTCATTAATGATAATATTGACTAACATTGGCCCCAAGACCAATCCCTGAGGAACTCTACTAGTTCTATTAAGACATACTGTACACACACTGTTTAGCTAATACAGATTTTCAAAGACGTTTTAAAGCCTGAAAATGGTGTCTCTGCTCATTATTCAGACTTTTTTTTCCTGAAAAGGCCAATCAGATAAGGATCCCTTTGAAGATAGCAGCAACTTTGAAATAGTCTCTCTTTCTTTTTGGATCATGTCCTACATGATAGCTTCAATTATTTACTATAGGGCAATGGTAAAAAAGTGTTAATTAGCAAAGATGAAAAAGACTGTCTCGATGGGAGCTCTTGTTGCTAATGCCTGAGGTGACCAGTAATTTACAGCTTCTGATAGTTTGCATACAGGGTGCACAGAATAAATTGGTCTTGGAAAAGAGTTTGTTTGTTATATCTTTATTCACTGAATAAAATGAAGATTTTTACTTTTTTTTTACTTTTTTTAATGTAGAGAATTATGTGCTCAGGAAAGGATTTGATTTGACAACCATCACAACTGAAAAATACAAACCAGGTACAGCATGGGCAGTGGAAGTGCAAGGGCTTGTCTTCATGTAGTGCACTACAGCGGCACAGCTGCAGTGCTTTAGTGAAGATGCTACCATATCGATGGAAGATCTTCTTCTGTTGCCATAGTTAATCCATCTCCCTGAGAGGTGGCAACTATGTCAACGGGAGAAGCTCTTAGTCCATAGCACTGTCTACACAGGAGGTTAGTTCACTATAACTATGTTACTCAGCGGTGTGAAAAATCCACTCCCCTGAGCAACATAGTTATACCGATATAGGTCTGCAGTGTAGACCTGGCCCAAGCTTTTGCCGACTGCTGTGCCAAGATGCCTCACCCCTGACACAGAGAGACCAGTTCTTGAGACAATTCCATTTAATGTCCTTAAATTCTGTGGGGACTACCAACAGTGATTCCAATCAGCATCAATTGTGATGGTGGTTTCTGTTCTGTGGCCAGGTGTCCACTGTCATATTAGCTGATTTTACATACTATAGAAATTGAATAGCCACCAGATGGGAATCACTATTAGTCACTGCTGACCTGAGCTGGATTCAAACATGTGACCCAAATTCAACAGTTCCTGTACTCCACTACAAATTATCTGAGCCTTCCATTCCTTTTCATGATTTTTTTTTTTTTTGCTAATCACCTTCATATACATATTTGTCTAATCTTTACACATAACACTTAGTGAGTTTTGCCAATAAAAAAAATTAACAGAATAACATAAAATTCTCATATGGCTGAGATCATTATAAACATTTTTCACAGTGTTATTTAAATAAAAATATGTGCTAGTCTGGATTCCAAGTGCCACCTTGCAAGTGGGTATGCACTGACCTGAGACGTGTCCTAGCTCCTATCACTGAATTGCACTTTTTATATGTAACTATCACCCTTCTGTCCTGTTAAGGCAGCAGAGAGGAAAGACATGCTAATTTGTTCTTCTTCATTTCCTTCAGGGGCTGGATACAGAACAGAATTGATAAGTATTATAAAAATATGTTTTCCCCCACAAAAATGTGCTTACATGATTTTTTTTCAATAAAACTTGGGAAAAAACAATTTTGGTTCGGGGGGGGTGTCTCCTCATTTAAAAAAAATGTGTTTGCCCTTTTCTCCGCTTCCCCTGCTTCCATTTTTCAGTGGTATTTTTTTTAAAAAAAAATGAAAAAAGACAGAAAAGAGGAGAGAAAGGGGGAATTGAAATTTTAAAAATGATCAGAACCAGACATTTTTGAAAGAAAACAAATAAAGAAATAAATGTTCATTTTGAAACCATAGGAATAAAAATGATTTTATTTTATTTATTTGGGTGAAAAATCTAGTTGATTTCTCTCATAGAGACCTTGTTTCTTTCCCTTGACCCCTACTGACTGTGGAACAAATAAGCAGTACCTGTTCAACTATCCCAGAAGACATACTGTATGTATGAGATCATGTCGTAGGTGTATGTATTGGTTTTAGATAAAAATTGTCGGTATATGGCTATATGAAAAAGTATGTTACATACAGCCCGCAGGTTCATGGGAAATTGCCAATGCATCCCTTGGTGTTGCAAAATATAGACATTCATGCCCAGCACTAGATCATGCCTGGCATCTGTGTTTAAACAATGATGGAAATAATGTGCAAGGAGATTCTGTCCCTTGGGTATCTTCATATGAGTCAGTCACAGTTGAAATCCTTGGACTTTTCTTGGTGTAAGAATTGCTTGTTGCTATGCTCCATGAGCACAGGCAACCCCAGAAGTGGCAACGAAGGGTGAAGGATCCACTGGCATGGACCAACCTTCCTCTATATGAACCAGCACAATGGGCAGCAATTGGAGAACACCCAATGTGCCTCCTTAAAAGCTGTAGTCCCCTTGCCTGCATTGTGCTTTCCTTCACCTAAAACATCCAGTAAAGGGTTCAGCTCCACATTTACCCAAATAGGCACACCTGAGGCAGTAATGAGAAACCTGCCTGACCACACACCTCTTTCACCAATTGTATTTATTCTCCTAATGCCACTATATATCCTGTTGTGAGAGAAATAAGCTTTCAAGCTTACACAGATCTCTTCTTCATGTCTGTGTAAGCTCAAAAGTGTGTCTCTCTCAATAGTAAAAGTTGGTACCGTAAAAGATATTAGCTCACCCACTCTGTCTCTCGACTATCCTAGGACCAATACAGCTACACCAACTCTGTATACTACTATATATTTTCTCTCATTAACACCACAGCATTCATGAAATTTAAATAGCAGCATCAGTTGCTCATACCTACCAGTAGGTGCACTCACTTCAAGAACACTCTCACTGCTTCCTTAATTCTTTAAGTTAAATCTTTCAAGAATTTCAGATGTCCCTCAATTAACACCTTTTCACTTAGCCTGTTTTCCTTGTTTATTTGTTCATTTTGTTGTTGTTTTCTGTATTAATGAGGTACTAATTGATAGTCTATGTGGTGTTTGTTGTGCTCCAAGCTTTCTTCATCTCCTGACTGAGCTTTGCCTAGCATGAGACAAAACCAATGAATAAAGTCAGCATGAGAATTAAACTAAAAAGAACTTAAAAAATAGTCAGGGACCAACAGCTACAGATGAAAGATTAACATGATGATACTGTTGTTAGGACTTCATTATCACTACTTTCCTAGTCAGAGATAATGTGTGAAAAGACAGAAGGGCTAAAAGTTTGAATGTCATTCAGAGTGAAACTATGTGTAGTGCTGGTAGCCCATCCTGAGTGACTGTGGGCTTCAGGACAATTGTGTGCTAATATTGTATTTCCTTAAGAACAGCCCTACAGGGTTAGACCAATGGTCCACATAGCCCAGTATCTTGTCTTTCAACAGTGGTTGGTGCCAGATGCTTCAGATTGAATAAACAGAACAGAACAATTATTGAGTGATCCATCCCTTCTCCTCCAGTCAGAGCTCCTGGCAGTCAGAAGGTTAGATCAGTGCTACTCAAAGTGGTGGTCCACAGACTGGTGCCAGTCCGTGAGCCATCGGCTGCCAGTCTGCGCACACATTGGAAAAATAATTGCCGGTCCTCCACATCAGATAGCTTGAGAAGCACTGGGTTAGAGGACACTGAGAGCATGTGGTTGCATTCCTAACTATCTTGGCTAATAGCCATTGATGGTCCTATCCTCCATGAACTTATCTAATTCTTTTTTGAACCTCATTATAGTTTTGGCCTCCACAACATCCCTTGGCAATGAGTTCCACAGATTGACTGTGAGTTGTGGAAGTACTTCCTTATGTTTGTTTTAAACCTTCTGCCTATACATTTCATTGGGTGACCGATAGTTGTGTTATTTACCCCTTCACATAACATCTCCTTCTTCATTTTCTCCACACCCATGATTGTATAGACCCCTTTGGTCATCTCTCTGCAAAGCTGAACAGTCCCAGTCTTTTTAATCTCTCCTCATATGGAAGCTGTTTCATGACCATAATCATTTTTGTTGCCCTTCTCTGTACTTTTGCAAATTCTAATTTATCTTTTTTGAGAGGGGGCAGCCAGAACTGAATAGGGTATTCAAGGTGTGGATGTACCGTAGCTGTATGTAGTGGTATTATATATATTTCTGTCTTACTATCTCTCCTTCTTCTAATGGTTCCTAAGATTCTGTTTTTGACTTCTGCTGCACACGGAGCAGATATTTTCAAAGAACTATCTGTGATGACTCTAAGATCTCTTTTTTGAGGAGTAACAGCTAATTTAGATCCCATTATTTTGTATGTATATTGGGGATTATGTTTTCCAGTGTGCTTTGCTTGGCATTTATCAACACTGAATTTCATCTGCCATTTTGTTGCCCCATCACCCAGTTTTGTGGGCTCCTTTTGTAACTCTTTGCAGTCAGCTTTGGACTTAAGTATCTTGAGTAATTTTGTATCATCTGCAAATATGGCCACCTCACTGTTTACCCCTTTTACTAGATCATTTATGACTATGAACAGTACTGGGGCCCATACTGATCTTTAGAGGATCCTGCTATTTACCTGTCTCCACTGTGAAAACTGACCCTTTCTTACTACCTTTTGTTCCCTGTCTTTTACCCAGTTACTGATCTATGAGAGGACCTTCCCTCTTATCCCATGACCTATTTTGCTATCATAATATACTAGTTGACAATAGTCCATTATTTAGATTGACAGGCAAACTACTGTTAGTTTCTGTGACACATCTCCTTATCCTCCACAAATGTTGACTTTTAATGGTGTAGCATTGTTTAGTTTTACCATTTTAATCCGAAAGAAGCCTGTGTTCAAGAAAGGGATGCTTTTAGCTTAACCTTCAATCCCTTACTCATGAATATGTAGATTTTAGCCTCCTAGTAACACTGCTTATGTTTTTTCAATGTACACTAAAAATAGAAAGAAGTGATGATCCACCAAATTGTGGGCAGCTGCAAGCAGGACAGTAGCTGCCAGATCTTTCTGGGGAGTGGCAGAAGGCAGTGATCCAGCTTATATCTCCCATCATGTTTGGATTGTTGTCGCTCAGCGTCTTGTACTTGAGGACAGGAAGCTCTAGATGATTAATCGGAGATATGAGTCCACTATATATCCAATGGGCAATTTCCTGCACCTGACAGTGATTGTGTCTAAAGTGCCATGACATAAGTGGGGTCTGTGTAATCTATAATGGGATAATCCTACCACCGCAAAAACTCCTCTTCCTCTTGGTGGTCTGCTGCATTTCTGTGGATTGCAAGGGGACCAGTTTAGGATACATATTGCTGAGCTGCAGGAAAAGGGATCTGAGACTAATGACATAACTGAAATTTATCATTGTTATGGGATAGTAGCAGATATAAGATTAAGTTTTTGACCTGGATCCACAAATGCATCTAGACAATTAGAAAAGGAGTACTTGTGGCACCTTAGAGACTAATCAATTTATTTGAGCATGAGCTTTCGTGAGCTAGTGAGCTGTAGCTCACAAAAGCTTATGCTCAAATAAATTGGTTAGTGTCTAAGGTGCCACAAGTACTCCTTTTCTTTTTGTGAATACAGACTAACACGGCTGTTACTCTGAAATCTAGACAATTAGTGACTCTTGATACAGACTGTGACACCCTCACATGTGTAGTCCTAATGAAGTGAATAGGACTATTTCTGGGAGTTACTCTTCACTAATGTGAGTAGGGGGTACATAGTCTAGCCCCTTGTGATGTGAATATTCTGTCCAGCTCTCTGTGTTCTCATACATGTTATAGGCACAATCAAATCAGAATTTTTCTCCTATATGTACATGTAGGTACTTTAAAAATTGCTTCATGAACACAAAATGTTGGGGGGGAATGTTACGAGTATGAGGTTTATAATAAGAAAAATTGCTAAACAATTCTAATACCTTCCATTTGAGGTGACAACCTTGATCCACCAAGAGATACAGAAATGTGTTGATCCATATCTAAAAGTGCATGATGTGTTTCAGTGTAAAATAAAATGCAAAGCATTCCATGCAGGGGGGTGTGTGTGTGTGTGTAAGCAAGCTTTGGATTTACATAAAACTAGGACAGCCAGGTCAGTCTTATGTGATCTGAATTACTGAACTAATGATATTCTTATCCCTTGGTGTCCTCTAGGCACTACCATTGAGAAATAAAGCTTGTATAGTGAAATGTGAAGCATTGTGGGAAGCAATGCTTCCATTGCTTCTTTCTCCTCTAGTAAAACTATTGTGCATCTCTCCCTTTGGAGAACAGAAAGTT
This sequence comes from Eretmochelys imbricata, assembly GCF_965152235.1. NCBI lineage: Eukaryota > Metazoa > Chordata > Testudines > Cheloniidae > Eretmochelys > Eretmochelys imbricata. Next base: position 51,389,810 of record NC_135575.1, on the reverse strand, counting down.
GATTGCTTAAAGTGGGTGATAAAGGCAGAAATGCCTAGAGCAAAAAATGAAACAAACAAACAGGTCAGTTTCTGGTACGACTCCACCTACATTTTACTTGTGTGTGTTAGCTGGAAGTATGCACATAGGGATTTGGTTCTGGTGCAAGCTTGTAGCACTGAATAAAGACCAAGGCTGCATTGCATAAAGATACTAAATGGGGTCTGATAAAGTGCTTTGCATGTAGAGAGGACTGCATATTTAATAATAGACACTTGGAGAAAAAAAAAAAACAGTCTCATCCAGATCCAGCCTCAGAAAGGCTTCTCTGTACACCTCCAGATAATATTCCAGCCAGCAGACCAAAATCAGTGACGAATCCTGGTCACATGCCATCTGAGGCACATTGTGGATAAACTAACAAGAAGAAGTGGTACAAAGCAGCCTCAAAGCTAGCCTATGTGGCCAGTGGGGGATTCCAATGGCATACTGGAATGCCAGAGTAGTGTATAGCAACTCTGCACTTTGGCAATCCCTGATGGCTATAAGAGTACTTTGGGACCCTAGGTTACAGCAGCTCTGAGTAGCATAAAGCCACCTTTATGACCACATCAACAGCAATTCCTGCCTGGATCAGTGTTACGAGTTGCATATGAATGAATATATAGACTTTGTTAGTTTTAAGACTAACATTTAAACTCAGTTCTTTAAATGTATCCCTATTGACCTTTAGGACTCTCATGTGGCACATTGTGTTCCAAGAGATTATTCAGTGATTAAAATTGTGGCAAACTTTCTATGTGGCTTGTGTAGAGCTCTTACAGATATGTCCAATGATGAATTTAATCACTGGAATGTAAATTGATGGTTGGCTACAGACTAGTGATCATGACTTGGTTACATTCAATACGGGCAAACAGAGCAGTTCCAATTATATATATATGGTGCTTTCAGAAGGACTAGTTTCTCAAAGCTGTCCAAGAAAATGGGAGCAAAATTTATAAGAAGGAAAATTAACAGAAAAATGTGAATGAAGACTGGGAGCTCTGGAGGAAGAGTTTATTAGACGGTCGAAAACATGATTCCGCAGTGAAGAAAGCTTTGGCTAAAAAGCATTCTGTTTCAGTGGCAAGCTGAAGGCAGCAGTGAGAAACAAATAACAAATGTAAAAAGGGGAAATAGATATTAGATGTTGTGACGTGTAGAAAATTGAATAGGAAACTTAAGACCTCAGGGAAAAATCCCAGGTGGGTACAGCAAAAGATGCTCAGAAATAGTTTAAGTGTATTAGGATAAAAAGAAATCCTAGAAATGGTGTGAGCTCTTTACTTGATGGAGATGGAAAGAATAGTTAATGATTCATTAGAAGTGTTCACTAAATATTTCTCTTCTACATTTGAAAAAGAAACATGATGACGTACTTTGATCACACAAGGATGAAATACTTTCCAGGCCATTAGCAAGTAATGAGGATGATGGACAATATGTACTGGGGAAGAACATTTCTAAATCACACCTTCTTGTCAACTGTCTAAATGGGCCATCTTGATTATCACTACAAAAGTTTTTTTTCTCCTGCTGATAATAGCTGACCTTAATTAATTAGCCTTTTACAGTTTGTATAGCAACTTCCACCTTCTCTGTATGTATACATATATCTTTTCTTACTATATGTTCCATTCTATGCATCCAATGAAGTGGGCTTTAGCCCTCAAAAGCTTATACTCTAATCAATTTTTTAGTCTCTAAGGTGCCACAAGTACTTCTGTTCTTGTTGCAGATACAGACTAACACGGCTGCTACTCTAAACCTAAGTTTTCTAAGTTAGCCATCCAAAAGTGGAGGCATCTAAAGTCACTAGTCACTTATGAAAACATTGGTTTCAGAGTAGCAGCCTTGTTAGTCTGTATTCGTAAAAAGAAAAGGAGTACTTGTGGCACCAAATAAATTGGTTAGTCTCTAAGGTGCCACAAGTACTCCTTTTCTTTTTATGAAAATATTGTATCTCTCCAATAGCGACTGAATCATTTGAATGTTGTCAGGTGTAATGACTGTGCTTTAGCATACTGTGCAAAAAATTAAATGAAAAAGCAGTTGTCTGTAACACAGAACTTTAAGTTCTGTCCATTAATTGATTCCACAATGACATTCATACATATTATATTTTTAAAGAAACAAATCCGAAAAGTTAGCAAGTACAGATGATTGATTCATAGTCTAGGGCCAGAATGGGCTGCTGTGATCATCTAGACTTACCTTCTGTATAACACAGTCTACAGAATGTCCCCAAAAGAATTCCTCTTTGAATTCCTGACTGGTATTAGAAATGACAGCCCCAATTTTTGTACCCTTACTCAGGAAAAACTCCAGTGATTTCACCAGAATTTTCACTGGGGAGTTGTATCTGATTCAGGACTGCAGGTTCAGATCTAGATTTACATTTGAGCATGCCCTCTGGTATAATGAATAGGACACCAATCATGAAACCTGGTTTACCCATTTTGGCCACTAATTTACTTTTTGATCTTGACTTTTCATTTTACCACTGTTCCCCTATGTGTAAGATTGGTATAATATGTATAGACCTTTGTAAGATGTTTTGTAAAGGACTATGAATGTATTTTATCTTATTAATATTATCTCGTTTGCATTTCAGTGCAGTAACTACAAGAGGTGCAGTGGTACTCAACTTTGAAAGTCCATAAAGCAGTTATACCCTAATCACACACCCCAAAAGAATGTTCACAATGAAAAGAAGTAACACCTCCTTTATGGGTTGTCTGATTTATTGGTTTCTGATCTCTTGAAAATATCAGGACAACTAGGGAGAAAATGTTTCTCTTCCATGATCAGATATCAGTGCCAGGATACTACATAGCAGGTTGCTCTTTCCTAATCATCCACATCTATCACTACAGCTTTCTGAGTTCTCTGTCCTAAAGAGGGACAGCTTGTGAAATATTCCAACCTGTCAGGCTTCTGGCAGGTAGTCCTTTAAAAAAAAAATCTAGGAACATTCTGTATCTGTCATATTGCACCGTCACTCCAGAAACTCATTTTAAAATGAAAATTCTTGGGAATTGCAATATAATAGGCAGTCAGCATTAGCCAATATGTCTGCCTCTCCACAGGGTAGCGTATGTGTGATTGGAATTTATTTCAGTGTTGTAAGTTTAAATTTGTAGTGAATATTGTTTCAAATATTAGATGAAGGCTCAAGCTGCTTTGTTCTCCAGAGTGTGTCTTTGTATGCATCCATAGGAGAAAGCATTGAGATGCTCCAAACGGAAGTTATATGTTGTATGATCTAGTTTGACTCTGGGGCCTGATCCTCCTTAGATGCAAATCAGCAGGGCTCCAATGCAGTCAGAAGTCAAAACAATCTACATGAGCTGAAGATGTGGCCCTTTAAATGGGTAAGTCAGACTCCCTTAAGTTAAATTAACACAAACCAATAAAGGGTTCCTATTACTGGAATTACCTCCCCAGAAATGATACTGTACATGTCACTTCTGAAAATAAACATCTGACACTGAGGACTGTAAATATCACTTGACTCTCACCAGTAAGTAAGTTATTTCATAGATACCAGTGGCTATACAATTGGGCATAAGCCCTATATGACCCACTTCTAATAATAAGAATGGTGACTATGGATTCAGTTGTGCTATGACATTGCGCTAGACATGCTTTGTGGTTTGGACACCTTTGTTGTGTCAAATCCAGGTTAAACAAAGAATTATTGAGTTTCTGTCAAGAAAATTGCTTACATGGTAATACACTTATTGACTTAATCAGAAAATGCAAAATGACTGTGCTTTATAACACTTAGTACATCATTAGACTCATTATATCCCTTCTGACATATTAACCTTGCTACAATTATGGTAATATATAAATGTCATGATTTTTTTAAGGGATGTGAAGTTGAACAACTTAAAGTTGGCTTTCAGTGGACTGCTACATTGGGTTTTGTTGGAGCTGATTTAGGAACTGTGGACAGCTTTATTTGCGTTCCAATATATTTTAAATGGCTGGGTTCCTCTTCATTGTTTCCCTGCCGTTTTCTCCACCTGTCTTCCTAGAAGCTCCAATTTCCATTAAGCTAAAGATTCGTAAGTATGAACTACACACCTAAAATTTCAAAGTTACTTTAATTTCTTCTGATACCAGGTTTCTCCAAAGTCATATTAACAAATTACGTCTTTTGCCCTAAATAGACAGAATTCTGGAATTTTTTGAGATATCGTTTGCCCATAAATGTAATCCCCAGGACTTGATATTACTGTGTGTAATTTTAGACCTGATATTATTGCAGTTAGCTATTTTGTGTGTTTAATTATTGCTAGTTGAAAATTAAATACCATATAGCTAGCAATGTTAGATTTTGAGAGGCCAGGCCAAATAGCTGCATGTTTGCAGTTATGCTAATTAGAATGGGAGGATGGGATAAAGGGTTAATGTACTATTCCTAACATTGCCTCAAAAACCCAAAATACTTAAAAAAAACCCAAACAGTGTTCAGCAAGTATTCCTCATGATTGAAAACGGTTGTAATTTGCTTTTCTTGCTGAATAAAGGATTGTTTTTCTCAGATCCATGTATATTAAGCCAGATTCCTCTACCCTTTAAGAGAAGATCACTGCACTTTTTACACCAGTGGAATAGTATAAGGCGTTCAGAGTGCAGCCCAGGATCAAGACCATTTGTCTTTATGCTATAGACATTTACTGCCGGATTTTCAGAAATGGCATCCAATTATGCTTTCATAAATAATGTAGTGCAAATATTTGTAGGTGCACATTATTGTATTTAGACATGACTATGTGGTTTAAAATTTGGTAGATATCTAACTGCTGTAATCTGAACCCACAATGTTCTGAACTGGCAAAGTTACACCCTCAATGTTCAGGTGCAACATCAGAAGCCAACCAGAAGATCTTTGAAAAAAAAAAATCAGGAACCTTCTATTTTTGACACTTGCAATTAGGGATAGGAAAACAAGTTGGGATAAGATAAGAACCAACACAGCAGTCTTCTCACGAAGAAGAAATGAAAGAGTACCCCAGTGCAGATTCATTCATTCAGATTATAAAGCAACCAGGAACCATTGTCACCATCTGGTCTGACCTCATGTATAACACAGACCATATAACATCCCTGAATTTGTTCCTGTTTGAAGTAGAGAAAATATTTTAGAAAAATCGCCTGATCTTGATTTTAAAATCTCCGGTAATGGAGAATTCACTACAAACCTTGGTAAGTAGTTTACCCCATTGTTACTTTCACTGTTAAATTGTGTATTATTTCTAGTCTGAATTTGTCTAGCTCCATTTCCAGCCATTGAATCTTGTAATATCTCTGTCTGCTAGACTAAAGAGCCCTCTATTATCAAATTCCTCTTCCACATGTAGGAGCTTAAACTATGATCAGGTCACCCACTTGCCTTCTCTTATTAAACTAAACAGATTGAGCTCCTGGAGACTATCACTATGAGGCACTTTCCCCAGCTTTTTAATCATTCTCATGGCTTTTCTCCGAACTGTCTCCAGTTTGTCAACTCTTTAAAAAGGGATGTTAACACTAGAACTGAACAGAGCATTCTAGCAGTGGTTGTATCTACTTCTGCTTCCCCTTATATAAGGGTGATCATTTTATCTATAGAAATACCTTGTTTCAAAAAGCAGGCTGGAAAAAGTAGGCATAAAACACTGTAGGTCCAACATTTCCTGGGTAGAGTAGATTATGGAAAGTTGAAACTTGAGACCACATTCTACTTTCAGTAGCTGCTTTTTGGCACTAGTACCAAATGCAGAGGTAATGTAACCTGTCTATTTCTCAATATTTCCCTGCTTATACATGCATAGATCGGATTAATCCTTTTGGCCACAGCATCACAGTGGGAGCTCACGTTCAGCTGATTAGGTCAGGCTAACAGACATAAGTGCTTTTCTAACTCCCTGTGTCTTGACTAACAGCCTATTGCTGCCTATGCCTGTTACTACACAGTGGGTCTGAGCTGAGCATTCATGGAATGGTTTCCGATTGCACTCCAGAGTCAAGTCTCATCATAATACTCAACAGAACCTGAACCTGACCATAATTCAGAATTGTTCAATTAACTTGTTTTTTTCCCAAAAAAATTCTTTGTTTCAACTGGACAATGAAGCAAAACTACAGAAATATTGTGAGATCAGTGCTCTTGAAGTACTCTTGATAACGCAAGAAATCTCAAGAGAAAGCCAGACCCTATCAGATTTACAGACCAAGGAAAGTTTAACAAGAACATAGTAAAAGTGAATTTGGGAATACTCTCTTAAAGCAGTAACTGATGTGTAGGTGAGAATAGTTTCTTCCCTCACACCACCCATAATAATGAGATCTTGTTTCTACCTTCAATAATCTATTTTCTACTAGGGAAATAAAGTGAAACACCATGAATGAATTAAAGATTTGCTTATGAATCTTAGCCTTTGTTTTTTTTTTTTCTTGGTTTTTCTCTTTTCCATTTATTTGCCATTTTCTTTCTCTCATTCCCTCCCCTCTTTGTTGTTCCCCAAAGTTCTCTTTTCTTCACCCACTTCCATGTCTACCAAGCTGAGTCTCTATCCCCTTATCTGCAAATAACTGATAATCCATGCCAGTTGCTGTATGGGACATGAAATGCAGATCCTCAGCTTGGTGCCAGTATCCTTACAACTACTGTCTGTACTCTGGAAAAACTTGCTTGGCATGAACTCTCCAGGCGGTAGTCTATTCCCATAACACCTGCTCTCTTGGATGGAGTCCCTAACATCTTTTTCCCCCCTGCAGCTTTCCTTTAGTAACATGGGAACTCTCTAAGTTTCTAGTGTGGGGTCTTGTTTCTTGTGATTGATGAACCTAATTCAAGAGCAGGAAGGTCTCCTAATCACTTTAGGCAAATAATATATCCCTTCCCCACTTTAGCTCACTCTTTAAGTATAATAGTTTAAATAAGATTATAATGATGGACAATTAGCACAATGGGACTAGGCATCAATAATAATTAATAACTAGCACAGTAAAGAAAGAAGCAACCATCTGAAAGTACCAATATACTCTTTAGGAAGCGAAATTCAAAAATTGTAACTCAGCATATCATTAAATAGACATAGCGCCCATTATTTAAGCCTTACGAACAACAATGCTGTACACTTAATTTCATTAAACCAAGAATAATGAAAGAAAATTAGCTGACCTTCATCTCTCGAGAATAATACAATAACTGTATTAATCTTAACATTTGTAAATGTCTACTATCAAAAAGAAAAGTAGTACTTGTGGCACCTTAGAGACTAGCAAATTTATTTGAGCATAAGCTTTCGTGAGTTTATGTTAGTCTCTAAGATGCGACAAGTCCTCCTTTTCTTTTTGCGGATACAGACTAACACGGCTGCTACTCTGAAACCTGTCTACTATCAATTCACCATGGTGATGATAATAGTATTACATCACCCCTCTTTGCACTACTTGGTCTAAAAAGTATATATGTATTTATCCATTATTAAAAACACTTGATATTTATAACATTATATATGCATATACATTTGTAGCAAAAGTGCTAAACTTAAAATCAATACATTTGTTGATGTTGAAATAAATAACTTTGATAAGAAGGATTTTACATGAGGAGATTGCAGGAGATTCTCAAAAAATCTGTATAGGTTCTTTGTATTGTCTCACATGAACCAGTCCTAGAGTGGGTTTGAAAGGTGCCGTCATGTCACTTTTGCATATCTAGGATTTGTGGCTGAGTCAAGGGTCTACTCAACCCCTGGCAGAAGTTACAGTAGTCCCACAGATTGCTCTACATTCGGACAATTTATGGGCTGATCTGTGACCCTGGTTAGCTAATTTACAAGATTTGAGTACAATGTCTTTCACACCTGACACACTTTCTCACATTAAGAAAAGGAGTACTTGTGGCACCTTAGAGACTAACCAATTTATTTGAGCATAAGCTTTTGTGAGCTACAGCTCACTTCATCGGATGCTTATGCTCAAATAAATTGGTTAGTCTCTAAGGTGCCACAAGTACTCCTTTTCTTTTTGCGAATACAGACTAACACAGTTGTTACTTTCTCACATTGTTACCCCAGCAGATGTGGTTTAGGGTAGTTGTATTGGTCCTTTCCCATTCAGAGAACTCTTTCCCCCAGCTCCTTCCACGACCTCCTCCCCTGGCTCGCCCAGCACACTCAGGGAGTCCAAATTCTACTGTCTTACAAAGGGCAACTTGAAAAAAGAAGGGGGCTGTTTATTTCCATTTAAAGATTTCTACTAAAAAATTATGTATACAGAAAAGAAGATTAAAAAGCATAACTTTATGGTATATTTTAGTTGCTGTTTTAAGTGATTTTACTCATAGTTTCGTTTATGTTAATTGCCTACTTATCACATTCTAATCAGCTAATTGTGAGTAATTATTACATTTAATTGACCAACAACTAGTGTATCTTGTTTTGTTAATTAAATACTTGTTTAGAAGAAAATTTAATTTGATAACATTTTTTTTCTTGGCAAGCAAGTCAATATAGCGATTATTATTCTGTCTGTATAAAGCAGTGCATGCAAAGCTGCTAAGAAGATTATGTAGAATACCTTATATCTGCCATAAAAGGGCTCAAATGGAGCTTATGTTATTGTTAAATGGCTTGTAAAAAGAATCTGTAACACAGTTTAGGTTATGATATGTAAAGCTTTCCAGTACAGGAAAAACTCAAGGAAGCAAGATAGTTTCTACTTTAGCTAGTATGTTAGGAATCACATTTTCAGTTAGCATCCAGCTTATGCAAATCATAAATGTGAACATTACTGGAATCTAAAAAGTAGTGTCAAATAATTAAAGGCATGAATTCTTTACTCATGATGTGCCGCTAATAATCTGTTATCCGGCAACAAAGCTTTACCTTTAGGAATATCAGGGTTTTCTGGTCATTTGGAAAGATGGACTGAATCCTGAGTGACTTCATTCAAATCAGTGGGAACACTCTGTGTTCACAACATGACAAGAGAGAACAGAGTCTGTCACTATATATTCAGAGTTCTGTACAGACATCATTGTAGAAATAGTGTTTTCATCTATATTAGGGATTCTCATGTTGGAGCATATTAAAGAAGTTGTGTATTAAAATCACAAATGAGTTTGATTTCCCCATAGTTTAAATTCCAGGGTATTACTAATTAAGAGGTCTCTTGATTTTTAGTACTGTTTCTCTCCCTCTATGTGTGAAAATTGCAAGCTGCTAATTGTGTTAGTACATTCTAAGACAGAGTCTGTTCTCAAAGCAATTCTTTGTAACAACAACCACTCACACAGAGAAAGACTCAAAGCAATACTCTGTAACAATAGAAACAGCACCCAGACACTCCCCGCCCTTTTGTTGTATTCATCTCGCTTTGTTAACAATTGTGATTAAAATAGAGATAGAGGATGTATGTGGATGGATGCTTGGTGTGGATAATAATTGAACGATCAGGGAGGTGCCAGCCTAAGAATGCAGTGTCCATTGGCTGAAGAAGGCGTCAAGTGGAAATAACCAGAGGACCCCCGGAGGGCAGACTGAAATCCACCCAACAGCCTCAAGAATGGGAGAACCAAAGAATAAGATAACATATGGCAGCACAGAGCCGTCAGGAATGTGACATCTGCTGATTGATTCAGCAAACAGCATGATGAAGCAATTCCCATAGACTGGCATAGGAAGAAATTCCTATAAAAATGGACTCTAGAAAGTGAGAACTTTGGGGTCTGATTCTGCAAACCAACTTCCAGGAGCATCAGATGTGCATCTGACGAGGCCCTGCTCCCTCCTCATGTCCAGGCCACCTGGCCAGTGGCTTGGCATGAACAACTCTAAGGCTGGTAACTATGATAACAACCTTGCAGAACCTGTGTGTGTGTGTGTGTGTGTATGAATGAATGTATGATTAAATATGAGATTGAATGGAATGTTATAGCTATAACTAGCTGCTTACTATGATTCTTTCTGTATTCACAATAAATGTGGTATTTTGCCTTTTCCCCTTTAATAAGATCCTGCTGGTTTTTATTTTATTGGTATAACACTCAAACTGAGGTTTGGGAACCCTGAGGGGGTTACAAGGTTATTACATGGGGGGGTCGCAAGCTGCCAGCCTCCACCCCAAACCCCACTTCACCTCCAGCATTTATAATGGTGTTAAATATATTTAAAAAGTGTTTTAAATTTATAATGAGGGGGGCAGGTCTCACTCAGTGGCTTGCTATGTGAAAGGGGTCACCAATATAAAAGTGTGAGAACCACTGATCTATATGGATATATAGAAACATCTACTGAAAAATTTCACAGAAGTGGATTTATGATTCGATCTGGTTTAGCTTCATTACATTTTCACATGGGGACCTAGCGGGTTTTTTGGCCTTCCTTTGCAGCTTGGGGCAGGGTTACTTGCAGCTTTAAACTAGTATAAATGGTGGATTATCTGCCTGCAATGTGTAGGAGGTCAGCCTAGATGATCCTGATGGTCCATTCTGACCTTTAAATCTATGAGTCTAGGAATAAAAACTATGAACAACAAGACCTTACCCATATGAATGATTATTACTACCAGCACTTATGTTGTTTCATGTTTCTCACATACTAGTGGGGAGTAGAAAGAAAAATGTTGTACATTGCAAGGTTCTTTGAATCTATGTCCTTTCTATCCATAATCTGGACTATGATATGAAACCTTGTGATTAACATAGCAGTAAATACCAATGCCAGCATTTCTTCTTTCAGTTCTAATTTTCTGAACTGTGTGAGCTGCTAGTGAATACATGATAGCTGCCCTATTTTCTTACAGACTTTGTACTGTACTTACCAATTTCATTTAATGAGATGTAGTCCTTAGAATTGTCAAAACTGTGCACTAGACATTAATCAACTCACAACATCATATTGTAATATACCTAATCATTTTATACATGGGGAAGTCAAATGATGGCCCTTTACAGTAAGACAGTGGCAGTACTGGAATTAGAACTCAGAACTTTCTGTTTCCTAGCCTTTAGCACCGTGAGCTATAGGACTCATTACCTTGTTTTATGGCAATTGCTGAAGAGTGGAGGATCTATGAGCCCTTCTATTATGCAATACAATTTCCAAAAGTTTCAGCTCTCGTATATTTCCATGATCCATTTATTTTTTACAGAACATTTTCTCTACAGGGAGTCTATCCTGTTGTCACTAAGTGCATATAACACCTGTTAGCAACCATGCAGTTATGCCAATGAGCATGCATGGTAGGCCGTGGTGCACACACAAAAAAGTAGAAGGATGGATTTACAGTCCTATTCTTGTTATAACAAGTAAAATCCTGCCTTAGTTTCTTGACATTTATCTATGAAGTTAATCTTTATACTGAACAAACAAGGACATTTCTTCCTCATACAAATTTATATAAACAAATATAATACAACAGGAAATATGGAACTGGAGACATTCTGCACAAGGTTGACAAGCTTTAAGTCCTTTAATCTGTAATATAATAAAATATAGCCCCTTTCTACTCCACAACGTGAGTATCTAGGTTACATGTGATCTTTTGAATCAGTCCAAGTTGTAGAGATTTTGTTTTTAAACCTTTGGGAAATTGGGCTATTGTTCTGAATTTATTTTATTTGTCTTGGAGATTTCTAAGATTTTTTTTAGTTATTGTGATCTAGTCTTATTCCCAAGGTCAGATGATCACGGAGTTGGAGGCTCTGAGGAGGGACTTAAGAAGGGCAATAAGCTCATAAGCCCTCTGTTAGCTCTGTCTCAGGGCAGGTCTATACTACGGGGTTAAGTTGACCTAAGTTACACAACTCCAGCTATGTGGATAATGTAGCTGGAGTTGACGTAGCTTTGTTGACTTATTGCGGTGCCTACACCAGGCTGGATAGATGGTAGAAACTCTCTCATCGACTTACCTTATACTTCTCGTTCCGGTGGAGTACTGGAGTCGACAGGAGAGCAATCTGCGGTCAATTTATAGGGTCTTCACTATACCTGCTAAATCACCCCCAGGCCATCAACTTACCTAAATCAAGGTAAGTGTAGACATGCCTTCAGTTTCAAAACCCATTCTAGCTGCACAGGATTGTTCATTCTTTCTAAGTCAAGAAGACAAATAGTTACCAAGGAAGTTTACTATAAAGGTCTAAACAACACTTTAACCCCCTCTGCTTTTTAGAAATTTATTTCTGAGTAATTCTTTTTTCTATCACCATTATAACAACCAACCTTCAAAAAAACTCATCTTTCCTTCTGGTGAGTAATTTTCTTAAGGATTAGTAGTGTCAATTCTTTTCTTCTAGATTGTCTATCATAAACATATTCTGTATACATGATGGACAGCAGCAAAAACCTGTAACACTGGGGTTTGGAGTCTTTTCTCTGTTATATCTCACATCTTGAGCCCATTAAAGTCAATGGGAACCAAATGTCAGGCTTCATGTCAGCTTAATCCCAGGTTCTATAATCTCCCTTGTATCTCATGGTTTCTGAAATACATCAGTCCTCCATACTCCCAGAATAAATATTATTCCATCCCCAACAAAGCAAGGCAAAGGAGGCAACTGTTGCCTATGCCAGTTTTCCTAATCCATCACCTCCCAACCCCCCAGTCCAAATTTGGATTTCATTTTGATCTTTTGGATCACTGCTGCTTCCTTTCTTTCCTAAGGCTCCATCTTACTCTAAACAGCAGAAAGGGAGGTAACTTTGGAACTCAAAAGTAGAAAAGAGGAGGTAGTGAGGGAGTTTGTGTGGCAGCTAGAAGAGCTGCTACTACAATTGGAGAATAATAACTGGAGCCACTGAAAAAAATATGAAAAATAGGCTGCAGGTAGATGGGAGGACCAGCAATGTAAAGGGGGTTGTTTTCTGGCCCTATTCTCCATTTGCATCAGCTCCAACAGTGGGAGCTTCTCTTTGGGGGCATAAGAAAGGCCACACTGGGTCAGGCCAAAGGTCCATCTAGGCCAGTATCCTGTCTTCCGACAGTGGCAAATGCCAGGTGCCCCAGAGGGAATGAACAGAACAGGTAACCATCAAGTGAACCATCCCCTGTCACCCATTCCCAGTTTTTGGAAAACAGAGGCTAGGGACACCATCCCTGCCCATCCTGGCTAGTAACCATTGATGGGCCCATCCTCAAGGAATTTATATAGTTCTTTTTTGAACCCTGTTATACTGTTGGCCTTCACAACATCCTCTGGCAAGGAGTTCCACAAGTTGACACAAGTTCTGTGGTGTGTGAAAAAATACTGCCTTTTGTTTGTTTTAAACCTGCTGACTATTAATTTCATTTGGTGACCACTAGTTCTTGTGCTATGAGAAAGAGTAAACACTTCCTTATTTACTTTCTCCACATCAGTCATTATTTTTATAGACCTCTATCATATCCCCCTTTAGTCATCTCTTTTCCAAGCTGAAAAGTCCTAGTTTTATTAATCTCTCCTCCGATGGCAGCCATTCCATACCCCTAATAATTTTTGCTGCCCGTTTCTGAACCTTTTCCAATTCTAATATATTTTTTTTGAGCTTAGCACACAGTATTCAAGATGTGGGCATGCTATGGATTCATATATAGGCAATATTATATTTTCTGTCTTATTATCTATCACTTTCTTAATGATTCCCAACATTCTATTCACTTTTTTGATTGCCGCTGCACACTGAGTGGATGTTTTCAGAGAACTATATACCATGCCTCCAAGATCGATTTATTGGGCGGTAACACTAATTTAGACCCCCATCATTTTATATGTATAGTTGGAATTATATTTTCCAATGCGCATTACTTTGCATTGGTCACCATTGATGGAGGTGGGCAGAAGAACAGAAGCTTTTCGTGTTTTTGGCTGATCATCTTCACCTCCGCTACCCTGTTGCCTGGTAACCAAAATAGGTACAGTTCTTCCCCTGATGATTCTGGGCCCTTCAAAGACAAGGAGACAGAAGGACATGGATTTTGGGCTTAGTGTTCCATTTAGGGTTCAATGTTCCAGTTAGGGTTACAGGGTTCCCCCACTGGAGTGTACTCCTCCCCATGGGTTTCTTCTACCGGATTTCTTTTCTTCTTCTCATTGCCTTCCCAGGATGACTCTAGTCTGGAGGCCTATGTGAGCTCTTTTCCCACAGCTTAATGAGAAGATCTCCACCACTGTCTCCCCCAGGGACCCTGATATTTTGCATGGGGCTCTTATTGTCAACTCCAAGTCCTCATTTGGGACATACCCTCACAGAGCTCTACTTCACCTCCTTTGGGCTCTGCAGCCGCTGCAGCACTTTTTAAAAGAGCACTCCTTTTCTCTCCTCTTCCTGCTAAGCAACTTTCCCTTTATATCGTCCTATCAATAAACTTAGCTGCTTCATTACTAAGTACTTAAAGGGGCATCATCCGGAGCACCTGGTTGCTCCCAGGGGTATCCCACAGAATCATTATGGGCCAGTTACGCCCTAATTCACGTAAAGCCCCATTAACCCCATAAGAGGGGTGTTTTCAAATCCAAATTTAAAACTGAGAGAGTATGTGTGAACCCACATGAACAGAAACCAAAGAAAAAATGTGTATTAACACATGAAAACCAAAATACCTGTTTGGCCTTTTTAGATAAGAGGATGGTTGCATAAGCTGTAGATCTTTGGTGGTACCTGTGTTTATTAGTGAACACTGCCTATTTTTACATCTAGTTCAGTTATCCTTAATTTTTATTCTGCTGATATTTCTTATCTTTTCAAGACATGCATACTACTAGCTGAAACTACCTAGAAATTGATTCACAACTCTCTCCCATCTACTTAGCCAAGGATCTACAACTAAGTTAAAACTACGCCTTAACTTAGTAAGGTTTCATGCTACAGAAGTACACATTTTAAGCATAAAATGAAGTTTTATAAGTATAATAGTAGTAGTTTTAACCTCAGTAAACACCAGATTTCCCACCTGTTCAATCAAGTAGAGGATGTCTTTTGCAACATAAGGCTGAAAAAACTGGTTAGTAATGTTGATCTGGGACTTCAAATCAACATTCATGAATATTTGCATTTAGCTCAAAAATATAAAAATGAGCTTGCTTTTCTGCTCAGGGCATCGGTATGTCTGAAGCTGCATACCATACAGAAACAGTGCTGGAAAGCTGAGGGGGAAAATGCTTTAATGTGTGAATAGCAGCTGTTTTTTGGATTTGCTGCAGGTATCTAAATTCAAATCAATTAGAGCCTTATTTTTAGGCAACCCTCACTTGGGAATTCACTTAATGTTATTTTTTCTTTCAAATTGCTGCAGAAAGACTATGGAAAACATTATTTTTTTCAAAATTTCTTATACATATGGAACAGAGTAGAGAACATTGAACCTTGCCAGATCTGAGTTTCATCTGGAATAGATCAGTATTTCTGTTTTGGTCAGATTATTGTTGTATGAGCCATCCCTCCCTAGTATGTTATGAATAATAATAATAAGCAATGCAAGTATTATCTGCTGTCCCTGCTCCAGCAATGGACAGATATCAGAATCTTAGTAAAGGAGTCACTTGATTCCAAGGTAGCAGCAAGAATTAAATGTGGTCACTGTGGGATGACACCTATAAAACCAAGTAAATCTGCAGAAGAGTAGGAATAATTTATTTCTGAGTGGATTAAAAATAAATAATAAACAAAACACTAATAACAGAGAAAGGGACTACAGACCCAGATTTAAATTATGGCTATTTCAAAATGAAACGTCCAGCATTCCAAGATAAGCCATGCATAATTTGAATTTCATATCAATAGAACCTCACAGAATAACTCTGCTTCTCCCAACACCAGGGGTCCCAAAACCAAATGAAAACCTAGTGCACTTGGTGCACCCACCATCTTAGCTGATACTGTGCAGAAAACCCAGGACCTTCAGCACTATCTGTGAATCTCTACAGCATGATATAAAGAACCAGGTTCTCACCTGAGAGCTATAACAGACGGTACCAATGATTTTAGTTTATTATTCATTTATTGTGTGGTGTTATTGTTAACTAGCATGTTATGTTATATAAAATCATTGTATGTTAAATAGAGTTAAATTGTAGGATTATAGAACTATATGATTGATTAATAGTTAGAAGGGATAATTATGTATTAGGTACCTAGGTAAGTAAGGCTGAAATGCAAGGCCTACAGGCGGAGGACTGTTAGATTTTAGCTTCGCCATACTAGGCCATAGATTTAAGAAATGCTTGACATAAGTGACCGAAGAATGACCCTATGTCACAAGATTACGGGAAAAGATGTACCAATGGGTGATATGTGAAAAATTAACAGTAAAAATAACTTTTTGCTCACAAGATATCCAGTAGTCAAATGTTTCTAAAATATTCCCTAATTGGAGAGTGCACTATGTGCATAAATGCTAATGAGGTATAGTCAGAATTAGATTATAAAAAAAGGATGCCCAGATTAGGAAAATTGAACTCCCTATAGGAAACTCTAGCAGGAACCCTCCCTTTACTGGTTTCAGAGTAACAGCCGTGTTAGTCTGTATTCGCAAAAAGAAAAGGAGTACTTGTGGCACCTTAGAGACTAACCAATTTATTTGAGCATGAGCTTTCGTGAGCTACAGCTCACTTCATCGGATGCATACCGTGGAAACTGCAGCAGATATTATATACACACAGAGATCATGAAACAATACCTCCTCCCACCCCACTGTCCTGCTGGTAATAGCTTATCTAAAGTGATCACCAAGTTGGGCCATTTCCAGCACAAATCCAGGTTTTCTCACCCTCCACCCCCCTACACACAAACTCACTCTCCTGCTGGTAATAGCCCATCCAAAGTGACAACTCTCTTCACAATGTGCATGATAATCATAATAATCACCTTGATTATATTATTATGATTATCATGCACATTGTGAAGAGAGTTGTCACTTTGGATGGGCTATTACCAGCAGGAGAGTGAGTTTGTGTGTAGGGGGGTGGAGGGTGAGAAAACCTGGATTTGTGCTGGAAATGGCCCAACTTGGTGATCACTTTAGATAAGCTATTACCAGCAGGACAGTGGGGTGGGAGGAGGTATTGTTTCATGATCTCTGTGTGTATATAATATCTGCTGCAGTTTCCACGGTATGCATCCGATGAAGTGAGCTGTAGCTCACGAAAGCTTATGCTCAAATAAATTGGTTAGTCTCTAAGGTGCCACAAGTACTCCTTTTCTTTTTCCTCCCTTTACTGATGATCAATCCATGAGGGACCCATCAAACCCTAACACTATCTAGGAGGCTGTGAGTATAACCATATCTATTACTTATCCCTAGGTCTTTATAGAATTTCTATATGCTTGGGTAATCATAACTTTACTTGTAACTTTAATAAAACTTGTAAAACAGACTAGACCTTGTACTTGTAAATGTATGTGTGGTGACTATCCTTGATCTTTATGTGTTCCTAGAGACTCTAAATCTGAAGCAAGTAACAGAAGTGACTTCACTCTGTTGACCTTGAAATTGTATCCACCAGAACCGAACCCATATATAATACCACATTACTAAATTAACTATAAATAAAATAAGAGGTTACAAGATCCTTATCTTATATGTATCAAGCACAGAGAGGGACACATAACCCATACTGACCAATGATTCACAACACTGGTATCTCAAAAATGTATTCCCTCTCAAATTTTACTCCCTCTACAGGCTCTTTCTCAGATGAGGTAACACAAGGAAACTTCATGCTCTACGATTGTCTTTTTTGCTCCTGCTTCTGGTTCAACTTGTACGAGGCTAAACTTTATGCAGAAGACAGAATAGTTTGAACACATGCTTGGTAGGAAGGAGATAGACATCAAAGGCAATAAATGGATGTGACAAACAAAATGGGATAGTTCATTTGTAAAATGGATCTCACTAAAAGTTAGGAAAATGCAGCTATTACGTGTAATTGACTTACTGGCATGTGAGATTTAGATCTTTCTGGGGAGTGAATACATTTATTCAGGACTCAGGCATACTTAGCACAAATTCCATTATTACCCAGGCTAGCATTTAATTACTTACCATCACATTAAAGGCCAAATTTTGACCTTGGATTCATGTGAAGAGCTTTCAATGTCTTCAATGAGAGCTACATATATGTGTCAAAGGCTGGAATTTGTCCATAAGTGAAGATTATTTTTTTTCAAGAAATGAAATAATATTTCAGTAATACAGTACTGTAAGTTATTCTTGTGCACTCCAAATAAATAGAGTAGGAGGCTGTTTTAACATATTTCTGCTATTTTTTAAAAAAGTCATTAAACTTTTAATTGATGCTTAAAGGATGTTTTACTAACATAAACATATTCCTAGAAAGACAATCAGTAGGATGTGGTTGTTTTTTTTTTTAAAGCTAAGAATGTAATGTCTTCTTTTCTTTCCGACTGGAAAAGAATCAAATTTGTCCTTTGTCCCATCTTGACATTTCTTCCACACTAAGATAGATAGATAGATAGATAGATAGATAGATAGATAGATAGATTTTCTATACCAAACTGCCATAGATTGGTGCATTTTGAAATGAAGCCAAATTTCAGTACCATCACACTTGCACATTTACCTAGAGGCAAAATTATTCTAATACACAATTTTCCTCCTGTAATTTAAAGGCATGTCAGTGGTCTTTTTCCTTTCAGCAACTGTCATAAGATTTTTCAGATGTGTATGATAAGTAAAAACCATATATTGTTCCCATGGAAATCTATAGCAAAACTTCCACTGAGTTCTATTGGGGTCTAGACAATTAAGGCCTGATCCTATTTGCTTGCTAGCAGTTAATCTGAGATCAATGGAATTGCTTGTCAAACAACCACAATATGGCCCCAGTGGTTAAACGTTGCAGAGAATTGAAATGGTTGGCCAGATCTTGAGCTACAGTTTAAGAGCAGATGGCATAGCTCCAGACTCAGATGTATTAGTGGCCTCAAGCCACCATTATGTTCTCCTGACCCTGTGGTGATCTGAACTGCAAAAGTCTCCCTGGCCCAGCAAAGAACAGTTTGTTGGCTGCTTTGTGTCAGCTACATATAGACCCAAGGGGTCATTTCAGAAGCCAGGGATCACCCCAGTGTGGAGATGCCCTGGCAATACATCCTTTGTTCTGGCAGAGCAGCTCAAAACTGCCCTAATGCAGCTGAGGATCTGGTATTACACATTTAAATAAGCTATTGATAGAACTGTATGAAGCTATCACTCATGTGTTAAATCAAAATTCATCAACCTATCATACTAGGGGGGGAAAGTGACTGATTATTTTCCAAACACCCATTTTGAAAGTTTTGCAAAGGATAAGCATCATATTTAGAATTACTTGTAGGATGCTGCAACAGCAAGTTTTTATTGAATAAAAGAAAATTGAATTTGTCAGATTTGCCAATAATGGAAAGGTGTGTACTTGCTGAGATTCAATGTAGTAGCAATATTGTTGATTAGGATGGCAGATGGTGGCAGAAAAAACTAATTGAGACTCAATCAAATGAAATGACTGACTTTTCAAAGAAATGGTATTCAATTATTGATGATGTACAGTGTGGTCAGAAATTTGACAGGCAAACGTTGGCACTTACCACCTGAGGGCTATTGCAAGTTTTCAATATACTATAAGTTTTTTGCCCTCAAATAACACTTTCTGTGAGTGACAGAAACTAGGACCAAGTTTTGTATCATTTTGCAGAACCCATACGAATTGCATTTCCTTCCTGCTCTGAGTTTGTGATATACTTACTCTGAACATTCTGACTGCACCAGAATTAAAATTGTGTATGCCTAGAACTCAGTTAGTTGTAATTCTCAAGATTTATGTAGCCTATTTCATCTGTATTTAAATGAATTCCTGCAGTAAGTATCCATCTTTAAAAATATGACAACTCACATCTATGAATATCCTTTAAATTCTTCATAATCAATTTTCTGTATTTCTAAACTTTTTCTGTGCTATCAACCACATCAAAACCATCACTTCTGGGACATACGTGTAAAGAGGAAATATAACTTCCTGTAAAGGTATCTACAGTGAACAACTAGAATATCAAACACTCCACCAGACTGTTCAGTATGTAATTGGTGTAAATGAACAGTGATTTAACAGCAAGAACCTGAAAAAGAGAAGAGGGAGAAAAATCAAGCAAACAACAGTACTACACCAAAACCCACTCTTCTTTTGACTCCAAAGAGACTCTTTGGTAGTCAGTCATAGGAAAGGGAGAGTCACGGGTCCTCCTTCTAGTATTCCCTATTGGGCTCTGGCCAGATGTTCAATTCAAATGTCACATAGTGTAGTTCTTTCTCTTCTTAAAAATAGCCTGAAATACATTGCTTCTTTCTAATCCTTTGGAAGCAGCAGTGGGCAAAACCAAGCAGGGATTTGATTTTGCCAATCTTGGTGGCTTTGGTTATAGACTTATAGACAATGGGCATACGAGGAAAAATTCATTCTTCTTGTAACTGCACTGAAATTCAGAGGAGTTCAGATTTTTGGTTCTGTGCTTAGAAGCCCTGCAACTAACAAGTTTGGAAAACAGTGGAGATTGCAAGACCTACTGAGACCCTAACCTGAATTTTAGCAATTGTAGAATGCTAGAGTCTAGGAGTGAGAGATGGTACTCTACTTATCCATCTGTTTTGAAATCTAATTAAAGGATTGGATTTTCTTAAGGTTTGGACTGATTCTTATTGTGAATTAACTACCTTTACTTAAACAGATTAGCTACCTTTACTTAAACACTCTAAAAATCCTAACATAATTTTATTTACCTGATGTTCGGCAAAGCTGGAGTGAAAGTTTTGTGACCTGAATATAAACAGAAGGCTCTGTTGCTTCATATCTCTCATTCATCTCTAGATTTGGTATCTTTCATTATTTAATTTCAAAACAAACAAACCAAACTTTATTAAGTAATAGTTATAAGGTTGCTAAATGTCACTCTAAAAAACCCCAAACCATTACATATTTAATTAAAAATGTCCTCCAACGAACATTTAAACTATGGAAAATAACAACTAAGTTTAAACATAGTTGCTAATAGTTAAAACACTCCATGAAGAACACCCAAACAAACTTAACTCTGCTCTGTAGCAGCACCACCCTCCAATCTTCTACTATTAGTTTCCTCCATAATTAGGTCCTGATCTTATAAACCATAACTTGAGTACTGTTGGTTTTCTAAAACCTGCATTTTGCAAATTATACTTTAAACCAGGGGTGGGCAAACTTTTTGCCCCCAGGGCCACATTGGGGAATAGAAATTGTATGGCGGGCCATGAATGGTCACAAAATTGGTGTTGGGGTGGGGAATGGGGTGCGGGCTCTGGAGTGGGGCTGGGAATGAGGAGTTTGGAGTGTAGGAGGGTGCTCTGGGCTCTGACTGAGGGGTCAGAGGGCAGTAGGGGGATCAGGGCTGGGGCAGGGGTGCAGACACTTGGGTGGGGTTAGGGATGAGATGTTTGTGATGCAGGAGGATGTTCCAGGCTGGGATCGAGGGGTTTGGACAGCAGGAGGGGGATGAGGGCTGGGGAACGGTGTTGGGGCATGGGGAGAGGCTCAGGGGGTGCAGGCTTCCAGCCGTGCTTACCTCAAGTGGCTCCTGGAAACCGTGGCACGTCCCTTCTCCAGCTTCTACGCAGAGCCACGGCCAGGCGGCTCTGCACACTGCCCCATCTGCAGGCACCGGCCCTGCAGCTCCCATTGGAGCCTGTAGGAGCCAGAGCGGGGGCATGCCACAGCTTCTGGGATCCACGTGGTGCGACCCCAACCCTGAGCTCCCATCTGGAGCGGGGCTGAGCCGCATGTTCCAGCACCCCAACCCAGCATTCTGGCTGAAGCGGGGCTGAGCCACGTGGTGCGGCCTCCAACCCAGCGCCCCTGCCGTATCTGGCCCACTATTGGTCCGGATCCGGCCCAATAGTTTTCCCACCTCTGCTTTAAAATGAGCAAGCCTTCAAGGTAGTCATTAATGTTATTTGAATCAGTTTGATTATATGTACATAAAGTACATAGTATTCTCTGCAAGAACAAAATCTGTTACATATAACAAATGAATTGGAATTGGAATGTAAAAATGAGATTTATTTTTATACATGTTTTACATTGTATAATGTTTACAATATTTTTACAATTGTAAACAATACAATAAAAATGACTTGACAATTAGAGAAATAAACATGAAATATATTAATGTCCTACCAGCCTTTCAATGATGAGTGTATGGATAGTGCCAAGGATCCAGACCATAATTAAATAAATTAATTATTTTTAAATGCACTGTCTCTGAAAAATGCCCTTATGTTTGAGTGTCTTTATATCACTACCAATATTTGCATTTTTGAGTTACAGAACTATTGTTCTGTTAAAAAAAGTACGATGAAATTTCATGATAGCCTTCCATTTAGAATGTCAGGAAAAAAATAGTTCAATTATGATTACTAAGCATATAACACACTTTAATCCTAAACTGACCAAACTACATCAATGTAAAATGTGTATATTCTTGATGTGCATCAAGTTGAGCTCATTGCAAGATCAGGGCAAATTGGTTGCTCCAATACATTGTTAGAGGGAGGAAAATAGGGCATATTATGGAGAGCTGGACACAATCCTACCTATGAATAAAATAGCATTTTTCCATAATGCTATGATTAGATTGGAATGATGATATACAAAATGCATCAGTAAAAAGATGTAAACCAAGTGAGCATAAGAACCAGCTTGTGGTATGTTTGGCCTGGTCTACACTACGAGTTTATGTCAGATTTAGCAGCGTTAAATCCGAATTAACCCTGTCCCCGTCCACACAACGAAGCCATTTTTTCGACATCAAGGGCTCTTAAAAACGATTTCTGTACTCCTCCCCAACGAGGGGATTAGCGCTGAAATCGACATCGCCGTTTCGAATTAGGGTTAGTGTGGATGCAATTCGAAGGTATTGGCCTCCGGGAGCTATCCCACAGTACACCATTGTGACCACTCTGGACAGCACTCTGAACTCTGATGCACTGGCCAGGTGTACAGGAAAAGCCCCAGGAACTTTTGAATGTCATTTCCTGTTTGGCCAGGTGAGCTCATCAGCACAGGTGACCATGCAGTTCCAGAATCTAAAAAGAGCTCCAGCATGGACTGAACGGGAGGTACTGGATCTGATCGCTGTATGGGGAGAGGAATCCATGCTATCAGAACTACGTTCCAAAAGACAAAATGCCAAAATATTTCAAAAAATCTCTGAGGCCATGAGGGACAGAGGCTACATCAGGGATGCAACACAGTGCCATGTGAAACTTAAGGAGCTCAGACAAGTGTACCAGAAAACCAAAGAATCAAACAGATGGTCCAGGACAGAGCCGCAGACATGCCGCTTCTACGCTGAGCCACATGCAATTCTAGGGGGGGCCGCCACCACTACCTCACCACTGTCCGTGGACTCCGATGATGGGGTACTCTCCGCCATGCCTGAGGATTTTGCGGACGGGGAAGATGATGATGAGGACAACGAGCTTGAGGAAAGCACACAGCACACTGTTCTCCCGACAGCCAGGATCTTTTTATCACCCTGACTGAAATACCCTCCCAACCCAACAAAGCCGGAGAAGGAACCTCTGGTGAGTGTATCTTTTGAAATATAATACGTGTTATAAAAGCAAGTGTTTTTTAATGATTAAGTAGCCCTGAGGACTTGGGATGCATTCGTGGCCAGTACAGCTACTAGAAAAGTCTGTTAATGTGTCTGGGGATGGAGCGGAAATCCTCCAGGGACACCTCCATGAAGCTCTCCTGGAGGTACTCTAAAAGTCTTTGCAGAAGGTTTCTGAGGAGAGCAGCCTTATTTCATCCTCCATGGTAGGACACTTTACCATGCCATGCTAGTAGCAAGTAATCTGGTATCATTGCATGACAAAGCCTCGCAGTGTATGGTCCCGGTGTTTGCTGGCATTCAAGCAACATCCATTCTTTATCTGTGTTATCCTCAGGAAAGTGATATAGTTCATGGTAACCTGGTTGAAATGGGGTAATTTAATTAAGGGGACATTCAGAGGTGGCCGTTCCTACTGGGCTGTTTGCCTGTTGCTGAAAAGAAATCCTCCCCGCAGTTAGCCATGGGGGGGGGCATTGCCGCTGAGCTGTTCGCGTTTGGCTAGCAGGAATCTTCCCTGATACCAGCCAGGTGGTGCGGGGAAGGGAAAAGCGATCATCCCAGAGAATTGGATGGGGGGAGGGGGTTAGTTTAGTTTCTGCTGCTGCACATTAACAAGAAAACCACAGCACTAAATGGCCAACTCAACGGGCTTTGCTTGGTATGGGAGTGGAGGGTGCTGCTGTTATGAAGGTTGCAGAAGCCGAAAGACTATGGCTTACCATGGCCGCCTGCAAGCCGAATTCTGTTGCCCGGCCCTGTGTGTGTGATTTCTCACACCAAAGCCGCAGGCACTCAATATAAGATGCAAAATGCGACCTTGTACCAAAATCACATGTGCTATGTAATGTGAATAGCGTTGTTCACCGTGAAAGAGTATAGCCGTTGTTCTGTAAAATGTATCTTTTTAAATACTTCACTTCCTTTCTTCCTCCAGCAGCTGCAAATGTTTCAAGCCTCCCTCCTCCATCCCAGAGGCTATCTCAGATAAGGTGGTGAAAAAAACCACACGCGCGATGACACCTTCTCTGAGCTCATGCAGTCGTCCGGCACTGACAGAGCTGAGTGGAGGGACACAATAGCAGAGTACAGGACAGTGGCCGATGAACTTGAGGAGAGGTGGCGGCAGGAAGATCAGAGGAGGCATGAGACAACGCTGGGGCTACTGTGGGATCAAACGGACATGCTCCGGCGTCTGGTGGAGGTTCATGAATGGCAGCAGGATCACAGACTGCCGCTGCAGCCCCTGCTTAACTGCCCTCCGTCCTCCCCAAGTTCCATAGCCTCCTCACCCAGATGCCCAAGAATGCAGGGGGTGAGGCTCCGGGCACCCAACCCCTCCACCCCAGTGGGCAACCCAAGCAACAGAAGGCTGCCATTCAAGTTTTGAAGTGGCCTTTTCTTTCCCTCCTACCCTCCTCCCACATCCCACCCAGGCTACCTTGTGAGTTATCACCCTATTTTTATAATCAATTAATAAAGAATACATGTTTTCTAAACAATAGTGACTTTATTTCCTTTGCAAGCAAGCTGTGATCGAAGGCGGGAGGGCGGGTGGCTTACAGGGAATTAGAGTCAACCAAGGAGGCAGGTTTTCATCAAGGAGAAACAAACAGAAGTGTCACACGGTACCCTGGCCAGTCATGAAACTGGTTTTCAAAGCTTCTCTGATGTGCAGTGCTTCCTGCTGTGCTCTAACTGCCCTGGTGTCTGGCTGTGTGTATTCAGCAGCCAGACGATTTGCATCAACCTCCCACCCCGCCATAAATGTCTCCCCTTTACTCTCACAGAAAATGTGGAGCACACAGCAAGCAGCAATAACAATGGGAATATTGGTTTCGCTGAGGTCTGAGTGAGTCAGTAAACTGCGCCAGCAACCCCTTAAACGTCCAAATGCACACTCTACCACCATTCTGCACTTGCTCAGCCTATAGTTGAACAGCTCCTTACTACTGCCCAGGGTGCCTGTGTACAGATTCATTAGCCAGAGCATTAAGGGATGGGCTGGGTCCCCAAGGATAACTATAGGCATTTCAACATCTCCAACAGTTATTTTCTGGTCTGGGAAGTAAATCCCTTCCTGCAGCCATTTAAACAGACCAGAGTTCCTGAAGACGTGAGCATCATGAACCTTTCCTGGCCATCCCACATTGATGTTGGTGAAACGTCCCTTGTGATCCACCAGTGCTTGCAGCACCATTGAAAAGTACCCCTTGAGGTTTATGTACTGGCTGCCCTGGTGGTCCGGTGCCAAGATAGGGATATGCATTCGGTCTATGGCCCCACCACAGTTAGGGAATCCCATTGCAGCAAAGCCATCTAGTATGACCTGCACATTTCCCAGAGTCACTACCTTTGATAGCAGCAGCTTAGTGATTGCATTGGCTACTTGCATCACAGCAACCCCCACAGTAGATTTGCCCACTCCAAATTGATTACTGAAAAAGAATGTTATCCTCTGTTAGAAAGTGCCTTTATGCATGCGAAAGTTTCGGAGCCACTGAGAATCATCCCAGACCTGCAACACTATGTGGTCCCACCACTCTGTGCTTGCTTCCCGAGCCAAGAATCAGCATTCCATGGCACGAACCTGCCCCATTATACCAGGATCTCCAAGTTACGGGAATACGGTTTTAGAGAAAAGCGTGTTTATGTCCTCATCACCGTGCTTCCGTCACCTCCTCACCTGCTTTTCCAGGTGCTGGTTCTGCATAAACTGCATGATAATGCACGAGGTGTTTACAATGGTCATAACTGCTGTGGTGAGCTGAACAGGCTCCATGCTTGCTGTGCTATGGTGCCTGCTCCCGCTCGGGCAATCCAGGAAAAAGGGCACAAAACGATTGTTTGCCATTGCTCTGACGGAGGGAAGGGTAACCGACAACATGGCTTACAGGGTTGGCTTACAGGGAATTAAAATCAACAAAGGGGGTGACTTTGCAAGAAACAGAATGGCCCCCTCAAGGATAGAACTCAAAACTGGTTTAGCAGGCCGTTGATTTCACAGAGGGAGGGAGGAGAAAATGAATACAAAACAAATCTGGTCTATTTCTTGTTTTGATCCACTTCATCTATCTTTATACATCTTGCTGGCAGCAGACTGTGCAGTAGGACCGCTAGCCATCGTCATCTCCTGGGTGCTCAGCAGAAGACGGTGCAGTATGACTGCTGGCCATCGTCTTCTGCTGGCTGCAGATTAAAAGACAGTGCACTGCTGGTAGGACTGAATCGACATGAGACGAAACTTAAAAGGGTAATGACCTGGCTGAGTCACTCCCATGTTTGCCCAGGCAACCCAACCACATGAAAGTCAGTTAAAAGAGCACTCTGGACTCCGTCGACGACTGCTACCAGTCATACTGCAGTGTCTGCTGCCAAAAGGCAATAAGCTGCTGCTGTTTAGCAATACAATACCACGTCTGCGAGCACCCGGAGACATATGGTGACGGTTAGCTGAGCGGGCTCCATGCTTGCTGTGGCATGGTGTCTGCACGGGTAACCCAGGAAAAAAGGCGCAAAACGATTGTCTGCCCTTGCTTTCACAGAGGGAGGGAGGGAAGGGGGGCCTGACGATATATACCCAGAACCACCCGTGACAATGTTTTAGCCCCTTCAGGCATTGGGATTTCTACCCAGAATTCAAATGGGCGGCGGAGACTGCGGGAACTGTGAGATAGCTACCCACAGTGCAACGCTCCGGAAGTCAATGTTTGCCTCGATACCGTGGATGCACTCCGACTACATGCACTTAGAGCATTTTTGTGGGGACACACACATTTGACTGTATAAAAATGCTTACTACAAACCTGACTTCTATAAATTCGACCTAATTTTGTAGTGTAGACAAGGTCTATGTATATATTAGAATTTCACATTTGTGGTTGTTTTGTTGACATTTACATGGTAAAAACATAAGCCAAAAATTATAAAAAAACAAAGGAGTCTATGCAAAAAATTGATCAATTAGTGTAAAATGAGCAAAAGAGCCAATGATGCAAATCAGAAATATATAGGTTGCACTCCTGACACTACAGAAGTCTATGGAAGTTTTGCTATTGACTTCAATGCTTAAATAACTTTGTATAGTTCATGTTGATTTCCCATTAATAAATTAAGCTCAGATATTTCAGAATTTTTGTATAATGTATGTTTCAAACAAAGCCAGGGTAGTATCTCAGAGGAAGGTCCCTATTGTCAAAAGCCTTGTGTTCAGAGGCTTAGCGAGATATTTGTCAACTGGACATTTTAATCAGAACATTTCAGAATAAGTGGCAAAGAAGGAAATTCAGTCCCATGGTGGTTCACAGGTAATCTGTTCATTTATTATTCATTCATTTATTTAGTGAAGATAAAACTTGCATGCTTCTAATTTTGAAAAGTAAAGTTTTAGGAAAGAAAACATAGAAGAAGTTTCTTTCGGTTATATTTTCTTTCTGAGGGGTAGGTAAATATCAGGGATCTCTTTAATTTTGTATTCTAAAAAAGAATGTTTTATGGGAAAAGGAAATCAAATTTACCTGTAATTGGAAATTTTTGAAGATAGTTACCCCTTTCCCTTAAGATAACACTGAAGGATCTATAATGATCCACTACAAAGCTAGGAGATTGAACCACCATTAATTAATTATTCAACTCCGTTAAGAAAAAAAAAATTAATGAAGAAAATTATCAGACACAGGAAATATGGAAATAACAGAAAAAAATCCTCTTCTTTTCTCCGTCTTTATGTGTAAAATGCACTCAAATTTTCCAGTGGGGGGAAAAAAAAAAACAATAGTCTGTTGAACTTGAATAAGAAAAGAAATATTAGAAAAGTTTGCAGTAGATGCATTTGTTTCCACTCATGAAGGAGATTTAATAACACTATGCTATTCTGTGTATTGTATGCTGTTCTTTATGTAGGGCTCAGTGATGCTGAGACCCTGTGCAAATGCTGAGGTTTAGGAAAATGAGTGCCGGATATTGTTCCCTTTTGCTTACCTCAGGGACTGAAAACAGTAGCATCTGTTTCTTCTCTAGTCTGGTGCCACTATCATGGAAGTGTATGGAATTGGCCCTGGAGGAGGGGAGAACCCGATGAACCTTTTCCAAGGATAGTACCGCAGCCATACTGCTGTTTGCAACCTTTGATTTATGTGTTCCCAGTTAGTAGTTTAAAGATAAGGAGTAAAAATAAACCAAATTATTTAAGGTTCAAACATCCAGGGTGGTTACATATAGTTTAATTTAGTGGAAGACTGAATGAAACAAGGAGTAATAAAATTAAAGATATTATTTAAAATAAAATAGTTAAAGCAAACTGGCATTACAATGTAACCAGACACTTACATTCTAAGATAAAATGATTCATCCAGGGATGATCAGTCCTTGAATGGGAAGAATGGGTATAATAATTTCTAAGGGTACCTTGATGGTGGGTGTGTGGGCCAAATCTAAAATTAGCCTGCTACTCTTTTTCTAATGAATTATAACAACACCACTAATTAATTAGCATTAAGTTTGCTTTTACCATATCTATATTTCTGCTATCAGAATTAAAATACCTTCTATTCCCTCATTGTCTATTTAATATCTAACTCATCTTTAGTTAATATCTGTATAAATGCCATACCAATAACTACCAACATAAACAGCATTTTCCAAAACATTAACATTTTATCTAAAACATTAGTCAAAAGCTGTTAGGACCCAAACATGTTTACCACATGACCTAGGGTTATTCCTTAACTTATCTCCAACTAGCCTCTGAGCTGTCTCGCTTTACTTCACTCATATTTTACCACACCTTGCTTGACTATCGTCAAGCCAACTTTTAGGAATTAGATTCTTGGGCCTACTTACATTCCAACACATTTCTGTAGGCTCCATGTTTCTCTAGAATACTTTTACAGATTAACAAAGTTATGTAGACAACTAAAGATTCAGCAGATAAGTCCTTAACATGATTTCCACAAGTGTTTGAGTAAGTTAGGTACCTAACTCCCACTGATTTCCATCTTTAGGCACCTAAATTTGTTTGAAAATTGACTCGTAGATATTTGTGACACAATGTCTCCTGGAGTTCTGCCTGAGTTGGATTACTTCTACACAGAATCATAGATTCGTAAAGAATGGAAGGGATCTTGAATAGTCATCTACTACAGTTCCCTGCATTCATGGCAAGACTAAATATTACTGTAGACCATCCCTAACACATGTTTATCTAACCTGCTTTTAAAAATTTCCAATGACAGAGATTCCACAACCTCCTTAGGCAACTAATTCCAGTGTTTAACTACCCTGATAGTTAAAGTTTTTTCTTAATGTCCAACCTAAACTGCCCTTGTTGTAATTTAAGCCCATTGCTTTTTGACCTATCCTCAGATGTAAAGAAGAACATTGTTTCTGCCTCTTCCTTATAACAGACCTTTAATTATTGTTATTGCTCTTCTCTGGACTTTCTCCAATTTGTCCACATCGTTCCTGAAATGTGGCATCCAGAACTAAGACAATATTCCAGTTGAAGCTTAATCAGTGTGAAGTAGAGTGGAAGAATTATTTCTTGTGTCTTACTTACAACACTCCTGCTAATACAGCCCAGAAAAATGTTTGCTTTTTTTGCAACAGTGTTACACCATTGATTCATATTTAGCTTGTGATCCACTTTGACCCCCAGATCCCTTTCCACAGTACTCCTTCGTAGGCAGTCATTTTCTATTTTGTATGTATGCAACTGATTGTTCCTTCCTAAGTGGAGTACTTTGCATTTGTCCCTTACTGAATTTCATTGTATTTACTTCAGACCGTTTCTCCAGTGTGTCCAGATCACTTTGAATGTTAATCTTATCCTCCAAAGAACTTGCAACTCCTCCCAACTTGGTATAGTCCACAAACTTCATATGTGTACTTTCTATGCCTTATCTAAATCATTGATAAAGATATTTAACAGAACTGGACCCTGAACTGATCCATGCGGGACCTGCTCGATATGCCCCTCCACCTTGACAGTGAACCACTGATGACTACTCTCTGGGACTGGTTTTCCAACCAGTTATGCACCCACCTTATAGTAGCTCCATCTAGGTTGTATTTCCCTAGTTTGTTTATGAGCAGGTCATGAGAGACAGTATCAAAAGCCCTACTATAGTCAAGATATACCACATCTACCACTTTCCCCCATCTTTAAGACTTGTTACCCTGTCAAAGAAAGCTATTAGGTTGGTCTGACACAATTTATTCCTGACAAATCCATGCTGACTGTTATTTATCACCTTATTATCTTCAAGGTGTTCACAATTGATTGTTTAATTATTTGCTCCATTATTTACTATATACTGAGGCTGAATGCCTCAGTTGAAACCTTAGGGCCAGATGCTCACCTACTGTGAATTAGCATAGCTCCATTAAGCTCAATGGACCTAAACCGATTTGATGAGGAACTATCCCTAGATTTTAAAGTCCATTGGGCCAACATCATGATTGTCTCTGTGTATTGTACAACACACAGCACATTGTGGGCATATAACACATAGTAAAGGGTGTCATTTTCAAATCTGAATGCTTACAAGTAAGCGTTTAGATCCATATTGTAGGAATTTAAGTGCTGATTTATAACAGAGACCAAATACTGATGTAGATACCAAATTATAGGCACCCACCTAAGCTGAAACAAATTGGTCTCAATGGATACACACCAGAAAATGTAATATACTATGGGCTAAATTGTGGCAACAGCTGGTTTCGATTTTTCAAACAAACTATTTTTCAAGTAAATATTATCAAATTGATTTTTTTTTTCAAAAAGTGTATGCTTTCCATGGAACATTTTAACTTTTTGTTGAACAGGAAACATAAAAACCAAAAAGTTTTGCCAAACTGTAAGTCTAACAGGTGTTTACTGAGCATTCGTGAAGTGAGATTTTCAGTGTCCAATAATTTAACCAAACTGGGGTAGATTTTCATGGCCAAATTTCAAATCTGTGCTCAAAGAATGGAGATACTAGACATTCTCTACACAATAAATGTAAGGATTTTTAACATGGACAAAACTATATACTGTTTAGCAAAATAGTTCAACTATTTCTGATAAATATATAGATATAGATATATCTATACATATCTCTATATTTATATGTATAGATATATCTATACATTTATCAGAAATAGTTGAACTATTTTGCTGAAGCTTTTTTAAAAAAATAATGATCCTGAGGCAGACACCTGTATGGAAAGTTTTGGCCTAAATTATTCAAGTTTGGCAAAATTAGAAGCAACTGAAAATGGCGTCCTTTACTCAAAAGTGTTAGCCAGCCTTAACTATCAAAATCGCTACCAGAATATCTCTGTATATGTGTGCGCACAGACATGCAAGTGCACACGCACACACACACACACGCAGTGCACATTTTACCTAAGTAAGGACCTCAGGGTTGAGGTCTGAGTGATTGCACAGTCTTTTAAAAAAAATTATTG
This sequence comes from Eretmochelys imbricata, assembly GCF_965152235.1. NCBI lineage: Eukaryota > Metazoa > Chordata > Testudines > Cheloniidae > Eretmochelys > Eretmochelys imbricata. The sequence goes on along the minus strand of NC_135575.1, from coordinate 51,357,714 downwards.
CATAACCAGCATAATGACCATAGCATGAAGAAAGAAAATAGAGATGGAAATAACAAAATTTACGTATGACAATTCTGGACCTACGCCCAGTAGTTAAAAGTAATTGAGAAGGATTCCAATATTAATATGTATGCATAATCTGCCTGAATAGTAATTCCTGAAAGTGCACCCCACAAAGTTCTGAAGCTAAGACTGGAAACAAAACCCGTGTGGTCTGTATTCAGAATCTGTACAAGATAAACCTAAAGGGATTTACTTATGGCTGTGTAGGCTCTATGCTGAGCTTGTCTAATATAGATATTGTCTCTTATCTTACATCTTTCTATATTTAATGCATCTGACATAATGCACCTGGGCATCTATTTGAATGCTATGTAATTTTAATTGATTATTGCACATCTCAAGAAGGTATTATGAGTCTCCTTCTTGGGATAATATGATCTATAGTTATGTAGATTTGCAGGGTTAGCTTGACTGAAAGTACCTATTAAAATCTGCCAAATAAGAACATAAGATCAATTCCTAGAAGTGATAGTTAAATCAATAGGATGTATAACCCATATTCTGTTTGATATGAGCCTTGAGATTTGTGTCAACAGAAGATTATGCTCTGAAACATAATTAAAAGAAGATAAGATCAATTAATATATGTCTTGAAAGCTGGAAAGATATTTGTAATGATTACTGAAGTGTTTCATTTATCTTCTGATAAGATCATACCTTAGGAAAATCTGATAAGGCCACTACCTTCTATTTTTCTTTTTTGTTATAAAAACATGGTTTTTCATTTAAAAAGAACTATTTATTAATATAGAATTCTCTATGAAATCACTATGAAATATATATCCGTGAAAAAATCAGAAAAATATTTTGATATAACTCTCATCCCTATTATAATATAAAAAAACATACTGTACCACACTATAAATTTTAGCCTTACATTTGAAATTGCTTGGAATTTCAATATGATCCCTAATCATAATCATTGCTATTCTTATTTTAGTTTAAAATAGTCTCATTTTAGTTTTCAAATAAAGATTGCAAGAACAAGTAGGTTTCCTATAGACTAACGCTAAGGCTGCATGTCTGTCACAGATGTCACAAAACTCATGGATTCGGTGACCTCAGTAACTTTTGCAGCATCCAGTGCAGCTCGCTCAGGGGCTGCCCGAAGTCTCGGGCAGCCCCTGGGCCAGCAGCAGCATTTTGGATGTGCAAGGGGGGTGCAGGGCTGGGTCGGGGGGTTGGGGTGTGGGGTGGCGCCTACCTGGGGGTTCTCCCCAGAAGCATCTAGCATGTCCCTACAGCTCCTAGGTGGAGGGATCAGGGGCCTCTGCAAACTGCTTCTGCTTGCAGGCACTGCAGCCGCAGCGCCCACAGGCTGTGGTTCCCAACCAATGGGAGCTGTGGAGCCAAAGCTCATGGTGGGGACAGCACATGGTGCCCCTCTGGCCTTCTCTTCCCCTAGGAGCTGCAGGGACATGCTGGGAAGGGAGCCTGCCAGCCCCTCCAAACCATCCTCTCCAGCACTAGTAGGGGTCCCAGGCTGCATGCCACTGCCCGTCTCCCCAGCACCTGTGGGGGTCCCAGCCCAGCACCCACGGTGTCCCTGGACTGCCCCTCCAGAGCACCCATGGCCATTCAGACTGCCCCCCCAAGAACCCTCTCCCCCCCCTCAATCCAAGTTTTAGTTAGGCATATATAGTACAAGTCATGGACAGGTCACGGGCAATGAATTTTTGTTTACTGCCTGTGACCTGTCCATTACTTTTACTGAAAACAGCTGTGACTAAAACGTAGCCTTAAATATAGCACATATCCAATCTTCAGTCTTCTAGGATTCCTTAGTTGAATACCGTTCTGGAGAAGGTTCTAATACTAGGAAGGAGGGTGAGAGAGAAATAGCAGTGTAAAGGTTCGAGATGAACTGGCCATGAACAAGAGAGATTAAATGGCCAGTACCACAAGGAGAGACCAGAAGGGAAAGGCGCCTTCTCATCGTAACCTTCCCTCTCAGAAGTTCCCACTTTTTACCAGCAGAAGTAGCTATAAGCAAGGTGGGAGAAAAAATGGCTGAGTAACCCATGTTCCACGTACCACTGACGGGGAATTAAACCTCTCCTAAATATTCAACTTAAAATGGGTATTTAAAAAAAATGTAAACCCAAATATCCCTGGGTACACCACCTTTATATTGAAATCAGTGAGGGGACAGAATCTGATTATGAATTCTAAATCCTAAAACAAACCTACATGAAACAATACAAAAGAAAAAGTTCTCAGTTCTTTGCAGGACAAAACTAACTAGTATTTCACAGCTCTAGTTTGCTCACTGAGGAAATAGAAGAGGCTTGTAAACTTTTCCTTTATTGCAAAAGAATAAAGTATGCAGAAAAGTATCAAGAAATGGAAAAGTTTGTCAACGAAAGAGACTAAATACAAACGGCTCTGTTGATTTTATAAGATTTTTCAACTGGATCAATAACATAACATCAACGTAAATGAAATAAAACAAAAACAGTCCCTCCCTCCAAAAGACACTCAAAAACTTGACTCCTAGATGTAAAAACAAGTTTGATGAATTTTCAAAGATACTTTTTTTTTTTTAACTTTTTTACTCAGAATTGCACTATACCTATTTGTGATTTACTCTTTGAAACATCAGGATTTAGTAATGGACTTATATTAAATACAGAATACATAAATATATGAATGCCTATTTTTATCGACTTTGTGACAGGGAAAAATGTAACTGTTTGAAATATTTTATTTCTGTTTATGAAGGAATAGATGCCTGTACAGTGGTTAACAAATACAGTGGTTAATTCTATCAAAGATCATGAACAAAGAAATCTAACCATGAGACTGCTAAAGTATAATTAATCCTTTAGTGAAAAGGTCTCAGATTGAGCACATATTGTTATGGGGAAGCAAAGAAAAGAAAACCCAGTTTTATATCTAACAGAGTATCAGGATTTCTACTAGACATGTCTGAGAAAAAACAGAAAAAAATAGTAAAGAAAAAATCTGAACTGGCAGACTCAGATTTGTCAGTAAAAAATTATCAGTTTTTAAACAGAGATTTCCAACCTCACTTGCTCTTTTAAAAGATGGAAAACACTCCAAAGTGATGGCCCACACAAGGCTCTATAGCCCACCTAAGTTTGTATGGCCAAATCCTGCTTCCCTTCAAGAACAATGCAAATTTTCCACTTACTTCAGTGGGGCCAGCATTTGGCCCTTCAGTGGGGTTTAAGTGGGAGCAGTATGTCTGACAATGTTCCAGCTGGCACGCCATTGTTACCCATTATTCTGAGCTGACACCATCTAGCCCTTCTAATTTCCTTCTTTGCTAAAAAGAAGGGTGGGTCAGTTGTCCAAGTATAGAAATGAGTTTCAGGATATCTGGATTCCCAGTCGTTCCAAAGATTTACTGTGTCACCATAGGCAATACATATTACCTCTATATGACTCGGTTTTCCTATCTCTCAAGTTGTAATATTAATAATACTTACTTCCATGGGTGTGTGGGATTATTTCATTAATGTATTTAAGGTACTTTGGCATCACGTGACAGACGATACTCTACAGCTGCATGTGCTCTATTAATGAATGTATTAGAGAAATTAATGTATTAATGAAAACACACTGTACCTGATTCTCCTCTCAATTGCACCCTTTTATAAAAGTATAATTTCATAGATTTCCATAAAATTACTACAGATTTGCACTCATGTAACAGAGCCGAATCAGCACTACTGTTTATAATTTTCACACAGAGTTTCCTTCCTGCATAACTTTGCTTATGGAGAAGTAAGTTTAAAATAGATAGGAACATAATGGTTGTTTGACTCTAATAATAAGGGCAGAATCATCTGGCTATAAAAGAATCAACTTTGCATAAGAAGTCTGCCCAATCTGACCTTTTTGAAGTATGTTTAAAATTGTAGTCTGGGCACTATCTATATATATCTTTCAGTGATCCACGTTAGTCCTAGCCTTTCAGTTGTATCGGAGGGGTGAATAATATACATTTTGCAAGACTCGGGGAGTGAAATAGAACTAGCAAATGTCTTATAGTTTCCTGATTTCCTTCATCCATTTATTTAACACTGATAGCCAAACCTACTGGCTGAAAAATATAGAGGATCATGCACAAATTGTGGCAGGTATTCAACTGCAAATTTCAGAGCTGTCAAGGTTGAGCATTTCAATCAGTTTTGACATCTCTTCGCATGTCTTTTCAGATTCTGCCTTCTAAAAATAATACCCTTACTTGGGTGTTATTTCTGGTACACATTTTTAACATATAGAAAGGATGGTTTTCATTTCTTACCATGTCTTTTCTCCCTCCTCCCTTATTTTCAAAACAAATGTAAACACAATTAATCTACAGTATTAAAATGATCTGTAGGTCTTGATGAGACCATTCATGCTGTATTTTAAACTGATTAATTGCGATACAAAACATTTTGTCTGAGATACTAAAGTGATATCACCTTTTCTCATTTGGGTTACACTGAGAGTTTCCTTTCAGCACTGTGAAGCGCCATGTGGCACAGTGTCGCCCCAGAAAGAATGAAGTGTGACTTTCTGAATTACAATTCATTCCCTGCTCTCCCTCTTACTTCTGGAGGGGTGGAGGTGGGGCAGAAGAGAGGTGTAGCTTGCGTCTCCCCTTGCTCATTTCAACTGGCCAACACATTTGGGGAGAGTGGGGGGGGGGGGTCATCCCTTTTCCTACCCTTCACCATTCCCACCCCACAGGCTTGGAGTGAGCATTCGCAGCCATGAAGAGGCTACTCCATCTCCTATAGCTGAAGTCATGCTGGGCTTACCCAGAGTGCAACAATGAAAGTATGTTGAGGGGGTGGGACATTATGCCCTTTAATCCCCTGCATGGACACATATGGTCCAGTGGTAATCTAGCCTTTAATTAGTAGATTTGAATATCTGAATATATTTGGAATTCTAAATTATAAGGGTGGTAGAAAACATTGGTTCCCTGAAGTCTTTTTAACATAGTACCTCCTCCTTGTTCAAGCACACATGTCAAACTGTACTAAGGCTTTTCAGTTTTCCTTCGAGGAATTGTCCTAATAAGGGAAATAATATTCTTCAGTCCCTCAGTGAAGGTGGAAAAATCTATGGCTTGAAGTATTTCTGAAATGTTCTCTTACAGTTATGCCAAATGTTCTGCTGCAACTGAATTTTCTCTTGCTTTTCCTCCCCCCCTCTTTCTTTCTTTGCTTGTTCTTTGTTTTTTACTTTCCAGAGTGTGACTTCATAGCTGCTTTTCCATTTGCTGCAGGTTGGATGTTTTGATCCAGGCTGGATAAATTGATTTAACTTTAACATAGAAATGAACTTTTAAAAAATTAAATCAGGATACAAAATGTTTTATTTTAATATAGAGAAATTTGAACTGTGAGAGAACCCGATGGCAAAAGTAATAGATTCATAAATTTTAAGCCCAGATGGGACTGTTATGACTATCTAGTCTGAATTCCTGCATAAACAGACCATAGAATTTTACATTATGATTGGTTCATCAAACCCCCAACTTTTGGTTGAAGTAGAGCATATCCATTAGAAAGAAATACTGTCTTCATTAAAAAACTTCAAATGACAGTCTACCACACTCCTGCTTCATTCACCCATCCTGCCACTTCTGGCAGAGAGGACTTAATAGAGGTAACAGTCAATTGTGTTGTAGCAGTTCTAGCCTTGATAATTATTGCATCTGTAGCAACTTTCTCCAGCAGGTCCACATCAGCAGCCATCTTGTTCAATGACTGTGAAGCCTCTGTTCTTTTTTTTTTTTTTTTTTTTTTTTTGACTACTTGTAGAGCTCCCAGTAGACAAATCATTCCAGAGATCTTGGGGCACTTTTTTCTTTATTGGGGTTGGGGTGTTGGTCAAGGGCCCGGGACTCTGGAAGGAAATGATTATTAGCAAATTGTTCTGAAGCTTAAGGGATCTGCTCCTCCATGCCACACAGAGCTCCCTGGAGTCATGATTTTGCATTTTTTAAAAACACATGTTGTCCAAGAGAGCCCAACTTACCATGTGATCCAGTAAACTCTATGGCACTAACCTGTCCAGATCAATATTTACCACTTCATTAATTCTGTGTTATCTGCAAACTTTACCAGCAATGATTTCATATTTTATTTCAGTGTGGTGGTCTGTAGAAAGTTTGACAGACCGATTAACTCTGTAGGACCAAATCTTGCTCCCATTGAGGGCAATGCAAATTTTGCCATAGACCTCAGAGGCACCAGATCATTGATAAAAATACTAGATAACACTGGGCCAAGAACAGATCCTGTGGAGCTCCACTTGGAATACCTCTATTAGAAGATGATTCCCCATTTACAATTCCTTTTCCAGCTCTACTCAGTCTAAACAGCAGATACTATCTATTTGGCTGAATATCAGGGGAAAAAAGAAGGTTACTTATTTCTGTATTGCCTTTACTGAACCACAGTCCTCTCAAGGTATAGGAGATACAGATCAATACAATTAGCAGATGCATGGACATTAAATATGGATCCAAATAATCTAAACCATGGTGTTTCTTCTCAGTTGCTCTATCTCAGTATAGTATATTTAAAGAAACACAACAAAGAGGGTATGGGAAATGTGGTTCTGCAGAAAGGTCTTCTGAGAACTCCTGGTACTGCTTAGTAGAGCTGGTAGGGGGAAATTTTTTTGGGGGGTGGGGGGTGAAGAGGGGAATCTTTACATTTTTTATTGACATTGATGAAAAAATTTGACCAGCTCTAATGCTTAGCAATTTTCCTTTCTTCCTCATGAAATTGCCTGTACAGAATTTCACTAACAAGGATTAGCAACCAGAAGAAATTCTGCTGAGAGCTAGTTAAATAGAATGGAGGATATCCTGCCTTTGTGAAACAAACATCCAACCTAGAGTGGCAGACATACAAATGTAAAGAACACACTTTACAGAGACAGCCATCAGGAAATACCTCTGGTACAATATTTTCTTAATTCTCCTTTTCCTGGAACACTAACCTACTCACAACAGAACTGGGTACAAAGCTTAGTCTTCTTTAACAGTCTACTTTAACAGTCTTTGAATGTAATGGCTAGTAGTAAAGCCATTGTAAGGAAAATATCATATTAATCACAGGAAGTTAATGAAAGGAAGGTTCAGAGGTTTCGTGTTTGCAGAGGTTTTGTTTTGAAAGGGCTAGTAAGTCCAAATATCAAAGACAACGGATGAAATCTCAGTTCTATTAAAGTCAATGGGAGTTTTGCCACGGACTTTAGTGGGTCCAGAATTTCCCCCAATCCAACCAGGATTATAAGAATTATTCATGGCCTTGTCTAATTAAAGTTTCTCAGGACTTTTAGGAGAAGAGAAAAGGGAAGGGAAGGCATATGTGAGGTTCTTTCCTCCCTGAAAAATAAAACACTAGTTATTGATTTTGAGTCCATCAGGTTTTGAAAAAAGATATTGGGTAATTGTTATGGTCTCTCTTCACAGATGAGTCTACCTCTGGTCAATGACATTTGTAGGAAACTGAGTTTGCTGCTGAGGTCTTTGGAAACTATTTGTGTAGTTTTCTGTCATTCTTTATGTCAGTTAGGCAGCCTACTGATGGGAACACTTCATTCTGGATACATCAGTTCCATAGACTGATTGCGTTCCTCCAAAGATTTAGGTAGAAAATTGCACTGTTTTAATCTGGAGTGATCTGCATTGATTTTTCCATGGTGTGCGTGTGTCAGATTGAGGAGGTTGTGCAGACAAGGCATCTCCTAAATTAGGATCAGCCCGAGCCTTGGCTCCCACTTGCTTGTAGCCCAGGTTGTAAAAGCTGCAAAGGCTTAATTTCTAGGGAAAGTGGTCCTCACGTAACCATTTTAGAGACTGCAATGGTATCTTGATCTTTTATTCATACATGATATTGCATAAAGCATGAGCTCTAAATCCCAAATGCTTCTCAGTACCCATCGTCATGAAGCCTATGGACAATTTACCAATCAACATTGCTAATAAATTCTGAACTACTATAAACTCAATGGTTCAAAAACAATTTTTGTCAAAATATTTTTAGGCAAAAAATGGCCTTTAAACCAAAGTGTAGTTTTTCCACTTACATTTGTTTTCATCATTTTTTTGAAAAAGCTGAAACCAAAAATATTTCCATAAAAATATCAGTTTTCAAAAACCAAAATCAGAAAAGATTTTGGTATTGGGTTTTGGAAAACAAAATATTAACTGGTTTCTGGTTTTGGTGTTCTTCAAAAACCAAAATGTTGTCATGTGAAATTTTGAAAGCAAGTTTTCCCAGTTTTCTTTTAATTTTTCAACTCTCTCTCCTCAAAACTTAGAGCTATAAAGAATTTTTTTTTTAAATAGCTGCAATAGCTTTTTAGTAGTTCTTGGTTTTAGCCTAACCAAATGACAAGAAGATTAATCAAATTGCTCAAAAGCTAGCTCTAGGATGGCTCCAGCTAGTGGAAGAGGACAGTGAGCAGGGTAATCCTTTTATAATTGTGGTTATGAATGCAAACCCTCTTACGATTTACTGTTTTGAATGCATCTGTCATAAATATAAAGGGAAGGGTAAATCCCTTTGAAATCCCTCCTGGCCAGGGGAAAGCTCCTCTCACCTGTAAAGGGTTAAGAAGCTAAAGGTAACCTCGCTGGCACCTGACCAAAATGACCAATGAGGAGACAAGATACTTTCAAAAGCTGGGAGGAGGGAGAGAAACAAAGGGTCTGTCTGTCTGTATGCTGGGTCTTGGCCGGGGATAGACCAGGAATGGAGTCTTAGAACTTTTAGTAAGTAATCTAGCTAAGTATGTGTTAGATTATGATTTCTTTAAATGGCTGAGAAAAGAATTGTGCTGAATAGAATAACTATTTCTGTCTGTGTATCTTTTTTGTAACTTAAGGTTTTGCCTAGAGGGGTTCTCTATGTTTTTGAATCTAATTACCCTGTAAGATATCTACCATCCTGATTTTACAGGGGGGATTTCTTTATTTCTATTTACTTCTATTTTTTATTAAAAGTCTTCTTGTAAAAAACTGAATGCTTTTTCATTGTTCTCAGATCCAAGGGTTTGGGTCTGTGGTCACCTATGCAAATTGGTGAGGCTTTTTATCCAACATTTCCCAGGAAAGGGGGGGGTGCAAGAGTTGGGAGGATTATTCATTGTTCTTAAGATCCAAGGGTCTGGGTCTGTAGTCACCTAGGCAAATTGGTGAGGCTTTTTACCAAACCTTGTCCAGGAAGTGGGGTGCAAGGTTTTGGGAAGTATTTTGGGGGAAGGACGCGTCCAAACAGCTCTTCCCCAGTAACCAGTATTAGTTTGGTGGTGGTAGCGGCCAGTCCAAGGACAACGGGTGGAATATTTTGTACCTTGGGGAAGTTTTGACCTAAGCTGGTAAAGATAAGCTTAGGAGGTTTTTCATGCAGGTCCCCACATCTGTACCCTAGAGTTCAGAGTGGGGGAGGAACCTTGACAGCATCTGTGCCCCACAATAGGTCTTGCTCCTTTTCCACATAGGATCTGCAGAGGCAATTTTATGTGGGAGAAGTTATTGATATTGAGGTTAACTTTATTATACTTTGTAATATTTTCTCAAGGGAAGTTGTGAAAGCCCTATTCTTAGATATATTTAGAAAGAGTGGAGATAGCACTTGAGCATAAACTGTATGTGGACTGGCCTGAACTTTTATAAGGTTTGGGTGTATTCTAATCCAGGATATTGATTTAAGAACATCCCTAAAACATGGAAAAATCTTGGGTAAAAACTAAAATAGATGATTTAACAGGTCTTCCACTGACTTCAATAGGGCCAGGATTTAACCAGTCTTTTGTTTTGTTTGTCCATTTATCTATGGCATTGTGCTCATATTTATACTATAAACGCATACTGTCACATATATTTTCTATTTTTTATGGGACACACACACACACCCATCCATATACCTAATCCAGTGAATCCTTTTTCCCATTCTGTGAAATAAAATCACTCACTGGACACTGTCTTGTAGGCAGAATATTTGCCTAAGAGGCTGAATGGTAGAGGGGATAATAATAATAAAAAAAGATTCTTTTCACTAAATGGACAGATTAATTGTGAAGACCCTGATTTAAATTTCAGTGTTCAAGCTTTCATGATACCACCTTGTAACTATCTGTAAAATAGAACTGATTAATTAGCCTTGCTCCACCAATGATTTTTATTTTCTATTTTAATGTTGTGAGAAGATAGAAAATAGGAGAAGCTTGGAGGATTTAATTATGTGGATTAGAGAGGGAAAGCTTTTCTTTTTATAAACTGGCATGTTAGGGTGTAGAAAAGACGACTTCTTTTATTTGAACCAGATACAGTGGACTTCATGTACCGGAGTGATGCCAGGTGAAATGTTTCCTTTTCCCACAGCTTCACTTACAGAAGGTGCAGCAATAAGCAAAGAAAGAAGAACTATTCTTCTCCATGGTTTCCATTTCTGTTTATATGGCCTTTCCTCTAACCCTCTACCCTTCTCACTCACAAGCTCCTCAGAGATAATCATTGTTATAAATGCAATTATTATAAATGTTATCAGACTTCATAAACTTTCACTGATTTGATATTCTGTCTTTGTATGAGGAGGTTTAGAAAGATACATCATATATAGCAGATGCAATTCTAAATGTCATTCACTGGATCTGATGACATGAATATTCTGGTTCTAACGCTGTTCACAATTTCTGTGAGATGAAGTCACTAATTAGACTGAATCCTGCTTAACGACAGTTGGATTCCCTCAAGTTTGTGTCTCATTTCCCCAGGTTTTATTCCCAGGGTTGCCTTTCTCATATCTTTCCCATATACATATATCTATGTACCAATATTAACAGCAATATAATCTCTCTTGCTCTCTCTCCAGCAAGTGTGTGGTTGTGGAAATATTATATACTATATATGTATCTATATTTCTACACATATATTGACATACAATGATAATAACCATGGAAGTGTGGAATGGCTTGTCTGCTAGTCATCCCAAAATTGATGTTTCCTAGCTATCTTCAAATGTTCAGAAGAAAATTGCTGGCTGTTGGCAATTCATCTGTGTTACTGCCAGCAGTTCATCTGCTCTAGAAATTGTATATATGGCACTTTGAGAAGGTAATTTCAATATAAACCAAAGGACCCAGGGATAATTCAATGTAGTGCTCTACATGTAAGCAATATCAGTTTCGGGTATGCAGACTAACTATTAACTCTTAACTATTCAAGCAATTTTAGAAATTCTACTCGTTGACTTGGGGGTATCCAAGCATAGGGTAACCCATACTTCCTCTCTAGAGATTACACACACATAATGTATCAACAGCACATGTGGCTTCTGCCACTTCTATAATGAGTGGCAATTCTGGCTCACAGTGATGCCATCTGAGGTTATCAGGCCATATTAATCCTTTGATCCTCATTTCAGTTATGAACCATGAGAACACATGTATATGATTGAGGTCAGCTGAAACCAGGTTTTGTATAGTCACCCTTTTGACATTTTCATAGTATCATATAAGGTTTAGTCTGCATTTATGTCAGGCACAGTAGTTTGTTTTGCGGAACGGACAATGTGACTTGGCCATTTACATAGGTTTGGAAGAAGTATTTGACATATGCTCTCAGACCACATATCTGGACATTCTACACATTTTCCAAAGGAGGTGAAAATATTCATTTAGCCATTTTTAAATTGTAAAAACACCCCATACCAAACCAAAAACATTTACTCGTATAGGGATGTAGAGGGAAGAAAGGGTTGATATTTATATAATTTAAAACAGCTCTCACTTTTATTTTCTTATCAAAAGAACATTTGGCAGGGGATCAGCTGTTATTATGTAGTCCCTTTGGCAGGTTAGAATCAGGAGGTTTAGAAAAATAAAGGAAACATTAACAGTTGTACTTTAAAAAGTACTTGCTGAGCGCACTCACTAAGTAGTCTCCATAAGGAATTGTTATACATACTTCTTTCCTTTGTTTTTAAAAAGAATCTAATTGTGCAAGTATATGGCAGACCATAACAGCTTCAAAGGAGTAATTGCTGTCTATGGGGTAAAAAATATGCATTTTAGAATTTGTATGGATATTTTTTAATCTGAAATTGCTGTTAAGTTCCACTGGGTATATAATCAGGGAAGTGGGATGAAGTGGAATGGTGTAACAAGAAGAAGCTTGAACTGGTACGTGGCACATCCATGTTTGTATTGTTTCTCCATAAGGTGTTTGAAATAAGAAGACATTAGCTCATATTTGCTTTTTCCTTGCTGCCTTCTGCATACAGTGAGGCTGAAATAGTCCAGGGAAATGATATTAAAAGCCAAATTACAGTAGGAAATCACAAACAGTTTGTTGCAGTTAAAAAATTAAATGCAAATACAAAACATTCCTCTGGGGCCCTGATTCAGTATGCTTCTTTAGTAAGTACCTAATTTTAAGCAGGAGCAGTTCCACTGAAGTCAAAAGCAAAGTTAAGTATGTGTTTAACACATTATTAAAGAAAATGCTGTAAAGAAAAAGCTGAGACTGACCATTTCATATCACTTAGGACCTATTACAGAAGAATAATTTCATCATTTAGAATTTTAGGTGCCTAGGTGAACATGAATGTATTTAGACTCTTAGACTGTAGTCTGACCTCCTGCTCATTGCAGGCCACAGAACCTGATCCACCCACTCCTGTAACAGATCCATAACCTCTGGCTGTGTTACTGAAGTCCTCAAATCATGATTTAAATACTTCAAGTTACAGAAAATCCACCATTTACACTAGTGTAAACCATGCACCATGCTTCAGAGGAAGGTGAAAAAAACCCATTTGGGTCTCTGCCAATCTAATCTGGGGCAAAACTCCTTCCCAATCCTAACTATGGCAGTCAGTTGAACACTAAGATTGTCAGCAAGACATACCAGCCAGACACCTGGAAAAGGTGCACATGCCTACATATATGTGTATGCTCACATAAGCATACTTTCCCAAAGTAGGCCAAATGAAATTATCCCCAAAAATATTCTAAATTCCTAATGTATTTTAATTTTCAGGACTCAGAAGAGGCAAGGCAATAAAACATCTGCTGTTTCTACGCCTCTGGGCATTTCTCAGAAAATTCCTTCTCTCTCTCTCTTTTTGGGGTAGAAAGTTTAACCTAAAAAGAAGTTGTATTTGCATTAAAAGTAAAATACCATTGGAAATCTCAAGAATACCATTCTAAAGTGTGGAAGAAAATAAAAATTTCATGTAATTAAAACTGAACTCTTTAACTGATTTTTTTTTTAAATAACTGACAGAAATGTAGATTTTATTTATTTAATAGGATACTTAGAGACAGATACTCATTCTTTATTCCCCTGGGAAGTGTTTTATTGTTTGCTTCCTTTTTCTTGCCTGCTTGCTGTGTGTGTGTAATTTAAGACTGATGCCTCCCTGTGGGAAACAAAACTTGATCAGAGAACAGCCTGCACTGCCACCTAAACAAATTATGTTTTAGTCACTGCTGATGTTGGCTCTGTCATAATGGAAATGTATAATTAATGCCTCTTCTTCAACGGCTTTGGAAACAGAACTACCTGAAACTGATTTGAGAGAGGGAGTGTTAACACTTCACCCTCTCCCTTTCTAACCATTAACACAATGAATCACCATGGACATCACTTACTAAAAATGAATGATTGGATCCTTGATAACTACAGCTAGTTACTCAGTCTGTAGTTGAGACACTAAATAATAGAAGCTGCTGTGCAATAGGAATTTGGCCAGGAAATGAGAGGAGGGAAAATTCACAACCACATAGGTGAAATCTTATGTTTCTCCTTTTAGAGGAGCATGAAAAAGATTAAACCGTTTCCCATTAGCTTCCTGCAGAGTTGCAAGCAGTGATAATAGACATGTGTTAATTTCAGTATCACATACTGTGATGAAGCAGCATTCTAGAGTGTCTTTTACCTGCACCATAACTCCACATATTCCCAGTTAGCAGCTTTTTTTTTTTTGGTTCAAAGGAGGGGCTAAACATCTTGTATTATGATGGCAAATAGAATCCATCCTCTCACCTCTGGGATATAGTGTAGCTTTAGACTATTTATACTTTCATCTAAAATTCTAAATGATTAAATTATTCTGCTGTAATAGGTCCTAAGTGACAGGAAATGGTCAGTCTCAGCTTTTTCTTTACAAAATAGACAGCTCTCACCTCTGTTAGCCACTGCACTGCATGAAAAGCAATCCGTGCTCAGCACAATAAAAGTCAGCATGACCAGTTTATAGCACTGAAATAACCTGATTTCTACAAAGGCAATAATATACCACATAAAACCAAAAGCCACCCAGTAAATTTATATCTGGATGAGTTTATACGTGCTAAGTAACATACCATTTCTATTTATGTTGTGCCTTCGATATGCATGGTGCTGTACAGAAGAAAGGGGAGAAAATGGATTCTAGTCCCAAAGAGTTTGTAATCTAAAGTAGATGGTTAACATAATAATAATGGCTCAAGGGTTGCGTGGAGGGAGAAGTTCGTAGATAGGGTGAAAATTGACAAACAATAGGAAAACAGAATCGGATTTGCTCTTATAGTGAAGTCAAATTGCTTCTGTAAACTGTGGTTATGATTTGTTTTCCTTTCTTTTGTGTTTTTCCTAACTAGATAGGGATAGATATGATACTTTCTATTTTTAATAGATGTTTCTAAGGATCTCAAAGCCTTTTCTGTACATTAATGAATTTTAACCTTACCTTGCCACAGTGAAGTATGTGATTATTATTTCTGTTTCACAAGGGATGAAACTGAGTTACAGCATGAAAAGGTGTCTTGTTCAAGATAATGAGGGAATATCTGTGGAAGACCTAGAAAATAGAATTCAAGGGCCAGATCTCAACTGATGTAAATTGGTACTGTTCCACTGGAGGCAAGGGAGCTTTGCTGATTTACATCAGCTTTGAATCTTGCCCCAAATGTCCTGACTTGCAGTCCTGTACCTTAACCATGCAGCTATCTTAACTTTCATATGCAAAATAGGCAGGCATAGTTACAGAAGATGGCACAGCTCATATACACTTTGACAAAACAACAAAAATCAAGTTAATATAGCATTTAACCTTGCAACAATAATTCTTGCTAAAGATCAACTGGAGAAATTGTCAAAAAATAAAATACACTTTACATGTGCAAATATAAAAACTGGACCTGAAAATTTCAGACAAAACTCATTTGCAGGCATCAGTTTAAGACAGTGGTAGGCAACCTGCAGCCTTCGGGTTGCATGCGGCCCATCAAGGTAAGCTGATTGCGGACCGTGAGACATTGTACTAACGTTGACCGTCTGCAGGCACAGCCCCCTCTCCTGCAGCTCCCAGTGGCCATTGTTCCCAGACAATGGGAGCTGCAGGAAGCGGTGGCCAGCATGTCCCTGTGTCCCACTGCTTCCTGCAGTCTCCATTGGCCAGGAATGACAAACCACAGTCACTGGGAGCTGTGGAGGGCTGTGCCTGCGGACAGCAAAGTCAGCAAAATGTCTTGCAGCTCACAATCAGATTACCCTGATGGGCTGCATATGGCTCATGAGCTGCATGAGGCCCGTGGGCTGCAGGTTGCCCACCACTGGTTTAAGAGGTGAGTGAATCAGCTCAGAAGAATCATAAATAAGCACAAACCTTTTTGCATTCTTGAAAATCAATCCTTTTTTTTTTTTTTTTTTGCATTCCCACATCTAAATCCCAGGTGTTATTATTAGGATTTTAACATGGAAACTTCCTCTATTCTACTCCTTTTGTCCACTCCTATCCCACCCCCAGCTTATGCATCAGGAGCTTTTGGAAAAGCAGTACAAAGCTGGGGGAGAAAATATTTTATGCCTGCCATACACTCCTTTGAACTGGCTAAACAGCCTAGCTTGTACAGAGGCCATAGGACAACACTAGATTCCCTCCCCCTGGTGAGCAACCCCTCATCTTACACACAGTGAGGGACCTTTCAAAATCTGGCCATTAGTACCTTAAAGTATGTTCAATAATATTTATAGGATTTGGGCTGATGTGGCTTGGCAAACATCAGGTACCTCTGAACAAAGGTACTTCATAGGTTGCATGGGTAGGATGGATTTTTAGTCCATCTAGCATACCACTGAAAAGTGATACTAATTGCCATCTGAATTTCTTTTATAACCAGATATGATTAAAAAAGTGCTTCCATTAAACAACTACCAGTATTTCTCTGCTCCCCATCTGTGCTGTTAAATTATGGCTGCTCACTGTCTTTTTTCCCCAGTGACAGCCATCTACACTGCACTTTCAGGAAGATGGACAAAGATGCTAGAAATCCTGTATGTGCAGAAAGGGTATAAGATTCCATGTGTCCTTTTCCTGCTGCAATGAAGGAGCAGCAGAGTGGTCAGAAATAGATAGACTGCCACACACTGATGGCCTTGGAGATAATAAGAACATAAGGCATATTTAAGTACAGGAAAAGGCCACCTAGCCCATCATGCTTTCCTGTTTCAAATTCTTCCCTGCTTTTTCATATGTCAGCATAGTCATCTCCTTCTCTAGAAACATGTGGCACCAGTAAATAGACATGTAAGTACAGACAAAGACTGAAGGAAAATGGCCTGCCCTGAGATAGGAATTTCTGGTTGTTTGTAACGATTCCATGGCTGTGAGAGACTTCATATACACCAGCACATTGAAGATGTCTGTGTATCAAAGCAATCAGTGCGGATAGAACTCAGACCCTTGTGCTTTTTAAAACACAGGCACTTACTACTGAGCACATTCAAAAAACAAAACAAAACAGAAGCAGAAATCAAAAAGAAGCTGTGAGGTGAAATGACAGGGGTGATGAGGTTTGCTCGTCACCATTAGAAAAAGTGGCAAGCATTCTAAGAGGTGTGTGTATATATATATATATATATATATATATATATATATATATATATATATACACACACACACACACACACTGACTGGCAGCTGTGTTAAAAGGTCATAAAGTCTCTCAGTATATTGAGTACTACATCGTGTAAACTACAGAAAAATATTACGGACTGGAAAGGAAAAAAAAAGGCCAACTTTCTGTCTGAATGGTTCCAGTTATTGGTGAATGCACAATACCCGTGGGTGTCCACATTTTTCAGAAACCCTATTACTTGGAATTCTGTTTGCTAAACTAAACAGTCTGACATGGAATTTCTCACACACATCACTGCAGGCAGACGGCATGTACAAATCCTTTTGAGATCTTCATAATGCTGTAAACAGATCTGCCTGTATTAACCTCCCTCTCACACAGCTATTTTTATTCATCTTTGTTTTTAGACACTGAGGGTATAATTTAATTTTAATTGTTTTATTTTCATATCTGATGGCTGCAGACTCCAAACAAGAAATATTATCAGGCCCAGGCACATCAAATGATACTGTAATGATGCAGTTCAACCTGAACATAAGCACCAACGATTTGAGCATCGTCATTTTACATGTTGATTCACTGAACATATTTAAAAGTATAATTCAGTAATCCATGTAACATTAAACTACGTTACAGATTGTCTTGGGAGAGATCTTGAGATACTGGTCCTCTTACACAGCATACATCAAGGAAGAACACATAAAGGTAGGGAGTATTGTAATACATTTATCATTTATACAGCTTGTGAGGTTAGAGCCCCTACCTTTCTTATGACGGTCCCACTTGAGTGGTGAAATGATACATGTATTACACTATTTCTTTGACTGCACAGCTATGCACTGTTAGAACAGCTTTATACTTACTAACTTCTGGACAAAGACAGAAGTTGGAAAATGTTATAGTGAATTCTTTATATATCAAGTTCCATCCTCCTCATTGTATATGTTATGCTACTAGCTGTGCACCTACGTTGTATATCATTATATGAATTCAGGTGTTTTTGTATCTATATGCATTCCCACAAGGGGCTTTCAGAAGGTCTGATCCTCATCTCACTTTTGTCAGCACAAATCAGGAGTAACTCCACTAAAGGCAATGAAGTAAAAATGGTGTTAGCGACAGGATGATCAAGACCAGAGTTTTCATGTTAAGATGACACCACAGAAGCATTGTCAGATTTCTGGATTATTTTACTCCATTAGCAGCAGAGCAAAGGCCTGGAAAGCTAGAAGGGCAGGGCAAAAAGAAACTAAGAATCACAGCAGTTATCCCATAGGACCAATACTAACAAGAGTATCTTCCATCCTCCTACTCCTGCTGCTACTGGCAATGGGTATGCCTTTCTTGAGGGTGATTTTCCACACATGTCACAGGAGAGCTGGGAAACCTGTGTCTGGCAGTAACTGAGTCAGCAAGGTAGGTAAGGGATTTGCAGAAATTTTCCATTATTCTACTCCCTTAAGCATGGGAGTTCCCAAAACAATATACTTTAACAGGTAGCTTCCGAATGTGACTCATTGTGACTATCTGTTTACATGAGGGGGCTAGATTTTTAGTGTTATACAGTGGAAAATGTGTGCAGTTCCTATTATTGTTATTCTTCTTATAATAATACTTTCCATCTATACAACATCTTACAAAAAAAATCTCTCAAGGCACTTTCACAAAATTAATACATTAAGTTTCACAGTATCCTTGTAAAGATACAATGGTCATTTTGCAGATTAGTAAACATATCCATGATTTGTGCATGATCATATAGGAAGCCGGAGCCAGAGAAAGAAATAGACACCAGATTCTCGGATAACAGTCTTGCAGCAAATGTGCAAGACAGGTTTCATTTAAATCTCTTATAATGCCAGCAGTGTTCCATTGGGTTGGCACTTAGGTAGATATCACATTTAAGTAGACTTTATCACACAACCCATGCAATACATTTAAAAGAAATATTTCAAAACAATTTCTAATTGTTCTTAGTGAGAAACTGAAATGCTACACTGAAATCCAGGAGAATATGCTAGAACTGTAGCTATTTGGGTTGGCATGGAAATCAGTTCAAGTCACCTGCATGTTCAGTTCAGTCCCTTACCTAGGTACATTAGATGGATCCTGTCATATGTAGCAATTACAGCTAAGCTCCTCTGTCCTAATGGGCTTTGGCAGTGTGCTCCCAGGACCACACTTATTATTTGTTTGTTTATTTATTTATTATTACAGTAGTGCCCAAAGTCTTCAGTCAGATCCAGAGCCCTCTCCTAACAGGTACACCTTAAGGTCACCAGGGCGCTAAACATTCTCTCATTCACACTGGTGCTGCCCAAGAAAGAGGTGCAGGCAACAGGTACAAATGTTGCGAGAGAACTGGACTTGGCATAACCCGCAGCCATCTTGTACACTTAGCTACCACAAGCTGGAAGCGAGAACATCACAGGAAAAATCTGGCTTTGGCTTAGGCAGACAGAACGAAAACATCTGCATGGCTGCAGTGTTACTAATAGGATAGATAAAGTAAAAGGACAGATTCATGAGAAGGGGATGGGGAAATGTGAATAGTTAACATTGGTCTGGGTGCCTGTGCTTGTAAGTTTCTTGCTGAAGTTGCTTTTCTGATAAGTAGAATAATAAATTATTATTTGCTGTTGCTAGGAATATTGTTAGCCTATTAGGGGACATAAGAGTGATATGCTTGGTCCAGAGAAAACCTATAAAGAGTTTAGTTGGAGAGTGTATGTTGGAGAAGTTTGGATTTTCTATGAGCAAGGAGACTGGCATCAGACTCCCCATTGGCTAGGAAAAAGGCTGGCCACCAGAACACCAGAGCTGCATCCCTTGACACCACCTCAGACTTTGGGTAGCTATATTTATTTTGGTGCTTGTAAGAGGACTTAGCCGGGGCTCATCCCTCTGTGGGGTGGTGGGGCCCCACACCACCTCGCTACACCCTCTCTGCTGGCTTGGGGAATACCCAGTCTATGGCCCAGACCTTCAGGCAGGGCCCTGCAAATAGTTCTAAATAAGCCCGGACCCTGGGTCATGGCAGGGCAGCAAACAAACAATCAGAAGCTCAGGCCCTCAGGCAGGGACTGAGCAAATAGTTCAACAGAAAAACCCAGGCTCCTGGCTTTGAACAACCAGGGAGTGGGGGAGACTGCCGCCTGCGAGGTGGGTGGCGGGGGGACGCAGGCGCACCCACTCCACTGCATCCCAGCCCAGGGCCCTACCAGCAGCAGAAGACCTGCTGCTGTGTCAGTGGGGATCCTGGCCACAACACACTGACATTGGCTCTGGCAGTGCTGCTGCCAGACTAGGGTTGTCTACGCCCAAGCAACTTCTGGACTCCCCCTCGTAGGGTACCTGGGTCAGGGTGGGGTCCTCGGAGGGTTCCAGCACCAGGAGTTCCTCTGGATAGCTGGTGACAGGTAGGCTTGGCAGCTCCTCTGGGTAGCTGGCGATGGGTAGGCTTGGCAGCTCCTCTGTGCATTGGTCATTGGCCAGTCTGGCCAGTCCTCAGGTGGGCCACGGATTCCCGGGGTCTCCCAAGCCGAAGCCAGGCCACAAGCGTCCGGCCTCTCTGGCAGCTGCAGTCCAAGTGAGCTCTGGGGTTGGGCTTTTATACTTCCTGTCCTGCACCTTGACCTCTCGGGGGGCGGGCACAGGATCCACTGGATCTGCCCACTTTGGTGTCCAGGGAGGTTCTTCCCTCTGCGGGGTGGTGGGGCACCATACTGCCTCACTACAGGGCTCTAGACTATTGGTAATTTTGATGTGTTCTTTGTACTCAATAAAAACAAGTATTTTTGAGTGGAAGCATTCTTGTGTGTACTAATCATTTATCAGATGAAGATGCTGTGTGCCCCCCTGATTTATTTCCTTACGTCGCCTGGAAAACAGAGACTAGATACCGTAGCTTTGGGTTCAGATAATCCAGGGTAACACAAGAGAGCAGAAAGTCAATTTTGAAATATATGCTCTGATGTCACTGCAGTCCAGTGCCAGAACCTACCCTACCCCTATACTCAACTATTCCCCTTTCAATACCTCTCAGTCAGTCTCCCAGTACCACAGATTCTGGAACTGCTGACATTATAGGGGCTCTTCTGACTGTGAAGATGCCACTTTTAGGTGCTGCCAGTGTTGTCTTTCCTCAAAGACCTATCTCTTTGAGGGATACTGATGAGGTTCAACTAGACCTCTTCCCTCCTTTCCAGGCAGGTTATCCAATATTCTTCCTGTGTCCCACATTCCTGCCTGAGTTTATCCCATATGATCAAGAAAGTAAATTCAACTCAGCAGA
Source organism: Eretmochelys imbricata (assembly GCF_965152235.1). Taxonomy (NCBI): domain Eukaryota; kingdom Metazoa; phylum Chordata; order Testudines; family Cheloniidae; genus Eretmochelys; species Eretmochelys imbricata. The sequence continues at coordinate 51,336,470 of NC_135575.1, read as the reverse complement.
AGCCATTATCATTTGCTGTCTTTGAAAGTGAGTTTGAATTTTAATTGAGAGCTCTAACACCAACTGGAAAAGTCAGGGGAAAAAAAATATTGTAGCCTAAATTCTGCCTCTGTCTAGTTCTGGCAGTGGCCTAATATCTTAATAACTTCTGTGGTTTCTCCAGTTATTGGTACTTAGCCATTATTTTATATTTTGGATAATATGCTCATTTTAAAAGGAAAATCTTTAGTGATTTTACCTTTGATTTTCACTGGTGTGAGACAAGAAGCAGACTTTATATAAGCCGTACAAAAACATTGACTCTGATACTTCCACTGTACACACCAGGGAAAATCAGTCTTAATTTTGTGGTATTTAATGCAGCTGCATAGGTGAAAAATCAGTGTAATTAATTGCAGAGTCATGGCCACAGCGTTGAGATATTATTATTGTTGTTTTTAAACAGAACAGTTTCTAAACTGGTATCTATTTAAGAGGACTCTGCTTGTTTAATAAATTAATTTGTTTCTGAAATAACAATTGTGCCCATAGGAATAGTGATATGCAAGATGACACAACCTACATCAAAGATCTATGACTGGGAATTGGGTAAGGTGAGATGGTTTGGTTATATGAAGTCTGACAGGGTAGCTCAGAATATTTGTATTCACAAGATTCCCAATTAAGGGAAACAAATTAATTACTGGTGAAGCACGATGTAAGTCAATGGAGTGGGACTAGAGATGAATAGGTCCAGTGTCCTTGGTCAGTTTGGCTAAGGGTCAGACAGGAATCTGAGCTTTTAGACAAGTATTCAGAGTGACCTGAACCTCTCAACCCTTTGAGGTTTATTTATGACTATTTGTGGGTATTTGTATACACTAACTTGAGGATGAATGAGTCTCTAAAGAAAAAGGCACTCATGGTAGTATTTATTTCTAATCTAGTCAAACTGGAAAGGTTGTAAGTGGCACATTTTTCTGTAGATGTAGGAATCACCATTGATATCAATGATACAAGACAGAAAAATGAAAATAACAAGGAACAACTCTGACAAATATGTATTTATCATGATTCAGCGTCTCCTTTTAGCTTCTACCCGATTAGCAGGTTGGGACCAACCAGAACTGCACAGAGTGAAATGGCAGATCCTGGGCAGGGAGCACTCATGGTTCTTGAAGCTGCCACCCTTTATACATCTAATACATTTGTACTTTAAACAGAAGAATGTCACATGCTCCTTTTGTCTAATGTAGATAAAAATCAGAATTCTCCAGCTTCCGTTTTTGATAGTATAATTGGAAACTCTGACAGTAAATGACAGTGATGCAAGTTTAACAGCAAGTAGGAAAGGAGGAGAGGGAATAAGAAAAAAAAGAAGACAAAAAATGATGAGTATCTGTCCCATATTAGCTATTTAGACAATTCCACCAAGACAGAGCTTTGGCATATTGTTAGGAAATAAATATAAAGGGTTAACATAGTTTAAGCAGACCCAGCAGGGCTCTGATGTACACAACATGTTGAAACTGGTATACTCCATGTTGTTGCATGTATATTGATGAATCATTTCAAATTTTCTATATATTAAAATATAAAAAGTATATTGTATAGCTGAAGGATTTTGTTAAAAATTTATGTATTGGAATGCCTTTAGCAGAGGACTTCTCTTCTTTCTCTGTCTCCCACTGAGAACTTCCTTGGGCCCTCCCAAGGACCCATATCACAGTGACCTTTCTTGGTGAGTTCTTTCAGATCACACGAAAGTTGCTCCCAGGCTAGCTCAGCAACAAAGATGCAATGAGTAGTGACAGGAGGTACTCCCCTAGGAAGTGAATATGCTGCTTCAGTGGCACTCTCAGCTTGTGCTGACCCAGAGTAGTGAGAGTCTAGCCTGGAGCACTGGCTGGCTTATGTAGTAATTTTCAGTACTGTAAGGAAATGAAAAAAGGGACTACAAATAAATAAATATTTGCTGAGACAGAGGGCTGAACCCTGCCCTGTGTTTACTCCACTTTGTACTACTCAACTGCACTAGCAACTTAAACTGTTTTTTTTTTTTTCTTGCCTTCCTCTGCAATATGGGGTGTGGATCACTTGCTAGGATGTGGTCTCCTGAGGACTAAAACACTTTGGTTCAACTGAAGTTGTTGAGCTCAGTGTATGGGGCACTGGGTGGAATTTGATGGCCTGTTATATGCAGGAGGTCAGACAAGGTGATGTAATGGTTTCTTCTGGCCTTAAGCTCTGTTGTGGGGGGAGGGGGAGAAGAAGAGGGAACCACCCAAGGACTGAGACCTCTCAGGATTCCCCCAGCATGGAGCTTTATGCCACCTACTCCCCTTCCAGGACAAAGAGGGTGTCTGGGGAGTAACAGGGGTGGGCCTGAGTGGACATCTGATCCAAAGCTGGAGGAATAGCTATAGATAGCTGTTCCTGCTAGTAGAAATAAGAGCAGATCTGAGGCTGCTCTACTTCAAGCCAGAAGCCAAACCAGCCACTGGATTGTATGGGGCAGAAAGTAAGTATACCATGACCTACCTCTGCCTCCCCCACTAATCAGGTAAACTGAGCTCAGCTGGACATGAGAATTGAGCTACAAATGAGTACCATTGCCTAGTTCTGTTTTCATTTACAGAAGTGAATTTCATTGAGTTCAATTGGAGATGATCCATGTACCTTAATTGAATTGGATCGTTAGCACTGACCAAGCACTGACCACTTGGTAAGGCAACTCCCATCCTTTCATATGCTGGGTATTTATACCTCCCTACCGTATTTTCCACTCCATGTATCTGATGAAATGGGTTTTAGCCCACGAAACCTTATGCCCAAATAAATGTGTTAGTCTCTAAGGTGCCACAAGGACTCTTTGTTGTTTTTGCTGATACAGACTAACACGGCTACCACTCTGAAACTCCTCACCTAACATCATCCCAGTTAACGCTGTTTGATTGTTACATTACTGATCAATTAGAGAACATGCTCATTTAAAGTTGTGCAATGCTCCCTTATAATGTTGTTTGGCAGCCACATGCTTTGTCCACTGCTTGCAGAAAGAGCAGTCCGTCTGAGCTAGTTGGTGGAGGCTTGGAACCAGGGTGGACTGGCAGCCCCCTTATAAGATCCTCTAAGTTCCTTGTGTGGCAGCTGGCCGGCAGGCTATCTATTGCCAGGCAGTTCAGCTGTCCCTCCCCCCACTGCCATGTGCTGCTCCTGCCCTCTGCCTTAGAGCTGCTTCTGGGAGCCTCCTGCTTGCTGTGTAGAAGGGGAGGGGAAAGTGGAGTGCTAATGTCAGGGTGTCCCCCTCCTCCTGCTGCCCCATACCTCATCTGCACAGAGCAGAGGGGGACACGACAGGGCTCAGGACAGAGGGAGATTGCTGGCAGCAGCTGCTGTCTCAGTTTGCTGATCTACTTAAAAAGGCAATGGGGTCAGCTACTTAAAGGGGCAATGCCCGTCTCTCTCACACACACAGGGTGTGTGTGTCTGTCTCTCCCTCCCTCTCTCTCTCTCTCTCTCTCTCACACACACACACACACACACACTCACTCACTCACTGAATCACACACACATACGGTGTGTGTCTCTGTCTCTCTCCCTCTCACACACTCACACACACACACACACACACAGCGTGTGTCTCTGTCTCTGTCTCTCTCCACCATGCTGTGTCGCCTCCGTCCATTGCCTTGTGAGGCTACATTAACAACAATGCATTAATGTTTGAGGGCTCAGCAGAGTTCATCATTTAGTAGTAAGGCATTCCCTGGGAAATATCCCACCCTCTGACTCTACCACCTTAACCAAGCTTCACAATCATCATCATTGTGTACTGGTATTAAATTGTTTGTTTAAAACTTATACTGTATGTGTGTGTATACATAGTCTTTTTTTCTGGCAAAAATTGTTTCCCTGGAACCTACCCCCCTCCCCCAATTTACATTAATTCTTATGGGGAAATTGGATTCACTTAACATCGTTTCACTTGAAGTAGCATTTTTCAGGAACATAACTACAATGTTAAGCAAGGAGTTACTGTAACTGAAGGTGGAATTTGGCACCATCATTTCAGTGTGAGAGAGGATGCAAATCTCTCTGAAGGTGGTACTACTTTAGAGAATGATTGTGCTTCTCCTCTGTGAAAATCAATTCTGCTCAGAATTAGGAAACAGACAATTATGCCACTGTCTCACTTTCCTGACTTAGTTTAAGTCTATCTGTATGAGAATAAATTAAAACTATTGAGAACTGTTGTTTAATACAAAAGCAGGCTCAGAATTACAAAAGAGAGGGTTTGATACATGTTTGCTGCAGCTTAGACAGGACTCCAGGAACAATTTAAAAGCTAGGAATTGTTTTTTGAAGTGTACAAGCACAGGTGCTTGATTTTAAAATCAGGCTGATGCAGACATTGACATGTGTTGTGCCTTCATACTTGGATTCTGGCATTTCCAAATGAATCATAGGTAGTAAGATATCATGTCATAATATATTTTCTAATTTTGCATAGAATGAGGATTTCACACATAGGTGACACAGCCACCTGAGTAAGGTGCACCTGCCAATATTCTGAAACACAAACACATTTCACTGAGACAAGTAATTTATTACCATTTTCTAGGTGGAATTATGTGCAGTAAGGCTTTGGGCCAGAAGAGGTCTGTCCATCTGTGATATTCAGTTCTGGCAAATTTAGAATGTATTTACTTCTGCCACAGTATCTGTTTATGTAGGAGTAATTTAAACATGCCTCAATGGGGGTATTAGCCCACGTCATGATCTATTTAAGACATATTGTTAAGGAAGCTGAGATGGCCACTGACTAGAATTTACACTTCAGTGTTGTTATATCTGTCTGTCTATACTATCTGTGATATTTCTAAAGCACTTTCATTATCATATATAATCAATGATGGCCAGATCCTCAGCTCTGTTAAGGAGTTGAATTGTTCCTGCAGAGCAAAGGGGTCATAAAGACAGTTTAATCAGCTTCCTGGGGATTCTTTCAGTACAGAGGAATCTCCAGGTGGTATAGGCTAGGTTTATAAACCCCCAAACCTACCCTTTATGGCCCAATGGTATAGGTAGTATGACCAGAAAACTGCTGTTTTCCAGCAATCCCAAGCTGCCAAATTAGCCCCTTGGGGGGCTATTACAGCCAAGTGTAATTTACAGTAGCCCCGAGGTCCCCAGCTGGTCCTAAGATGGGGGAGGGAGAAGCATAAAGGTGAAAATCCACCTTTCCTTCCCTCCCCAGCTATAAAGGGTACTGCTCCAACCCAGCAGAACTTTGGTCACTGAATTTTCATCTAATCCTATTACAATGCTGAATAGGAAATTAATCATAAGATTTGGGGCTTCATGAAACTTTTACAACTAAAGAAAAGGTACTCAGGGCATTTGGTTATGGGAGTTGTTGAAGTGCCCAGTTTTAGCCCTTTTCCTCTCATTTATTTAGTAACTGTACCATACAATGTTTATTCACTTGTTCAATCCTCTTTAGGATCCCTATCCAGTATCCTATCCCCTTTAACCTTTCTCTTCCAGAAGGATTGTGTCATAACCAATTATTTCCAGAGTCAGCATTATGTTATGCAGTCAGCAATGGCATGCCAGATATTAAGCAGGAAAAAAGATGGCCAGAGCAACATGTAACATTCTGTGAATCAACTAGTGGCCAGGACAAGAACAAAGGGATCATTATCCATGTTAACTGTGTAAATGCATTTAGTTGGACACATGGGAAAGAGATTTGTCCCATCAGCATGACTCAGCAATCATTGTCTGCCATATTTGGCAAACTTGACCATTATTTCCAATTCCTGTGGGAGCTCACCCCAGAGGGAGGTTGCTTGTTTTATCCAGTGTCCCTGACTCACAGTGGCCCTTTTCATCCAGATTGCTTCATTTCTGCCCTCCCATTCTTTTATTTGAGGACCATATCCTCAACAGTATTTAATTTCAAAGAAGTTGGAAGCCTATTTACCTTTGTGGCTCTGGGTCTGAGTCCTCACTGACTCCCTTTGTCAACTAAGGATTGTCCTTTGCCAATTCTATCCAATACATTTATATAGACATTTTGCTTACTTCTGGTCTTTCCCTTTTTTGTTGAACACAGACCAGTGGACACCCTTTTAGGGGAGAATCACATGTAGCTTATTCTCTTATATTTTATCTGTTTTCTCTCCACATTATTTTTCACACAGCCCTTTATCTTTACCCTTTTTTTTTTAAGCTTCACTCCTTATATAAATAACAAATGAAATAATAGCAAAAATACAAGTGCAATATTTGTGATAATGAGCTAATGAAAGCCTGAGTATTACAGTTACACAGTAATGAGTATTTGTATTTTAATGGTTGTAAATATCATATTGGAAAAAAAAAAACCCTAGAAAAAAAGAGCTAAAGATCTACTGAGCTTTGTTCCCACAGTGATTTTTTTTTTCCTTTTAGCTTTGTTATTATGTTGAATGTGTACTTGACCTACCCTGCTTAAACTGAGCTCCAAAGTTATCCAGCTCTCCAGCCCTGCAGGCTTCCTGACTTCAGTGATGAATGGTATTAGCTATCCTAAATCGGCTTACCTACCACCCAGGAATTATTACCCAGAATAGAAGTTTTCCAACTAAGATTTATTTTGATCAATGGATGGAAAGAGCTTTGGGATTTGGGACCCCTTGATCACTGTGCAATAGCAGCATACCTGCTAACTGAAGCAATGAGGAAAAATAAATAACCATAAAAAAAACAGTCAATTGAGACCAAGCCAGCCATTTGAATTTTTCAGGCATAGCACCTCAGAAGGAAAAGAATGGCTGAAAGAAATTGAAGAAAAACAAGTTCAATGCATCCTGCAAATCCAAATAGACAAGATTAGAAGCTAAACATTACATTTATTACAAGCACACCAATGTTTCTGAAAGTGCTTAATGTGAAAGGGATTGCTAACAAATAGCAAACAGGTGAGCTAAAAATCAGTAAAATATAAATATCTCCTAAATAATTTCTCAGATATGTAGCTAAGACATTCTTTAGGATATATTTATAATTTACTGTAGGAATATTTTAGACATTTTCCAGAGTACTAGCTGATCCAGCAGAAATGGTTTTAAAGTAACTATTTAATGTTATTTCCCAGTCATTCCTTTCCAAATAAGTGCTTTGTTTTGTTTTTAAATGGGAACAAAAGAAGAAAGCATGATCTGCTGAAATGACCCGATAGAATGAAAATAAATTTCACTATCATACCTTGGTTAACTCATGATGAGTGTGACTGACTCCCTCACATCACTGGGTTCTGTATATTTGGAAAGTCACTTATTCGGTTTCTGGGTTATAAAGTTGACAGTCATCCTATGATGTTATTAATTATAATTGTTTGTGATTTTTTTTTACAGCATCCCAAAGCGAGATATTTAACATGACCTTGACTTACAATCTAGTTTTCAAAGATGGCACAAATGAGGACAAGAAACAAAAGAGGGAGGGAGATGGGATGAGGATCGCAAGGTTACAGGAAGATAAGGTGTTCTTCACCTGCTGGTGGCTAAAACAAAATAATACAGGTTTCAGAGTGGTAGCCGTGTTAGTCTGTATCAGCAAAAACAACAAGGAGTCCTTGTGGCACCTTGGAGACTAACAAATTTATTTGAGCATAAGTTTTCATGGGCTAGAACACAGGCATTGACTTTGAAGGAAAACAATGCCTTAAGGAGACTTTTGTGGTAGACCATGTTACCCTCCCTTTGCATCCCTCCACTTGTTCCTTCTCTGTTGTATCAAACATAAGTTACTTGTGTTCACTTTCAAAGCTCTTTGTGATGTATACCCACCCTACTTATTATCTCTGTCAGTCAAAAGATTGACTAAAACCTCCAACCACCCCAGGATGCCAGCCTTCATCGCCCATTTGTTATTTTTTTTAAAAAAGCACCTTCACGCTTTCTCCCATGCTGCCCCTTAAGGTTAGGATATGACCCCTGTAAACATCTACAAAACTAAATCATAAACCTCTTTCAAATCCTTTCTTAAAACTCCTCTGCCATGAAGACTACAAAAGAAAAAAAAAACTTTCCAACAATTAGGCTGCTGGTGTACTGAGACTACTTCCTATCATGCTGACCAATATAGTGTCATTGTTGCTTTTAATTCCACTGTCTGTCTGGATCCATCTGTTTTCCCTTGTCTTATATTTAGATCATCAGCTCTTTGGAGCAGGGAGTGTCTTTTTGTAGCTCACGGAAGCTTATGCTCAAATAAATGTGTTAGTCTCTAAGGTGCCACAAGTACTCCTTTTCTTTTTGCGAATACAGACTAACACGGCTGCTACTCTGAAACCTGTCTTTTTGTTCTGTGTTTGTACAGCAAATACTGGAAAAGAGATTAAGAATGTTAAAAGATGGTATCCTGAATTAACCAAAACCAAAATGTATTTTCATCCTTTCCAAACCTTGTGAGAAGATGTTAGAGAGACAAACTGATGTTCTCTGGTTCTTCTGTCTTTGTTAAATTAAAATTGATAAATTATAGTTGCAGTAGTATTGCATTAGAAGTAAAAAAAGCAAAGAAAAAACAGTCTTCTGTGAGTTTAGTGAGAGATACAGCAGCTTGCTGCACATTTAACATTTGCATGACACTTCAGAGCCTGATTTCCCTTGCTTAGAGTAAAAGCAAAGGTACAGTAAAATATAGTGCACTTAAACTCTTCCAAATGCCCTAAAGAGATCTTGAGCATGAAAAAGGTTACACAGTTAGTGTTTTGATTAGTATTGTTTTTTATATCTATTTTCAGCTCAGATTTAAGTTTCAGTGATGCATCCACACTCTCACTTTTCCTTCTCTTGAGGGCCACTAGCAATCACATAGACATAAGCACATCACATGGATATGAAGAATTGCAAGGTTAAGCCACATCAGACGGCTTCTTCCCCCGCTACTTCAGGCATCAGCAATGGCTGGGCTGCGCGGCCTCTGAGATGTAGCAAGAGGGCAGGTGAGGCCAGCAAACCAGGCTCCTAACAGCAGGAAAAGGAGAACCACTGATGTTCTTAGGTGAGGTTTGAAAATCCTGATTGTGCAGCCTGCCACTTAACCATGCCCTTAACAACCTCTAGAAATGCTCAGCCTCCAGAGCACTCAGAGGTCCGGGCACTGCTAGGAAGTGGTTCCAGAAACCTCCTCTGCTTCCAGATAAATATTGATTCCCATTTGGAACATGGAGTGGGGAACTTGCATTTGAGCAAACTTTATAAAATCCCAGCATGTTTTTTCAGTCTTGAAGAATAAGAGCAATAAAAATAATTTAATGTTGGTGCATTCCTAATCACAGAATCAGTGTACTTGGTTGTGTAAAAGTTCTTTTTTTATTATGATTATTTAATATTTATAGTGTGGCAGCACCTAAAGGCCCCAAACAGGATTCAGCTCCCCATGTGCTAGGTGCTGGCCTCACCAGGACAGCTAATTCCAGAGTGCTTAAAATGTTCATGTTTGTACAACGGTGCTTAACATCTTTGTGCAAGATACTGTAATGAGTTGGGAGGTAAACATTATGTTTAGTCTGAACCTGAAAGTGAAACAAAGTATCTGTCACCAAGACTAGTTCTTAAAAGAGAAAACAAACATTCATCACCTTCTAATTTAACTCAAGAAAAGTTGGCACAGTTAGCTGAAAAAGAAAGGAATATGTAAAGAACGGTTAGAATAGTTGAATATAAAAACCTTTTACATTTGCAGAATGTAATGCACATTGAATTGTTGATATTAAATATGTACGTATTTGAATTCAATTATTATTGAGAATCTTTTCGTACTTGTATCAGTTTAATCACATTTCATATTTAAAGGGCACTGGAAAGTTAAAACTGGAATCCAAGAGCAACCTTTATGTTTTCTGTAAGTCTGGTTATACAGAGATATTTCACTAAGGTGGTTGAAGTGAAACTTAGTTATCTTGTGCAAGAGAAAGTGGTCATTTGTGTAATCCAAATTTATGAGAGGCTGGACCTTATGAGAGGCATCCCAGTGTTAAGGTTAGCAAAGGATCACACTACCCCTTGATGAACTTGGGGTAAAGTTCTGCATTGGTGAGACAGTATTCACCTCTGTTTCCAGCATGCATTTGTGTTTTTCCCTTACGCGGGCCACACAGGGATAGTAGGGTAGGCACTTTCCACACTCCCTAACACTGCACACCCATGTAAAGGCTAGGCACAATCTAGCCCTTAGGGAGATATTTCTTAGAAACAAATTTATGAGAGGAGTTCTTAAGATTTATGCATGATCAAATCCTAACTGAAATTTTGAACACCTTGATCAGACTCAAACCCCAACCCCTACTCTAATTCTAGTCTGGATTCTAATACCCTCCATCTGACACATCTCTACTGTGCAGCTAAACATTTGTGCCATTGTTAGTTATCCACCATCCCAAATACAAGTAGTTGGCACATTATGACAGTGTTAAAAGAGACAGCAAAATTGGCAATGATGTGTGAGAAGCACAGTTAATTTATATTTGCTGTTTTCCAAATTTTGAGTCTAAATAGGACTAGTGAATGGGCATAGTGAAATGGGAAAAGCTGGAAGAAAACTTTGTTGTTAATTAAAAGGAAAAGATGAGCTTAGCAAAAAGGAAATTAAACAGCTAAGGGCCAAATCCAATTCTATTGTGTAGTCCAGCTAAAGATAATAAGAGCAGGGCTAAACAAACATTTTTGGAGTTTGCAAATTTTCTGTTGAAAAAGACATACTTTTTTCATAAATATTTTTATGACAAAAATGTTTCCACTTCAACAAAGTCCGCTTGAAAGTAAGACAAAGAAAGTGAGGCCCAAAGTTGCCAAATGAGGATTTAAATTATGGAAGCAAAGGAAGATAGACTTTCTGAGCAGGAGCTGTCATGCTATTACCAGTGAGTGATGTCACCACAATTTTGGGGGGGGGCAATTTTGCACTCTTAACTCATGACATTTAGCCCAACATCTCACATTTTATAGAGTAACAAACTGACAGCACAAGTAGTGCTATAACTAGGTGGTGGAGGACACAAATAGGAGGCCTTCCTGAGCTACTTAGAAACCTTATCATCTAAAAAGAAATCCCACTGTGATCAAAATATTACTGTAAAATTCACTGAACTCATTTTATAAGGTCAGTGGGACTATTTTTGCAAGTCAACAGTGTGAGTAACAGTCCTACAAAGGGGCCCAACAGAGAGTAGAACCTTGAAATCACTACTTCAGTCAGGAATCTGGCAGCTCAACCAAAAAACACTTGCTCTGTGGCCATGTGTCTCAAAAGAGGTGTGATCATGATTATCCTGTTTTCGTATCACATTTATGACAAAGATCACATTTGCATCTGCTGTCTATTTGTAACACAATATTAGGTTGAGAATGATTTGTGCAGCTGAGCCTCTATAAGACCATAAGGAAGAAAAAGAAACAAAGGTGGAGAAGGGTGTAGGGGGATGGATTGCTAACCTATTATAAAGGTTAGCAAGTCATTTTGACACTTGACATGCATCCGACAAAGTGGGTATTCACCCATGAAAGCTTATGCTCCAATACGTCTGTTAGTATACAAGGTGCCACAGGATTCTCTGCCATTTTGACACTGTCTCTCTCTCTAGGGCTGCACTTCCCCATCCCTTTCTTGGCCCCCTTCTCACCAGAACAAATGCCAAGTGTGTGCAAAAATGCACTTGGACATAATAGCACTAGTTTCACACTGTGATGCTTCCCAGAGGTACGCAGGTTGGGAGGCACGTTGCTACCACCTGTCCATAGCATGAGGTAGCCAGGGGTCAGCTCCCTGACTTTCTCAGCCACATGCAATACAAATACTCCCCTCTCAGTCCATGTGGGCTCTGCTGTCCCTCACACAAGCTAGCAATAAGCACACGTCAACCCCTACGTCCTTCAAACATCCCCCAACCACTTAACCACTGGGCATTAAGTCCCTTCCTGGAGCTGCTCGAATAGCCCAGAGTTCTAAAGATGCGAGTGTCATTCACCTTTCCCGGCCATCCCACGTTGATGTTGGTGAAACATCCCTTCTAATTTACCAGTGCTTGCAGCACCATTGAGAAGTACCCCTTGTGGTTTATGTACTGGTTGGCAAGATGGTCCGGTGCCAAGATAGGAATATGCATTCCGTCTATCGCCCCACCACAGTTAGGGAAACCCATTGCATCCATTGTGACCTGCACATTTCCCAGAGTAGCTACCCTTGATAGCAGATCAGTGATTGCACTGGCTACTTGAATCACAGCAGTCCCCTCAGTAGATTTACCCACTCCAAATTGATTCCCGACTGACCGGCAGCAGTCAGGCGTTGCAAGCTTCCACAGGGCTATCACCACTCATGTCTCAACTGTCAGGGCAGCTCTTATCTTGGTATTTCTGCACTTCAGGGCAGGGGAAAAGCAACTCACAGAGTTCCAGGAAAGTGGCCTTATGCATGCGAAAGTTTCGCAGCTACTGGGAATCACCCCAAACCTGCAACACTATGCGTTCCCACCAGTCTGTGCTCGTTTTCTGGGCCCAGGATTGGCGTTCCACTGTATCAACCTGCCCCACTGCCACCATGATGTCCCAATTGCCACATCCCATGCTTTCAGGAATGTATGTGTCCATGTCCTCCTCACAATCGTCCTTGTGCTGCCGTCTCTTAGCAAGGTTCTGCACATACTGCAGTATAATGTGCGAGGTGTTTACAATGCTTGCAAAAGCAGTGGTGAGCTGAGCGGGCTCCATGCTTGCAGTGCTATGGTGTCTGTATGGGTAACTCAGGAAAAAAGGCACAAAATGATTGTCTGCAGTTGCTTTCACAAAGGGAGGGAGGGGAGATGACAACATGTACCCAAAACAACCCACGACAATATTTTTACCCCATCAGGCATTGGGAATTTAACCCAGAATTCCAATGGGCAGAGACTGCAGGGACTGTGGGATAGCTTCTCATGGTGCACCACTCCATGAGTCGATGCTAGCCACGGTAGTGAGGACGCACTCCGCCAATTTAATGCGCTTAGTGGGGACATACACAATTGACTGTCTAAAATAGATTTCTAAAAATCGACTTCTATAAAATCAACCAAATTTCATAGCGTAGACATACGCTCACTGACATCTTCAAGTCTCTCACTGGCATTTCCTCCAGGCTTCAAATACTTTTTGTGGCTCTTGTCTGCACCTTCTCCAATTTTTAAACATCCTTCTTAAGTGCCTTACAAATGTCATATACAGAGGTAAAATGACATTCCCCTCCTACTCAGTACTTTCTTGGTTATACATCCAAGAATCACATTAGCCCTTTTTGTCACAGCATTGCAGTAGGAGGTCATGTTGAGTTGTTTGTCCACTAGGACCAGTAAATATTTTTCAAAGTCATTACTTTCCAAGATACAGAACCCATCTCTGTAGCTATGACTTGCCTTCCTTATTCTTAGATATTAAAACACATGTATTAAAACACATTTTGTTTGAATAGGCCAAGAGAACCAGCTCACTCATTATGACTGTCATGTCATCATCACTATTTATGACTCTGCCAATCTTTGTGTCATCCACAAATTTTTATCAAATTTTACTTTCAAATAATGATGAAAATGTTGAATAGAATCAGACCTAGTGCCAGGCCCTGAGGAATCACACTAAAACATCCTTATTCAGTGATGATTCCCCATTGACAATAGCTGTGTGAGATCTGTCAGTTAGCCAGTTCTTAATCGATTTAACAATGTACTTTATTGATATTTGTATAGTGCTATTTTTAATCAGAATGTCATACAGTATTAAGTCAAATGCCTTATAAAAGTCTAAGTATATTATATCTATGCAGTTACCTTTATTCGCTAAACTTGTAATCTTATCAAAGAATGAAATCTGGTTTATCTGACAAGACCTATTTTTTATAAAATCATGTTGCCTGGCATTAATTATATGCTTATCCTTTAATTTGTTATCATCTGAATCCCATAAACTTTTCCATTATTTTGCCTGAAATTGATGTCACACTAACCAACAATTACCTGGGTCATCCCACTTGTCCTTTTTGAATATTTACACACCATTAGCACTCTTCTAAACTTTTGGAATTTTCTTTGTATTCCAATATTTATTAAAAAATAACATCTGTGGACTAGAGATCTCCTCAGCCAAATATTTTAGGACTTTTGGGTGCAAGGTATCTGGGACTGTTGATTTAAAAAATATTTATCCCTGATAGATGTTGTTTAATATCCTCAGTTACTAATGGACTGGAAAGTACTTCATCATCCTCATATGATACAAGTAAATCATCCTCTTCTTTCCAAACACAGAACAGAAATATTTATTGAACTCTTCTGCTTTTTCTGCATTACTATTAACAATTTAACCATTTTTATCCAATAATGGGCCATTGCTAGGATTTATTATGCTCCTAATATACTTTTAAAACTGTTTCCTTTTAGCCCTGCAAGCCATGGGTTTCTTTCCTGATGTCTTTATCATCCCTTATCAATTTTCTATGTTTCATAACTTCTCATTTATATTTATTGCTACTATTTCCCCTTCCCCTCTTCCCCCCCCCCTTGTTATATGTTGCTTTTTTATTTCTAATTGCTGCCTTCACTTCACCACTGAACCAGGTTTGGCTTTTAGGCAAAGTTGACCTCTTTCTTGATTGTGAATTCTTGCCTTATTGGCCATCAAATATAGACACTTCAAGGACGCCCAATTGTCATTCATATTCTTCTAATTTATTTTCTTCCAATCAATTTTACTCATAATTTTCCTCAGCTTTGAGAAATCAGCCCTTCTGAATCACATTTTTGAATATATATTACTGTTTGGGACCTATTTCCCATATTGAATGTAATCAAGTCATAATCACTAGTCAGATTCAAACAGGTGTCCTTTTTACTATTGTAGTGTTTGGGGAAGCTTGCCCTCTTTTCATATCCATGCATCATGGAGAGAGAATGGATGAAGGGTCTCCTCCATGTCTCCCTCTCTATTTCTCTCTCATTTTCCGTCTCACATGAATGGCCCTGTTCAGTTCAATGGGAAATTCAATTGGATATTACAGCATGTTCAGCTACCAAACCTTTGAGTTACCCTCACATTTTTCACAGATAACAAAGTGGGCTGATTTCCCTCAGGGTATAAGAGCAGGTAGGCTATTTCAGTAACTATCCCTCTCCAGACATAATACATATATGAACATTTCTTATACTAAAATGACCTAACACTTATACTTTCATAAGGCAGGAAATTGAGAAAGCTAGTTTTCTACAGCAAGCGGACAGAAGTGTGAGCTCTGATTGCATTGTACAAATAGACTTCATTTAATTTCTGATATCAGATTTCCTCAGATTCCAATTGCTCATTCTGCTGTTCAGTTTTTGAGAGTCATGTCATACACTGTATTTATAGGTGCTCTTTTCAGAGAATGCCAAAATTAATGATCTTTTGGATGGTATAATTAAAAAAAAGAGAAACTGTCCAATGTATACAGTCGGTATGGTTTGAAAAGTAGTGTATTGCACTAAATTCATGACTTTTTCCAATACTACAGACAGTGGTAAAACTAGGATATAAAATAAACACTTACTGCTTACAACTTTCATTTTACATATGGTAAAAGTGAAATCAGTAGAATTTGCTAATATCATTATATGATTATTTTGCCAAAGGTGGAAGAGTGACAAATGGTAGGATTCTGCCATCTATACTCACATTGGGTAGTACCTTATTCTGATCCAGGCAGTGATGTCCTTATTCTGCAGTGGCTAGGAGTGGTCAGAGGGAGGTCACTCTGCCTTGCTATGCCACTTAGTGGCTAAAAGCTAATCAACAGGGAATTAGCATGGTCAGAGAAAAAGCAGTCTGGGTCCCAGCTCCCTGGCTGGGACTGACATGAAAAAATGAAGGCTGTCCGGTGTAAGGTGGGTAAGCTGCCAACACAGGGGTGGGGTTGGCAGCAGGGGGTTGGAGGACCTGGGCCCACCCTACTTCACCAGGTCCCAGCCCAGGAACCCTAATAGTGGCAGGAAATCCTGCCACTGGGTCAGCAGGGATCCTACAGAAACACACAGACTGTAGCTTCAACACACACAACAAGACTAATGGCTGGTTTCCCTTGGCTACTTAATACCCCTACCTGGTTATAGGGCTTTGTTACTCACAGGCCCTTGGGGTTCCAGCAGCTGCTTGGGGTATTTGCGGGCAGCAGCTCCTCCAGATACTTGCCAGGTGACAGCTCTTCCGGATGTTCCTCCAGAGGGAGGGGTTGATACAGCTCAGTCCCTGGTTCAGGAGCCAGCATCATCCAACTCCTTCCCTGGCTCCCCCTGAACTGAGCTGGAGGCCCATCCTCTTATACTTCCTGTTGCTTCTCTCCACTTTTGGCACAAGGGGGGGGGCCCAGTCTGGCTCCACCTACCAAGGGGCAGGGAGTGGTTCCTCCCTGTCTGCATCAGAGGGAGGCCACTCCACCTTGCTACAACTTACAGTGACCACAGGTATCCCCATTGAGGTCAATGGGATTGGTTTTGGAATAAAGGACTGTTCAAGTTGATTAAGGGGATTGCTATCTGGCCCTCTAAAAGTAGCCCTATTGATTTCAGAAGACAAGATTGTGCTTTTAGGGATTACTCAGTGTATGAGTGCCAGGATTGAGCACAGAATTAAAGCCAGATCCTGAGAGGTGCTAAGACTATGAAAGTCCCATTGAATTAAATGGAAGTTGCAGGTTCTCAGCTGGTTTCAGTATTTGGCCCTTGGTCTGTCTGATGACATAACTCACCTACATTCTCAAACTAGTTCATGTGTTGTTGTTTTTTTCTAATAGCAAATGATCTTTTGTCGTCTCTGGATATTTCCCCTTAAAAGTGGATAAAGATTGGAAAGAGAAGAAAAGAAGAGGTGAGAGGTTTTTTGTAGGAGTGGGTGGGTGAAATTCTGTGACCTGCGTTGTGCAGGAGGTCAGACTAGATGATCATAACGGTCCCTTCTGACCTTAGTATCTATGAATCTATAAGACAAAGATCACAATATTTTAATTTGGGAGAGAAATATATTAACTAAAGACTACTGTTATGTCTAGTCCCTAGAGGTTGGACAGACACTAGGACAGATTTAATAGTGTAGTTGCCAGCTAGTAATTAGTACATCCATATCTGGAGGAAATAAAGGAAACAGAGTATCCTTTTTACTTCATGAGGCTGTGATTGGTAAAGCTTCTTTTATTTGTTTCTGTTAGTTTTCATTAAATCATTATTGAAGAAAAAGCAAACAATTTGCTGTATTCACTTCATAAATATAATTATAAACTTGCCAGAGCCAGGTGAGCCTCAAATTAACATGAAAGCAATATTCACCTTCACATAGATTATTTATGAATTAACTTCAACAGTATATAGCAACACTGATAGGACCAGGTGTTGAAATATAAGCCAGTATACCAGTTGCCATAGTGACAGGCCACAAGCATGGTCTAAAAGATATGACAAACTGCAGACATCTTGTAACTCAGCAAGCTAGCAAAGTTTAGTATTTAAGAAATATTGGGTACATCTGCAGATGTATCCTTCCTCTAGGGAAAAGAAGAGTATATTCTGTTTGGGCCACATGTAAAGGTTTCCTCATATATTACACACATTTTCTTATCCCTGTGAAAATTGCATTATTCCCAAATACTGTTTGATGACCAAGAGATTTTTCCCCACAAGATCCTGTTCACATTTTTGCCAAAACACCTTCCAAGCATTAGACTTATCAAATATCCAAAAGATGATTGTTCCCTGTATCTGTGGAGTTAGCAACACATCCCTACTTGTGGTAATACTGGATTTTAGATAATTTAATTTTTTTCACCTTTTTAGATCTTTGAGCTGCCATGGAAACTGGCAGCAGATTTTCCAAATAAATAATACAGCGTAAACTCATTTTATCCATCAGTTTGCACCTCCAAACACAACAACAATAAAAATGCAAATAAAAAAGAAAGTCAAAGAGTGAGAGAATGTGTTTGTTTTGTTCCATTTAGTACAATGGGAACCTTTGCAATTCCAGGACAGATTTCTGCATGGACTAATGGCACATCCATAGATGTTTACACACACAAAAAGTGTAGACTTCTGCTGTTGAGAGGTCAGGGAGAGGACATAGATGCTGTTAACAGTACTAAAGAGTCAACCCGAGGAATCATAAGACTAATCCCTGGTCTACAGTACAAACTTACGTCAATATAACTATGTTGCTCAGGGGTGTGGAAAATCCACACCCCCTGAGAGATGTAGTTATACCAACCTAACTTCTGGTGTAGACAGCACTATGTCAATGGGAGGGCTTCTCCCATCAACATAGCTACTGCCTCTCAGGGCAGTGGAGTACTACGCTAATGGGAGAAGCTCTCCCTTTGACGTAGGCAGCATCTTCACGAAGCAGTACAGTGGCACAGCTGCAGCAATGCAGCTGCACCACTACTGTACAGTAAGTGTAGACAAGCCCTTAATAATAATAAAGTCTATCCCCTTGCAATGGCTTAATATGGATTACTGTCACAATAGGCAAACACTATAAAAGCAAGATGTTCCAAACTTATGTTGGCTACAATGGATTGACAAAGAGTTCTGGAACATCTCTAAAATTGAAATGAATGTTTTCAGAGCTCCCACTATTATACATGGCTTGAAAGTTAATTATTTTCTTTCCCAGTGATCATTCCTTTTCTTCCCTTTTACATCTTATGGCATGAATACAAAATTTAAGCAAAAATGGTCAGAATGTACATCACCCTTTCCATCTGGACATATTTCTGAAGTCTAAAAACTTCATTGATGCTTATCAGCCTAATTATTCTGGGCCTGAGCATCCTATCATTGCTAGAAAGGGGAAAAAATCTAAGTTGATCAAAATACCTGCCTGGGAAATACAAAGGGTATACTATGACACTGCTGTCAAGTGTCAAAACAAGCACTTCCCAGTGAGCACAGGAAGCACCAAGTGAGATTGGTTATGAAAAACAGAATCACAATCAAAGTGAATATACTTCAGTGCACAGCAAAACAACATACATAAAGCACAATGTGATTCTGATACAGACTGTTTAAAGTAGTCTTTTTCAAGACAACTGTAAAGCAAGGTGTTGTACCTTTTGCAGAATGCACAGCAAGCATATGCTGAGCAGAAAGTTCAGAGCTCCTAACATTGATCATCATGTGTACCATTGTGATTCTAGGGTATGCAGAGACAAGAGTGACTATGTTACAAGCCTAAACAAATGACGGGCAAATGCATGGCTGTATAGGCAATGACTAATGGGTGGAATGGAGCACAGACCTTTATTTGTGGAGCTGTTATTTGCTGAGTGATTATTTTCCTGGCTGTAATAGGACTGTTGTGGACACTGAGACAATTTGCAATGCATCCAAACACTGATCTGGATGAGAGGCCACTCTGTTACTATCATCTACTAGTTCGTATATATCTCTATACTAACTTCTCTTTACTACCCTGTACAAGTATGGTTTTCACCAGCCATCCTGACGTTCTGCTCCACTGAGTGCAGCAGAGCCTACCATAACTGTGCACTAGGTGTGGTGCCCTAGCCCTTTAGAAGGTAGCAACCACAACATCTGTTTGGTACTGGTTGTCCAAATAGCGCTGGTGCTGAATTGTTCCCCCTTCAATTGTTGCTGTACCTTACACTGTACAGCTTGCTGTCATCTATGGCAAGCTGCCATCACACTTCTCTTTATTGAGGCTCCAAAGTATCATAATGTGCTGTTAATCACAGACAGTTCAACAATACAGTTTCTGAACTGTGCCTTTACTGGCACCTCACCTGTTAGCCAAATGGAAGTTAAATATCTAGCATTAGTTACTGGCAAACATAATCTTGCAGATCCTTGGACTACTAGATGCTCCTTTGTCACTATCTTTTACCTTTACTCGTCCATAAAATATTTGGTAACCACAAACACTGGTGACTCTGCATGAAAAGTTCTGAGCATACTTTGAAGAGATGCTATGGTGTTCCTTACAGATAGTTTGCTTTTTCTTTCTTGCTAACTTTCCAAATTAGCTGGGTTTTTTTCTTCTCCGCTGACAGATAGAAGTCTGAGTCTATTAACATAAACAAGCAGACCAAAACCCCCATATTTTATAAAGGTTGGAGAAGCTTAAGGGCTTGTTGTGTGTTTAGCACCAATTGCACATGTCAGAATTTGTCATGCAAATGAGCCAACCAGAAAATCATTGAGACCACATTCAGCCACCAGAATTCAGAAGAACTGCCTTGGAAGACCCAGCACATAAAAGGCCAATGGTTGAAAAGCTTTGATTATTTTATTTTATATCAGACCCAGACATGCAAACTATTTTTCACCACATTAGAACAGAAGGGGATCTTTAAGGCTACAAGACATTTTTATTTTCAAAGACACAACAAAATAAACATTTATGGGCAGAATGCCAATTTTGTTTGCCTTTTTTGAAAATTTGCAAAATTAGTATTGCTGCTTTCACTGTCTCTGAACATTCTCCCAGATATTTTCAAATATATTAGAAATAAGCATATTTTGGCAATAATTGATTTATATAATTCAAATAAGTATTTCCATAAAATTATTTCCCTTTGAGATACTGTGTAGCTGATAATGTTATGAGAGATGGACTCATTTTTAAAATGCATTTCATTTCAACATAATATTACTTTTAATTGAACAATTAATAATAATGTTCCTTTTCAAAAAGTTTTCAAAAGTTCAAAATAAAAGTAAACAATTTTCTACAAGGAAAGTTCATTCTTTTGATGGGCTTCTCTCTAACATTTGATTTCAGCATTGTCACATAAAATCAAAATTTCTCTGTCCTTATTAGCTGTCACTTATTTTAGCTACAGTATGACAGTCAGTTAGGAACATACTTTTCTTCCATGTAGCTTTTATAATGATAGGAATGCAGACTGCTGAGACATCTGTGACCCATTATGGGGGGAAAATACTTCCACTAAATTGCCAATGGTGTTGATGTAAAAAAGGCACACTAGGCTTAATCCCAAGTCTCCATTCAAATTCTTCCTAAAAAATTCTGATAAGATATGTATGTGTTATAATTACAAGAGATAAATAAAAATAAAATACAAACTTCTACATAAGACTTATCTTTCGATTTCCTAGTATGTCCTGTCCGCTTTGTATTTATCATTTATACTTCAAGCTTTCCAGGGCAGGGACTGTATTTTTTTTTTCTGTATTGCAAATCAGTGTCTTATTTCTGATATTCTGCAATCAAAAAAAGGAGGTAAATTTATAGGATAAATTTTTCACTGTAAAACATAAGGGGGTTCTTTCACAGGGTTACTGACCTAGTGGATAGGATGCAAGCTGTAGATGAAATATATCTTGATTTGAGTAAGGTTTTTGACACAGTCCCACATGATGTTCTTACAAGCAAACTAGGAAAATGTGATCTAGATGACAATACTAAAAGGTGGGTGCACAACTGGAGATACAGACTAACACTGCTGCTACTCTGAAGCCTGGACTCAGAGTAGTTATCAGTGGTTTGCTGTCAAATTGGGAAGGCATATCTAGTGGGGTCCCACAGGATTCAGTACTATTTAATATTTTCATTAATGACTTAGACAATAGAGTGGAGAGCTTGTTTATGGAATTTGTGTATGACACCAAAACCAAGACGGGGGGGGGGTGGGGGTTGCAAGCACTTTTGAGGACAGGATTAGAATTCAAAATGCCCTTGATAAACTGGTGAATTGGTCTGAATTCAACAGGATGAAATTCAATAAAGAAAGAGAAAAGTACTACACTTGGGAAAGAAACATCAAATGCATAATAAATACACAATTTGGAATAACTAGCTAGGCAATAGAAATGCAGAAAATTATATTGGGGTTATAATGGATCACAAATTCCATATGAGCCGACAATGTGATGCAGTACTGAAAAAAAAGCTAATATTCTGGAGTGTTTTAACAAAGTGTCCTATGTAAGACATGGGAGGTAATGGTCCCACTCTTCTTGGCACTGAGCCCCTGCTGGAGTACTGTGCTCTGGCAGAAGCCTCCTGTGAATGGGGGGTGGGTGGCAGAGGGATAGGAAGGGGAGTGAAGGGAGTTGCTGAGATTGAAGAAGCTGGCAGCTGGCTCCAGACTGGGAAGGAGAGTCTTAGGGGTTCTTAACTGTTTTCTGGCCCAATCCTGGGCTCCACAGTGGCTGCTCCAGCTCCTCTGGATTCCATTTCCTGCTCCCCTTGGCCCAATCCCAGGTTCCTAGACAGCTGCTCCACCTCCTCTGAGTCCTACTCTTGCCCCACCCCAGGCATGTGGAGCCCCTACAATATTTCCATTGTGGGGATACTAGCCCTCTTGCTCTCCCCCCCTCCAGTTTTGCCAATCCAGTTCTGGGAGCCAGACATTGGGAAAGATGTGGACAAATTGAATAGAGTCCAGAGAAGAGCACAAAAATGACAAAAGGTTTGAAAAACTGTGTATGCTTAGTCTTGAGAAAAGAAGAGTGAGGGGAGACCTGATAACAGTCTTCAAATATGTTAACGGCTGTTATAAAGCAGACAGTGATCAGTTGTTCTCCATGTTCACTGAAGGTAGGACAAGAAGTAATGGCCTTAACCTGCACCAAGGGAGATTTAGGTTAGATATTAGGAAAAACTTTCTAATATATGGTGGGGCAGAGCTCCGGCTTTGCCTTGGGGAGATGGGGTCCTGTGCTTCTTGGCAGGTAGGGCTTACCTCAGAGGTTTTCTGTGACTCTCAGTGTAGCCTCTGTCCCCTCCTAGAGGCAAGGGTTACAACTTACTGAGTCACCTTCATCTTCAGCCAGTCAATGGGTTTGGTGTAAGAGCCCTTTTTAGTCCCTGTCTTCCTACTCAGGGTGTGTTTGTGTAGAGGTGTGTGGAGGGTAGGATGGGAACACAGGCTTGCCCCTTCGCTTCCAGTCCAGGGACTCTAATGGCAAAGGCAACAGGTAGTTTTCCTAGACTACCGGAGCTATAGCCCTTCCCAGGCTACTTCCCCAAACAGACCCTCCTAGCACCCTTCTTGGTACCTGATCATGCTTGTTCTCCTGGCTCTTCCACTATGCACCTTCTTTCTCCAAGTCTTCCCACAACACACCTTCTTACTCCCAGCTCCTACCAGCCAGCCTCTCTGAAGGGGCTTCCTTTTAAACAAGTCCTAGCTGGTTTTAAATGGACTTTGGTGATCTGATTAGCCGGTTTCCCTTGATTGCTTCTAATCACTTCTTAATTGGTTCCAGGTGTCTTATGGAGTCTGTGTGATTTAATTGCTTCTAGCACCTTTCTGACTGCTCTGGGGTAGCCCCTGCCCTGGTCACTCAGGGAACAGAAAACTTTTCATCCAGTGTCCAATATGTTTTCCTTCTACCAGACTCCTGCACCCAACTGGTCTGGGTCTGTTACAATGGATAGTTATGCACTGTAATAGGCTTCCAAGGGAGATTGTGGAATCACCATCACTGAAGGATTTTAAGAACCAGTTAGACAAAGAGCTGTCAGGTATGGTCTAGGTATATTTGGTCCTGCCTCAGAGCAGAGAGCTGGACTAGATGATCTCTCAAAATCCCTTCCAGCCCATCATTCGCTTAGTTCTAAAATTAGCACTGTTATGTCACATCTGCCATCTGAACACAATGGCTATTATTATAGGTCTCAATTTTCCAGCAAAATGCATATATGTCAAGCTCAGCTACTGCACCCATCAGCATTTAAAACAATAAAAATA
Source organism: Eretmochelys imbricata (assembly GCF_965152235.1). Taxonomy (NCBI): domain Eukaryota; kingdom Metazoa; phylum Chordata; order Testudines; family Cheloniidae; genus Eretmochelys; species Eretmochelys imbricata. Next base: position 51,312,713 of record NC_135575.1, on the reverse strand, counting down.
AATGAACACAATCTCCACTAAAAATGTAATTAGTAATACAGTAGGGTAGGAACTAATCATTATTAGACACACAGGCTAAATACTCTGGAGTTGCTATAAATTATGTGTACTGGTGGTCCTATAAGACCTCCATTGTGATAAAAAAGTAAATCTGTTTCACTTAGACCTGGTCTACACTATGAGGTTAGGTCAAATTTAGCCACTTTAGGTCAATTTTATAAGCAATGCGTCCACACAACCAACCCCATTCTGTTAACCGAAAGAGCTCTTAAAATTGGCTGCTGTACTCCTCCCTGGCAAGGGGAGTAGCACTAAAATCGACCTTGCTGGGTCGAATTTGGGGTAGTGCAGATGCAATTCAATGGTATTGGCCTCCAGGAGGGCTCCAATCCAGAGTGCTCCAATGTGACTGCTCTGGACAGAACTTTCAACTCCGATGCACTAGGCAGGTACACAAGAAAAGCCCCGTGAACTTTTTGAATTTCATCTCCTGTTTGGTCAGTGTGGCGAGCTCAGCAGCACAGGTGACCATGAAGTCCCGGGATCGGAAATGAGCTCCAGTATGAAGCCAGTAAGAGACACTGTATCTGATTGCTGTATGGGAAGAAGAATCTGTGCAGACTGAACTCTGATCAAAAAGAAGAAATGCTAATATACATGCCAAAATTTCACAAGGCATGGTGGAGAGAGGCTACAACAGAGACACACAGAAATGTGGGATGGGGGGAGGGATAGTTCAGTGGTTTGAGCATTCACCTGCTAAACCCAGGATTGTGAGTTCAATGCTTGAGGGGGCCACTTAAGGATCTGGGGCAAAAATTGGGCATTGGTCCTGCTTTGAGCAGAGGGTTGGACTAGATGACCTCCTGAGCCCCTTCCAACCCTGATATTCCATGATTCTATAAGTGCCGTGTGAAAGTTAAGGAGCTCAGGCAAGCCTGACAAAGGAGGCAAATGGTCACTCTGGGTCAGAGCCCCATACATGCCGCTTCTATGATCAGCTGCATGGCATTCTAGGGGGGGACCCTATCACTACCCTACCAGTACCCTACCCTTCCTACCTCTTGCACCTGCAAGAGGGGAAGTCTCATGCAACAGGGAGGAGGATTTTGTGGAGGAGGAAGAGGAGGAGGAGAATGCACAGCAGGCAAGCGGAAAATCCATTCTCTCCAGCAGCCGGGACCTTTTCATCACCCTTTCAATACCCTCCCAAGATGGGTTCCCAAACCCTGAAGGAGGAGAAGGCACCTCTGGTGAGTGCACATTTGTAACTACACTACATGGTTTAAAAGCAATTGTTTTTAATGTCTGATTTGCCCTGAAGAATTGGGATGCATTCGCGGTCAGTACAGCTACTGGAAAAGTCTGTTAACCTGTCTGGGGATGGATTGGGAATCCTCCAAGCTTTCCTGGAGGTACTCTGAAAGCCTTTGCAGAAGGTTTCTGGGGAGGGCTACCTTATTTTGTAATCCACAGTAGGACACTTTACCACACCAAGCCAGTAGCAAGTAGTGTGGAATCATTGCAGCACAAAGCATGGCAGCAAATGGTCCTGGGTTTTGGTCGCATTCAAGCAACATTCAGTCTTTATCTTTCTGTTTTAGCCTCAGGAGAGTGATATCATTCATGGTCACTTGGTTGAAATAGGTGAATTTTTGTAAGGGAACAGTAAAAAGGACCCCCTTCATGCTCGGCTGTTTGCGCTTGGCTAAAAGGTATCATCCCAGAGAATAGCCACGTGTTTGGGTGGGGGGAGGGGTACGCTGCACATCCACCTGAAAACTGCAGCCCCTCGTTTAAATAGCAAACCCAACTGGCATTGCTTGCTATGGGAAAGGAGGGCACTGCAGTTTGAAATCATTCCCACATGTTATGAAGGCATAAGAAGCCTATCCCACGTACCCTTTGGCTGGCCATGGCTTCCTGGAACCTGAATTCTGTTGCCCAACCATGTGTGATGTGTCACCATACCAGCAGGAGCTCAATATAAAAGGCAAAATGCGACCTTGTACCTAAAGCACATGTGCAGTCTGCTGTGAGTTGCTTGATTCACTGTGAAAGAGTCTCCCTTTTGTTCTCTGAAATGTATCTTCTTAAATTCTACTCTCCCTTTTTATCCCCCCACAGGTGCAAATGTTTCTACACTCCCTCTATCATCTCCATCCCAGAGGTTATCGCAGATTAGAAGGCGAAAAAAACACACTCGCGATGACATGATTTCCGAGCTCATGCAGTCCTCCCGCACTGATAGGGCACAGCTGAATGTATGGAGGTATACAGGGACAGAGGCCAGGAAAGCATTAAGTGAGCGCAATGAGAAGAGGCAGGAGGCAACACTGAGGCTAATGGGGGAACAAACGGACATTCTCAGGCGTCTGGTGGAGCTGCAGGAAGGGCAACAAGAGCATATACCACCGCTGCATCTGCTGAATAACTGCCTGCCCTCCTCCCCAAGTTCCATATTCTCCTCACCCAGATGCTCAAGAACAGAGGAGGATGCTCTGGGCACCCAGCCACTCCACTCCAGAGGATGGCCCAAGCAACAGAAGGCTGCAAACAGTTTTGATTTGTAGTGTGGCTACAAATCAAAAATCTGGCCTTGTCGTTCCTTCTTCCCCTCTTCCGCTCCTCCCCTCCTCCTCAATCCAACCCGGGCTACCTTGTCAGTTATCTCACTTTTTTTTAATTAATAAAGAAAGAATGCATGGTTTCAAAACAATAGTGACTTTATTTCCTTTGCCAGCTGTGATTGAAGGGGGGATGGCAGTTGGCTCACAGGGAATTAAAATCAACAAAGAGGGCAGGTTTGCATAAGGGAGAGACATACACAACTGTCACACCGTAGCCTGGCCAGTCATGAAACTGGTTTTCAAGGCATCTCTGATGCACAGCGCGCCTACCTGTGCTCTTCTAATTGCCCTGGTGTCTGGCTGCTCAAAATCGGCCTCCAGACAGTTTGCCTCAACCTCCCACCCCACCATAAACATCTGCCCTTTACTCTCCCAGCTATTATGGAGCACACAGGAAGCAGCAATAACAATGGGAATATTGGTTGTGCTGAGGTCTAACCTAGTCAGCAAACAGCATCAGCAAGCTTTTAAATGTCCAAAGGCACATTCTACCACCATTCCACACTTGCTCAGCCCATAGTTGAACTGCTCCTTACTACTGTCAAGGCTGCCTATGTACAGCTTCATGAGCCATGGGAGCAACGGGTACGATGGGTCCCCAAGGATAACTATTGGCATTTCAACATCCCCAACAGTAATTTTCAGGTCTGGGAAGTAAGTCCCTTCTTGCAGCCTCTCAAACAGCCCAGAATTCCTAAAGATGTGAGTGTCATGCACCTTTCCCGGTCATCCCATGTTGATGTCAGGAAAACGTCCCTTGTGATCCACCAGTGCTTGCAGCACCATCGAGAAGTATCCCTTGCTGTTTATGTACTGGTTGGCAAGGTGGTCCGGTGCCAAGATAGGGATATGCGTTCCATCTATCGCCATATCACACTATGTATCCACTATGACCTGCACATTTTCCATAGTCGCTATCCTAGTTAGCAGAAGGTCTGTGATTGCATTGGCTACTTGGATCATAGCAGCCCCCACAGTAGATTTTCCCACTCTAAATTGATTCCCAACTGACCGGTAGCAGTCAGGCATTGCAAGCTTCCACAGGGCTATCGCCACTCACGTCTCAACTGTCAGGGCAGCTCTCATCTTGGTATTCCTGTGCTTTGGGGTTCGGGAAAGCAACTCACGAAGTTCCAGGAAAGTGGCCTTACGTATGCGAAAGTTTCACAGTCACTGGGAATCATCCCATACCTGCAACACTATGCATTCCCACCAGTCTGCCTTTGTTTTCTGGGCCCAGGATTGGCGTTCCACTGTATCAACCTGCCCCACTGCTGCCATGATGTCCCAATTGCCACATCCCATGCTTTCATGAATGTCTGTGTCCATGTCCTCCTCACAATCATCCTTGTGCTGGTGGCTCCTAGCCTGGTTCTGCACATACTGCAGGATAATGCATGAGGTTTTTCCAATGCTCACAACAGCAGCTATGAGCTGAGTGGGCTCCATGCTTGCCTTGCTATGGCATCTGCACAGGTAACCCAGGAGAAAAGGTGTGAAATGATTGTCTGCCATTGCTTTCATGGAGGGAGGAAGGTAGGGAGGGGAGACTGATGACATGTACCAAAAACCACCCACAACAATGTTTTTGCCCCATCAGGCATTGGGAGCTTAACCAGAATTCCAATGGGCAGTGGAGACTGTGGGCACTGTGGCATAGCTACCCACAGTGCACTGCTCCGTGAGTCGATGCTAGCCATGGTATTGAGGATGCACTCCGCCTACTTAATGCACTTAGTGGGAACATACGCAATCGACTGTATAAAATTGCTTTCTAAAGATCGACTTCTATAAAATTGACCTAATTTTATAGTGTAGACATAACCTTAGAGTGAGATAGTTGGATAAACACAATCTCTTGCTCTGAAAAACAGGAGACTATAACTTTGGCCCATTCTGATCACATGGGCTAGGCTCACCCAATGAGGGATACAGCAGGCGTTTCATGTGGTTTGACCTACTCTTCTGAAGTTTTCCAGTGTGTAGGGTTCAAACTTAAAATGAACCAGTAAAGTGCATACTCTCGATATTTATGAATCTGACTAGAGCGAAATAGTTTGCATCCACAGTCATCAAAATTTTGGAAACACTCATGCACACTACAGTAAATTGTAGCAGTTTCACAAATGCAAGTTGAAACTCAAATAAAGCTAACTTTCAGAGTAGCCGCCGTGTTAGTCTGTATTCACAAAAAGAAAAGGAGTACTTGTGGCACCTTAGAGACTAACCAATTTATTTGAGCATAAGCTTTCGTGAGCATCCGAGGAAGTGAGCTGTAGCTCACGAAAGCTTATGCTCAAATAAATTGGTTAGTCTCTAAGGTGCCACAAGTACTCCTTTTCTTAAAGCTAACTTTGAATACATACATAGGTAGAGCTTATACCTTACACGACTTTGTTTCTTGCCCACTTTTGCTCAGTCAGAGAATTTTACTTCCTTTGCGTTAAGTTCATATACAGATTAGATGTTCATCTGAAACGACCATCTTAATTCTGGAAAGTTCATTCACTACTACTTGGACATGTTTTCTTAAACAGAAACAATACATATTTGATATTGCTTTGGTTTTCTCTGTGTTTTGTAGACTGACATTTTAAAATGTAAAAATACTTCAGTATAGAGCCTTACAATTAATCATAAGGTTTCATGCATTAAACAAATAAAAACCACTAAGCCATTCAAATCAAATACTACTAAGCAGAACATGAAGATCAAGAGGAAAGGAATTCCTCAAGAACTGTAAGAACACAAATATTTTGCTTCACAGAAAGGGAGAATACTTAATACAAAAATGCTTCCATAGGATTATTCAAAATATCTTTTGTACTGTCAAGGATCTCCATAATCCAAAAGAGGGAATCTCCTAAAAAAAAAAAAAAATCTAAAAGCACACTGTAGCTTCCTTCTCTTTGAGTAGACTAAAAAGTAAACTTGGGTGCTTCAGAGAGCTGTAAGAAGAAAAGACAAAATAAAGACTCAGGGTTAAACATTAATCTCCAGGAAAAGTTTCATTAAAATGCAATAAAAGCAAACAAAAATATGTGCTATCATAAAAATTAGATGAACTCAGAGTGTTTATCCCAGCGTTGCTGCTGGAATATCAGAGTAGCAGATATTCATTCAAACTTAGGTTATTACATATACACATTCAATGGTCTATTTCAATCATACCATTTGATCTCATTGCAGGGTTGTTAGTTCATCCTGAAATGTCAGCTCAATTTGCTAACTAATTTTAAAAGGATAAGAAAGTGTGAACTGATCAGCATCATCTTTGTATAAATGCATTGAATGCTAATAAAACCTAATGATGGGGGAACTTCAAAATGTCCAAAGGTTAAGTTTAGATAAGACCCAAACTGGCTGTATGCCTATCCTAAGCTTAACCAACTATTCTGAGTTTTCAGGTTTAAGCGCCACACCTAGAAGCCCTGGAGGGATAGGACTCTCTGTACCCTATAAATGGGGAAGGAGGGCAGGGAAACAGCTCTGACCAGCCTCATTTACATGTGCTTATCAATAGTTTCACATACTGTGTTTTTTCACAATAGTTGGAATTTATATGTATTCTGAATGTATAAATAATAATAATAGATTGCTACTGTTAATGCACTCATGAAAGACATAGAAATAACACAAAATATGCCCTGGATTAAGTGGGTAAATCTGAGTTTGCATGTAGTGGACGTTGGTTTGGGAACAGAATGCAAATCCAATAGGAAAGGGTAGAGGATTCTGTTCTAGAGGCCAGGAGTTTTATCCCAGGAAGCAGGGGACTAGGTTCATCAAGATTTTTTCCTGTCTGGTAGCTCCCCTTATATCAGTCCTTGGTAAGGAGAGCCAGATCACCTGGTCCCTTGAGGTCTTCCTTTGACCAGCCGAAGAAGGCTTTTACTACTGATCCCATCCTTGTACATCCAGACCTTACCACGCCTTTCATTGTGGGGGCCAATGAATCAAATTTCCCTATAAGAACTGTGTAATTTCAACAAGTCGGACCCTGTAGCTACACTTGTGCCTTCTATTCCAGAAAAATTAAATTGAGCCAAGTGAAACTAAGACATCTGGGACATGAAGCTGATTGCAATTAATGTGGCTTTTGAGGAACGGCATCATCTCCTTGAAGGAGCCCAATTTCCAGTTCAGGTCCTTATGAACCACAAAAATCTAGCGTACCTTTGTACGGCCCCAAACCTAAACCAGTGCCAGATCAGCTGGTTGTTTTTCTTCACACAATTCGATTTCAAAGTGACATACCACCCATATATGAGAAATGGGAAGGCAGATGCCCTGTCTGAAAGGAGAATTTGCTGAGTCATGCATGATACCATGTTTAGTCATCCTTAAGCCATCCAGTTTAGCCCTTGGAACAATGAATAGAGTCCTAATATCACTCATTCAGTCCCCGCTGCCTTGCGATCCCTTCACCACCCAGACCTGCCAGACCCTTCTGAGTCCTAACTATAGCACAGCAAATGTGACAGGGTCATCTACCATATGAGTAACCTAGACAAATATTAAGGCTCTAATCTTTCTAATATTTATGCAAGAACTTACCTTTATGAGATGTGAGCAGTTGTGTTTGGTGAGATTATCAACTGATGTACATCAACATACATGGACATGTTCCATTGACTTTAGTGTACGTAGGCCACTTTATACCAGCTAAGGATCTAGTCCATGCACTTCACAGGAATATACACAGTCGATAAAGTTAAACACTTTATTTAAAGTTAAACAATATATTTTTACAGGATTGGGGCCTCAAACCTACTTTAGCTCCCCTTTTTGTTTCAGCTCCAACTGAACTATGTGCTAGTATTTGACCTCTGAACTATAACAGTTAATTTTCATGAGATTGTACTTAGAAGAATCAAGTTGCCAAATTCAGTAAAAGCTTAGTACTGCAACTATTAATATAATTCCCATTAAATTAATTAATTAGCTAATTAATTAAAACAATAAACACCTGTCTGAATAATTATACATGTAACAATAAATGAAAAGCATTATCACATGGAATATTTTCACATGATTTATATGTGATTTCATTTTGGCTATATTATTGTATGTCGTTTGATTAACAAAAGATACACATTTATCTTAAACTTCACAAGCAGCTGTATTTTAATTTATAGGAATTATGATTAAAGGTGATCTGAACAAACAGTAGAAAAATTGGACTGGTAATTAGCAGAAGCAAGGAAGTATGGATAGGGATTAGGGATAAGTAAAATTAAGTAATTTTTTGGTAGAAGGTGTCAGAAAGTTTCTTAAAGAGAATTTTAAATGAGTTATATTTGCTTTTGTGAGAATGCAGTACTGTTATATGGATTAATGGTCCATTAATGTCTATCATTTATAATCATAATAAAGTTTGCTACTTGAAGTTATGTAAATATTACATTTTATATATTATCATGAAGATTTTGGGGAAAACTGTGACATTGAGCTGCAGACATGAATAGGGGGCAGTGCAGAGTTGGGTCTCATGGAGGCACAATTCCACCTTGAGCTCTCCCGAATGCATGACTGAGACTCAAAGTACACCATCCTTTGGGATGGTGCAGTCTTGCTCCTGCATCATCGCCATCCTGCTTTGAAAGCCAGTAGACAGAATGGAATTGGGGTGGAGGGGACATGGATCAATCTCCTCTCTACTGCTGAAGATTCACCAAGACACTAGTCCCTGAACTCCCCTGATTGACCTGTGACAGGACATTGTGTGGGTTATACAAGGAGTAGGGGGATCCTTACGTACTTCTACTGAGTGCCTGAGTATGGACTCATAATCATCTGGCCCTCATATTATTTCATGTTCTATATTGTCCCTAGTAATACATTTTGCAGTGTACATGTATATATATTTTGCATTAGTATAAAGTAGACAAACAGGACAACACATATACAGAATACAGTATACCTTAAATAGACTAAAGCTATTGAAACTGATTAATTTCATGATATGGGTGTGACCTGATAAGTTCCCAGTGGTGACTGTTGCAGGTAATAATTTGTAATTACATTGGGAGCAAAACATGGACAGAAATGCAAATTAAAAATTGTTGAACCTCTAAAGATTAAGAGTTTGGGTTTGGTCATAGACTCATAGATTTTTAACACCAGAAAGACCATTGAATCATTACTTGACCTCCTGTGTAAAATAGCCCATAACATTTTACCCAGTTATCCCTGTACCAAGTCCAATAATTTGCATTTTACATGTTCAAAGCATCATTTCAAAATTGTAATCTTATTTAAATTATTTTGATTTCATGACTCTGCAAAACAGGGTTGGAGTTTTCATAGCCAAGTACTGTTTTCACAATATCCTGGCACTTGTATTTCTTGTTCCAGCTGGAAATTATAGAAAAGCTTTCAGTGCAATTTTTTTTTTCATTTCCAAATCCAATACTACATAGACATTGAAAGTACAATAAAAAAATGTCTGAACATTTCAGAACATTGTTAGTTAATAATAATGTCTGTATATACTTTCACATAGTGCCTGCCACTGAAACACCTTTTAAAATGAAACTATATTTATTTGAGTACAACCAGAATAGTAAAATGCATAATGCATTTAAAATCTGACTCAGGCCACACAGTCGGGCAGTACTAGAGATTGATGTCCAAAGAGTGAATGGTTTTGGCTGAAGGCTCTTGAACGTGCCACTTTTGCAAATGCTGCAGCCTAAATATTTATGGGTTAGTTCATTAATTGTTGGTACCATGGATGTAATAAATTCTGGTATGATTTCATGGTACTCATATTTTGGGCCTAATCCCACATGCTCCCAGTGAATAGAACTCCCTTTGATTTCAAAATGAGATACATTTGTAAAGCACTTAGTTCTTTGTTTGGATAAATCTTCTGAGTTTGTTTCTCTGTTGTCATTTCCCCTTTGGTCAGGAACTGACTCATCACACTGGATTAGCTGCAAGATTTTTTCTTTATTTGCCCCTTTTTCTTGTCTTTACACTGGCAGTTTCCCATGCAGCTGTTGCGGCTTGCTGTCAATGTAACAGAGTTCACGTTTCAAGACACCTTTCAAAATAGTTTCTGTTCTGAAAGACTAATCCAATTATTATTATTTCAGTTTTTATTATGTACGTACGTATATATTTATTTTAAATTTAATAAATGTAATACTTTAGGAATATGTTGGATACTACTATTACCTGTTGTATTGCTGCCATAGTAACACGTCAGGGGCAAGATCCTTGGCCCCATTTTCGCTGGTTTGTGCAATTCAGGTGTGCTGAGGCTTCTCCCTGTGGAAAGGAAGCCTGGAGTGACTTATGCTACACTGTCCTGACCCCTTATTGAAGTTGACATGACAAGAAAAGGATATGGATGTTTGAGGTGTCATTAGACCCCAGCAATCTCTGGCTGTTGGCAAGCCTCTTATGGCTGTGAGCAGCTGAGCGCTCAGGCTTCGCTTATCTACATAAGGAGTCAGACCAGTTTTTGACTGGCCTTGGTATCAGGAGAGTGTAGTGGTGGTTTAGAGCCACCCCCAATCTAAAAAAAAGTACTGTTCAGCTAATACATAAGATTTGATCTTTAATTTGTGCAAACTAGACAGGTGGTGAAATTACCTACAGCTTTTAAAAAAAAGATTGAAAGTAATGTTGAAATGTATTTAGTTGCTGTCTCTAAAATAACGTAAACTAATCCAAATAAAGTGGTGAATTTCAGTGAATGCAATGTTTCTGGCTTTTTAATCACATATGACCATATTTTTTAAAAATGGAAAAAAATAAAAGACTGTAGACTCGATCCTTGTATCCTAAAAGAAAATTCATAAATTGAGTGCAGTGGGTTGGGGGAAAGGGGGAAACTCATCTCTACATGCTGTAGCAAACTGCAGTCCTTACAGGCCCTAGAAGAGTGTACGTGGGGAGAAGGAAGCTGGAAAAAAGGTAACAGGGTTACGAGTAGCTGTGGATCCATATATAACAGGTTCCCAGTGTGCACTTTTAATTTGATTTAGACCCAGCTTATAACAATTTACCTTAAATTGATTACTTTCCAAATTAAACAACATCAGTGTAAACTTGGGCTAAATTAATATCAGCGTGTCCATAGAGGTGTTTGCCACAGTTCAAACAAATACAACCAAAATTTAGCTAAACTGGTGCAACTTTTTTAAGCAGACATGACCTCAGATACTACAGTAATAGGCAGCAATAAGAATTTACACTGACAGATAGATGATAAGTTGACGTAACATGCACCTATTCTATTCAGTTTTCTTGTGTGTGCTAGGAGACCAAGGCCATAATCCTATTCTCAGTGAAGTTATTTGCAAAACTCTCACTGCCACCAGCAAAGGTAGGATTGGGCCTGTGCTGTTGATATTTTGTGGGTTGAAGTGTGTGTGGACATGCATGTGCACACACACAAACAGAATTCACACACATGCTGTATTATTTATCCCATTATTGTCTGAAATTTAGCTGTGTTTGAATTACTTTAGAAGACTGCACTAGATCACCAGCAACTGGGTTATTGCACCTGGTACTGGTTTCCTAGACAGGCTAAAGATCTAGTCTATTTCCTCTTCTCTTCTACAGCTCTGGACTTGTGAAAACCACAGTTCCTTGTCCAGCACACCAGGGGAAACAATTCCAGGAAATCACCATTATTTGCAGCAGTCTCAACCAATTTTGAACAGCTTCCCCATGTTCTAATGTGGCAGGGAAACTACATAAGAATCAGTTCCATTTCAGCCCCAGGACCCTCTCTTCCCTACTGCTAGCTACTATAATAATTGCTCTTCAGGCTTTCATCCTCACTGTTATCCTCCCATTGAGGAGACTATCATATCTTCTGTCTCCAGGCCCTCTCCTCACCACTACCTGTGAGAGTCTAAAAAAAGGTGTGGGTAACAGTGGGTGGCTCTGTAGGACCAGTGTTGTCTAATGTCTGGGTATAGGCAATATACCCAGTATAGGAGATAACAGTATGGAGAGAACTAGAATTCTTTCAATGTGTGGTAGATATTCACAGCAGTAACTTCTCATGCCCTTAGGATTTCAGGAGTAAATCTACGGTACAGAATATCAAGCCAATTGTTCCCTTTGCTGAGCATGGATTTCTTGGCACTTTAATTAATTCTCTCTCAGCATGAACATGGCTGGGTTTGACGCACACTTGTTCTTGAAGTGCCAGGGCATATAACTGCTACCATGAAACAAAGAATAATGGACTGTTGGAAACAGTAGACCTGAAAATGCTGGAAAATGGACAGGTAGAAATTTAGTGAGACAGGAAAATTTAACTTCAACCCCACATCTGGCAGTAGCTGTCATCACAAAAATATAGATACATTTTTATTCCCACTCATTTCCCAAAGAATCCCAAAGCTTTTTCAAGGTTGAAAAATGACAGTTTTCAGTTTTAGTTTTCACCTGGAGTTGTATTTTAAAATTATGTCTAGTTATATTTTTATTTGATGGTTTAGGGACATTTGTGCACAGAGGGGGAAAAAAGGAAAATCATAGTTTTCATTTCCCTTTGCTCTTGAAAAGCTGCTTTATGTACTGTACCTGATAAAGATGAAAAGAAAGAACAATTAAATCATGACAATTAAAAATGTAGGCACTTTTCTGACTTGCCCATTAAATGTGCTATTCCAAATAAATAGGAAATGTGTATGATATGTTAGCATCATTTTTTAATATTTGCAGCTTGTTTTCCTTTCTCTGGATTCTACTACAACAGGGCACAGCCTTCAAGCTACTGCCAGTCACATATCTGTAAGACTCCTGTCTTGGTGAACTTCATGCTTCTCTTTTCCACAGCAAACCACAGGAATGCAAGTTTTGTTGAGATGTTTGTTTTCTTATTTTATGAGTTGGATCACACTTCTAATTGACGATGCCACTGTCATGGATAGTATGTGACTTTCTGATGAAAAAGGAATGGTAAATACAATGCTTCACCATAAAGGTCTGAATTCTGGGCTTAGCATGAAGGTTTAAGCCATAGAAAGATTTATGTACCTTTACTTGTAGATCTTGGTCAAATCTTTAATACTTCACAAAGCAACAACAGAAAGTTGAGAAAACTCAGAAAATATATTTTGAATTAGAGAATATTGCTGAGCTACAGGAAGTCAAGAAATAAGACCAGGAGCTAAGATATTCAGATTTTAGCATTATTTCTATCAATGTGCAGTGTTTGGATTTGTACTGTCTTTTTTTTTTGTCTTTTTTTTTTTTAGAGAGAGACTGAAAATGAGATGCTATAAAATACTGATATTTTAGAGCTGATTGAAACACATTATTTTTCTGACATATGACTACGTTAGTAAATCTGTTATGTCTTTGATTCTGAATGAGGAATAACTTCACTGAAGTCCCTGGAATATTACACTCGTCTGAGGTCCACCCATCTGGGTGGACTTCATTGCAGAATTGGGACATAAGACTGCTCAAATGATAGACTAGTCAGGCCCAGACTGCATGAGTACTGTCAGTATCCAGCATTTAAAAATCATGAGTCATGCTCCAAAAAACTCCATGAGATTTTCTTAAAAATTGTAAGATTTTTAAATAAAAAATGCTGTTGTGTTTTTTTTTTAATTTGTCTTCTGTATTTGTTTGTTTTTAACCTTTAGGGTTCCGGTTTTCAAGATTTTCTCCACAATCATGAATGAGGGCTAGACATTTACTTTTCTAAATATGAAAGCTGAGAATCTCGCATGCAGGACTCCAGGAGCTGGGTCTCTCAGTAAAATAAATATCATGAAAACTGGCAGAATTGTAATGTGTTTCTTTATAGCTTTGTACTGATTGTGGAGCATACCACCCTTTCTACACAGAATTTTGACTATATAGATATCCCCAATTCTAATTAGCACCACTATCCTGTAAGTGTATAGGTGAGGAAGATAAAACTTTGTCTGGTCAGAAGTGCTGGGTTTCCTATCCATTCCCCAGACTCCCTGCCATCTGCCTCTTTAAATGCCTGATACTGCACAATCTAGAAGGCTGAGCACAATCTGGAAGGCTGTAGTAGGATTTAAGGGCTATCAGTATCTTCTACGAGGTTCTCTCTGCTTTGCAGGATTGTACTTCAAGGGCTAAATCCTGGAAATCCTGGTCTTACTGAAGTCATATGCATTTTTGCCATTGTACATAAGGAAAAGATTTGGACCAATTTTTTCAAACTTGAATGCCTAGAATTTAGCAGGTAAATCAATGTTTAGGTACTCAACACTTCTGAAAATAAGACCATTCTAGGCATTGAATATTCTGGCCTTTATCTTTTCCCTCACTTCCAATTCCATTTGTAGATTTAAAGAACATTCCTTGTCAGCAACTGCCGATGACCAATACCTTTTCTACCCTGCTCCTCACCCCACTCCAAGTAAACCCAATTGTCCTTTTCACCTCACCCCAGACTTTTCCCAAAAAATACAACTTTACCATCCTTCTTCTGGCTATATATCTTTGCTGAAATCTCTACTGTTTGTACAGATACCTCTGCTTTATTTTGAAGCCATCATACTTGCCTGGATTCTTTGCCATATTTTCACACTCAGGGATTCTTTACACTGAATGCCTTGGGGAAGACCAACAGAGTGTAGCATCAAAGCAGCAATGGTGGTGAACTATTTTCAAAAAATGTAGATGTTTCTCAGATAAGGCTCCATTCATGTGGCATTTATCCAAACCTTTCAAAATATTAATATAAGAAGTTTGCCAATCCTTAATTTTTATATTGAGAAACTCATCTGGGTCCCTTCTCCTGCATTCACTGTTCCAGCAAGGCTGCAGATGAACTCTTGATTTAAGAGAGAGCCAGTGACAGTTGCAAATCAGCACATATTGTGCTTCTCATCCTATCTGATTTATTCCCTAATAGACAATCAAATCTCTAGTTTGTCTGTTTCTTTATTATTGTGGTTTTTATTTCTGTTTCTGCTTCCATATTTGCTTGTCTCTGTTTTAATCTCACTTGGTTAAAGCTGTTGCAATTTATTCACATACTGCATAATACATATGCACTGCAGTGGTTGGTGTTCAAAAGCTATTTGTTATTGTCAACATTTTAACACACTGTTCTGTAACTGCATGCTGTCAAGAACTGTATTTCATGTCATTAGGTTATATGTTTAAAGAAAGAGACCTTGTATTATTATTTACTAAAGTGATGATAATAATATTGCCTTACATTGAACACCATTTATCTCAAACAATTATAAAGAACTTTATAAACTTAAATTTTACACACAATACATAAGGATCACTTCACCTAGTAATGAAAACAGAATTTGGCCCATAATCTCTGACTTTATCATATAACTGGAAAGTGCTTTCTTAAGATTAGATTCAAAGATAGCCAAGGTGAAAATTCAAGGAATTGAGACACGTTTTATTTACACCAAGGTCCCCTGGTTCTAAAGCATTCCTTTGGAAGTAACTGTGTTTTATACACAGTGACACAGTTTATCTTAAAGGACCTGAATAAAATACAGATTGGTACTTGCTTTCTCCTTTTGGAAGGAAAAGTAAAATAAAATAAAATAAAATAAAAATGTATTCTGTATTCTGTAGTGCAATGTACATT